>NC_133621.1:194567422-195272422 GCF_048593235.1 Sminthopsis crassicaudata | reverse complement strand
CATGGTAAACTGACTTCCCCATAATTCTTATGTAAGATATGTCATGAATCCAGGTTTTTTTAACTCTACAGCCGGGTCTTTATCAATTATGCCATGGTACTCCATATACTACAATGCTGGTTTACAGTTATGTGATGTTCTGTGGTTACAAAGCATTGTAACATGCATCCGATGCTCTCATTTGCTCTTCATGACAACCTATGAGTACACAGGTAGGTAGATAGATAGATAACATCTGTGTAACATGCATGTGTGCGTACCTGGAATTCTGGAACCTAAAAGTCAGGTGGACTTTCTCTGGAGCCCTTAATGGGGTTTAGGGAAGGGTTTCTTAAACTGTTTCCATTTGTGACTCCTTTTAATCTAAGAAATTTATATGATGCTAGGTATATAAGGATATTAAATAGGTATACAAATTGCTGATAATAAATCATAATTTCACAACTCCCACATTCAGTTGTGAGACCCCATGTGGGGTCTTAAGCCACAGTTTAAGAAGTTGGGGTTTAGGGTATCTATGCTTTCTGCCATGCAACCTCAACTGGTTTTCTCTCAATTGTAGGGATGAAACCTTGGACTTTAGTACTAAATTAGGGAATCTCCAAAATACCTTGGAAAGGATAATCACGAATATACAAAAGCAGCTTACTCCCTCAATATCTGGGAGGGAGGCACAAATCTCCCTTTTTTTTCACTACCTCAGACCCTAAGCAACAGAACAGGATTAGAGTCCTGTTTTGGCTCAGTTCCTATATGGCCTAGGCCCAGTTTCTAATCTACTCTGCCACCTGAGGCACTAGGACTTCTTGGGACTTCACTGCTGAACTAACTGGCTGAACTAGTCTGCCTGGAATCATCATGGCTTGAACTCACAGTCTGGAGAGGATCACCTCAGGCACCTGAAACAGGACAAACAGAAGAGAAAGAGATACCCCACATTCACCCATTGTCTGGAGGGAGAAGGGTGAGCGAACTTGTCCTTTGCACTCTGGACAAAATAGGAAGTGCTATTTTAGAAATATAATTCTTCTTACACCCTCACACCTATCTCATCAGAACCATAGGAGTGAATTTATTGATCCAGGTATTGGCAATTGACCCTCCCTGTACTCTCTGTAAACCAGTGGAAGAATTAATAATTAATTAAACCATGTTTACAAAGTGATTTGGTAGCTATAACTGTATACTGTAGTCTTCACAAATGAAATAAAATTATTTTCTCCCCCTCTCCCTCAAAATCTCTCTTGAAATGATATAATCAGTTCATGAAAGAATTGACTGATCCTGGATCCTTAGACTGCAGGGTAAGTGTGAAATACACCTACAAGCAAAAACTTTCAACCAAAGATATAAATTTGAACTTACACGTCAGGACCCCCATCCCAACAGCATCAAAACCCCCAAATCTTCACCAGACTGAAAAATGATCAAGAAATCCAATGATAACAATTCAAGACAATTCTAAAGGACTTGTGAAAAATGCTATCTATCTCCAAAGAAAGAACGGATGGAGTCTGAAAGCATACTTTTTAAAACTATTTTTCTTGTTGGGTTTTTTGGTCTGTGTCTTCTTTCATGACTAATATGGATCTATAAGAGAGTGAAGCTGATGACTTTTAAATTAAATGCATTCACAAATCAAGACATCAACCTTGTAATATCATTGATCCTCTTCAAGAAAGAAGGATGAACAACAAACAATAGAGAAATGTTTTGCAATATATAGCCTTATCAATTTGCTTGCCTTCTCAATGAGGAGAGAGGGGAAGAAGGGAGGAAAAGAATCTGGAACTCAAAATTTTAAAAAAACTAATATTAAAAATTGTTTTGAGGCAGCTAGATGGTGCAGTGGATAAAGTACCAGCTCTGGAGTCAGTAGGACCTCAGATCAAAGGTGGCTTAATACTTCCTAGGTATGTGACCCTGAGCAAGTTTTTGAAAATTTGTTAGGGAAGGGCTTCTTAAACTATTTCCCTTCGTGTCCCCTTTTCGCCTACAAAATTTTCTGGGTATATAAGCATATAAAATAGGCATACAAATCAACTATTTGCTGATAATAAATCATAATTTCACAACCTTCACATTCAATATGAGATCCCCAATTGGAGCCACAGTTTAAGAAGCTGAGATTTAGTGTATCTGTGTTTTCTGCCAATGGCAGAATGAGAAAAAAAAATTTATTAATGCTTTTTTTTTATTTTCAAAGCATATGCATGGATAATATTCAATATACACCCTTGTAAAACCTTGTGTTCCAAATTTTCCCTCCTTTTCTCTTACCTCCTCCCCTAGACAGCAAATAATCCAATATATATTAAACATGGCAATTCTTCTATACAGATTTCCATAATATTTATGATATGATAAGAAAATCAAAGAAGATCCCCACTTCCATTAAAAAATTCCTGTATCTCTGCAGATGCCCATCTCAACACATATTTATTACCCAATCAAGGTTCTATTAGCCATTTTCCTATCTCCAGAAATCTCTACTTTCTTTTAAGAGTTCAGTGCCTGTCTCAGTCTTTCTTATACTAGGGAATTTCAGTATATGTATTAATGTTGCCTCAAGCAGAGGAACTCTCCACTTCCTTAACTGATTTTCCATAATCTCCTCAGTCACTTACCTCAGCTACACAGAGATGGTTTTGCCCTCAACCACAAATGTTCTACTTCCAGGGAGGTGATACCATGACTTGCAATGAACTGGATTAAAGTGACTCCCCTCCAGAGTCCATCTGGGTCCAGAGGCCAGAGATAGGTCAGGATGACTGGAGATGGCCCTGGATGCCCTGGGAGATCTTGGTCTTTTTAAGCTAAAGTCTTCAACAGGTCTTACTTTGCCTGAGACCCCAACCATTCATGGACTAAGACATAAGGATGTCTGGCAATTACAATAATCTGTTTGTTGGTCTCCTTACCTATTTTCCTAAAGATCAGGTCTGACATGTCAATAAATTCTAATGGTTCTCTATTACTTCTGTTTGGTAAAATTTTTCCTGATTTAGATCCTTACTTTTTTTCCAGTTTTCATATTACTTTATGTTTCTCCACATATTCTGAGATCCAGTTACATTGTCCTCATTATTAGTCCCTGTACACAGTACTGAATTTCCTAACTCCAGGCATGTTTACTGACTATCCTCCATATCAGAATTTCTCCTTTCTCATCACCTTTTCCTGGCTTCCAAATTTGATTTCCACCTTCTATAAGAACTTTTCCCCAATTCCTCCTTAATGTTATTGCATTCTCACTGTAATTAAGTGCAATTTATTCTGTATATATCTCATTTGTACATAGTTGTTGGCATTTGCCTTTCCTTCCCCCCATTAGACTGAGAACTCTTGGAAAACAAAGACTGTTTTTTTTGTTTTGTTTTGTTTTACTTCCTTTGTGTACTTAGTACTTAGTACATATAATACTTGGCACATACTAAACACTCAATAAGTATTTATTGAGTGATAATGATCAAAAACAGTCTGGAAGGAGAAGTAACTCCATAATGATGGCAACCAGGGACTGAAAGAAAAAATTATTTTAATTATAGTCTCAATTAATGCAGGAAAAAGGAGGAAAGATGTTTAAAAATGAAATAAAAATTCTTGAGGAAACAATTTAAAGGATAATAAATAGTTTAGAAAAGAAAATAAATATTAACCAAATAACAAACTCATTAAAAACTAGAATAGATCCAACAGAAATCAATAATCTCCTGGGATAGCAAGAAATATTACAATAAAATAAAATGACTAGAAAAATGGAAGAAAATGTAAAATATCTAATATAAAAAATTGACCTGGAAAACAAGTCAAGAGATAATTTAAGAATCATTAGATTACCTGAAAATTATATTTTTAAAAACCTGGACACAACATTTCAAAAAATCCTAAATGAAAATTGTGAAAGTCTCGTAGAACTGGAAGATGACATGAAGATAGAATTTACCAATCACTTCCCCAGAAGAGGGAAATATCCAAAAGGAAAAGTTTTGGGAATGTGACAGACAAAATCCAGAGCTCTCATATGAGAGAAAAAGAACTGCAAGTATCTAAAAAAAAAAAAAAAAAAAAAAAAAGCAATTCAAAAGTCAAGGAACCATAGTCAGGATCAAAGAGTACCTGGGAGTTTCTACTATAAATAAGAAGATATTTTAAATATTCCCAAAGACAAAAGGAAAATAATAATTTAACCAGCAAATCTGAATATAATCCTCCAAGAGGAAAAACAATAGGCCTTTAATATAGTATTTCAGAGGACTTTCAGACATTCCTGATGAAAAGAGCAGAGCTGAATAGACTTTGAAATGCAAACATGAGTAAAGGGAAACTTAGAAAGGTAAATTTATTTGAGCATTTAGAAGAGGTTGAATGATGATTTTTTTAACAGGAAAAGAAATAAGTGCCCCTTCAGCAATGGTGTGCTTTTAAATGTTTAACAATTAGTTTGGGAAGGTGTGGGTGGAAGACACAAACACATAACTTATTTTTTAGATTAATCAGCATTATTTATATTTCATCTATCATTTTCTTAAGTGTGGACAATCAAAGCAATCTATCAAGCCTTGATTTGTATTATTTGCTGATTTCTGAGATATAAATGCTCATAATCATCATCTCTCCAGAATCAGTTTGAGCTGGCTCTGGCACACCTTTGCTCTTCAGAACTTTATTGAACCTTATTGGATATTCAAAATGTCCCTTCAAAACCTTAATAGATACTCAAAAAAAGTATTGAAGTACCTAAATTAGCAAAGGACTTCTGATAGGGATGAATTGGTACTGTTCTATGAATTATAAAGAGGAAAGGGGCAGAGAGAAAGACTATACTAATGCAAAAAAAAAGGGGGATGGAACTTGCTATTTCTCATAAATAGGGTACATGAGAAGAAGCATATGTAAACATGTATGGAAGAAAAGGGAGAAGGCAGAGGGCATTAGATGAACGTCTCTGTTATCTGAAATAGACAAGGAGAATTTGATACACACATAATTTGGTATAAAAAAACAGAAATCATCTTTATTGGAATCCTATACAGGTGGAGAGTGGGATGAAAAAAGAGAGTTAAAAGGACTGATACCAGGGTAAGACTAATCACATACAAAGCCAAATTCCTAAAGAAAAGATTTAAAAAAAAAAAAAAAAAAAAAAAGACTAAAAGGGTTTCCAGGCAACACCTGGAATTGTGGTATGTGAATGTATTGGAATATTGTTCCTCCATTAAGATGACAAAAGAAATTGTAGAGTGCAGTGTACTGAGTAATATGAACTGATGTAAAGTGAACCAAGCAGATTAAGTGGAACAAATTATACAAGGGCCTCGATAAAGAAAAACAACTTTGAAAGATTTAAGAACTTCAATCAGTGTAATCATCAACCAAAAGTGTCTCCAGAAGACCTATTAAGAAGCATGTTTCCCACTTCCTCAGAGGTGATATATTCCAAGTGCACAGAGACATTTTGGGGGCCATCTTGTGGAACAACTTTACTTGGGTATGCTTATTTCTTAAAAGGTCTTTTTTTAAACTTGGAAATTTTCAGATATAAAGGTGGGGTTGAGAAGGGAAAAAGGAGTTAATAGTATATATATATTTTAAAATAATAAATGTAATTTATTCATTATTTACTCAATAAATTTAAATTTTTAATATTTATTATTAACAATGAATATAATAATAACATTTATTAATAATAAACTATTTAATAAATTTATATTAATATTTTTTAAATTGCCCTAGGAGGCTTAGGAAATAGTCAGCAGCAGATGTATTTGATCTAGTTCTTTTTCATTTTATCCTGAGAACAATAAATTATGTGATCTCAGCACTCTAACTGTCTCTGGATCAATGAATTCAAGCAGTAAACCAAAAAAAAAAAAAAAAAAGGAATATTATTCCACTTTATAGGATGAAAAGGCTTCCCTGTATGGACATATTTCACTTTTTAATATTTTGAACAATATTTCATTTCATCCCGAGTTAATGCTTGGAACCCACCAAAAAGCCTGTTTGGGAATCAAAGTAAGTTTAGTTAGCATTTGCTATTGTAGCTTACATTTGTAGACTGGGTACCCCCTGGTGGTTCATAAAAGTACTGCTGCCTCCAAGAAAAGAACTATTTTATTAAAGTAATCGATGGAAAGCTAAACCAATCAGAGCGTCACCTGGTGGAGAATTTAGATATTGCACTTTTTTTTTGGTTAGGTTTTTGAGAGGGGTTTTATCACAGTAATAATTATGGGGTTTTTTTAAGCTTTTTTATCACAGTGATAATCATGATTCTTTTTAAAAGCTTAAAAAAATTAGTACTTGAGTCACATAATCAAAGGGTTTCCTATGGTGGGGAAATCACCCTTATATGATTTCTGTAAAGGTTCAATAAATGATAATACTGGTACACTAATTGATCAGAGCCATACCATATTGCTTGCAAATCCATTGATAGGCTTGTGACCCAGACAATCAAACAACCTGTCAGCAGTCTGGAATTTGGGATCCTTCCTGCTAAATCTAAACTCACCTCCTTTTCTCTATTTGTGTCTCGTGGATCTCCTTTCTTAACAGCACCAGATTGGCAGGACCTAGAAAGGGAGACGTCCAGTTCATTTGCCTCGGGAAGATTTGTCTCCTTGGAATACTGTACGATGGTTATGAGATAGTTGTATCTTAGCAACGAATTCCAGAATTTTATAAACAGATACTGAATTATTCAGCCTGGTCTTTGCAATGGGATCTGAGGTAGAATATATCACTTGTTAAAACAAACGTATTCTTTCCTAAAACCTTCCTTAAGCTCACTATATCTTATTTTTAAATGTGTATGATACATGTTCTATGGAAAGCATTTAAAGAAAAGCCATATTTGGATATAAACCCAGTATCTATTATCTTTGATTCAGTTAACTATTCCTATGGGAAATCTTGTTGTTAGGCCCAAAACAGGGCCCTACTGATTTACAATTGATTTAAATGCAATTTGTCGTGATATATAGTAGGGAGGTATCCTGTTAGACTGGAAAGAATGCTGAATTTGGCATCAGGAGACATGAATTCTGAGTTTCACTCTGATATATGATTTTGAAAGGAATAGGACTTAGGATGATGATAACCAGCAATAGAAAGAAGACAGAGAGCTGCTCAATTTTTTTTTGTTGTTGTTTTTTATTTTTTTCTTCTGAGGAGAATGATCTTTAGACTGGAAATGATAGAACAAAAGGATGATAAAAGACCAACTGTTCTTAATGAATTCAAGTCACTTTAAATGCCCAAAAAAGTTTTATAGTTAATACAGCAGATGTGGCTACTGATCCGTTGTCAGTGACATCAAAGAGACTTTAGAAAATTAAATTATCTCAAGATTGGAGAAAGGCAATCCTGATTTTTAAAAGGGGGAAGGAGGAAGACAAGAAAATAGTCTAGTTGACCTGACTTTAATTCCTAAATAAAAGTTTAGAATGGATCATTAAAGAGATAGTTGGCAAACAAGCAGAAAAGGAAATAGTAGTTATGAAGAACAAATATGGCTTCCATCAAGAGCCACTCAAGCTAAACTAACCACATTTCCCTTTCTGACAGAATTACAGATGAAAAGAATGTAGTATATATAGTTTACCTAGATTTTTGGCAAAGTTTTTGATAAAGTGTCTCATACTTGTGGAGAAGATGAAGAAATTTGGATAAATTTGGATTAGACAACAGTATAATCAGAAGAACTGAAAACTGGTTGATGGTGGGTCTGAAAGAGTAGTTGTGGGATAAGTTATGGTATATGAATGTAATAGAATATTATTGTTCTATAACTAATGATGAACAGGTTGATTTCTGAAAAACTTGGACTCACATGAACTGTTGCTAAATGAAGTGAGCAGAACCGAGAGAACATTGTACACAGTAAGAACTAGATTATACGATAAGTGACCGTAATGGATTTGGTTTTGTTCAACAATGACTGATTCAAGGCAATTCCAATAGACTTGTGATGAAAAGAGCTATCTTCATCCAGAGAGAGAACCAAAGAGACTGAATATGGATCAAAGCATAGTATTTTCACCTTTGTTGTTATTATTTTATTTCTCATGTGGGTTTTTTTTTCATTTTTAATCTTATTTTCTCATACAGTATGATGAATATGGAAACGTTTACAAGAATTGCACATTTGACTTATATCAAATTGCTTACTATCTTGGGGAGGAGGGAGAAGAGAGAAAGAAAGAGAAGTTTGAAACACAAGACTTTGCAAAGGTGAATGTTGAAAACTATCTTTACATGTATTTGGAAAAATAAAATACTATAATAAAATAGAAAGAGCAAGCAGTTGTTAATAGTGCAATGACAGTTTGACAGGAAGTCTCCAATACAGAGTGTACGTAATTATTCTTGTTCTATTCAACATTTTTACTATTGACTTAGATCAGTAATTCTTAAAATGCAAACCTGAGGACTTGGATATCCTTTCAGTAATTACTCTTGTGTTATTTAACATTTTTATTATTGACTTTAGATCAGTGATTCTTAAAATGTAATCTGAGGGTTTTAGAGGTCCTGGACATCCTTTCAGGGAGTCTGTGAAGTCAAAACTATTTTCATAATAATAGTAAGATTTTATTTGCCTGTTAAAATTATATATCTTTTTCCAACTATATATATGTATGAGGTCAGATTTTCTTCATAAACTTCAACCAAAACTACATATCATAACAGACCTGAATACAGAAGCAGTTATGAAAATCTAGACATTAAAGAGATTTTCAAAGATGTGGGGAAAATGCTACTCATCATCAATTTTTCATTTTGAAAAACAGATTTTTTTTGTTTCTTGGATTTTTTGTGACTTGTCCAGAGTCACATAGCTAGTAAGTGTTAAGAGTTAAGTATCTGGGTTCAAATTTGAACTCAGCCGTCCTTATTCCAAAGCCAGAGCTCTATTTACTTTGCCATTTACATATCCTGGTTCTGTTTTTTCCCTATTAAAAATGTCAGTTAAATATTTAACATGTATGGGACTACCTGCCATGTAGAGGAGGGGGTGGGGAGAAAGAGGGGAAAAGTTGGAACAGAAGTTTTTGCAAGGGTCAATGTTGAAAAATTACCCATGCATATGTTTTGTCAATAAAAAACTATAATAAAAAAAAATTTGAAAAAAAATGTCAGTTAAATTCATGTGTAATGAGTTTACTATTTTAGTGAATAATGTTTTAAATTTCATTAGTTTTAGTTTATATATATATAAACTCTTTGGGATTCTCAATAATTTTTAAGATACACTCGATACCAAAAAGTCTGAGAACCTGATTTAGATAAAACTTCGTGAAATTGCAGCTGACATTGTAAATAACAGAGTAAAGGTCCAGAAGGATTTTGACAGGCTAGAGAATTAGATTGAAACTATTAAGATGAAATTCTGGGCAGACAAATGTTGAGTCTTGTGTTTCTTATAAGAACCCTTTCCAGCAAGCCTGGACGGGCTGTTCCAAGGAAGACCAAAGACCTTGGGAGTTGTATCAAGTCCAGGAAAAGAGCACTCTTATCCCAGAATCAGGCCTAGAGGAGCTGGTGTAGGAGCACATGCTAAGACTGGTACACTTTTTGACCCAAAGAGCTCTGAGCTACATAGAGTGTCCTAAGCCAAACTGGTGTCTTAACTAAATCTGCCATCAATATGATGAACTCCCACGAGTGGGAAAATCAGCCAACTTTGGAAAACAGGAAAAAATTAATCACTTTATCAGGAATGAGATCAGTAGGCCAGCAGCCACTGCACTTTTCCACCTTGGTAAGATTAGGAAGCCTTTAAAAACTTCAAGAACTGAGAGCCAAGTCTCTGGTATAGTGGGAATTTCAGAGTAGTCTCTAAAGAGACACAGGAGGAGAATGAAAGAAAAAACACAGCTTCGGCATTGGTCGGCAGCTTTGGAAGATGGTGGATGGGCAACTCTTCCCATGAGACCAAGTCATGGTGAGGAAAATATTTTTCCTTTCTCTGGCTCACGATTCAATTTATTAAGAGAATCTAAAAAAGTGATCATCAGCTTTTCTCTTGCTTTAGCAATAGTGGGCATGGTTAATTATGAAAGGTTTCTTTGCTGTTTATATTTCTGCCTACTGGTTATTTACCTTTTCTTTTTAACAATAGTTTGCTAAACAAAGATAAGATCATTTTAATATGAGTTTATGTGACTATAGTGTGTGAAAGAGGGAAAGGGAACTTGTGCCTCTATGATTATTAGATTTATCTAGCTGAGAGATCACCAATCCAAATGAACAAGTTGCCTCAAAGTATTTTATAAATTCTGTTTGTAATTTGTATTTTTAAGATTTTCTTTTTTAATGTTTCAGAGGAAAAAAATTATTTGAAACTAAGACCTTTACTCTAGACTTTTTAGATTGTGGGCTTCTTTGGCACATGTGTGAAGCCTATAGATATTATCAAAATAATGTTTTTAAATGCCTAAAGTGAAATACATAAGATTACAAAGGGAGATTACTAATGTTATTACAATATCATTTCAATGATATTGAAATAGTTAGCAAAAAAAAAAAAAGTTCACAGATTCCAGGTGGTTATTTAATTGTATTTGACTTTTTTTGTGATCTCATTTGGGGTTTTCTTGGCAAAGATAGCGTAGTAGTTTCTTCATCAGTTCATTTGACAGATGTCGGAAACTGAGGCAAACAGAATGAAGAGACTTGCACAGGGTAACACAGCTCATAAGTGTCTAAGGTCATATTTGAAGTCAGGAAGTTTCCTGAGTCTGGGTCTTGTTCTCTATTCATTGCATCGTGCTAGTCATTGGGGAATGGGTTCAGGTAGGTAATTATGGTTCTCAGGAAGCCAGACAGCTAATGTGGAGTTGGAGCAAGCTAGTAGAGAATGAGCTGCGAGGTTAAGCATTCTCATAATAATGAAGATTCCAGGCAGGGACTCATCAATAATTGAGTGGAGTTGTTCCAAGGCTCAGGCAGAGGCTGATTACTGCTCCCCTTGGAGAAAGGATACTGGACCAGAATTATATCTCCCTGCCCTACTAATTTTTTTAGTCTAAGGGAGATATTTACATTCAAGTTGAGCGTTTGATTACAATAGCTTAATGGGAAAAGAATGCCCCAAAATATGAATCCAAGGTTTGACAAATGACAGTTCCACAAAGAACACACTTAGCAAATCAACTTGTTTATCCAAACCTACAGCTTGAACAAACATAAAATATAAAATATGCGTATTCTACAAATATGATATACAGAAATAAATTTGCTAGACAGTACACAGAGTAAATGAGCTCTCCTACTGAGAGCCAGCTATCTCAGCTAATGAGAAATTCCCTGAAATGTCTAGTGTAGTAAATTTGGACTGGGGACATGACTGAGTTGTCATTTCCTCAATATATTGGCTTTTTCCCAGAGTCTTACTTTCCCTTCTAGTACCTAAAAAACTGTAATCCAGAGAATAATGCAGCATTACACCCACCTCCTAATAGAGAGATGGACAAAGATGGGCTCAGTATAGATTTGAAATGTAAATATTTTTGGTACGTGGCCAATACAGGAATTTGTTTTTCTTGACTATAGATATTTGTTACAGGGCTTTGCTTTTCTTTCCTTTACAATTAAAAAGAGGAAGGAGGTTTGGTTTGTTGAAATTACATATATATATGTAAATGGGGGGGGGGGGCGATCTAAGAGGGCTAATGAATTAACTGACCTAGATAAGATCTTCCTCTTGGCCTGAGGCAAGTGATCATGGTAGAGTTGTAGCAATCCAGGAAGGCTGATGGAATGGTTAATCCAGACCACCCAGTACCTGATTTTTATAAAACCCACCAGAGGTAATCTCCTTTGCTTGGCCATTCTTCCAATAAGTGGCCAGTGCTAATAGGTCACTGACTTTCTATAGTCAGAGGGCTGTATCTGGGGGGATCTTAAGGGACCCTCTCTACAAGACATCATCCAGGCAAGTGGCTGACTAAGACACCACTTTTATCCCTTATGCCTCAAAAATAAAAGAGGAAATTGTCCAGCAAAAAGGAGAGAAACCAGGCTAATTGCTTCATTTTCTCTAGAATCTAAAATAACATTAAGGAAACTATTCTGCATTGATTTTAAAAAATCTGAGATAATTTAGGGTCATTTTAACAACCCAATTTACCCCTACTCTCAATTTCATTTTTTTCTTCTCTTCATGTTTTTCAGAACAAAATTCAATTTTATTTATATAATATATATTTTATTTAATTTATATAACATATATAATAATTATATTATTCAATTTATAGAGGCTGAATGAGCCAATGGGGACCATCCCAAAGAGCATATGCTCAGTTTTTCCCTGGTAATTTCTGGACATTCTAAAAGCAAGATCACTAATTGATAAGTGGTGACCGGCTTTCTGACCACTTTCAGCCATATAGTGTCTCAGTGCTGGAAGATCTTTAGAGCTTTAGAATGATGGGACTTTTGTTCTGATTCTTCTTTCACAACATCACTAATGTGGAAATATGTTTAACATGATTGCACATGTATAATCTATATCAGATTACTTGCTGTTGTGGGAAATGGGGAGGTATGGGAGGGGAAAAAATCTGGAACTCAAAATCTTTTTTTTAATATATTATTTTTTTTAATTTTTTAAATTAATTTTATAATTATAACATTTTTTGACAGTACATATGCATAGGTAATTTTTTACAACATTGTACTCCCTTTTGTTCCGAATTTTTCCCCTCCTTCCCTCCACCCCCTCCCCTAGATGGCAGGCATTCCCATACATATTAAATATCTCATAGTATATCCTAGGTACAATATATATGTGCAGAACCAAATTTTGTTGTTGTTGTTGTTGTTGCAAAGGAAGAATTGTATTCGGGAGGTAAAAATAATCTGGGAAGAAAAACAAAAAACAATGCTCACAGTTTTCACTCATTTCCCAGTTGGAACTCAAAATCTTACTAAGATGAATATTGAAAACTGTCTTTACATGTAATTGGAAAAAAAAATACTATTAAGTATAAAAAATAGAATAATGGGTTAGATACCGAGTAATCCCTGGTTATCTCCCAATGTGGTGGCCCTCTTCAGCTATGGCTTCCCAGATGTCAAGACTATAATGAGGAATAATCCGCCATAAAATCCCTTCTGTTTCCTTTGACGTCCCATGCTTACTTCATGGTGAAAAATCAGTTACATAATATTGTGATCATCTTCTGTGTGACTTCCATGTAAAACCCCTTCCAGAGTGTGTCCACATGCTCCGCAGGGAGATGTGAAGAGATTTTTCTAGTCTCCTCTGCCCCACTTCGGATTATGATTCCTCTCTGCAGGAGGGTAGGAGGTTGGAGCACAAGAGAGGTCTGCTCTTCCAGAGAGGAGATGCTGGATTAGAAATACATCTGGGGGAAATTACTCTGGGGGAAATGGGTGACCTGGGGGATAGACGGCCACGACTGGAGTTGGGAAGACTCATTTTTCTCAATTTCTTATAAGCTTCAGACACTTACTAGCTATGTGACCCTTGGCATTCACTGCTTGCCTCAGTTTCCTCATCTGTAAAATGAGCTGGAGAAGAAAATGGAAAAACGCTCCAGTATCTTTGTCAAGAAAACCCCAAATGGGGTATCACAAAGAGTCAGACACAACTGAACAATAAGGAGTAATGATTTTTAGGTTCAAACTGTACTCCTCGTTCTTATTCCTGAATGGCAAAGAAGTACTCTTAAATTCTATCTGAAAGATTTGTTTCTCTTCCCACCAAATGTCAATTACATAAAAACCATCCATCTCACAGTGAATAGCAACTAAATCCATTTTCCCAAGCCTAGAAATTAGAGAAAGTAAACAGAGTAGACTATGCCAGGCAATATATAAAGTAAATTAACTCTTCCACTGGGAGTGAAAGATCTCACCTCAACCCAAAAAGAGACAGGAGAGAGACAGACAGACAGACAGACAGAGAGACAGACAAAGACAGAAACACAGAGACACAGAGAGACAGAGACAGAGACAGAGATAGAGACAGAGACAGAGAGACAGAGACAGAGAGAGAGACACACAGAGACAGAGAGAGACAGACAGAGACACACAGAGAGAGATATAGAGATAGAGACAGAGACAGACAGAGACAAAGAGAAACAGAAACAGAGAGAGAAATGGGGGAGGGAGGGAGAAAGAGAGAGAATGAGAGAGAGGGAGAATGAGAGAGAGAGAGAGAGAGAGAGAGAGAGAGAGAGAGAGAGAGAGAGAGAGAGAGAGAGAGAGAGAAAGAGAAAAAGAGAGAAAAGGAAAGGAAAGGAAGTTGGAGAAAAGAGAGAGAGAGGGAAGGAGGGGGGACAGATAGACAGACAAAAAGAGCTGTGCAGTTATTCTAATTTTGTTAAGAATTACAAGAGCCAAGACAAATAACAACAAATACTGTGAGGTATTGTGGCTGGATTTGGACCTGAGACCTTTCATTTGCATATAAAACTATCCTGGGTTTTCAACATTGTGAGATTGATCCAGCAGAAAGAAATAAAAAAATAAATTCCATTCAAAATAACACTTTATTAAGACGCCTTGCAGAGTAGAGTGGATGTTTTTAGCGGTGGAGAACACCAAAGAATATCTATTAAGAGTCAGAAAATACCTGATGAACCCTGTACTCCTGATCCTTTCCTAATACAAGAACCCCTGACAAGAGCTCATCCAAGCTTCTACTATAGTGATTCTCAAAGTGTCAACAGAGAATCCTGGGGGTCTCTGAAACCCTTTCAGAGGTTCTACAAATTCAAGATTATTTCTAATGTGGTAAATATCTACAAATATGACTCAAATAAACGAAACTCTTTGGACATCTTCAATAAATAAATATATATATATATATACACACACACACATTTATTTATTTGTTTGTTTATTTATTTAATTTTTGCTGAGGCAATTGGGGTTAAGTGACTTGCCCAGGGTCACACAGCCAGGAAGTATTAAGTCTGAGACCAGATTTGAACTCCGGTCCTCCTGACTTCAGAACTGGTGCTCTATCCACTGCGCCAACTAGCTACCCCCTTTCAATAATTTTTAATAGAACAAAAGTTTAGGAACTTCTGCTCTACTGAAACCTCTCCAAGAAAAGAAACCTCATTATTTCATAAATTTCATATTTATTTCATATTTCATAAATTTATTTCATTTATTCCACTACAAACTTTCAGTCACTTCATGGGAGTAAGATGTCAGGACATTGACCTGACAACTCTACGGCCAGCAGCTAGCTCAGCTGAGGTTGCAGACTCTGCCAAACCACTTGTACTTGAGAAGTGAGTGGAGAAATTTAAGAAAAGAAAATGGGAGAGGGAGAGAGGCAGTTCAGTCCTGGATGTCTGACATAAGGAAAGGATGAAAAAAAAAGGAAAAGAAGGGTGAAATCCTTTCCTATATACTCTCCTTCTTCTCCCCATCTCTTCTTCCACTGTCCTCTCTCTCCCAAGAAACTACCTCAAAATACAAACCAAGAGATGGGAATATGAGGGTTCTTTTATCTGCATTGGGAAAGAAATTGTCTTCTTCTACACCAAAATAGTGCACCCATCTCTCCTACCAGTTTATACATAGGACTTTTCCTCCCCAGTTATCATTCTGATTTTAGTGCAGACTTTTAGAAATGATCAGCTTTTGTCTCTACCATCCTGAACATGATGCCCTTCTTAATCCAATCTTTTAAAAATTGAAATTTTTTAAATATATAGATTTTTTACATCACCAAAACTTTTCCCAGCATCCTTCTTCCTACCTCCTCCCAGACAGCTATATAATAAAATTTTTAAAGAAAAAAAGAAAAATCAACAAAACCAATCAATATGTTGAAATGGTCTGAAAATATTTGCACTATTTTTCTACTGTCCTGAATATGCTGCCCTTCTTAACTTAGTCTAGGATTATCTCAGCTTAAAATAATTATTGATTTTTGTCTTGTTTTTAAAAATATTTATAGGGATTTTTTGTTTTTTAAATCACCAAAATTTTCTCCAACATTTCTTCAAAGATAGTCATAAAATGTTTACAGAAAAAAAGCTAAAGAAAAAAAAATCAACAAAACCAATCAATAAATTGAGAAAGTCTGAAAATACATGAAATATATATATATATATATATATATATATATATATATATATATATATATATATATATATCATGGATCTCTCATGGATATCCCACCTCTGCAAAGAAGCAGAGGGAGGATGCTTTCATAACTCTTCTTTGGCGCTTTGTATTTTCCTTGTGATTCTGCAAAACTCATTTTTGATTGCTTTTTGATCCTTTTCACTCACTGTAAGTCTTGTACTTATTTCACTCTGCACCAAATCATGTAAATTTGTTGTTTCCTTTGTGGTTTCTTCCTCACAATGCACTAATATTTCACTACTTAGGACTATGGGCCACAAGAGTATGGCTACAAATAGGTAATACGTAATTGGGAAATGTTTCCCAAAGTAAATAAAATATAATAAAACATAGATAATATTAATTTGTTGGTTTTCTAAGTTAATATGCTGCCCACAAGAATCTTTTTCTGTTTGAACTTGACACCCTCAACTTAATTCAGGAGTATTTACCATAGCTAATCCTTTGGTATCCTAGGGCAAAAACCTTCATGGTGAATGAAATAAAAGTGCCTGAAAGAAATTTTAAAATTACTTAAATAACTGGAGGGACATCTGATACTCGCCATGATAATAAAAATTACAATAAAAATTTACAGATTAAGATAATAAAATTTATTCAGAAAAATTAAAAATGGGAAGAAGATTCACAAGTACAGGAATGTTAATGGCCCTTTTTGTAGTGGCAAGGAACTGGAAACTGAGTGGATGCCCATCAGTTGGAGAATGGCTGAATAAACTGTGGTACATGAATGTAACAGAAAACTATTGTTCTGTAAGAAATGATCAGCAGTATGATTTTATTAAGTTCTGATGCTGGATGAAGCACACAGCAACAAGAAAATTATGTGATGATCAACTCTGATGAACTTGGTTCTTTTCAACAGCGAGGTGATTAGGGCCAGTTCCAGTGGACTTGTGATGGAGAGAGCCATCTGCATCCAGAGGGAGGACTATGGAGACTGAATGTGGATCGTAGTGGGGTATTTTCATCTCTTTTGTTGTTGTTTGGTTGCTTTTTTTCTTTCTCTTTTTTTTCCCTTTTTGATCTTATCTTTCTTGTGCAGCATGATGAATGTGGAAATACAGTTTAGAAAAGTTTTACATTTAGCCTATGTTGGATTGCTTGTTGTCTGAGAGAGAGAAGTAGGAAAAAGTGAGTGAGAAAAATTAGCAACATGGGGTTTTGCGGGAATGAATGGTAAAAACTATATCTGCATGAATTTTGAAAATAAAAGCTGTTATTATGAAAAAATAAAGTGGCAAAGGAGAGAAAGTACATTTGGAGATGATTGTGATGGAAAAACAGAAAGCATCAGTTATAAAAAGACGTAGAAAAAAGACATAAAAAAGACAATTAAGACAAAAAGGGAAAGCATCCAGCTTCTCACCAACAGTATATAAACAGAGGAAATAAAAGTTAACAAAAATCTACTTATTTAAACAAAAAAAAACACAACAAAATAAAAAAACAACAACAAAAAAGAATTAAAGATTTAGACTATCAAGAGAAACGATGAAAAAAAATGAATGAAGAAATAACATATCTAGATCTCAGAATATATTATTAAAGTGCTACCCTTTAAAAATATTTGGTATTGGCTGAAAAATAGAAAAGTAGATAAAGTGAAACACACTACACAAGTAAGAATCAGAAACCAAAAAATCAGTATACTCAAAAACATTGGGAAGAATGTTTTATTTAGCAAAAATATTTGGGAAAAATAGAAAGCAATTAAGCAGAAAATAAGATTAAACCAACATTTTATAGCATCTACCACAAAAAAAAAATTCAAAATAGAAACTTGATCTGAATATTAAAATCATACCATAAGAAATTAGAAAAAATCACAATGTACCTTTCATCACTATGGATATAGAGTAAATTATCTTTTGGAATAGATTTTTATTAATATCTTTTATTTTGACAATTACTTTTTCCCTTGTACCATTCTCCTTTTCCCTCCTGTCCTTTATAATGAAGAAGAAGCAGGAAAAGAAATGATCAAAAAATCTGTTATTACATAAAATGTTCCATCCATGGGAATCACTCATTTCTGCAAACAATCAAAAGAGCTCTCTTCTGATATATCTTCACAGGGAACAAATTTATTCTTTATAATTTCACATACTTCATTTGTTGTTATGCTAATTCTATCTACACTATTGTAGTCTTTTGTATATCAGGACCTGGTTTTGGCTCCGCTTACTTTATTTTATAACAGTTCACATGAAATCTTTCTCTGCTTCAAGAGTTACAAAGAGAAATTCCATTCCAAACAAATGTTGAGAGTATAAAGTATTTGGGAATCCATCTACCAAAGAAAAGTCAGGAATTATATGAGAAAAATTACAAAACACTTGCCACAAAAATAAAGTCAGATTTAAATAATTGGAAAGACATTCAGTGCTCTTGGATAGGCCAAGTGATTATAATAAAGATGACAATATTCCCCAAACTAATCTGTTTATTTAGTGCTATACCAATCAGACTCCCAAGAAACTATTTCAATGACCTAGAAAAAATAACAACAAAATTCATATGGAAGAATAAAAGGTCGAGAATTGCAAGGGATCTAATGAAAAAAAACTCAGAGAAAGGTGGTCTAAGTGTACCTGATCTAAAGCTATATTATATAGCAGCAGTCACCAAAACCATTTGGTATTGGCTAAGAAATAGACTGGTAGAAGACACTAACATTAGGGATAAAAATTCATTATTTGAAAAAAAAACTGTTGGGAAAACTGGAAATTAGTATGGCAGAAATTAGATATGGATCCACACTTAACACCATATACCAAGATAAGATCAAAATGATTTAGGCATAAAGAATGAGATCATAAATAGATTAGAGGAACAGAGAATAGTCTACTTCTCAGACCTGTGGAGGAATTTATGACCAGAGGAGAAGTAGAGATCATTATCGATCACAAAATAGAAGATTTGATTACATCAAACTAAAAAGTTTCTGTACAAATAATACTAATGCAAACAAGATTAGAAGGGAAGTAACAAACTGGGAAAATATTTTTAAAAGCAAAGGCTCTGACAAAGGTCTCATTTCCAAAATATATAGGGAACTGACCTTAATTTATAAGAAACCAAACCATTCTCCAATTGATAAATGGTCAAAGGATATGAACAGACAATTCTCAGATGAAGAAATTGAAACTATATCCACTCATATGAAAGAGTGTTCCAAATCACTACTGATCAGAGAAATGCAAATTAAGACCACTCTGAGATACCACTACACACCTGTCAGATTGGCTAAGATGACAGGAACAAATAATGATGAATGTTGGAGGAGATGTGGGAAAACTGGGACACTAATACATTGCTGGTGGAGTGGCGAAAGAATCCAGCCATTCTGGAGAGCAATCTGGAATTATGCCCAAAAAGTTATCAAACTGTGCATACCCTTTGACCCAGCAGTGCTACTACTGGGCTTATATCCCAAAGAAATACTAAAGAGCGGAAAGAGACATATATGTGCCAAAATGTTTGTGGCAGCCGTTTTTGTAGTGGCTAGAAACTGGAAGTTGAATGGATGCCCATCAATTGGAGAATGGTTGGGTAAATTGTGGTATATGAAGGTTATGGAATATTATTGCTCTGTAAGAAATGACCAGCAGGAGGAATACAGAGAGGCCTGGAGAGACTTACATCAACTGATGCTGAGTGAAATGAGCAGAACCAGAAGATCACTATACACTTCAACAACAATGCTGTATGAGGATGTATTCTGATGGAAGTGGAAATCTTCAACATAAAGAAGAGCCAACTCACTTCCAGTTGATTAATGATGGACAGAAATAACTGCACCCAGAGAAGAAACACTGGGAAGTGAATGTAAATTGTTAACACTAATATCTGTCTGCCCAGGTTACATGTACCTTCGGAATCTAATGCTTATTGTGCAACAAGAAAATGGTATTTACACACATGTATTGTATCTAGGTTATAATGTAACACAAGTAAAATGTATGGGATTGCCTGTCATCTAGGGGAGAGAGTAGAGGGAGGGAGGGGATAATCTGGAAAAATGAATACAAGGGATAATGTTATAAAAAATATATAATAAAAAAATTATTTTAAAAAAATTAAAAAAAAAAGAAATCTTTCTCTGCTTCCCTGTATCCTTCATATTTGTCATTTTACAGCACAGTAATATTAAATTTATGCACCAAATTTATTTATTATTCCCTAATTGACTGGCTCCAATTTGTCTCTAATTCTTTACTTTAAAAAGTGCTGCTGCTATAAATATGTTGGAATTTATGGAGCCTTTATTTTTGTAAGGGGCCTCCTTCAGTCATATAGCTAGCATGAGGATTTTTGAGTCAAAAAGTATAATCATTTTAGCCACTTTACGATAAAACAACTGTAATTTTTTTTTGTTTGTATATGTACATACATGCACACATGTATATGCATTACACACATATATACCATTGCTTTTTTTATTTTGTTATGAATCTTTTTTATTAATTTTATAATTATAACTTTTTTTGACAATACTTATGCATGGGTAATTTTTTACATCATTATTCCTTGCACTCCCTTCTGTTCCGAATTTTCCCCTCCTTTCCTCCACCCCTTCCCCTAGATGGCAGGCAGTCCCATACATGTTAAATGTGTTATAGTATATCCTAGGTACAATATATGTGTGCAGAACCGAATTTTTTGTTGCACAGGAAGAATTGGATTCAGAAGGTAAAAATAACCTGGGAAGAAAAACAAAAGTGCAAACAGAAAACAACTGAAATTATTAATGAGATCACATAGATCAAATTTTGTCCCAGAGAAAACATACTGAAAAGGCCCCTCTCCTTTTTACTAGCTGTGGGACCCTGAACAAATCATTTAAATTACTTAATGGTTGTTTGCCTGTTTGGTTCTGCCTAATCCATTCTACAGGTTTATTTTAAACTAGTACTAAATCATTTGAATGATTATTGCTTTATTGTACAATTAAGGTGATGATATTTATTGTCTCTCCTCCTACCTTCCATTCATTTTTTTCATTTTCATTTCAGTTTCATTGAAATTCTTGATTTTTTTGTCCCTCCATACGAATTTTTTTTCCCTCTTCCTATAAAATAGTCTTTTGGTAGCATGATTAGTATCACTCTGAATAAATTAATCTGAGTAGCATTGTCATTTTTTGTTTTAATGACTCGACCTACACATGGGCTTCTATGTTTTATCAATTATTTAGGCCAGTCTTTATTTCTGCAAAGAGCATATTATAATTATATTACTATGATTCCAGGGTGAATTTTGATATGCTACCAGATACTTTATAATTTCCCTAGTGATTTTAAGTGGAATTTCACTTTTTTTGCTCTTCTGAGAATGATGATTATTTCTGTGGATTTATTTTACTACTTTGCTCAAATTATTGTTTCAATTCATTTTTAGTTGATTTTTCAGTACCCTTCGATTTTTCCAAGTACACCATTCTATTATCTGCAAAAAAATTATAACTGTATTTCCTCTTTGCCTGTGTGTTTTCCTTTATTTTTCTTGGTTTATAGCTATATCTAGAATTTCTAGCACTATATTAAATAGTCATGGCAGTGGTTCTCTCTAACTTCTCTCCATTACAAAAGCTTGTTCTTTGATTTAAGTAGGTATTATTTACTATCCTAAGGAAAGGTCCAGTTAATTCTATGGTTTCTAGATTTGTTTTTCTTTTTTAAATAGAAACAGATGTTGGATTTTGTCTAAAATCTATTGATATAGCCACATTGTTTTATTTATATTTTACCATTTAGCATAAATATATATGTAGCATTATTGTATATAATATTATATCTAATATTTTTATTTAATATTTATTTTTATTTTAATCAAACTTGAATTCCTGAAGCAAACCCAACCTGTTCATAGAGTATAATCCTACTAATATATTATATAAATTATTATAACCAGCTTTTTTTTCAAAAGCTAACAAAAGGAGATTTATTTAGCAATAGTAGGCAATCAATATTCAAAAAGGATTTATACATTAATTTATTGGAGCAAAGTTCCCATTCTTCTGAGTTGCCCACTGGAGTCCAAAGATCTATTTAGAAGTACATTCTTTGTAGCTATTTTGTATTCAAGTGACCATAAAGTGATTAATTCAATTATCAGCTCTAATATTCTCAAATCTACACCTACAGCTTTAACCTCACTCTTAACCTCCCATCTCACATCTCCAACTGCCTACTAGCCATCTTGAATTAGATATCCTGACATATTTTAAATTCAATATGTCCACATCTATATTCATTATCTTTCTCTGCAAATCCTTTTCCTGTTTCTTCTAAATCTAATCTTTATTTGTTGAGGTTATCTCTATCCTCCCAATCACTCAAGTTTGCAACTTAGGTATCATCCTCAACCTCTTACTCTTAAGGACCCATATCTCAGCTATTGATAAGGTCTATTGATTATTTTCACATCTCTTATGGATGTCCCCTTCTTTTCTCATCACCTTAAATCTTAATTAATATGTAATGGTGATAAACTAGAACCTTTCCCTGTAAGATCAGGAGTGAAACAAGGTTGCCCATTACTATTCAATATAGTACTAGAAACTCTAGCCTTGGCAATAAGAGCCGAGAAAGAGATCCAAGGAATTAGAGTAGGAAATGAAGAAATCAAATTGTCACTTTTCGCAGATGACATGATGGTATACTTAGAGAACCCCAAAGACTCTGCTAAAAAGCTATTAGAAATAATTCAGAATTTTAGCAAAGTCGCAGGATACAAAATAAATCCACATAAATCCTCAGGATTTTTATACATTACCAACACAATCCAACAGCAAGAGATACAAAGAGAAATTCCATTCAAAATAACAGTCGATAGTATCAAATATTTGGGAATATATCTACCAAAGGAGAGTCAGGAATTATATGAGCAAAATTACAAAACACTTGCCACAAAAATAAAGTCAGATTTAAATAATTGGAAAGACATTCAGTGTTCTTGGATAGGCCCAGCGAATATAATAAAGATGACAATACTCCCCAAACTAATCTATTTATTTAGTGCTATACCAATCAGACTCCCAAGAAACTATTTTAATGACCTAGAAAAAATAACAACAAAATTCATATGGAAGAATAAAAGGTCGAGAATTGCAAGGGAACTAATGAAAAAAAAGTCAGAGGAAGGTGGTCTAAGTGTACCTGATTTAAAGCTATATTATAAAGCAACAGTCACCAAAACCATTTGGTATTGGCTAAGAAATAGACTAGTTGATCAGTGGCATAGGTTAGGTTCACAGGGCAAGATAGTGAATAAAAATAGCAATCTAATCTTTGACAAACCCAAAGATCCCAAATTTTGGGATAAGAATTCATTATTTGACAAAAACTGCTGGGAAAACTGGAAATTAGTATGGCAGAAACTAGGCATGGACTCACATTTAACACCACATACTAAGATTAGATCAAAATGGGTCCAAGATTTAGGCATAAAGAACGAAATCATAAATAAATTGGAGGAACATGGGATGGTTTACCTCTCAGACTTGTGGAGGAGGAAGGAGTTTGTGTCCAAGGGAGAACTAGAGACCATTATTGATCACAAAATAGAACATTTTGATTACACCAAATTAAAAAGTTTCTGCACAAACAAAACTAATGCAAACAAGATTAGAAGGGAAGTAACAAATTGGGAAAACATTTTTACAGTTAAAGGTTCTGATAAAGGCCTCATCTCCAAAATATACAGAGAATTGACTTTAATTTATAAGAAATCAAGCCATTCTCCAATTGATAAATAATTGGAATAATTGATAAATGGTCAAAGGATATGAACAGACAATTTTCAGATGATGAAATTAAAACTATTTCCACTCATATGAAAGAGTGTTCCAAATCACTATTGATCAGAGAAATGCAACTTAAGACAACTCTGAGGTATCATTACACACCTGTCAGATTGGCTAAGATGACAGGAACAAATAACGATGAATGTTGGAGGGGCTGTGGGAAAACTGGGACACTGATGCATTGTTGGTGGAGTTGTGAAAGAATCCAACCATTCTGGAGAGCAATCTGGAATTATGCCCAAAAAGTTATCAAAATGTGCATACCCTTTGACCCAGCCATACTACTACTGGGCTTATACCCCAAGGAACTACTAAAGAAGGGAAAGGGTCCTGTATGTGCCAAAATGTTTGTGGCAGCCCTTTTCATAGTGGCTAGAAGCTGGAAGATGAATGGATGTCCATCAATTGGAGAATGGTTGGGTAAACTATGGTATATGAATGTTATGGAATATTATTGTTCTATAAGAAATGACCAACAGGAGAAATACAGAGAGGCTTGGAGAGACTTACATCAATTGATGCTGAGTGAAACGAGCAGAACCAGAAGATCATTATACACTTCAACAATGATACTGTACGAGGATGTATGCTGATGGAAGTGGATTTCTTCAACATAGAGAAGAGCTAATCCAATTCCAATTGATTAATGATGGACAGAACCAGCTACATCCAGAAAAGGAACACTGGGAAATGAATGTAAACTGTTATTTTTACCTTCTGAATCCAATTCTTCCTGTGCAACAAAAAATTCGGTTCTACACACATATATTGTATCTAGAATATACTGTAATATATTTAACATATATAAGACTGCTTGCCATCTGGGGGAGGGGGTTGGGGGAGGAAGGGAAAAAATCTGAATAGAAGTAAGTGCAAGGGATAAAGTTGTAAAAAATTACCCATGCATATGTACTGTCAAAAAAATGTTATAATTATAAAATAAAATTAAAATAAAAAAAAAAATCTTAAGACTATTGCAAGAGGCTACTGGTATAACCTTCATTTTTTCACCAGTGTTCATTAGGGATATTGGTCTATAGTTTTCTTTATTTAGTTCCTTCCCGTTTTAGATATTAAGATCTTATTTGCATCATAAAAAAGCAGAAAAGGATTCCTTCTTTTCTTATTATTGCAAATAATTTATATAGTATTAGAATTATTCTTTTAAATGTTTGACAGAATTCACTTATAAATTCATCTGATACTAGAGGTTTTACCCCTTTTGTAGTTTTGTAGTTCATTTATAATTTGTTCAATTTCCTTTTCTCATATTGCATTATTTTTAAAAATTTATTTCTTTTGTTTATCTGGGAATTTTGCATTTTTCTAAGTATATATCCATTTCTTTTAAATTATCAGTTTTTCTAAGAGGTAATTAGGCAAAAGAGTTTTTTGTTTTGTTTTGTTTTGTTTTTTTACATAACTCCCTTTCTTTTTCATTTGTGAGTTTTTTTTTTTTTCATTTTTGACACAATTTGGTTTTTTTGTTAGTTTTTGCTGAGGCAATTGGGGTTAAGTGACTTGTCTAGGGTCATAGAAGTGTTAAGTGTCTGAGATCACATTTGAACTCAGGTTGTCCTGACTTCAGAGCTGGTGCTCTATCTGCCCCAGTTTTCTTCTCTCTTTAAAAAAAATCAGGTTAGTTTTTATGAGTTAGGATTTTTTTGGTTTTACAAAAACAAGCTCTTAGTTTTTACCAATTCAATAGTCAATTTATTTTAATTTCATTAATATCTTCAATTTTCATAATTTCTATTTTGTTAGCATTTTTGATTTGCTGGTGTTCATGTTATATTTTAATCAAGTGTACAATTCATTGATTTGTTCTTTTGTTGACTAAAGCATTTATCCTCTTCTATACCTTTGGTCCCCATCCCATTAAGTTTTGGTATCTTCTTTCATTATTTTTTAATTATTTTTTCATTATTTTTATGTCATTTTCTTTGATGAAATTTTCTATTGATTCCATAATTTTATTTTTTATACATGGTTTCTTTAGAATAATGCTATTTAGTCCAAACTTTAATGATTCTTTTTAGTCATCTTTATTGAATGTAATTTTAATTGTATTATAAACAGAATTTAATGTATCTAGTATTTCTGCTTTTTTACTTTTTGGGGGAAGTCTTTATGCCCCAATATATTATCCGTTTTTGTAAAAGTGCCAACCATGGCTGAGAGAGATGAAAATTCTTTTCTGTTACCATTCAATAATCACCAGAGAGCTATCATTTCTAGTTTTCTGAAATCAATAAGCAAACCCTCAATTTCTAATTCTTTGTCACTTCAAAGAAAGCTGCTCTATGACAAGTGCTGTGAACTCTTTTTACAAATTGAATCATAACCTCTAGCATTAGCCACAGCCAAACAGTGCTCATCTTGCTGCCTCACTGTATGCCTGTTTATCTTTGTGCTCTTAAAGGAAAAAAAAATGTGGCATTACTTCCAAATACAACCTTAAAACTGTTTTTCCATTCTGTATCTCTAATTTCATCTAGCTACTCCTGAAATCCCTATGGCCAAGCCAAATATTTTCTTCAATGAGCATGTTAAGGGTCACTATTATCAAAATTTATTCCCTTGGATATCTCTCAAGCCAAAGTAGTTCTTTATAGTACTTGGTTTTCTTTGGTTTGTTTATCCAGGTTGTCTTAAACTCTGAACAGAAATGGTGCAGTAGTTCTACCTAATCTTGGGTGTAGGGGAGACTTTTAAGAGAGTCCAAGCCTTCTTTAGGTCCGGACTCTATCTGGGGTCCACTTCCTGTCACGGGGCTCTGGGATCTCATTTTGGGGTAGTCTCTGCATGGGGTCTTTCCTCTCTTGCTATTGGGCTGAGTGCTGGGCTTCCCACCAAATACTTCAGCGATTGTTCCAGGTGGATTTTGCCTAAGGCCTTTCTCCTGTGGCTGAGAGCCACAGGTGCTTCACTGGCCTATAACCACCCAGACTTAGTTTGGTTCAAATCAAACACTGTTTGGTTTAGGAAGGGAGTGTGAAGCTACAACTGCCCAGATTACCCTCAGGTTTTTCCTCTCAATTTGATTTCTGCAGTCATCTACATGAAGAAGGTCAAGCTGGGATGGGCTTAGGATCTGCTAGGCTCAAGAAGAGTGTTAGATCCAATTCTAAGGCTCCAGATTCTTCCCACACTCCACCTTCTGCTATGGATGAAAGATAAGAAAAGAGAATTAACAGCTTGGAATAAAAACCACAAAGCCTGATCCAAAAAATTAACTCCATGAAAATCACAGTTGACCAAATAGAAGTCAATGACTCTGTTAGACATCAAGATATATGAAAATCAAAATACTGGAAAATATAGAAGAAAATATGTGAATTATTTTATAGCAAAACAATCAACATGGAAAACACAAAGAGAGATAATTTAATCATCATTGTACCACTTAAAACAATGAAAATCCCTCTCCAAAAAAAAGAGAGCCTAGACATTATATTTCAAGAAATCATTAAAAATATTTCAAGAAATCATTAAAGAGAAAGAAAGAAAGAAAGAAAGAAGAAAGAAAGAAAGAAAGAAAGAAAGAAAGAAAGAAAGAAAGAAAGAAAGAAAGAAAGAAAGAAAGAAAGAAAGAAAGAAAGAAAGAAAGAAAGAAAGAAAGAAAGAAAGAAAGAAAGAAAGAAAGAAAGAAAGAAAGAAAGGAAGGAAGGAAGGAAGGAAGGAAGGAAGGAAGGAAGGAAGGAAGGAAGGAAGGAAGGAAGGAAGGAAGGAAGGAAGGAAGGAAGAAGGAAGGAAGGAAGGAAGGAAGGAAGAAAGAAAGAAAGAAAGAAAGAAAGAAAGAAAGAAAGAAAGGAAGGAAGGAAGGAAGGAAGGAAGGAAGGAAGGAAGGAAGGAAGGAAGGAAGGAAGGAAGAAAGGAAGAAAGAAAGAAAGAAAGAAAGAAAGAAAGAAAGAAAGAAAGAAAGAAAGAAAAGAAAGAAAGAAAGAAAGAAAGAAAGAAAGAAAGAAAGAAAGAAAGAAGAAAGAAAGAAAGAAGAAAGAAAGAAAGAAGAAAGAAAGAAAGAAAGAAAGAAAGAAAGAAAGAAAGAAAGAAAGAAAGAAAGAAAAGAAAGAAAGAAGGAAAGAAAGAAGGAAAGAAGGAAGGAAAGAAGGAAGGAAAGAAGGAAGGAAAGAAGGAAAGAAAGAAGGAAAGAAAGAAGGAAAGAAAGAAGGAAAGAAAGAAAGAAAGAAAGAAAGAAAGAAAGAAAGAAAGAAAGAAAGAAAGAAAGAAAGAAAGAAAGAAAGAAAGAAAGAAAGAAAGAAAGAAAGAAAGAAAGAAAATCAGAGAACCCACTAGTTGCCTTCTAAAAGAAAAACCAAAAATGAAAACTCCCAGGAATATGTGAGTTTTATGGTACTTTTCTGTTCTGATTACTTTCTAGTTTGACTTTTTTCCAAGTCTCTGTTTATTAGAAAATATATTGGGGTAATCTTTAAGGAACTACTTTGTTCACAAAGTCTTTGTATCTTCCAAGAAAGATCAGTGAAATCTTAAGGTCACTTAATATTTTATCTATCTATCATCTATCTAATCTATCTATATTTTCAGCTATCTGTCTATCTATCTATAGCTACTCTCAGGTCAAAGAAAAAAAATACTCTCAAAGGCCAGAAAGAAAGAATTCTGGTACCAAAGAGCCATAATCAAGGTAGCACAAGACTTAGCTGCTATCACTATGAAAAAGCAGAGAATTTAAAATATGATACTCCAGAGATAAATTGCTTAAATAATCCCATTTCAGAAAAAGAAATAGAACAAGCTATTAATCAACTCCCCAGGAAAAAATCCCCAGGACCAGATGTGAATTCTACCAAACATTTAAAGAACAATTAGCTCCAACGTTATATAAACTATTTGAAAAAATAGGGCATGAAGGAGTCCTACCAAACTCCTTTTATGACACAGACATGGTACTGATACCTAAACCAGGTTGATCGAAAACTGAGAAAGAAAACTATAGACCAATTTCCTTAATGAATATTGATGCTAAAATCTTAAATAAGATATTAGCAAAAAGAATTCAGAAAATCATCCCCAGGATAATACACTATGATCAAGTAGGATTTATACCAGGAATGCAGGGCTGGTTTAATATTAGGAAAACTATTAGTATAATTGACCATATTAATAATCAAATTAATAAAAACCATATGATCATCTCAATAGATGCAGAAAAAGCATTTGATAAAATCCAGCATCCATTCCTACTAAAAACACTTGAGACTATAGGAATAAATGGACTATTCCTTAGAATAATCAGGAGCATATATTTATGACTGTCAGTAAGCATAATATGCAATGGAGATAAACTGGAACCTTTCCCAGTAAGATCAGGAGTGAAACAAGGTTGCCCACTATCACCATTACTATTCAATATAGTAGTAGAAACGCTAGCCTCGGCAATAAGAGCCAAGAAAGAGATTCAAGGAATTAAAGTAGGAAATGAGGAAATCAAACTATCACTCTTTGCAGATGACATGATGGTATACTTAGAGAACCCCAAAGACTCTGCTAAAAAGCTATTATTAGAAATAATTCAGAATTTTAGCAAAGTTGCAGGATATAAAATAAATCCACATAAATCCTCAGCATTTTTATACATCACCAACAAAATGCAACAGCAAGCGATACAAAGAGAAATTCCATTCCAAACAAATGTTGAGAGTATAAAATATTTGGGAATCCATCTACCAAAGAAAAGTCAGGAATTATATGAGCAAAATTACAAAACACTTGCCACAAAAATAAAGTCAGATTTAAATAATTGGAAAGACATTCAGTGCTCTTGGATAGGCCTAGCGAATATAATGATGACAATATTCCCCAAACTAATCTGTTTATTTAGTGCTATACCAATCAGACTCCCAAGAAACTATTTTAATGACCTAGAAAAATAACAACAAAATTCATATGGAAGAATAAAAGGTCAAGAATTGCAAGGGAACTAATGAAAAAAAAAGTCTAATGAAAAAAAAAGTCAGAGGAAGGTGGTCTAAGTGTACCTGATCTAAAACTATATTATATAGCAGCAGTCACCAAAACCATTTGGTATTGGCTAAGAAATAGACCGGTCGATCAGTGGAACAGATTAGGTACAAAGGACAAAAAAAGGGTACATCTATAGCAATCTAGTCTTTGACAAACCCAAAGATACCAACATTAGGGATAAAAATTCATTATTTGAAAAAAAAACTGTTGGGAAAACTGGAAATTAGTATGCCAGAAATTAGATATGGATCCACACTTAACACCATATACCAAGATAAGATCAAAATGGGTCCATGATTTAGGCATAAAGAATGAGATAATAAATAGATTAGAGGAACAGAGGACAGTTTACCTCTCAGACCTGTGGAGGAGGAAGGAATTTATGACCAGAGAAGAACTAGAGATCATTATTGATCACAAAATAGAAGATTTTGATTACATCAAACTAAAAAGTTTCTGTACAAACAAAACTAATGCAAACAAGATTAGAAGGGAAGTAACAAATTGGGAAAATATTTTTACAGTTAAAAGGTTCTGATAAAGGTCTCATCTCCAAAATATATAGAGAACTGACCCTAATTTATAAGAAATCAAACCATTCTCCAATTGATAAATGGTCAAAGGATATGAACAGACAATTCTCAGATGATGAAATTGAAATTATATCCACTCATATGAAAGAGTGTTCCAAATCACTACTGATCAGAGAAATGCAAATTAAGACAACTCTGAGATACCACTACACACCTGTCAGATTGGCTAAGATGACAAGAACACATAATGATGAATGTTGGAGGGGATGTGGGAAAACTGGGACACTAATACATTGTTGGTGGAGTTGTGAAAGAATCCAACCATTCTGGAGAGCAATTTGGAACTATGCCCAAAAAGTTATCAAACTGTGCATACCCTTTGATCCAGCATTGCTGCTATTGGGCTTATATCCCAAAGAAATACTAAAGATGGGAAAGGGACCTGTATGTGCCAAAATGTTTGTGGCAGCTCTTTTTGTTGTAGCTAGAAACTGGAAGATGAATGGATGTCCATCAATTGGAGAATGGTTGTGTAAATTATGGTATATGAAGGTTATGGAATATTATTGCTCTGTAAGAAATGACCAGCAGGAGGAATACAGAGAGGCTTGGAGAGACTTACATGAACTGATGCTGAGTGAAATGAACAGAACCAGAAGATCGCTGTACACTTCAATGTTGTATGAAGATGTATTCTGATGGAAGTGGATATTTTCAACATAAAGAAGATCCAACTCACTTCCAGCTGATCAATGATGGACAGAAACAACTACACCCAGAGAAGGAACACTGGGAAGTGAATGTAAATTGTTAGCACTACTGTCTATCTACCCAGGTTACTTATACCTTTGGTATCTAATACTTAATGTGCAACAAGAAGATTGGATTTACACACATATATTGTATCTAGGTTATACTGTAACACATGTAATATGTATAGGATTGCCTGTCATCTAGGGGAGGGAGTAGAGGGACGGAGGGGATAATTTGGAAAAATGATTACAAAGGATAATGTTATAAAAAAAAAATACTCATGCATATATACTGTCAAAAATTTTTATAATAAAGTGACTTTGTTTTCAATTAAAAAAAATAAAAATAAAATAAAGTATGATACTCCAGAAGGTGAAAGATCTAGGCTTGTAAGAATAACTTATCCAACAAAACTAAGTAAAATCCTAAAAGCAAAAGAAAATTAATGGAATAAAGGACTTTCAAGTATTCCTAATGAAAAGCTGAGTACAAAATTGATGCACAGATACAGAAATCAAGAGATAGGTAAACATGGTAAATATGAGTGAATAATCATAAAAAAACTAAAAATTCACTTTAGTAGGGAGAAGATAATACAGAACTCTAACATCTTCAGAGATCATAGAGGAAATCTAATTAGCAGAGAGCCTAGGAGTGATTGTTATAGTTTGGAAAACTTAAAAGAATGGAAAGAGTAGGGACATAGAACATATTAGAGGTAGTGGAGAAGGAAAAATTAAGGAAATTATCTCACATAAATACAATATAGAAGTCTACATAATAAGGAGGAGAAAAGGGAAATGAGTGAAGCTTGAACCTCAGTCTCATTGAACTGATCAAAAGAGGAAATAATAAACTTATATAAAGTTAGATACAGATATAGATTGATAGATGAAAGATAGAATCTGATCGATGGGTGAGTGGAGGTTGGAGAGAGAGAGAGAGAGAGAGAGAGAGAGAGAGAGAGAGAGAGAGAGAGAGAGAGAGAGAGAGAGAGACAGAGAGACAGAGAGAGACAGAGAGACAGAGACAGAGAGAAAGAGAGAGAAAGAGAGACAGAGAGAGAGAGACAGAGAGAGAGAGAGAGAGAGAGAGAGAGAGAGAGAGAGAGAGAGAGAGAGAGAGAGAGAGAGAGTTAGTTTATTAAGTGATCTTAGGATTTCACTGTTCGTAGAAGTCATAGAAACCTTGTATTTGGAACAAGTAGTTCCTTAAAGATTACCCCAATATATTTTCTAATAGAGACTTGAAACAAAGTCAAACTATAAGGTAAGTCAGCACAGAAAGGTACTATCATTCTCCAGGCCTCTCCTAGCTCTCCTCCTGACTACTTTGCACCGTACCCCAGTTCCTTTCTCATTCTGAAAGACCCCTACATCTCTTCAGCTTTCTCACCTTCAAAAAATTCCTGAACCTCCTCCCTCCAGTCCCCTCCTCTCATTGATGAGCTTTGTGAGGAAGTGCTCAGGCCAGTCCTCCATCACTACCCTTCCAGCTCTCCCCTCTCTAGTGTCAAAGCACCATGCCCCCATGAGAGTGCCCTCTCCACACTGCTCTCTCCCAGCATCCCTCCCTCTCAGCTCTCTTATTTGTGCTCTTACTAGAATGGAAGCTCCTTGAGGGAAGGGAATCTCTTTTTACTCCTGTTTCCATTCCCAGTGCTTAGTACCATCCTTGGCACACAGTAAGTGCTTAATAAATGCTTGCTGACTCGGGCAATATGCACCACCGAGAGATGGAGTAACGGGGGCAGCGCTGGGTCCATGAGGGGCCCAGCAGAATTCCCTTGCTTGCACTTCTGAGGGCGCATGTTTGGTGCTTAAGGATTTTGGAACTAGCCATTCTTTGGTTGGGGTGACAGCAGCTGGGCCAGGGCCTATCACTCGGCCCTTAAGAGGAGTCCTCCCTTGGACTGTGTATGTGAACCCACAGCAGTGGGGGCTGCTTATCCATGTCAGCAGGCTGAAGCGCTACCTGAATTGGACCAGGGGTTCTTGGGCTTGTGTCTCTTTTTCTGATAAGTGACTAAAGGGAGATTGATTCGGTTTTTTCCCACCTTGGAGGATCCTCGAGAGTCCAAGAGTCGGGGAGCGAATCCCCCCCTCCCTGTGAGAGCTGGCTAGCGGCCGAGGAGCTCCCTGCGATTGTCTGGAGGTAAATGAAGAGCTCAGGGGTGATGGGGGTAAAGATGTGCAGCAGAACATGGCATAAAGATCTGGGGAAGATAATGGGGAACAGGCCGACCAGACTGGAGAGCGGCCCACAGGCGAGCCGGGCCTCTCAAAAACAAAAAGAACACAGTCACAGCCAGTTGAGTCACAGGCTGGAAGTCGTGGGAACACAGCTGCCACGGAGAATGAGCCCAGGACGGCCGGTGGATTGATCCGTCTAAGGCAGGACACTGTGCTTTGTGGAAATGCCCTTGGAGAAGAGACCTGACCAGCCTGGCCCAGACCAGCCTGGTGATTCAGTTGCCTGTCAAGCTCAGCTACACGTAGCTGAGACCAGTGAGGAGCCAGACCAATAACCAAGCCTTCTTCTCAGCCCAGTCCAGGAGTGGGCTGCCCGTCCAAGTGGCAGCCTCTGAGAGGAACAAACCGGCTCTAGAAGCTCTCATCATCGCTGATGAGCCAGCACGCTGTGGCCAAGGCAGAGTCAGAAAGAAGGGACAGTCTTTCAGCATTGTAAGTGTCTCAGCTATGTGTATTCTTTGCACATGTACGGCGAGAGAGTGAGGTGCTGAGAATAATATCTGGGTTGCTAATCCAGAGAACAGGATAGTGGTCCTTTGTAATAGTGATGGCAATTTTTCTTAACACAAAATAACATTACTAACCATCAAATTGAATTTCTACCAGGGATACAAAAATACTTCAATATTGAGCAAATAATTAAAATGATAATATAATGGGAGATTCATCTATAAGGGCCAAGTCATGGGAGCATGCACATTTGCTACTCCTGCCTCTGGAAATCCATGAAGAACCTGATTATACACTTGTGAGCATGTACAGACATTCTGCAACTGTTTCCTGTTTTTATCTAGTGGTAAACAAAACTCGGGTTGACAATGCAAAAAAGCTCAAACCCACCTTTGCTTTTATCTCCCTGGTGGTTGTTAATAGCAGTATGCACATCAGGGTAGGGAGAGAGGTAACCAGGCAACACAGCGTCCATATTGGAGACGTTGTAACTCAGAAGTAGCACCCATACTACATTGTGAACAGCTGAGGGAGGAGTGGCAACCAACAAGGGATCTCCACTAAGATGTAGCAAAGGAACAATTTGTCCTTTGCCTATACTGCATTCAGAAGTGAACATGGATGATTGAGAGGATATTGTTATCGGATACTTGTGCCTACTTTCTCATCTCTATAAAATCTTTATGAAAATGACCTTTACAGACCACTTGTGATGAATATAGGTGAAGGGGTTCTATTAAACAATTCAGAATTATGCAAGAGACTAACACATCCATATATTCCTTGATACAAAAATTCTTTAGGGAGACATATGTCCTGAGGCAGGGCTTCTTAAAGGTTTTCCATTTGTGACCCCTTTTTGCCTGAGAAATTTTTATGCAGCCCCAGGCACATAGGTATATAATATTTACTGAACTTCCACATTAAGTTATTCAACCCCAAATGAAGTTGTGATCCACAGTTTAAGAAGCTTTGCTGTAAGAATACTATTTTTTTTTAAAAACTACATTTACACCAAATTATTATTAAAGTATTAGTTCCTTAAATGTGGGGGCAACTAGTACTTACTACTAGTGTGTGTGACCCAAGCAAGTCACTTAACCCCAACTGAAATTCTTTGTGAGGATCCAGATCTCCTCCACAAAGGAAACAAAGTAGCACCTCCAGGCAAATGTAAAGTGGATAAAAATTTAACAAAAATTATTTTCAATTTTCAAAATTTGGGGCAGAATAGCAATCTTCCTGGGATAACCAGAAAAGATCTGAAAATGGCAAGGAGGAGGTTTAGGGTAGGGGTCTGGGAGCAGGAGAGGGGCCCAGGCCAAGAAGGACTAGCCCAGGCCCTGATAACTGTCGGCTTCCTTACAGCCCACAGTTACTTACAGAAGGTCTGGAGCCAGAGGGGAGAACTGCAGGAGGCCCTGAAGCTAAAGGCACCATCCCCCATATCCTGGGATTAAGGATGATTAAACTAACAAACTACTATAATTAAAAAATATATATATAATTTTTTAAAAACAGAAAAAGGAGAAAGAATCCAACCATATAAAGTAACTATGGGAATAGAGAAGACAAGGATTCATCTTCAAAAAAGAATACTGAAGCAAAAAAGTCTCTCCTATCCCAAAAAGTAAAGTCAAATGGCCATCTGCCCAAAAAGAATTCATAGAACAAAAATTTGGAACACAGGGTTTTGCAAGGATGAATGTTAAAAACTATCTTTGCATGTATTTTTAAAATATAAAGTTATTATTTTTTAATCAAATGAGAGAAGGAAAAAAATTAAAAATTAAAAAAAATCCAGGAAAAACAGGAAGATTATGAAAAAAAAATCTACCAACTAGAAAAGGAGAGCCAAAAACTTAAGTGAAAAATGACTCCTTGAAAACTAGAATTGGACAAGGGGAAGCCAGTGAAACTCTAAAAGACCAAGAAATAATAAAAACAGAATATAATGAATGAAGAATATGAAAGAGAATATGAAAGATCTCATAAGAAAAACAATTGATCTAGAGAACAAATCAAGAAAACATAGAATAATCAGACTACTTGAAAGTTACAATCAAAAGAATCTTTATATAATATGAGAATGCTCCAAGAAAATTGTCCTGAAGTGTTAGAAGGAAAGGTAGAAATAGAAAAAAAAAAAAAATCCATCAATCACCACTTGAAAGAGATCCTATGAGGAAAACTTACAGGAACATCATAACCAAATATCAAAACCCACAAGTGAAGAAGAAAATATTACTTAGCAACAAGGCAAAAAAAAAAAACACAATTCAAATACAGTAGATCACATAAGACCTAGTAGTGTTCCAAGACTGCAGGTCTTGGAACACTCTATATCAAAGAGCAAAAAGAATTGGAGTTTCAGCCAAAACTATTATACCCAGAAAAGGAAAGCATAATCCAGAACAAAAAAAAATGTATATTTGATGAATTGCCAGACTTTCAGGATTTTGTTGCAAAAGACCTGAACTTAATAGAAAATTTAATATATAAGATCCAAGAGAAATATAAGATAAACAGATATATAAAGTAAATAAGGTAAGACTAATTACAAGGGCCTCAAAAAGGACTGTTTATGTTTTACACGTGGAAATGTAAACCATATGTCTAAGAATGTCATCAGGAACTGAATTTAGGAATTAGAAAGATTGGGGTAGAAATGAGTATGATGTGATTCTAAAAAACAAAACAGTAAATGAAAAGATATATGTATATGTATGTATGTAATAATATATATGTATATATACTTGTATTTACATATATGTGTGTATGTGTATAAAAGTCTTCCAAAATCAAAAATAATCCTCTTGTGGGAGGGATTTGTAAAGGAAACTCTACTCACATCAGATCTAACCTAATCTAGGTTAAATAATCAGATCTAGATTTAAAAGAAACAACATATACATTTAGAGGGGAATAGAAGTCTTCTGAATTAATAAAGAAATAAGAGGATGAGAGAATAGGATGAGGGGATATATAGAAAGGTGTATAGATTAATAGGAATGGGATAAAGAGGGAAGGAGATAAGGGAGAGATCCTTGGAGGAGGAGGGGAGGTCAAATAATAGGAGGGCAAGATAGTGGGTGGAAGTAAAGCAGAGGAATCAGGAGAGATAGGAAGCAAGAAATACATACAAACATGATAATAAAGATCAGAAATAAAGTTTATTAGATAAAAAAAAAAAAGCAGAAGTAGTAATCATGATTTCAGACAAAAGTTGAAGCTAAAATAGATTTAATCGAAAAAAAAAATAGGGAAAAACCATAGAAACATAGAACCATATTAATTAAAAAATGTTTTGACTATTTAAAATAACTAGACAGTATAAGGTTGGAATATTTCTGTAGTATAGAAAATGATGAGTCAGTGGATTTAGAAAAATATGAAAAGACCTAAGTCTTATGAAGGAAGGTGTTATTTACCTTCAGAGAAACAAAGAACAAAGAAGCATAGTATGGTCTTACATAGAAGTATATGATTACATATAAGTATGATTGTATATATATACATATATATATTTATATGTTTGTATGTAAAAATATGGTATATATATATATATATATATATATATATATATATATATATATATATATATATATATATATATATATATCTGTGCTAAGTTGTAGCCCTCTTGAGGAAATGGGGGAAGGAGGAAAAAAAGAATTTTAAAATGTACACAGCAGAGAATAAAAGGAAACCTACAATGAAGTAAAGAAAATATGGAAAATATATAATATTTATTACATAGACTTTCTTGAAATGGAAATGTATTATTTATATTTTGAATCCTCTCATATTCTTCTGCATACATGGCAATGTTTTTTTTTCTTTTTCTATTTTGCATTTGAAGTTTTAGATTAATTTTTAAAATTCCCTCTAGAAGAAGGAAAGGGAAGGATATAGGGGAAAATCTAGGTGATACAAAAATAAAAAAGAAAGATATCAGTAAAAATCATCTTAATAGTTTCTTTAAGTCAGAGAAAAGCAAGACTCATCAGACTATCTCTGGGCTACATAGACCAGACCAGAACAGACCAGCGTAACTCATTCATCCAGAGGCTATATTGTCCAATCAGAGCAGAACTCACAGCAAATAGCTCAGGATGATGCTCCAGGCATAGCAAACCAGCCTAGCCAGTTCTTCTTATACAGAAAAGCAGTACCATTACCTGTTTTTCTACCTTCTCCTTATGAGAATCATCACCTCTTTTGAGCTTTTAAGGCCTCTGAAGGAAAATAGCTGAAATTACAATCTTCATTCAGCTAAAGACATCTCACCAATTGACCACTTTTACCACCAAATAGTTCTGGCAAGTTGTATTCTGATATCGCTGTTGTCTCTTTCATGTTCTACCAGGTTCCTCAGACTTCAATCTCAGTTTCTTTTCCTATTTACTAATGGTTTAAATCAGAGCCTCTTGGATCTTAGTCACTTACCTTTCATTTAATTAGTAACAACTCATCAAATTTCCCCTTAAAAATAAAATTTTTTTTAAAATATTATACCTCATTCTCCAAATGTTTGTTAGTTCTTTTTTTTCAGTTTTACCATCTGCCCTGTCCTTCATGCTTGAAAAGGATCAAAATCACATCAGTATGTCAGAATTAATGTACACATGCCAGATTTTAGTCATAAAATGTATATATAAATGAGCTGAGGACCCTGTGGCTCTTCATTTTTCAAATCTCATTTTGTATGCTTCAGTTGTATTTTTCTTTTTTTTATTATTTTAATAGTTTTTATTTACCAGATATATGCATGGGTAATTTTACAGCATTGATAATTGCCAAATCTTTTATTCTAATTTTTCCCCTCCTCCTCCCAGATGGCAGGTTGACCAATATATGTTAAATATGTTAAAGTATAAATTAAATACAATATATGTATACATGTCCCAACAGTTGTTTTGCTGAACAAAAAGAATCAGACTTTAAAATAGTGTACAATTAGCCTGTGAAGGAAATCCAAAATGCAGGCGGACAAAAATAGAGGGATTGGGAATTTTATGTAGCGGTTCACAGTCATCTCCTAGAGTTCTTTCGCTGGGTGTAACTGGTTCAGTTCATTACTGTTCAGCTGTATTTTTCAACATATTTTTCATATATTTCAACATATTTTTCTAGTTTATTATATATATATATATATATATATATATATATATATATATATATAACTGCCTTTAAGCCATCAAACTATTCAAATGAACAAGATATCTTATATTGTTTACAGTGTTTTGAATTGCTACATTTATACACAACTGATTTTTTTTCTCCAAAACTGCTCAAATTCCATCTGAAGGCTATGTTTCTTTATACACATTTTAGCAGATTTAAAAATCAAAGTTCTTTTCATATTCCTTTCCGATGTCAAAATATCTGATATAACAGTGGCAAGAGGTTACATTCTATAACTATTTAAATCTTTTCCTTTATATAAACATACCCTTTCTTTTGCCCCTTTCAGCACTAAATTACTTCATATAAAAAGAGCTTTAACAGGATAGAACATTAAAAAAAAGAACATTAAATGTAGGCCAGTAGGGGAACGATTATAAGGAGACTGGAAAGGTAGGAAAGGAGCACATTTTGAAGAACTTTAAATGCTAAACAATGGATTTTATATAGGACATCCAAATTACTTTTACTAGATTAAAACCACACTAAGACTTTTGGGATATCCTGTATTTTATTAACAAGAGAACCACTGAATGAAGGTGGTAGAGGTGGTGGTGAGGTTTGACAAGATCAGATTATAATTTAGGAAAATCATTTTGGTATATATACAGAGGATGGATTGGAATGGAGAGAGATCTGAGGAAAGGAATCAATTAGATAATTATTACACTGTCTAGGTAATGACAACCTGAACCAGAGTGGTTGCTATGTGAGTGGAGAAAAGGTCATGTATCTGAGTTATGTTGTAAAAAGGAAATTACAAGATTTGGATATGTAGAATGAGAAGAAGGAAGATTCAAGGATGTTATTAAATTGTGAACCTCAGTAACCAGAAAGATGGTAGTGCCCTTGATAGCAATAGAAAATTTCAGAAGTACTGGGCCTGTATCCCAAAGAGATCTTAAAGGAGGGAAAAGGACCTGTATGTGGAAGAATGTTTGTGGCAGCCCTCTTTGTGGTGGCCAAAAACTGGAAACTGAATGGATGCCCATCAATTAGAGAACAGTTGGGTAAATTATGTTATATGAATGTTATGGAACATTATTGTTCTGTAAGAAATGACCAACAGGACGATTTCAGAAAGGCCTGGAGAGACTTACATGAACTGATTCTGAGTGAAATGAGCAGGACCAGGAGATCATCATACCCGGCAACAACAAGACTGTATGATGATCAATTCTGATGGGCGTGGCCATCTTCAACAATGAGATGATTGAGGCTAGTTTCAATGATCTTGTGATGGAGAGAGCATCTGCATCCAGAGAGAGAACTGCGAGAACTGAGTATGGATTACAACATAGCATTCTCACTCTTTTTGTTTTTGTTCGTTTGCATTTTGTTTTCTTACATTTTCTTTCCTTTTTGATCTGATTTTTCTTGTGCAGAAAGAGAATTGTACAAATATATTCACATATATTGTATTTAACATATATATTTAATATGTATAACATGTATTGAGTTACTTGCCATCTGGGGAAGGGGTGGGAGGAAGGAGGGGAGGCTATGCAAGGGTCAATGTTGAATAATTATCTGTGCATATGTTTTGAAAATAAAAAGCTTTAATAAATAAATGGATGAATAAATAAATAAAAGAAAATTTCAGAAGTAGGAAGGATTTGGGTAGATAGAAAATGTGTTTTGGATCTTAAATTTGAAATGGCTATGGGATATCCACGACAAATTTTACAATAAGCAGCTGGAGATGTGGACGTGGAGGTTAGGAGATAGATTGACTGTATAAATGATTGGAAATAATCTGTTATCATAACTGTCTACGGAAGGGAGTAAGGTAGGAGAAGACTGGAAAAGTAGGAATGGGCCAGGCCTTAAAGGCCTTTAAAAGCCAGACAGTGAAGTTTATAAGTTTATAGTCCACCCTAGGAGTCACTGGGAGCACCTTGAAGAGGGAGGATGATGCAGTCAGAGTTGTTTGGGAAGATGATTTTAACAGCTGGATGGCCTGGACAAGGAAGAGCTGGGGCAAGTTGTTCACTCACTGGGCCCGTCTAACAGTCCAGGCCTGAGGTAAATAGGCCTGTACAAGGGCGTGGCAGTGAAGATGGGCTCTTACAGCACTTGGCAATAGATGGGCTTGGGAGCGGCTGAGAGGGACCCAGAACACGGCCTCCGCTGCAAGCCTGGGGAGGAAGAACCGGAAGAGATGAGGCCCACAAGCTGCCCCCTGCCCACTGCCACAGAAAGCACTGGAAGCTGCCAGGGCTGACCAGCTCACTTCCCCATCCCTTATCACGACAGCTTAAAAGTTGTAGTCTAGCTCTCCGGGAAAACCAGAGCAACAAAGTCATCCACCGAGTTAGGATGGACAAGAGTGCACACCACACAAGCCGGCACAACTCTGGTTAAGTGATCTAAACCTCGTGGGCCCTGAAAAGGGAACTGCGGCATCCGGGAAAACGTAGGGAAATGAGGAACTGTCAACTACTACTGGGACACTCCTCGTGAAGAGAGGCACAAGAAGTAACCTACGATGAAAAGAGTGACTCCACAAGTAGAAGAGCCATAGGAGGAAAAGGTGGCTACTAGAAAAGATAGCACTGGCCCTTATGTTCAAATCTGGCCTCAGACACTTAACATGTCCTGGCTGGGTGACCTTGGGCAAGTCACTTAACCCCCTCAGGAAAAAAAGAAAGAAAGAAAAACAACCCTACTAGAGTAATGTAATAAAGTAAATTATGAGAATAAATAACTTAGAATAAAAGTGAACAATAGAATGTGACTATCCCTAACTCAATGATTCCATGGGATAAGAAGAAATAGTAACACAAAATTTAGGAAAAATTGTAAAAAGAGAAAATTCAGGGTACCTTTTAACAAAAACATCTGATCTAGAAAGTAGACATTAGAGATAATGGAATAATCACTAGACTGCCTAGAAACCATGACCAGGAAAAAAAAAAAAAAAACAAATGCCCTATTTCAAGACATTTTTTTAAAACTGCCTAGATCAATAAAAACTAGAGGAAGTACCACCAAAAAAAGATACCACCAATCAGCTTCTGAAAGGAACTCTAAACTGAAAATCCAGATGTGTCACATCCAAGTTCCAGAGCTTCGGCACTAAGGAAAAAAATACTATAAGTCTCCAGAAAGAAAGGGTTCAAGTACCAAGAAAACAGTCAGGATCCCACATGACTGTGCAGATACAATAAAGGAAAGGAAATCAGGAAATGATATATTCCAAAAAGCAAAGGAAAAAGGATTTTGGCAATAATTTGTCCTTTAAAATTAAGTATAGTGCTGGGGAGGGAGAGAGGAAGAAAGGGGGGGGGAAGAAAAAATAGATAAAAAATTAATCATAAAAAATATAATTTTATCACAGAAAATGACTATTAGACAACATTGCAAAACTTCTGACATACAGCCAAAGCAGTCCTTAAGGAAAAATTTAGATCCCTAAACATTTGTATCAATAATGATTGGTCGTGCATCTAAAAAAAGTTAAAAAGCAACATTTTTTAAAACTAATACAAAAATAAAAATTCTTAAAATAAAAGAAATTAACAAAATCAAAAGTAAAAAATCAAATTAATAAGTAATAATTAAGAGTTAGGTTTAAAAAATAATAACTAATGAATTAATTAAACAGAAGCTTTAAAAAAAAAGCCGTGGGATTGTGAGATACCATCCAGAAGAAACCAGATCCATACATCCTAATAAAGCTCTAAAAATTCACCATATTTTTAAAAATATGTAATCCACTGCCAGAAATGCAAAATGCAAATAAGCCAAACCAGAAATGCAGAATGCAAATAAGCCAGAGTGGGTGGAAAGCACCATGCTTAGCAGCCCTGCTGCTATAAGAGAAAGACTCTCAACTTGGCCCAGTGAAGAGGGAGGTCTCAGAGTCCCAAGTCAATAGGAAAAAAGGGAAAAGGAGCTGCTAAGTTCCCAAAGAGTGGTTGTCCTTGCAACCTTACAGAAACGGATGAGAGACCAGTGAAGGAACAGCTTATGAGTTACAGCTCAAAAAAAAAAAGAAAAGAAAAAGGAGCAGGGATAGGAAATAAGAGATCTAGACAAACAACAAGGATCAGGAGTAGAAATTATTAGGGAAAAAAGTAGGGCTAGTAATCATTGATCTCAGACAAAGTCAAACTTAAAGATTTAATCAAGAGAGAAATTTAAATTAGATATCAGCCATACTAATATTGTTTTAGATGCATGTCTACATTAAATGTACATGAATTATGTGTGTGTGCATGTAGGTTTTTGTATGTCTCTATATAGATCTATGTATTGTGTGGGGTGAGCGGAGGTGTGAATGTATATATGTATTATATATCATGTATGTATGTGTGGTGCTTAACTATAGCCTGCTTGAAGCAGGTGGGGAGGATGAAAGGGGAAAGAAGTAAAAAATAAAGAAGAGAACAAAAGAATAACCTACAAAGAAAAGATGAAAAGTCATGAATATAATCTATTATTATACATGCTTGAAATGGAAACTTATTGTTACATATTTTGAAACCTTCCTGATATTCTGCTGGGCACATGGCAATGTTTTGTTTTGGCTTTTTTTTCTCTTTTCTTCTAATTTTTTCATGTTTTGCACTTGGTTTTAAATACATGTTTTTAAGGAGAAAGAGAGACAGAGATATGGAGGGAGGGAGGGAGAGAAAGGAGGGAGGAAGGCAGACAGACAGAGACAGAGAGGTGTCAGCAGGAAGGCATACCCAGAGCCCTCATTAAAGCACAGACAGCCCTGGCCCAATCCACTCCGCAGGCAGTCTGAGCCAGGACCACTGCAGGAGACGAGGCCAAACAATTCTTACCGAATGCAGGCCCCCCAGGACCAAGAAAGGACTATTCCCACCGTTCAGGAATATAGGAGTGGATTTATCTAAAGTACAAGCCTTAACAGAAACGCTGGTAATATGAGCAAGCCAAGGAGAATACCAAATAGTGTGAAGAAATACAGTGGAGTTTCAGAGGAAAAAAATATCCTAGCCACAAAGATACCAATAGAAACAAACACAAACACAAAAAACCAAACAGGAGCTAGAAAATGGAATAGCTAGGGAAAAGAAAATGGAAAGGAACATTTACACCTTGTAATGATGTTAATGGAATGCCCTGAAAATTAGAATGGGCCAAACATAAAGCAATGACTCAATGAGCTAACAAAAAATAGTAAAAAGAAAATTCAAAGATTGAAGGAATATAAGAAATATACTATCAAAAATAACTGACCTGGAAAACAAGTCAAGGAGAGATTATCTAAGAATTATTGTAGCATCTGAACATAATGCCCAAAACATACTTGGATATTATAATTCAATAAATCATATATTAAATTTTCAAAATCTCTTAAAACCAGAGGCAAAGTGAAAATGGAAAAAAAATTATTAGTAGCCTCCTAAAATAAGGCCCCAAATGAAAACTTTTTAGAACATCACAGCTAAAATCCAGATTTCCAGATCAATTTCCAGATCAACCAATCAGTTAAGGAGGCATCAAGTACAAAAAAGTACAAGCACCAAGATCCAGAGTCGGGATTATACAAAATTGGTCAACTGCCAAGCCAACAGCTAACATTCAAATACTTAAATGCTGACACTCTAAATAATGAAGAGACCTTGCCAAGCATTTACAAAAGGCAAAAAAATAAAGACTTAATATCAGATAAGATACTGCAAGATGGGGAGGAAAGGATGTTTGATAATCTAGAGGATTTCCAAGCATTCTTGATGAAAAGCCCGGCACTGACTAAAAGTTTTTCAAATGGAAACACGGGAGTCAAGAGAAACATTGAATTATACACACAGAAAGAAGAAAGAAATACAAGGAGGAATATAAGCATCCTGTGAACCTCATTTTTATTTGCACTAGGAAAAGAAAAGCTGAACACAATTACAGAAACAAATATACACAGAGGTAGATTTCAGTATAGAAATGTATTAAGTTCAAAAGGGAAATAGGAAAGAAAAGGGGATAAGGAGAGAAAGAAGTTTAAGACTGAACATATAGATTCAGGAACAATCAGCACAATAAATTCCAACATCAGAAAAGGAGCCATGAAAGAAAAAGTAAATAAATAGGAAAAAAAGTAAAACAAACAAACAAACAAACAAACAAATAAAAAACGTGGTATTGGGACAGGGCAAGAGGAATAGAAGGGAAACAGAATAAAAAACAAGTCACTTCCTTAATAAACCATAAAGATTAGGAAAACTCAAATCTATTTTACCACTTTCTTATTGGTAAAAAGGAAGTTGGAATAAAGAACTGATAAAATGCAAGAGAACAAAAGGGTAATAAATAATCCTAATTGTGAGCAAGAATGAAATGAGCTCACACTATAAAATTGAAGAAGAGAGCAATATGGATTAGAACGCAAAATGTAAAAATTTTTTGCTTATTAAACATATAAGGGGACATAAAGATTTGCAAAAATTGAAAGTTTCGTTATTATTCATGTCAACTTAAAAAATAAGGGTAACAATCACTTCAGATAAAACTACAGTAAATATAGGCCGGATGAAAAGAAAGAATCAGGGAAATGACATTGTGCTTAAAAATACCATGCATGATAAACCAATATCAGTACTTAATAATACATACATGCATTAAATGTCATAGTACTTAAATACTTAAATTTTTATCAAACTGTAGAGAGAAATATTCATTAAAATTATAATAGTGGGAGACTACAATATTGTCTAGACAAATTTGGATCTAGACAAATATAATCAAAAGATAAAAAAGAAACTAGTTAAAGAACCTGAAGAAAATTTTTGAAAAATCAAAAATAATAGATCTCTGGTGATTAATAAATGGGAATACAAAAGAATTTTCATTCCTGTCAGCCATTCCTGGCACCTTTACAAAAATTAAGCATGAATTGGGTCATAAAGACATCACCCCAAAATACAGAAAAGCAGAAACACTAATTTACTGATCACAGTTCAATAAAAATTACATTCAATTAAGACCTTTAAAGAAAGAATTAAACATTGGAAACTAAATTGCTTGATTCTAAAGAATAGATGAGTCAAAGAACACATTATAAAGACAAAAAATTTCATTAAAGAAAATTAAAATAATGATATAATATATGAAAACATGTAATATAGCTAAAGCATTCTTTATGGAAATGTACATATGCATTCAAATTCATTAACAAAAATTAGACATGCAACGGAAAAAGCCTAGAGCAATAAGTCATCAAAACCTCACAACTAAATGACATAAAGAAAGATTAATGAAGGAAAGCAAAAAAAGCTGGCTAAAATTAAACTAGAAACTGATTTTCTGGAAAAAAAGTAAACAGTTGAAAAAAATCAAGAAAATTAATAGAAACTATTTTGACCAATAATATGCTAACAAAAAATTATATTTTTGAGGAGATACATGAATGGGTGAATATTTGCTAAAATATAAAATTAACAAAAGAAGAAACAAGTTATTGAAATAGTTCAATGTTAGAAAGAAAAAAGAAACTGAATAAGCCATGAATGAATTCCTAAGGAAAAACACTCCCAAACCAGATATATTTACAAGTGAATTTCATCACATGTTAAAAGAAGAATTAATTCCACTGTTAGATTTTTATATGCTGTAATTTTGCAATATAATTGCTTCAATTATAATATTTTACTTTTTGGAGTTTTCCAAGTAAATCATCATCTGCAAAAGCAGTAATTTTGTTTCTTCTTTGTCCATGCCTATTCCCTTACTTGTTTTTTCTTGTTTTCTAGCATTAAGCTATATTGCTAGCAAAACCCAGAAAATTCTATAGGAAAATGATTAAAACTTATAAGACTAAGAGATATTCACCAATATGTAAGTGGTCAAAGGGTAGGAATAAGCAGTTTTTAAATAATTAATTTTATTTTTTAATTTTAAAAAATTATTTCCTTTTCTTCCTACCTCTCTATCCCCCTATGAAAGAAAAAGAAAACACCTTATTAAATTTTAATTTTTTACATGGAAAAATTTTATATTTACATTTTTAAATTTTGAATTCCAAATTATCTATCTCCATTTGATTTAAATTATACATATACAGTCATGCAAAACATATTTACCATATTACAAAAGAAAATGCAAGAATTCTGCCTCCCCCCCAAATTTTTTTAAATAGAGAAAGTTCAAAAAGTATGCTTCAATCTGCATTCAGTTTCCATCAGTTTTTTTTTTCCTTTGAAGGTGGATAGCAAAAAATAAAACTCTTATAACAAATATCCATAGTCAAGAAAATCACCTCATTGATCATAGCCAAACAATGAATGTTGTCCTGATCCCTGAGTACATCACTTTTCAGTCAAGAGTTGGTAGCATGTTTCATCATCAGTCTTTCAAAATCATAGTTGTTTCTTGCTTAAAAGTCTGAAGTCTTTCAAAGTTGTTCTCTTTATAATGTCGCTGTTGTTGTATAAATTATTTTCCTGACTCTTCTCAATACCATCTAAACAAGCTTTCTGAAGAATTAATCCAAGCTATCAACAACCACATTTTTAAAATGCTATAAGTCACTAATAATGTTTAAAATGTTTTACCTTATACCTGTAAGAGTAACAAAGATGGGGGCAAAAAAGATGACAATTGTTGAAGGAACCTTGGAAATACAGGAAATTATCTACTATTGAAACAATGCTCTTAAAAGTCTAGTGACTTTGGTATATGCCTTTTGACTTAGCTTTGCCACTAACATCCTTCATTTTCAGATGGCATCATGACTTGGTGTCTTGGGCCTGAATTGGATTTACATGAGGCAGGGTTGCACAAAAGCACAGACTCTTTTTCAGTTATATAGCAAGACTGGACATGGCCCAGGATGAGGGGGCTGACCCCGGCATTTCTTATTCTGACCAAGCTCTAAGAGCCACCCAGTGCCCAATTGTTCTCCTCTGCCCATTTCACTATGACAAGTGTTCACATGCTTGTGATGATAACTAAGAGTATGCCTTCCTATGGGGAATAGCTAAATAAACTGTCACACAGGAGCACAGCAGAATATTATGCCATAAGAAGTTTCAGAGGAAATCTGGATAGCATTCTTGTCATTCTAATCCTATCCTGCGATATTTGTACAGTGTTGTCTTAGGCAGTGTTTATCTATCTAAATAAATAAATAAATGAATGAATGAATGAATGAATGAGTAAATAAATAAACAAGTAAATAGCTAGGTAAATAAATACATGTATATATGCAGGTACATCTACATTTTTCTTATGTACCTATGTTAAAATAATTCAATCTTGAAAAAAAGAAATTGAATTAAGTGTAAAAGAATTTCCAAAAGAAAAAAATAATCCTGGCCTATATGGATTTATACTACAATTCTATCAAACTAGATTAGACATATTATTCTCAAAAAATAAGAAATGAAGTAGGCAGAACTAAAACAACACTGTACAAATATGCCAGGACAGGATTAGAATGACAAATAATGCAATGACAGAGCACAATTTGATGAATGAAAATGTAAAATAAGACATTTATTTTTAATGCAAACAATGTAGAAATTTTATTTGTTATGAAGGTTTCCTTTTTCTTTTTTGTTTAATTGTTCAGCTGGAGGTGGGGGAGAAGTGGGAAGGAAAGAAAATAAATCCTTATTAACTGGAAAAATAATGATAAAATTAGATTAGAAAAACATTTAACTTGGCATTTCTGGATTACGTAACAAACAAGGTAAAGGACAAAATACTTCCTGCAATCCTCAATGATGTAATAACAAAATGATGTAGGTGATGTAGACACCAGATGATGTCAGGCAGCAAAAGTTGGGGCTCAGTCATGTGAAGAACTCACAATGAACATTCTCTTTGGCAAAAGGCAGGTTTATTTGGGGAAGGACAAATGAAGGCCTACGATAGACACCAGGAATAGTAAATATGAAATAGAGTGGGGGAGCACATGCAAGACAAGTTCCTCAGTGGAATTCACAATTACCCAGTAGAAAGGGGGCACCCCACGAGACTGGGGCAAATCCTGCAGGGTAAATCCTCAGAGGCACTTAGCCCCATAAAAGGGTCAGTTATAAGGAGGAGAAGTGGGGTTGGGAAGCATAGTGGACTCAGAACAGAAACCACATAGCATGGGGGAAAGGAAAAACATCACAAGGCAGAATACTGTGATGGGCTGGCCCAAAAAAAAAAAGGCATCAGCATGGGATAGCCATAAGTGCGTTTTATAGGGAAAATTTAACCTCAGGGAACGACTGGGATTTCTGACAGGGCAAGGCAGGTGAGACCGCTGGAGACCTGTGCAGAGGGCGGGTTTTTCAGGGATTTGACATAACCTGGATTTCAGACTGGACCAGCTCTCCATAGGTTGGGGCCATGGAGCTAAACTGAGCTCTATCAGAGCCTTCTCCCTGCCTGCCTCAGGGATCAATTCTTTAGCTTCTCTCCGACCAACACCCCATCAGGACGTCATCACTCACTACCTCTCCAGCCTCTGCAAAGTATTACAATTATGTGCAAGAGATTCCAGTTGTCTCCACAACCTAAGAATCCTAATGGAGTTACATCCCAGTGAACTCCCCCAGTAACTATCAGGATCTGGCAGGGTTGCACAAGACCAACCCTTGCAGGAAATGTCAACTCCGGCAGCCTTGAAGAGCAGGGCAAAGGTACACTGGGCTGCAGAGGAGCTCAGCTGGTGAGGACCAGCATGGGTGAGGGTCCCTGCCGTCCTCAAGGGAAGGGAACTGGCATCCAGTTGGGGATTGTTCTTTCCTCTCCGATGTGTGACTTGGGGCAAAGACACAAAAGAAGCAGGAGAGAAGGATCCATGAACTCCACATCACCTAAAGAAATCTAGATATTCATGAACAAATATTTCAAAACAAAGGAAAATGAATCAACCTGATGAGGAGGAAGATCCTGTGCATTCTCAAGAGAACATGGAACAAGGCAGGAGGATGTTCCTGAACAGTTAAAGAGAGAAAAGAGAATCAGGAAACAGAATTTATGGCTTGTAAAGAAGAAATAAGCAGCAGAATAAATCCACAATGGCAAACCTTACCAAAGAAACAAAAGAGAAAACAAATTATTAGAAATTCACAATGATAGAAATGGACAACCTAAACAAAGAGAAAAAAAAAAAAACCCACAATAACATTTAAAAACAGATTTTAAAAACCCATGATCCTTATATAACAAAAACATTGATCTTGAAGCTAGGGTACATAAAAACAAGTACAGGTCTTGCAGAAGAATATGCCAAATCAAAAACTTGAATTCTACGATGCAAGAAATAATGCAAGAAAACTTCTCAGAACTTATGAACATAGAAAACAAAGTACTGATTAAAAGAACCCACTTTTCTGGAAGATCAATTCTGAGAACAAAACAAAAATCTGTTACAAACTCCAAAATACACAGAGGTTAAATTTAACAATTCCAATTCCAAGGCGGAGAGAAAGAACTAGGGAGGGGACTTCAAACATAAAAGGAAAGAAAATTCAAAAAACTATTCTGCATCCACCAGAAATTGCAGGCAGGAATAGAATTATGTATCAAATTCAAGAGGTATCTCAGAGTGAAATACTCTCCCAATTAGGGCCTACTCATCAGTGAAAAAAAAATGAACATTCAATCAAAAAAGGGGCATATGAAGAATTACTACAAAGAAAGCCATATCTAAGCATAGTATTTGTTTTGCCAACAGGACAGATAACAGAAATACAAGAAGAGTAAACAAATATAATAACTAAGGAAGACACAATTAACAAAATTAATAACCTTAGGGAAAAGAGTGAAAAAACTAGAAAAACTCCAAAAACAAAAGCAAAAACAAAAAAGTATAAAACCTATTAAGAGATTTTTATTCAATAAGTACACAAGGAAACAAAGATCAGAATGAAAATCAATTAGAAGTGAAGAGGAACAGGATTCAAATATCATTGACTACTCCTCTTAACACAAGGCATAGAAATGAATCATTTTTGAGGGGGTGACTAAACTGAAGAATGGGAGGGTGCATAAAACAGGAAAGAGAAGGAAGAAGAAAGAGGGAAATGTATAATCAAGTTTAAAATTAACAAAGAAGGGACAGTAACTCCTATTAAATGCTCAAGAAGAAGTGGGCCTGTCTCAGAAGGTTATAGTAAAAAAGAATCAAATTAGAGAAAATAATCAAAGAAATCTCATTTTAGTGGTGGGGAAGGGTCCCATTGCAGAACATTTCCAGGTTGAGGAGGAGAGGAAGAGATATTCAATGATGGGAAAAAATGGGAGTGTTAGAATGAATATAATCTGTAAGGAACTGATGCTTAGAGAGATCACTACTACTACAAAAAAAAAAAAAAAAAAAAAAAAAAAGCATTCAGCACCTGAGTGGGAGGCACAGTGATCACAATAGTGTAAATGAAAAGAACCACAAGCACATACATAAAAGCAAAAATGGATGTTACAGAGTTATTAACAAAAATATATGCTTATCCCAAAAGAGGAGATAAGGGTTTGAAAATATCTTCCTCTGCCTTCTTTGCAAAAGTGGGAGTTCCACAGATATGGAACATGCAAAAAAAATTTCTTTTTCTTTGTTGCTTTTAAAATTATATTCAATAGCTCTCTAGAAAGGAGGAGTGATACAGGGGGATATTCAAGTAACAAATTTTTTTAAAAAGCCATACTGTTAGAGAAGAAGCCCTAAGTCTTCTCTCCTATTAATATTGACATGTGGCTCCATGAAAATCTGTTTCAGTTCTTTTCTTCAGTATTTGTTATTTTATTTTAGGCAAAATGGATTACTCTGGAAACTTGGGAGTAATGAAATCTTGGGGAGAGTAAACAATTAAGAAGCAGCTTTTTGAATTAGGTTGCTACCAAGGCCCTAGCTGAAATAAGGACTCATCCAGCTGCCAAAGCAAATGTGGATGTGAATTTGAGGGGAAGCAAAAATATGTAGAAACTGGTTTTTTCTGAACCCACTTTCTTAAGAGATCAAGGTGGGAAGGATGTCCATCAAGGTTTTGGAAAACAAATATATTTATACTTCTGTTCTACCTATTATCTAATATTTATGAAAAGCTAATTCAAGTTAATTGGTTAAATGGAACTGAAGTTAAAAAATGGGAGAAACACACTCAGAATGTGGGCCTGAACTGATGGCATTAAAAATTGACACTTCTAATGGGGAGAGTCATCTGCATCCACAAAGAAAGCTGTGGGGACTGGATATGGATTGCAATATATTTTCACTCTTTTGTTGTTACTTGCTTTTTTTCTTTCTTTTCCCCTTTTTCTTGGGCAGCATGATTAATGTGGAAAATGTAGATAAATATGGAAATATGTATAGAAGAATTGTACATGTTTAACCTATATTGAATTGTTTGCTGTCTAGGAGTGGGGGTGGGGAAAAGAGAGGGAGAAAATTTTGGAACATGAAGTTTTGCATGGATGAATGTCGAAAACTATCTTTGCATGTATTTTGAAAATAAAAAGCTGTTATTTAAAAAAAGAAAAGAAAATTATACTTCTAACCCCCAAGTGAAATCCTTGAACCTTAAGGTAAAAATGCCCAAAGCATACTCTCTACATATCTCAAATGTATTATTTACTCTGTAAATATTGTTCACTTGGTTCTGCTTTTTTTTTTTTACTCTATTACTTCACCTTCTCCTATGTTCCCTTGAAATATTCATATTCATCATTCCTTACAGCAGAGGGATATTCCATTACATTCATAAATGTTTGTCCAGCCTTCCTAATCATTGTTTACTTAGATCTATGAAAAGTGTTTGACAACTATTTTATATTATTATTCTCATGGACAAGATAGGGAGATAAAGGCTCAATAATGGCACAATTGGGTAAATTTGAAATTGGGCCAATAAGTAGAGCAAAATAAAATTGATAGGTGGATCAATAAAGCTAGAAGAAAGTTTCTAGCTAAGTTTGATCTAAGAATCTGTCCTTGGCCCTGTTCTGTTCAGTGACTTGGATGAAGGCCTAAATGTTGTACTCATCAAATTTGAAAATGGCAGAAATTTGGAAAGATAGCTAACATATCAGATGACAGAATCAAGATCCAAAAAGATCTTATAAGTCTAGAAAGACATCTGAATTTAATGAAATTAATGGGAATAAAAGGAAAGATCTACATTTAAATTTCTAAAAATAGACTATATAAATATAGGAAGGGGTAAATACAACTAGAAACAGTCCATATAGAAAAGATCTGGGGATTTTAGTGGCCTTCAAGGTCAGTTTGAGTCAGCAGTATAATGCAGCAGCTTAAAAAAACCAACAAAATTTAGTAAAGAAACTTTGAAGAAAGGATTAAAAATCAATTGAAAATTAAATAACTTAATCCTAAAAAAATTTGTGGGTCAAAGAATAAATCAGAAAAATAATGCAGAATTTCATCAAAGAAAATGACTATAATGAAACAACATGCCAAAAGTTTTAGGATTTTGCCAAAGCTATCCTGAAAAGGAAATATTTATGTGTATACATTTTCATCTATTAAAAATATTAGAAAACCAACAAATGAATAACTCCAATAAAACACCAAAATAGAAATTCTCAAAAAATCAGAGATTCCCAAAATTGAAAGCAAAAAAAAAAAAAAATCCCATAAATCATTGAATTAATAAATTTAGGGGCAGCTAGGTGGCACATGGATAGAGCACCAGCCCTGAAGTCAGGAGGACATGAGTTCAAATCTGACCTCAGACACTTAACACTTCCTACCTGTGTGACCCTGAGCAAGTCACTTAACCCCAGCCTCAGGAAAAAAAAAAAAAAAAGAATAAAATTAGAAAGTGTTTAAACACACACACACACACACACACAATAAAATAGATAAAGCATTAGCTGGTCTGTTTTTTAAAAGGAATAAAGCTAAATCTATCATCCAAAAAAATGGTACTTGTATTAGGCAGTTGAATTAAGTTTCTGAAGGATTTTACATTTTTCTATTAGTCAATCTCCAAAGGACTTTAAGACAATTTTGCATTTCTTGCTTCTGTGGTTCTAACAAGACTGCTATTACATTTTCAATAACTACTAAATTTGAGAAAAGTTTTGAAGTCTCTTAGATTCTACCTTTTCAAAATCAATGCTACCTTCTGGTTAGGACATAATATGACATAAAACACTTAATTCTGAAAAATGGGCATTTAAGCACTTAGCTATTAACAATCTCAGGTCAGCTTCCTACTACCACTCCAACACTTATATCACTCTCCATGCTTTTCCAGTGTCTTTCTAAAAACAAAGATTTTTGTCAAAGTATACCAATCCTTCCATGTAGTTCATATCACCAAGTACTTTCTCTATCAATCAGAAGAAAATAATAGGTGCCCTTGAGATACCTTAGGGCATATATCTAAACTGGTAAAATCTAGTTAGATAAATGAAATCAGTATTTTCTTTATCTATTTCATCCATAGGAATGAATATCCACTATAACAATCCAAGATTGAGAATCACTGGCTACCTAGCAGAAAATCCAAGGCATCTTGAACCCACCACATGATGGACAGGTCCCCTTTGGTTCTTGAGCTCAAAGTCTAGTGTACAAAATCTACACACATTCTTATCTTCCCATTCTTCTTGGTGACCACTCCTGTTTGAGAGGCATAAGGACTACTGAATTCTTTGATGAAAGGCTCAGGCTAAAAGACTTCAGGATTTAATCCACAGTTGGAAAAGGCCAGAGATATTTACTGGAAAATTTTGTCTCTAATGCCTTGTAAGCCTCTACAAAGTCTGAAGAGATGGTCAAAATGTGAAGGCATTGAGTGCCAACTTATTGCTGGCAGCAGCTTGCTATTATTTTGAATACAATTGATTCTACTGGGTGCTAACATTAGTGAGCATTGGTGACTCTGAACATATTATAGAATATCATTAAGAAGACTTAATATCACTTCTTCATGACACAACTTCCTTATGGAACATCAAACACACCTTGATGGATCAAAAATATTAATAAATAGACAAAGACTATCACTCAACCCACCAAGTCCAAGCTCTTGTCATTAAGTTCAAATGTTGCTTTTTTTCTCAAATGTCTCTCCAAAAATTTATCAAAAAGTGATGGCAACTTGTGGTACACTGACCAGGACAGCATTGCATTCCACATTCTCAGCTTTTACCATCACTTCTGTATGGGGTCCTGCGTGTCCAAATAATAGACCTGGAATGGAATAATCATAGACTTCTAAGCAATCAATGATAATATCAGTGTGACTGTCTTGGCGTCCAAGGCCTTTCTCTGGCCTTGAGTCAGCTTTCCAAAGCTAGATCAGATTTGTTTTTAGTTTCACATGACAAAATCTATGTTTATAGTATTTCCAGAATGTATAATGAGCACCTCATCCATGATTATAATAGGAGTGTGTTCCTCTGGTTATATCATGAGCTTTTGTGCTCTTCATTCCAGTCTATAATTGTTAAAACAAAAAAGATTCTAGAAAAGCAAAAAGATAAATTCCAAAATTCCAGTCAGCTTCACAAAAAAAGATCAGATTCTGTGAATCATAGAAATTTATAGTATCAATAATATTCCTAAATTTAGACCCTTATGTGCAAAAATGTTTGTTGGCAGCCCTTTTTGTAGTGGCAAGGAACTGGAAACTGAGTGGATGCCCATCAGTGGGGGAATGGCTGAATAAGTTATGGTATGTGAATGTTATAGAATATTAATATTCTGTAAAAAACAATCAGCAGGATGATTTCAGAGAAGCCTGGAGAGACTTACGGGAACTGATGCTGAGTGAAATGAGCAGAACCAGGAGATCATTGTACACAGCATCATCAAGATTATACAATGATCAATTGTGATGGACGAGGCTCTCTTCAACAATGAGATGATTCAGGCCAGTTCCAAAGGTCTTGTGATGAAGAGAGCCATCTGCATCCAGAGGGCTGTGGGAACTGAATGTAGATCATAGTGTTTTCATTCTTTTTTTGTTGTTTGTTTGCTTGAATTTTGTTTTCTCTTTTTACTTTTTGATCAGATTTTTCTTGTGCAGCAAGATAATTGTATAAGTATATATAGAAGAATTGCACACATTTAACATATATTAGATAACTTACTGTCCCAGGGAGGGAGTGGGGGTAAAAGAAGGAAAAAATTAGAACACAGGGTTTTGTAAGGATGAATGTTGAAACTTATCTATGTATATATTTTGGGGAAAAAAATTTCATTTAAAAGAAAAACAAAATTTCAATTTTAAGGAGAAAAATAATATTCCTAAGTTTAAAAAAAATAGAAGCAACCAGAAAAAGTATGAATCAGATCCCATGTGAACAAAATTTTGAACACATTTCTGGCTTGATAAAGTCTCCCAGTGTAGCAGAAGAGTCCAGAATACTGCAGCCATTCCCCCATCCCCTTTTGTATTTGGTTATAGTTATACTTGGGTAGTTATATAAATACAGCCATGTAGACACATACACACTATAAACATGTGTCCACATCACATATGTGCATATGAATACATATTCCTTTCCCAGGTTCAGCTTATAGATCCCTTTTGCTGCTATGTATTTATTTCTCCTCTTTATCACCTCAGGCTGACTTAGAAAGTAGTCACAACCAGCTCCTGTGATTTATGATTTCTGGGGGTGAGCCAACCATTCCGTGGCTGCAACCATATCACTCGGAGGAAGAACTCTTGCTCTAGTTCCAGATTCTCTTTTCTTTTCTTCCCTCCCCCCATATCAAATATGTACAGTCAAACAAAATAAATTCCTACATTGGCTAGATTCAGAAACATGCATCTCATTCTACATCTTCTGTCTTACCTGGGGTCCTTCAGGAAGGGGCCGAAGTTGCCATTGGCTACAGCTTTGATCAGAATTCTAGACTCTTTTTTTTCTCCCAAAAGCCATTGGACCAAACAGCAACTCAAATACAACTCAGAGCACTTATTTTCTGGAAATGTTGCCAGGAAGCATCCAGTATCAAAGAAAGCAGCCCTGCAGGAGCGTGCTGAGCAGCACAATCCATTAGCCAGGGCTAAACTTCTGACTTGCCCTTCTGCTTGAACAAGGTGGGAGGTGGGCGGTGAACTCACCATGTCTAAGCTCAGATTAGCAGAGGGAAGAGAAAATATCTCTGCGGGGGCGTCTCCCCCATCCAGGTCAGTCTGGCCCCACAGTTTCTCATCATTCTTCCCCCGGCACCAGCGACACTGCTTAATTGGGAGAGCCTCCCCATATGTTTCCAAGATGGAGGTGCACCTACACACACCAACTGCTTCCCAGCATCTCTCTCCCAGAATCCTCATCATCTCAGACACATTCACACAGTCCATGACTGTAGCGGCCTATAGGGATATCCTTACAAAGGGCTAGATTCTAACTTAAGGTTAGATTTTGTTTTAATTTGTGAAAGAGAAAAAGAAGTTCAAAAGAAAACACAATGAGCAAACAACTTGCATGTAGACAGCCTACGTGCAAGATTAATTTGGAAATAATCCTCCAAAGGAAAGCACTATGGCTATGTTTGTGTTTGGGTCTATAGGTAGGTGCAACATCCAGTATGAAGGATAGTTCTCCTGAACGCTTCTTTAGTCAAAGCTCTGGAATAGTCTGTCTAGTTACAGGTATTACATTTAGAATTGTGTTCTATCATGTTCAGAGGAGGTATGATAGAATAGGATAAGATAGCAAAGATAATTGAAGACCTTGCCGTATGAGGATCAGCTGAAAGAGTAAGAGATGTTTAGCCAGAAAAGAAAAGACTTGAGTGGATCATGAGAGCTCTCTTCGAGTGTTTGGAGGGCTATGATGTAGGGGAAGAAAAGAACTAGAACTTAAGAGGATGGCCATCAATTGGAAAATAGCTGAACAAGGAATTACAACAATTACATTCTGTACTGCTTGTACTCAGATCCAGGAACAATAAGTGAAAGAGGATGCAGAGATGCAGATTTGTGTCTCAAGGAAAAATTTCTCAAAACCAAAGTTGTTCAAAAATAAAACGGGATGCCTTGGTACTAGTAAGTTCCCTATGATCTGATGCAATAAATGGAAGTTTAGTGACTCCTTGCTGGGAATGTTTCCTTTTTAAAATTCCTTCTTGAAAAAAAAAATCTCTACTTGAATATATACTGAATTAGTTAAGCTTTGACGTATTTTCTGTCTCTGAGATTTCTGGAATTCTATGGGCATCAAGGAAGTGGGGGAGGGTATTGTATACAAAGATATCTATTGATACATATAAAGGCCAAGAATATTATTAGGTCCCCTAGGATTAGTTTTTTTCATTTGCCTTTTTATAGTCTCATTTTCATAGAAAACTAAAATAATTTTGGAGTTAAGAAAAAGAGAAACCCTGAACTCCAAGAGTCCCTGGCAATTTTCTAAAAGATTAGCCTTTTAAGTAGATGTTGAGTGGGAAAATTTTAGCAAGGACTTACATGAATTCTCTGATCCCAAGTGATCCTAATGAGACCCCTGACTAAGACACAGTCCTTGGTGACCAAGAAAAAGTTTTAAACCTGAGAGAATTAGCTAGCTGGGATTTCTTTATGTTTCAAACAGATTGGCACACGGAGCAAAGTATCTTCTGTGCAAGAAAGTGGCATTTCAGCCAAGCCAACTTTTCTACAAGGACAAGTGGATACTCCAGCAAAGACTGATGACAGAAAACAAAGAGAAGCTTTAGGATTCCATGTGCAGTGGATCCACCTTTCACAACAGCATCAAACAAGAAGTTAGGGGAGAGACCAACATGTGATAAAGACCATACATAGCCACAGCACATGTCCAAAAGAGACTATGCATCCCAAAAGACTGCATATTGCCCATGACCATTGAAATGTCAGCCCAGTAGAAACAGATGGGCTCACCCAAAGAAATCCATGAGCCTCCAAGAGCAGGGGCACGAGATGGCTGGCTACGTGTATGTTCTGGCCACACAAGTTTCCTATGTGTCTATCCCAGGAAATAACTTTTTTATTCCCGTTTTTTTATTTATCAGTATTTTATTTTTTCAATTACATGTAAAGATAAGTTTTCAATAAAACAAGCAAGCAATCTGATATGCTACACATGTACATTTATTTTAAACATATTTTCACATTGGTCATGAAAGAAAAATCAGAATAAATGGGGAAAAAAACATAAGAAAAAACAAAACATCACAAAGTACAAAATGGTATGCTTCAATCCACATTGAGTATCCATGCTTCTTTTCTGCATGCAGATGGCATTTTCCATCTGTATTGGATCACTGTCTTGATAAGAGCTAAGTCTATCATAGTTAATCATAACAATCTTCCTACTGTGTACAATGATCTCACTTCACTCACCATCATTCCCTGTAAGATCATCCAGGCTTTTCTGAAATCAGTGTGCTGATCATTTCTTACAGAATAATAATATTCCATTACAGTCATATGCCATAACTTATCCTTTCTACCACAAAAAGAGCTGTTATACATTTGCACCCAGTTACATGTAGACAATCTTTAAAATCTTTAAAATTCTGAATTCTAAATTCTCTCCCTTCCTTCTGCCTCTTCCCCCATCCCCTGAAGGCCAACGTATTATCAATTATATATGTGAAGTCACTTCCCACAACTAGAACAAGACAGGAACCCAAAGGGGATAGTAAGAAAACAGCACAGATCCCTTTTTGAAAGGCATTGAGTCCGAGGCATCTGAGGCCTGGAACAAGGATTTGGGGATTTTTAGCCTGAACTAAGAAGATTCAGGGGAGAGCAACAGTTATCATCAAAGACTTGAAGGATAGTAAACACGGAATAAGGATTAGATTTCCTGTTTAATCCCAAAGGACAGACCCACTACTGATGTGTGGAAGTTGCTTTGTAAAAATCAAAGTAACCTTGTCAAAAAGGAAATAAAGTTTGTCTAGCATGAGCTGAGCTCTATGCTTTTATCACCACCACAAGGGAGTCACTAACAATTTCTTTAATGATTTATTCTAGAATTTTCCAAGACTCAAAGCCAAGCTCCGTGGCCTATAGTTTGCAGACTGTACCTCTCCTTTTATGAAAAAAAAATGAGACATTTGTTCTTCAGCCCTCTCTTATTCTCCATGATCTTTCAGAAATCAATGACTGGCTCAGTTATAAAATCAATTTGTTCTTACAGTACTTGAGTATACAGTTCTGGGCTAGGTGACTTGAATTTATCATATGCCAAGTAGGTGTTCTCTTACTATCTCCTAACTTTTCTTGGATATCAACTATCCAATGGCTATTTTTGTTCTCTCATTTCCAGTGCAGAGGTCATTTTCCTTGGCAGAGAAAATAGAATAATAACCACTGAGCAGTTTTTCCTTCTCTATGTTGTCAATCATTATTCCATATATTTGAAGCAAAGCATTCCATATACTTTGATTTTCATTTCCCCCAAACTAGATTTTAAAATGTCCTTTTTTTCCCTTACCAGTGGAGCTTAGCTCCACTGATGTTATTTTTATAGGATTGTTAAATTTTTTATAGGACTCTTAAATTCATCTTGCTACCTGCGCTTTCTTCCATCTTTTGTGCATGTCTTTTAAAAACCCAACTTGGCGTGTGAATTCCACATGCAGACAATGCATTTTTCTCCTTTATAGTTGTATGCTTTGTCTTTAGAATTTTGTTCCTGAGAATTTCTCCTACTTCCTGGGTTGACTTTCTCTGCAGATTTATCTGTGAGAGGTATTCTACCTAGCTCTCCTCTGAAATCTGGTTTCCCAAAATACAAGGCACATGTCAGACGATATCCAGCTTTCCTCTCTTTCCCTCTCAGAGTCCATGGTCACTTCTTCCTTACAGTTCCCATTATCTACATTAATCTGTTAGTACCAGATCCAGCACATAATTTCCCCTTGTTTCTCCACTATTTGAAAGATAAATTAAGACAAGATAAGTAATTATTACCCGCTCTGATTCTGGCTGAGAGTACCAGCTGATACCCGGGCTAGAATGAATGAAGCATTTATTAAACACTTGTTACACACAACGTACTATGCTCTGCACCTAGAAAAAGTGCTAAGGGAAGGAAAACATTCCCTGCTTCTTTGTGCTCCTGACTCCAGGATGGTGCGCTATCCACTGCACCACCGGGCTGCCCCCAAAACCCCATATTCTAATCAGAAAGACAATATGGAAGATCTCAGCAGCAAGTCAAATGGAAAGATTCTATGGTCCTGATGGTGCAGCAGCAAAGTAGCTGTCAGCGTTTCTTCTTCAATGTTCCATTGATAAAACCAAGTTTCTGATGTTGAACCATTTGACAGTGCCAAAGGCGAGAACTTTATTTCCTAGGTTTTCAGGAACACTAGCTCCTGTAGCACCCACAGAAACAATTGTCGGGCTGCTGCCCGGGGCCGCTATTCCCAAAGCCCTTGGATTAGGGCCCCGATGCTGCTCCCGGCTGTCCTGCAGGATTGCTGGGCTGCTGTGCCTGGTCCATGGCTGGCACTTGGCTGGCAGCTGCCACCACAACTAGCTCCCCCTTCACAGGAATTGCTTCCCTGGAGGATGCTTGGGAAGGCCGGAGTTGATCAGCGGCTGTTGCTGCTGGGGATCAGGGGGCCTAAGCTCAAGTCTCCCATCATTTCTATAAAACGCCTCAGTACCGGGCTTGGCTGTTTCCTGAATTCCTCATCCATTTCCTTTCTGTGTAGTACACTGTGATGACAAAATTGCTTCCATTTTTTTCCTCCATTTGCCCTGTATCCACAGGTTTTCCATGCTTCTCGTGTCTGTTTCTTGTCTAACAATAAGGAATCATGGATGAGCCCAGGGAGCTGAATCATTGTGTGCACTCTGAGACTCTCTACTCTTCACCCTGGCTAATGTCCAGAGAAGCATGACCTTGACATACTCTTTGGCTTGTTAAATCCCAACATAGCATCCAGAGGTGAATTGTTGAAAGTTTAATTTTTGGTTCATAGATCTCAAAGTGAAGAGTAAAAAAGATATTCAATAATATAGGACTGTACTTATTTCCTATACACCCCTCCCCCAAAAGTACCTTGACAGAATTGCTTAAAACAGGATCTAGCGATTAATCTTATAACTACAAGTCATTTTCCAGAGGGATTAAAAGTTATCAAAATATAAAATGGTGTGAAGTTTGGCTAATTAAGTAGTTTACATTTCATCTCTACTTTGAGCTGCTTCCTTCCAAGTCCCTGATGTCTAGAGAACGGACTAGGAGCTTGAGCTCCTTTTGCCAGTGATTGTATTCTCTGAACCAAAGCTTCCCTTCCACCAAAGCTATACTCACTGGATCTAGGACCCCTGGGCTTTGATTTTATAATATCCCATGCAAAACTGGACTATGAGAAAAATGTGCAGTTATCTACACAGGAAAGGAAACTCTGAAAAGGCAGCAAGGGGCCCAGGAGCAATTTGTGCCTAATTGAGTCTACAATCCAAATGGGATCAGAGAGCAAAGGGGAATAAAATCATTATCCATAAACTAATACCAATCTCACAGAGGCTTTAGAGAAAGAAAACATTACTTGTCACAAGTTGTGGAACCAAGAGACCAAGTCAGAAGCTGTCTCCTTTTAAAGATCCATTAACTTATTGAAAGAGGGGTTCACTTTGTCATTTCAGAACACTCACATCCTAAAGTATACAAGCACATGAGTACTCAGGTCATCCCTAATATGTTTAAGTACTGAATCATTATATGTGGTCACTTAGAAAGGGTGATGCTATGTATGCTATATAGGATGTTTCACCTAATCCTTGGATTTCCTTACATGGGTTTTTTTTTTTTTCCTTAAGTAATTCTACCAAACTTTTCCCCTTTTCCTATCCTGTTTCATAAATAAGGTATATTTGACCAGAGCCCCATTTCACTCAATTCGTTCTGCCAAATTACAATAACTAAAAGGTAAAATTTTTCTTCTTGGAACTATTTCTTCTTGCTTTTTGACTACCATTTATGTACATATTAAAGGTAGGTGTGAATGTTCTTTGAGTCCAGAAGAAGACTAGCAAGGAAAGCCTTGATGATGACACTAAATAATGGAACCTCCCTTCATTTCTGCCAATCTCTGGCTGCTGTCCTACCTTTTACACCTGTACCACCTCCTGCATGGAACCTTCTCTGACCATCCCAACCCCAATCTTGGGTGTGAGAAATCTATCTTGTCTAATCTCACTCTCCATTTATTCTATTGAGATACTTATAATTCTGTGAACTCTTCCCTGGTTCCCTCAGGTTCATATGGTTCAAAGGCTGCCTTCCTTAAACCAAAAGAAAGACAAGTGTCATTATAGTAAGTATATTCATTCCCAATAAGGGAATGACACAGCTGAGTAATTCCACGAATAGTTCTCTACTCGAGTCACCAGCCTAGGCTCATCAAACTTTCTCTGCTCCATGACTAGAAGAACTATTTAAAAGCTATAGTATCCCCACTAGTATGTTGCTCAGCCTGTAGACAACAGCTTCCACTTCAATGACCAGCTCACAATTTGGAATGGCGGTTCTGGCCAGGTCCAGAATTCAGCTAGGAGCTTTAAATGACATATTACTCAAAGTATGAAAATAGTAAACTTATAGTCTGTACCCAATCTACTTTGGCTCTTCTTTCTCTGGTCCTTCAATACCCATAGGTCATCATCCACATCAGATACTTAACATGCTGTGGTTACATAATGTAAGGAATATAAAATGAAAGGATATAGGTCCCATGTTTCTATACGAAACCATCTGCCTCCAGGCATCCCCCTCTCATTTGCCCTCTCAGACCTTTGGGGCATGTGGAAGGAATTTCCAAACCAGGTATACCCATAGCTCATGGAAAGCAGTAAGAGAAAGGATGTGCATGTGTCTTGAGATCATAACAAGGAAAGCGAGAAAAGCAGTAAGAAAATCAGTTAACTCCTCTAGCCCAGAGCCAACAGGATTCCCAATAGTCAGCAGTCACAAGACTTATCCCCATGATCCCTGGTCTCTCTGGGATGACTACAGTAGCCTCCACAAAGCTAGTACAGCAGTCTCAGTTACAGACTACAGCCAAAAGTTATAGTCTCCAAAGCCCCAGTCGTTCCTGTCTAGCACTTGCAACTCTCCATCCAGCTGTACTGTAATCAAAAAGTCTGACGCATTGAGACTTAAAGGAAAAAAAGGGATAATCTGTCTGTACCACCTATCTCCAATTCCTATTGCATCATGCTCTTAGGATAATATATTTCTGTCCTAGAGATGATGGATTCATCCCATAAATCCTGTTAATTCCATGTGTGGAAACTTCCTGGATCTTCAGGTCACTACAGAGATAAAGCAGCAATAGAGAAGCACCAACTACAACAGTTAGCTGTTTTTCCTCTCCTCCTCCTCCACCCCCATGATTTATTATCTATGTGTTTGTGTTTGTAATAGATTTGTTAATAGTAATAAATTCCTTAAGAGTACAGCCTGGGCCTTATCGATCCATGTTCCACAGCCCCTAGCATAGCCTAGTCATGGGGGGGTGTTTGAAAGCTGTACAATCAGTGTTTCCAATGCCCCCTGCCTGAAATAATTCGGCATGATCACAGGAACAGTAAGGAGCTTCAGACGTGTGTTCCCAAAGCCTCAAACCCACCACAGGGTTAGAGTGAAGAGCAAGGCTGCCAAGCCAGGCACCCCTGGGCCACACACACATCCATCTTCTGGCATAGCCACCCTCGGGGACTGAGGCAATGAGGGAGAGGGAAGTGGGCACTACCAGGGCCAATGCATGGGGAGTGATGAAGCTGCATGTAAGTTAGTGAAGCAATCCCAGCAGCCAAGGACAGTTCGGTCTGAGGGTCACAAGCCTGAGGACTTGCTGTGTGACAAATTCCAGGATGCCTCGACCAGCAGCTTCTGCTTCTTCAATTGGTGAGATGAAGGATCCAATTTCTCTTCTAACAACAATTCTTTGTCCTCTTGATTGAAGCTCCAGACCTCTGAAAGGAGGCCCTAGATTCATGAATCCTGTCCCTTATCCTTTCACCACCAAAGTGGAGGGCGCTTAAAAGGAGATTTTCTACTTTGTGAAAACAGAATAGTGATGGAAGGAGGGACACGATAGGGCTCGTATTCTACAGAGTAGTCATCAGCAAGTATCTTATTCCTTTTATTTGTACAATTAAAATAGAAGCACTATAGCAAGGGAAGTTGCTCAGGAGCTGTGAAGGGAGGGTAAGAAATGCAGATATGATTCGGAAACTTTCATAAAGAGAAAGAAATCAAGTCCTATGACTTGTACAGTGACCTCTGCCTGCCTCAGGAACTGACCAGATTCGAATTCTTTTTCCCTAGACTTTCTTCTTAGGGTTATCAGATTTCTTCTCTCCTTGATAGTATCAAGCCCAGAACAGTAGCATCAAATTCTCTTGGCCCCTATAGCACTGGTCTCTGACCTCCCCATTTCATTCTGCTCTCAGACTTGCCTCCCTTCCAAATTCAAGATCTCCCATTTTTGGGGGGTCACTCACACCAGATTTTTTCCTCCTTTTGTCCTCTGTTGAGTATCTTTAATTTATTCTGTATCTAACTCGTCTGAACATAATTGTTTGCATGCTTCCCTCCCATTCAACTATTTGATCTGTGAGGGCAGAGGTTGTTTTCTGCTTTCTTTACATCCCCAGAATTTAACCCAGTGTTGAACCCATCATTGGCCTTTAACAATTTTTTCTGAGTGACTCTATATAGTCGAACTTAAAGAAATTCTCCAGGTGGAACATGGGAGTGGAAATAGAAATATATATATAGCTAATAATTCAGATCAATATTCTATTTTCATTTCCCTAGGTCAGTTAGGAATCAGGGTAAGCAGAACTGTCTCACCTACAAAAGAGAGCTCAGGAGCCATAATGGTCTTAAGAGCAAGTATCCTCTGGTAACCGTGGAGATGCTAGAGCCGTCGAGAATGGCCACAAAGTTCACTCATTGTGCTTTGAGGAAACCCCTGGGCTGGTGGTCCAAGGGTAGTGTCACCTGGTGGCCAAACTATATACTACAGTCACCAATCTGGCAAATGAATTAATTATGTGAGATTCTGCTTCTCTTTGGTTTGCAGAAAGTGGAACACTAGTTAGAACTTAATAGCATGGCAAAAGCAGGCAATTTAGCAATAACACACACTTGTCACAAATGTTTACTTAGTTTAAGGATAATTCAGTAGGCCATTAAAGGATTTTGATTTTTTTTTTCTTCCTGTTTAAGCATATCTAGTAATCAAGAGGACAGAGGAGGAACCAAAATATCAGAAAAATCTTGGTAGTCCATATCTCCCTTCATGAAGAAAAGAGGAAAGGGGTAAAGGTAGCAAGTATATGGCAGTCATTAACAGTATAAACCAGAACATACTTAAAACTGGTCTTGTGAGATCTAGGTGAACATCTTTTATAGATAAGTTTCTCACAACCTATTATCTTCATGAGTCTAAATTTCTAGGCAAAGGTAGTGTTCCATTCAAGCTATCAGCATGCTCAGTGATCTTCTTCCCTATTAGAAAAAAATAAAAAGAACTGAGATAATTCATCATAAAGAAGAATGAAAAGGATAAAAATAACAATAGCTAATTCTATACCCCATGTGAAATCCTTTACAAATATTATTTCATTTAGCCTTTGTAGGAACCCCAGAAGATAGGTGTTATTATTATCCCTATTTTATATTTGGAGAAACAGAAGCCGAGAGATTAATTGATGTGCCCAGTGTCATAAAGCAAGTCAGTACCTAGGATCCCAAGTTCAGGGCCAGCACCTAATCTATTGTGCTTTTTTGCTTTTTAAAAAACTATCTTTAAAGACACAAAGGTTTATTATCAAAACTGAATGGGAACCATATATTTTCCATTTTCTCTAAAGGCAAAAAGAAACTGTCCTATCTGTAACAATAGGAATTAAATTAGAATTAAAAAGGAACACGTGGAAAATATGAGTCCCGGAAGTAGTAAGGGGAAGTTGCAGAATTATCTTTTTCTAATAGTCATTTTATCAAACAACCCATTGAGCAAGCATTCATTAACTATGCCAAATGCTGCTCACGTCACTGGGGACACAAAAGTAAAAGTGAAATAAGCCCTGCTTACATTCTCAGAGGAGACAACACAGGGGCAGATACAAAACACACAATAACTATGTATAAGCACACATAAAACACATAGATCACTTCACAGCAAGTGTTCTGGGGTCCAATTCTCTGCTGCATCTTCCTCCAACAGCCCTCACTGCATCAGTCACGGGTGCCTCACTTCTATTTCTTGCCATTATTATTCCCAGTGAGCAAATAGAGGCTAAGTTAAGTGACTTGCCCAGGGTCACACAGCTAGGAATTCCAATCCAACATTCCATCCCATCAGCCGGCTCTTCTAGATTATTAAGTGCTGAATCGAGTAGAAAAGACTCTAAATACTCAAGGACAAAACAGACATATCTATCTAGAAGGATCACAGGGAAATCCTCCTTAGAGGTCAGAGGATGACAGGGGATGAAAATCCCAGTTAATGAAGCGAGATTATGGAACCTGGCTGTTGCCGAATCAGAACAAAGCACTCTCTCTGGCCTTTCTGTGGGCAAGGTCCTCAAACAGATTACAGAAAAACTACAAATGACCGCCACCGTGGATCTGGGGAGAGCTCTCTTTACTAACTGTGCAATCTCTAAGTCGTCTTTTCGTTATTTGTAAAACAGAGTGGTCTTGAAAGAGGCCAGGTCCCGTGACAAACGTGATTTGAGTGTGTTTCAAGGGGCCTTAACAGGAAGGTATGTTCTAAGACAAAGCTAGCATCTCAGCCATTTCTGTGCCAAAGAAGGCTCAAGAAGAGCCATCACAAAACCAGCAATGCCTGTGACTGATTAATCACAATAGCAACACTAGCTAACATTCATATAGCACCTACCAGTGCCGGGCACTTTACAAACATTGTATCGTTTGGGTCTCACAGTGGCGGGGGCCAGGGATGGGTGGGTGCTATTACTATCCTCATTTTTATTATTATCCTCATTTTTGCAGATGAGGAAGCTGAGACAAAACGTATACCCTTACCCAAAGTCACACCGTTAGAAAGTGTCCGAGGCTGCATTTGAACTCCAGACTCCGGGCCTAGCAATCTGTCTGCTGCACCACTTAGTTGCCCAGTGAGTTTTTTTTAACACATTTTCCTTATTAATTTTCTCCAGGTTCAAAAAGGAAAAGGACAGAATCACGAATTCTGAAAGATCACTATTAATTATAGATGCCATCTATCTCTCATCAGCTCTGCTCCCAACTAGACTGCCTGAGTTTTGCCTTCTTCTAATCCCACTGCAAGCATTCACGGTCACTTTCCATAAGAGACACAGAGAGAAGAGAGAATTTTTAAATAACAACATCAAATGCCATAGAAACAAGAATAAGCAATTAAAAAAAAAACTTAAAGGCTACTTTAATTGCTACTAAAAAGGGACAAAGGACTTTCTTTCCTCCACATCCCTCCTACAAGGTGGAAGGAAACAGGAAGTAAATGGCTGAATGGATAAAGGAGTGCTCCACATCCGAGGAGGTGTGGTGGGCCAGGTTTATGTGCCTGCCCCAAGGTGTCTTGGCCCCCCCATTATTCTAGGGCCATCCTTCAAGGTCAAGGTCTAGGCTAGAAGGATTGGAGTTCTCTGAATAATTGAGGTCCCCCCTAGGCAGGGCAGCCCTTCCGACTCACTAATCTACATGGCAATGACTTAGCTAAGCAGCAATGTGCATGGAAACAAAAGCGAACTACTCGCTTTATCAGAAGTATTTTGAGGATTACTGAAGGAATGTATTTCAAAACTCTTTTTAACATCTTAAGGACATGAATGAGGAATAATAAAGCGCTATATTATTGAACAGGGTGGGAAGTCTTGCACTAAGGAGTGAATATGAATTTATGAGCTTCAATAAGTGGGATGAGCCTCGAGGGTTTTAGCTAGAAACTGTCTCACCTAAGTTCGGATTTGTTCTCGCCGTGTCTGCATATTTAGCCCTCCCTCGGTACGGGACCGCATAGTGGCAGCGCATACATGAAGATGAAATGTCTCAGGGAAGAAACAAGTCGGTTTGACTGGATTGTAAGGTTTGAAAGTGGGATGACGTCAGACTATGGACATCAATAACGACTGTGGAAGACCTCAGAGGTCTTGCACTTCCCGGATTCATACTTAAATACATGACAAATCTCCCTACCTATGCTTATAAGCTCCGTGACGGCAATGACATTTTAACTGCATATATTAATATACAAAACGCACTTTGCTTTGCTTTTTTCAGCTTCGAGTGTGATTTTCTCGTTATGGGAATGGGGCGGCAGGGGAGCGGGGAAGGGAACCTGCGATATTTCATTAGTAAAAGGAACTCCCTTAGAATCAGTTATATTGTCATAATTTTGTAATAATCACACAGGACTTGAACCCAGTTCTTTCTGCCCTCTCTGTATGAACTAAGACGTGTGTTGAGATGAATGTTGTTCTTCGTACGTTGCATATTATTATACTGTATATAATTGTATATTCTCTACATCCTGTGTAGTCAATAGATATCTACGAACTAAAAAAAAAAAATTCTCCCCCCCACTTCCCTCTCCAGTACTAACAGAAGGAATTTGGGGTGCGCTGCGAACGTTTCCACTTTTGGGGGTGCTCGCGTCCCGCCGGGTCAGCGCTCCTGTACCCCCTGGGTGACGGGCAGGTCCGGGAGGACCGTTGGAGCTCTCCACTACGTATTTGGAAGGCCGATTCCGAGGCCGTTCTAGATAGATTTTCTAGGCGGGGGGAAGGCGGGGAAGGGGATTCATTCTTTCCTTTCTGGAAAACTATGTACCTGAGCATGTCACCCACAAGCTCCCAGATTCCTTTCATTTATGTCCCTTCTTATGAAAGAGAAAAAGAGACAGAGAGACAGAGACAGAGACACAGAGAGAGAGACAGGGAGACAGAGACAGAGAGATACAGAGAGAGAGATGGAAAGAAAGGTTGCTGCCCTTTCTTTTCAAACAGCCCCAACTAGCCCCCGAGCCCGGCAGACGAGAAGAGTGAGAGGACGGGGCGGCTGCTCCCAGATCTCTACTATCCACAGCCTTAGCGCCCGAGTCCGGGCCCTGCTCGCAGAGAACTGGGGCAAGGAAGGGTTTTGAAATGAGCTAGAGAAGGCTCTAGCCTAATCGAGAAGGATCTGGAAGAGTCCGTTTAAGCCGGGAGAGGGGAGCGCGGGAGGGGGAGGGGGAGAAAAGAGAGGAGGGGTGGTAGGTGGTGGGGGTGCCCAGGGAGCAGGCGTTGGGTCGCGTCTACAAGTCCGAGGGTCTCGGGGTGATCCACTCTCCCTCGGATTAGGTTGGGGAGGGGTAGGAATAAATTAACGCTAACTGCGTCGGCCCCAGGAGCCCGAAGCGGCTCGGCGCCTGCAGCCTCTGGAAACTTCTCCCCCTCCGCCGCCCTCCCTTTCCCCTCCCCCGGCTCCTCCCAGCCCCTCCCCCGGCGGCGGCGGCGGGTGCGGGGTGGGACCAACCTCTCCCCAGCAGCCACACAGTCCACGCTCGTAGCTGCCGCCGCTTGTGCCGCTGCCTCGGTCGTGGCTTAGCTCCGCTCCGCGCCGCGCCGCGCCACACTGCACCGGGCCCGGCCTGGCCGCCGGCTCGCCGCCTCCCCGCCTTCTCGGGAAAAGAGAGTTTCCAGAAGGAGCGAGTGCCCCGCGCGCCGCCCCGGCCCCGGCCTCGGCCTCGGCTCCGGCTGTGCAGCCTCCTCCCGCCGCCCTAACCCGCGCTCGCAGCCTCCCGGCCCAGGCGGACGGGGAGCGGCTTGGCTCGGCTCCCGGGCCCCAGCTTCAGGATTAAAAAAAGGCTTTGTGGACGGCGATGACCGCGGAGGAGATGAAGGCGGCGGAGAGCAGCGCGCAGTCGGCCCCGTTGCCCTTGGAGAGGGTGGACATCAGCCCCAAACAAGACGAAGGCGTGCTGAAGGTACCCGCGGGGCCCGGGCAGCCCTCGGCGGGGGCGGGGGGGCGCGGGCGGGCCTGCCGCACATGTTCGGCCCTCGGCGCGAGGCTCGGACGGAGCCCATGCGGGCACGGCCCGGGACCCGGAGGCGGGCCGTGTGTGCAGCCTCCGGCCGCGCACCGTGCGGCTCCTGCACTAGAGAAGCCGCATTCCCCTCCCACTCAGGACTGGGCAGAGCGGGAGGGGCTGCAGAGCCGCGGGAGGGGCTGAGCGGCGCTTCTCCCCCACCGCCGAAGGGCCGGTGCGCTCCCGGAGCCCGGCCCGGCCCCCCGGCGTGGACCCGGGGAAGGGGAGGGGGGCCGGGGTGGCAACGGAAACTCCGGCGTGCGCGGTGGATGGAGAGCGGCAGCCCGGGGGCGCGCCGGAGCCGGTGCCCGGGACGGGCCCTGCCTCCCCTCGAACCCCGTTTCCACAGGGCACCCAGGAGTCGGTGGCCCATCGTGGGCTGATAAGGGGGCAGGCGCCTGCCCAGGCCGGTTAAATATTAGCGAGCTGTTGGGGCAGTCCGGGTCAGCGTTATCAGGTCCGGTGCCTCCTGGGACTCCCGCAGCCCCGGAGGTGAGGGCCCCCGCCCCGGGTCCCGGCCGGCTGGCGTGCGCCCGCATCGAGTTACCCTCCCACAGGGTGGGGGCGGGGCGGCAGGAGGTGTGACTGCCGGGGTGAGAGGAAGGTGGAGGAGCGCAGCCCGGGAGGGGGGGGGGGGCGTTCTTCCCGGCAGCCTCTTGACCCGGGTCAGAGCCGACCGGCGGCCTGGGGGCGATTGGAAGGGACTTCAGAACCCAGGCTCCCCTGCTTCCCACTCCTCACCCCACTAGTACTGTGAGCCCGGGGTCGGGACCTTAATAAACTTGACTTTGTTCTCTGAGCCTTCTGGGGGCCAAATGGAGAGAAGCACAGCACACACATACTTTGTCTTTCCCAAAAGAACCTTTTTAGGAAGGATTATCTTTCCCTGTTTCCCCTCCCCCATTTGCTCTCTCTTCCTTAAGTTTCCCATGCAAAGAAACCCTGATTCCTCCGCGGGGTAAGTTGGAAAACCCCAAGGAGAGCAGCTTGCTTCGGGGACCCAGCGGCCCATGAGGAAGGCTACCTTTGTAGAAGTTCTGAAAAGGAAATAGCCCAGAAGCATGGCATTGTGGGACTTGCCCAGCCAGAGCTTGGAGGTCACCCTACCCAGGTTACTTAGTTTTGTCTGGGTTTCGGGGTTCTACCTCTGCGGGTGGGACAGGCATCTTCCCCTTGCAGTGTCCCAGAAATGCCAAGACCACTGAAATCTCTCCCTTCCTGTCTGTGAGCTTCTGCAGAAGGAAAGAGGGCGAGTGGAAAGAGCCCAGTTACCCGCCAGCAGTGATTGGTGACATTCCCAAAGGTAGACAAACTGTAAGATTGCCGTCTAGTCCTCCAAAATTCAGAACAGCAGAAAGACTGGGTAGATAGCCCAAGAAAAGCCCAGGGCCATGTGTTCCAAGCCCAAGGCTAGACACCAGTTGTGCTGGGTACCTGCATCTCTTTCTACAATCCAGATTTTTTCCCTTTATGCTCTCTCCAGACATTTGTCATTTTCACCTTAGGTTTGCCCTCCTCCGTCTTAGTTACCTGTCCCATTTTCCTTCCAAATCTGTCCCCTTTCTCCTGTTGACCTGAAGAGTTCATAAGAAGCAGTATGATGCTGTGTGTGGATAGAGCGCTGGGCTCACGAGGCAGGAAAAGTTGGGATTCTTACCTAGTGAGCCTGGAGTCAGGAAGGGACTTGAGTTGAACTGCTCCCTTGGACACTTAGTGTCTTAGTGTGAGGCTGGGCTTCAGTTTCACCTGTAACGGTAGGATAAGCAAACATTTATTAAGCTCCTACTGTGCATCAGGCACTGGGATCACAAAAAAGAGGTAAAAGATAGTCCCTGCCCTCTGTGAGCCTACAGTCTAGTGGGGAGGCAACATGCAAACAAATATAGACCAAGGAGACTATATACAGCATAAATAGGAAATAATTAACAGAGGTTAGACACAGGAATTACAAAGAGTTGGGGAAGGAGTCCTGTAGAAGGTGAGATTTTAATTGGAACTTGCAGGAAGCCAGGGAAGTCAGTAGACAGAGCAGAGGAGCAGAGTGTTCCATGCTTGGAGGTCAGCCAGAGAAAATGCTGGGAGCAGAGACCAGGAGGGCTGGGTCACTGGATTGAAGAATATCTATTAGGGAATAGAGCTCCCATCTTCAGGATTATTGTGAGGAACAAATGAGATAATCTTTGTAAAGCACTTTGTAGACTGTAAAAGTGCTATAGAAAGGCTGGTTGTATAACAGGAATTGTGCTAGAAGCAGCCTCTTAAAGATCATTGTTTAAATTCTTCATTTTATAGTTGAGACCAAGGCTCAAGTAGATGATATCTTATGTCCAAAATCACACAAATAAGAAATAGAAAAGCTGACTTTTTTTCTAATTCTTTAGTTCTGGTTCCATTATTCTTACCATTATATTATATCAGAGAAGGGAAAGGCTTTTCCCTGAGAAGGTAGAGATTCATTTGGGGCCATAATTAGGGTGATAATAATGGAGTCCTTTCTCCCCACAAAGGTAAAGTACAGAGAGGTATGTGACTCAGTATCTGACCTGAGGGGCTGATGATAAAGGTAAAGGTCTACTTTCAACTCCCTAGGTGATCAAGCGCGAGGGGACAGGCACAGAGACTCCCATGATTGGCGATAAGGTCACTGTTCACTATACTGGCTGGCTGCTGGATGGCACCAAATTTGACTCCAGCTTGGATCGCAAGGACAAATTCTCTTTTGACTTGGGCAAAGGTAAACCTGATGGAAAAGGAGAGTTCTGAGGGATTGTGGTGGGCAGCCTCAGGAGTATGTTCCAGTGATCCCACTTGAAAGGCCTAAACACAGGGCAGGATTACTAGAGGAAGATCTTTTGGTTCTTTTGACATTTTCCTTTTCTTACTCTTCCCCCCCCCCCTTTTTTTTTTTTCTCCCTGAGTCTGGGGTTAAGTGACTTGCCCAGGGTCACACAGCTAGGAAGTGTTAAGTGTCTGAGACCAGATTTGAATTCAGGTCCTCCTGAATTCAGGGCAGGTGCTCTATCCACTGCGCCACCTAGCTGCACCCTTCTCTAATCTTCTAGTAACTTCTTCCCTTCATTTATCCTCCTCTGTAGTTCATTCTGCCTTGGTCTCCAAGACTTTGAAGAGAGGAGTATGTAGTTCTCCTCTGTCGTCTTGGAACACTGAGATAAATAAAAGGGTAAAAAAGCCAACAGCATTTGATCCATTTGGACTTTTGAGAATTAACAGTTGGTGAGGGAAGGGACCTCCTGCTTAAAGAGGGAATCCTCATTTTTGGTGTTTGGATAGCTCTCAGTTCAACATGCTGACTTTTGATGAAACCTCAGCTAAGACGGGGGAAACCTAATGCATTTCATGTCTGCAGGGGAGGTAATCAAAGCCTGGGACATTGCTGTGGCCACCATGAAAATAGGAGAAGTCTGCCACATCACCTGCAAACCAGAATATGCCTATGGTTCATCTGGCAGCCCTCCCATGATCCCCCCCAATGCCACCCTGGTGTTTGAGGTGAGTGACAGGCCATGAAACAGTAAGAGCAGGGCCTTATCTGCCCAACAGCCTGGCTGCCCGCCAGCCCTGACTTGGAAACATTGTGACTAAGGCTAAGGGCCTGGCCTAGTGGGAGGACATAGGGTGAGTTGCCTCTTCCAAGATGGGGAAGAATTCTAGCTGGTCACCTATTGTTACCAGGCTGGACATTTCTGTGTCCTTTCCCTTCCTGCTCCGCGTCAGGGCACTTACTTGGGAACATCCCACCCCAACAGGCGGCAGTGTGCCCCCCTCGCTGCCCACCCACGCGTTTCAGAGCAGCGTGTCTGGAAAGCTGCCAGATAGCTTCTAGATGGGTGAGGGGTTGGTATAGAAATACATGGACGATAGGTATGTTCCAAGAATGAGCAGAGGACCTCTTACCTTAAAGTGCACTGAGCTCGGACAGGTTCACCACCACCAGGTGGGCTTCGGGAATGGTTTTTCAACCATTGCCTCTCCCGAGTCTCATCATCACCACCACCAAATTGGTCCTAATCAGGACTGCAGAAGTGTGTTCTCTTTTCACAAACTGGGCAGCCCAGAGACCAGAGTCAGGGAGTGGGGCTTCTTTTTGCTTTTACCAGATGGGGGTGGCTGTGGGCCAGGTCGGTGAGGAGGCGGTGTGTCCTTCCCAGCTCACACTGCACCTGTTCCAGGAGCAGGTCTGGGACTGCTCAGGCCTGGAAACCTTTTGCAGGGACAAGAAGGGAAATGTGAGTGAGGAGTAAGGGCGCATGTGAGAGGGGAATGAAAAGGGGCAGCTTCTGTCCCCTGGTAGAGTGGAAGGAAGCTTTGGAACCAGAGGGTCTGAGTTCAGATCTTACCTCCGACACCTATTCCTTGTGCGAGTGACATGACCTCCCTCAATTCTTGATTCTTATGTGTAAAATGGGAAGCCTGGGCTAGGTCTGGGGCACCTCCTTCCCACTCTAGATTTATGACTGATCTCTCCTGCAGGTGGAACTCTTTGATTTTAAAGGAGAGGATCTCACTGAGGACGAGGATGGCGGAATCATCCGAAGGATACGGAACCGAGGCGAGGGCTACTCCAAGCCCAATGAGGGAGCCATAGTGGAAGGTGAGGCAGAAGCAGCCGTGACCCTGGGGTTTCCCTCTGGCCCTGGCCACCTGACTGTCACTTGGGGCAAGTTCTGTACCTGAGGGGTCATGCGATGAAAGGACCATATCACTTGGTCTCTTGAGGTTACTTCCAGTCGTGAGAAGGAAAGAGCTAGAAGGCGGAAGGACTCTCCCTTCTGCCTGCTGTAGCTCCTGATTCTGTCTCCTCCCTCTCTGCTACTTCCGACATCTGTACGGAGGGGGCATCTTCTGCCAGCGCGGGGGCGGTGGGGCCACAGGCTCTCTGCTCAGCCACTCACTGCCTGTCTCCGATTACTTCAGTTGTGCTAGAGGGTCGCCATAAAGGCCGGGTCTTTGACCAGCGAGAGTTAAGCTTTGAGATTGGAGAGGGTGAGAACTATGACCTTCCCCCTGGACTAGAAAAGGCGATTCAGCGCATGGAGAAGGGAGAGAACTCTATTGTCTACCTTAAGCCCAGGTGAGAGTGTGGCCAGAGGTAGGCAGAGCTGGGCGCCCCGGGGGAGGGGAGAGACGAGCATTCATGAAGCCTCTGATCCCCGGCTGCGTGCTGGGCACACAGACACGTGCCCTTGTAGTGGCGAAGCTCCTACCAACCCCAGGGAGCCAATGCCCTTGTTTGTCTCTTCCCTAGCTACGGCTTTGGGACTGCTGGGAAGGAGAAGTTCCAGATCCCACAGGACGCAGAGCTCCAGTATGAAGTGACGCTCAAGAGCTTTGAAAAGGTAAGGAGTAAGCTAGAGCAGTGCTCCCCTTCCTCTCAGCGTGCACTCGGCCCCCCGGGGCCCAGCCCAGAGAGCCAACGGCGGCTTTTCTTCTCTGGGGGTGGGTAGGCCAAGGAGTCCTGGGAGATGAGTGCAGAGGAGAAGCTGGAGCAGAGTGCCATCGTGAAAGAACGGGGGACCGTGTATTTCAAGGTAAGTGAGGCGCCCACTGCCCGACAGGTGGTTTTCTTTCCTCCTACCCCACCTCGTCTGTCTAAGGCAAGTCTGCTGGGAAGGGGAAAAACTGTCTATGTGTTGCTGGTCGATACAGACCTATGTGGGCCTTGCCCGCCCCTTTGGACGTGTTAGGAACTTGGGACTGCCTGTTCCCTGACACATCCCTGGGCACCTGTAGCGGGGGGTGGCTTGGTATTGTCCCCCAGCATTATTGTGGGATGTCTGGGGATGGAAAAGGAGCTGACAGCGGTGACTCTGGTTCCAGGAGGGCAAGTATAAGCAAGCCATGCTTCAGTACAAGAAGATTGTGTCCTGGCTGGAGTACGAGCTGGGCTTCTCCGAAGAGGAAGGACAGCGTGCCCAGGCTCGGGCGCTGAGGCTGGCTTCCCACCTTAACCTGGCCATGTGTCACCTCAAACTGCAGACCTACTCTGCCGCCGTGGAGAGCTGCAATAAGGTGAGAGCTCCCTGGGAGATGAAGTAGTCAGAAGCTGCAGGGCAAGAGGAAGGGGGGAGGGGTTGCTAAGTGCCTCCAGGTGAGTTAGCAGCAGCAGCCCAAGAGGAGTCCATGGTCCAGCTCTTTGTGTTACCTTCCTTATTTTTCACTTGATTCTTTTGGAATGAGTCCTATTTTTTTTAAATCTGGTTTTGTTTCTGGGAACCTCTTAAACGGTCATGTACCGAAGCTGAGATTTTGGGGGGAAGGACTGGCCCTGAAATCAGGGTCTGTCTGCTGCTCCCCAGGCCCTGGAGCTGGACAACAACAACGAGAAAGGCCTTTTCCGTCGGGGGGAGGCCTATCTGGCTGTGAATGACTTTGAGCTGGCCCGGGAAGACTTCCAGAAGGTCCTCAAGCTCTATCCCAGCAACAAGGCTGCCAGGACCCAGCTGACCCTCTGCCAACAGCGTATCCGTGAGCAGCATGCCAGGGAGAAGAAGCTCTATGCGAACATGTTCCAGAGACTGGCTGAGAAGGAGAACAAGGTAGGGGCCGGCCTCGAGGGAAGGGAAGGGGGGTTCTTGTTCTCTTGGGATTCTAGTTGGTAAGCAGGGCGGCTTCTGCTTTCTGGGTCTCTGATCCTGGCACGCCTCTGCGGGTTCCACTGGGACACCTGGGGAGGCCTCTAGACAGGGCTTCCCTCAGTCTTTGCTCCCTGCTCTCCTGCAGCCTTATCCTTCTGGCCAGGCAGGCAGGCAAGTGGAGGAGGAGGAGTGCCTTGAGATCAGTGCCTGTGGGTGTTGTGAATGGGGTCTGTGTGTACTGAGCTAGATACATGCGGGGGGTTGGGTGAGGGCTAGGCCTCATCACACAGGTATTTTTTTTTTATGGTAGGGCCTGTGGCTTAAGAAAGGCTCTGGGCCTGAGTGTGGTAGCTTTCTTCTTGCAGAAGAGTGGGGTGACTGGGATCCATCTTTACTGTACATTCAGGGTTCTTTTCTTCCCTCCTCTCTTAGCCTGAGGCAGAAGCAGCTGGAGGAGACTTCCCTGCAGACACTGAGATGAAGGACGACCAGCAGAATGGTGTGGAAGTGAGCAAGTCTCAAGTGGAGACAGAAGCGTAGCCAGCCCTCGCACCCCACTCCCAAGGCTGCCTACCTCCCATGTCCTAGCCTTTCCTACTCCACCCTGTTAGTTTTGTAAAAAACAAAAAATGAAACAAAAAAAAACAAACCCTGAAGAATTTTGAGTGAATTAGACCTTTATTTTTCTATCTGGTTGAATGGTGACTTTGGGGAAGGGAAAAGGAATAGGTTTGTTGAGGTTGGGTAGGGGATGTTTTTGGAAAGGTGACCCTTTCTACTCCCCCCAAAAATATTAATTTATTTTGCTCCTTCTGCAGCCTGATCTATTTCCACATTTGGGAAGGGAGTGGGGCTTAGTCTTAAAGTGGGGTGTAAAGGGAAAACTACAAAACACCCCCTCTTCTCTGTTGGTGGCAGAGGAGTATAACAAAAACCACTGCTGTTTCCTTGGCTTCTCTTTGTTCCTTTCCTGCTCCCAGACTTTGTGGCAATTGGTCCTTTCTGGTATCATAGTGACCACTGTTGTGTTCTTCCCATTTTCTCTTGACCATGGCCATGCCGTCTCCCCTTGCCTGTTCTATGTTGTACCTATCTCTGCTCCTTTGGTCTCTTAACCTGCACGATGCTGAAGATCCAGGTTCTCCCAGATTCCATGCTTGAGCAATAAAGTGGAAAAAACCAAAGTTTAGGAGTCAAGCTATGCTTCCTGTTTGGCCCAAGAGGGAAGGGGAGTGAAGATGACCTCTGGGTGGGTGGGAGCAGTCTAATAGAATAGGCAAAAATTAGCAATTTGTTGGAAAGTACATCTCTGAAGCCAACAGCTTTATTATACTTTGACTCGTCTGATAAAATTGGCTGATGTGCTTTTTGAAGCAATTTAGCCAGTTTAGTGCAATTATAAGCAACTATTGAGGCCAAAACCATGGGCGTACAGGCCATCCATCAAAAGGTGGTACCTCATAACAGGATACTGAGAACAACTCCAAGTGACGATAGAAGTGGGCAGGGAGAAACAAACGGTGTAGATGTGGAGGAGGATAATTACAGGCTAAGATTGTAGCTCTGGTAGCATTCAATTGGATCCAGCCTAGTACCCCAAACTCTGCGAGAGAAGAGAATTGACACTTGAAAGTCCCCTCACACTCTAGGTGAATAGCATTGTCGTTAAGGTGGTGGCTCCTGGTTACCTTCTAATATTTTTTGAGGAGATTGTAAGCTCTTAGAGGGCAGGGACCATATCTGTTTTGAATTTGGTTTGTATGGCAATGCATAGCTTGGTGCTCAATAAAATACTGTTAAACGCTGAGAGCATTCCCCTGATGCATCTCTGAAATTACAAATCCCCACTTAAAGCAGGATGAGGTGGTACAACACAAAGAACACTGAATTTGTTTCTAATTTTGACTCTAACCAAACTAGTCAAAATAGGATAGCTATAATACCTTTTAGGGTCATTAAGATGTAAGAAGGAACATACAATGAGCTGTGATTATTATCTCAGCCTCTGGCAATTATCTGCAAGACTTTAATAATCTTTGCCTGACAGAAAATTTGTCTTCATGGAGTTGGGTGATTTTCAGTGTATGACAGGAAATTTACAATTCATGATAGAAATAGAACCTCTGAGTTGATTACTTAGCTGGATGGTCCTAGACACTTGATAACTCATTTTCTTCCAAAATAGGCATAAGATACTATGGAGAACTGAGCTTCAAATGAGAGTCGGAATCTCCAAGAACTTTTTAAACTAAAGTATTATATACTTACATTGCTCTAATTTCTAATGAAAGGTACTATTCCTTTCTGTTGTGATTACTTAAATTTCTTTAAAAAACACAGTTATGAGAAAGCCTTTGGCAAAAACTTTGGAAACCCCTATCATATTAGAAACTATTCAAGATTAAAGCCAGGCATTTCTACAATGAAAATAGATAAGCCTAAGGGTTACACATTTGCTTTTAGGAAAGATTTGTGCCATCTCTTAGAAGTAAATAGCTAAGAGCAGCCCAAGGTACACAGCATGTCCAACAAAGTCATGGTTAAAACTCAACTATTTATCCCTGTTTCACATCCTAGAATTCTCAACGGCCCTCACCATTGTTAATAGCATAGTAGAAGCATTTAGGTACTCAGATAACTTAATCAGGTACTTTGATATTCCTTAAGCAAACTTTGTTCTAGTTCCAACACTATTTCTGCATATTCTTACATAATTAGAAGAAAACACATTAAGAGGCATCAAAGGACCGAACTTTTTGGTATTCTATTTCCCTGATTCACACTACAATTTATATAATGCTTCAAGGTTTGGAAAACACATTATGAAAATTTCATTTTATGAATCACCATAGGAGGTGGTGCTCTTACTATCCCAGTTTTATAGATGAAAAAATTGAAAAGATATTAAGGGATGTGCCAAGGGTCACAGTAAGTCTGAGGTTGGGTATGAATGAATTCACGATCAATGGTCTATGGGTGAATGGCACCACAAGCCTACAGAAGACTTGTCACTTTCCAGTTCAAATCAGCCATTATGATTTCTCCCAGCACTTTAGGGAAGACTTGCCCTAGCCAGCCTGTGCTTCCTCACCCCAAATCCTTATTCTTGCCCCCCACGATTCTATTAGCCATTCTGGGCATGCTCAGTAACCAAGAACAGGTTTGCCTTTTAGAATCTAGTTTGGAAATGGATTCTTTCTTATAAATTCAGTGATGGTCACATGATTTTCTCATTGTTTATAATTGAAGTACTCTGCATAGGATAGCCCACACTCCCTTAACTAATACTGAGACCTTGGGAGGGGCAGATTTCCTGGGTTACCAGTATCAAAACTACTCAATTTATAATCTTGACTGGGAGGTTCATTACTTAAGAACTTTTTTCAAGATGCAGGTTCAAGAAGGAATTGATTTTTCTTTGCATAACACATTACAGGTTATATATTTCTGTCTTAGGAATATGAATTGGCAGGCTCTACTTGAGATTCCAAACACATAAAAACTGCTGCATTGCTAAGTATGTTGGAGTCTCACTACAATACACTAACATAATTCTATGTCGAAGGATGGAAGGAATTTTCTGGATTTCTGGAAGGAATTTTGCAGTTCTCAAACTTTTTGATCTCAGAAATCTTAAAAATTATTGAATACCCCAATGAATTTTGGGGGAATTATATCTATGCATATTTAAAATATTAGAAATAAAACTGATCTTTTTAAAATTTAAAAACAAATTACATATTAGTATAGCAATTTATGAAAATAAGTATAGATTCCAAAACATAAAAATTGAAGAGCGGCATTGTATATACTTTTACAGATCTCTTAAAATCTGGCTTAACAGAAGAGAAGTATATTTTCATTTCTGCTTCTTTAATCTGCTGCTGCATATCACAATATTTTGATTGAGGTATATAAAAATCCAGCCTCTAAGATGTGTAAATAGAAAGAAATATCTTAATAGGCAAAAAATGCCTATTTAAATAGTTTTGACCTCATGGATCCTCTTTTTTAAAAAGGGACCCTAGGAGTCTGCAGACCATAATCTAAGCCCAGGTCCAGTGCAGACCTTCATTTTACAGAAGAAGAAACAAGACCAAGGAAGTGAAGTGATTTAATATCATGCCCCTCATTATTGACATAACAATCCAGATTTTCTGGTTATGGGTCTCTTACAATTTGAGAATATTGCTGTGGGTTCTTAGGGCATACACCTTAAGACAACTTTTTAGTTGAAGAGGTTCTCCCTCGAGAAAAATAAAGTTTAAAAAAAGTTTCATGTATTTTCTTAATCATTATTCTATCTGGCATAAACTTCTAGGTTTTGCAGGAATAGTCTGCAGAAGTCAGCTTGCTTTTAGTCTAGCAGCCATTTTAACATAATACAGGTACTAGTAAAACAGATTCCCTATTATCCCTTAATCTCACTAGATGACTAATTTAGATCCCTTTTCAATTTGACATCTTTTTGATGGCATATTTTACATCACTTACTGATCATTGATATCATCATTGAGATACTGATATTTGAGATACTGATCATTGAGATCATGATATGCTTCACTTAGTATATTGCTTTTTGAGTGACCCATAATTTTGATTTTTTTTCAGAGATTCAAAGTCATATGCCATGTAAGGAAAAATATAAAAAGATGAGTTTTGTGGTTGAAAGGATTATAAATTTCCCAAATCCAACCAAATTTAGCCCAATCACTTCTGGTATATTTCTTGATCCAGTTCATTGTCCATGTGCAGCATCTGCTTAGACATATGTACTACATGTATAGCTGTTTTACTCTCCCACTCTGTGTTAAGTCTGGACAATATTTGTTTTTTTCCTCTGGATTGTGAAGCTCAACTTTTAAGCAGAATTACCTTAGGAGACCATATTATCTAAATAGAATCACCCTTCTATTTGGACTCTGATGGATATTTTCAATAACAGTGGCATACAAATGCTTTTGGTGTGTAATTGTTCCTATTCTATGTCCTGCTTAAGATTAACAATCAGAAGACTGTCAAACATTTCCATACTTGCATCTAACAAGGATTATGATGTAATTTTAACATGCATGGGGAATTCTGCTGGAAGTATTTCAGATTGCAATTTGATCTAATCAAATGTTTTTTAATGATCCACAAAAAACAAATACACTGGGGTCATATGTTCTCTGGTCTGTCCAGTCAGCTGTCTAAAGCTTGATCTGCTATACCTGCCTGTTTTCACCAAAGATGGCTCTGATAGGTCTGTAAATGATTTTCATAAAAAATTGCAAATATGAGAAAGCAGGCACATGAAATACTATTTTACATCCTCATCCCTTTTTAAAAATGATTCCATATGTATTTTTTTCTAATATCTGGTATTTTTTCTTTTTTTCACATATCTTGAAAATCGATTTTTCAATGCCCTCAAAATTGCCACTTGTCTTGCTGGTCTTGCCATTTTTTCCCCTTTATATATTATATATCCATTTATATTAAATTATATCCATTTCATTATGCTGCATGATAGTTTAGGTGTTGTATCTCCACTCTCACCAATGAAGAAAATAAATTGTTAAATGATCTTTTCCTTTTTTTTTTTTTTTTTTTGATTCATGTGTGTTCCTTGTACTACTATATTTTTGAGGCATTAATCCTTGTAAGCTTCCCTTCTCTTCCGCCATTCCATACATTTTTGCAAATGAATTTATAGTCTTTGACAAGGAAATACTATCTGCTGTTTGAAACAATTTCTTGATTTTTTTCATTACACTGACACTTTTACATTGGCTAAATATCTTTAGGAAATGATAATATGCATTAATGTCTTTATCCAATTATAATTTTTCAATTTCAATAATTTTAAAATTAATATTTAGCGTACAAATTCCACCTAATTAAACTTAATTGCATATGAAACTGATTATATCTGAGTATGTGATCTTTCTTAAATATGTGTTTGCTCAACTCAGTACCAATATTGTAAATTGTGATTTTTTTGTTATTCTTTATTATTGTTAACATCAATGAGGACACAAGTTTGGGAATCTTGAATTGTATGCCGCATCTTCTAGGGGTTAGCCTATTTGATACTTTGACCTTCATCCTATGATTAATTTCTATAATCTAACTGTAAACAATAGTTATTTCAGAGACAACTTCATTATTAATAAGACATTTCCCGTCCGTTAACATGTAGTCAATTTCAAAAGTCAGTTTCAAACATGTTGACTTTAAGATGTCCATGGGCGCTTAGTCAATGCTAGCGGACAAGAGGTATGAGGATGCACATTAACCACTTGGAAAACCTTCAAGAGCTATATGAATGTCAATTATTGTGGGTTGGAAACGCTCCGTGGGCGGCCGGTGATGGGCAGAGTCTCGCAGCCAATGAACCGAAGGAGTCAGGCCTCAGACAAGCCTCGTGACTCCGGTCCACAAAAAAGCCCGCCCCTCGCCGGAGCAGCCATAGAGCTGGGAGGCCTCGGCTGCCTAGAACTCCCCGTTCTCTATGGTTGAAAAAGAGCAGAGAACGAGTGCTGACGTGAGCCGCCTATGCCCACCCCACCCCGCTCCCCACCAGACGACTTCCGCTCTGCTAGACGGTGGAAGGAGAGTGCGAGGACTGAGCGGAGGGTACCTGGAGCTCTCGGCCCCAGACAGAGCGATGCGATCAGTTAGCTACGTGCAGCGAGTAACTCTGGAATTCGGCGGAAGCCTCTTTCCGCATGCGATTTGCCTCGGCGACGTCGACAACGATGCGGTACGTCATGGCGCATGCGCGCAACGAAGGAAGCAGACAACCGCGTGACGTGCAGAGCGGGAGGGGGAAGGGAAGCACGATAGGAAAGCTGTGCGCATGCGCCCTGTGCCTCTAGGGGGCTTTATAAGCCGGAAGTGATTGAATTGAGGTTGCAGTCTCCCGTCCCCCTCCTCCTAATGCGATTCTTTTTCGTCAGCTTTGTCCCTGCCTTCAGTAGGACTTTAATGACGTTTATTACAAAATCTGTAGACGAACTAGGAACTCGTGTTTCCAGGCGAGGACAGTGATAATACATAATATAATTATAATACGTATCATAATACGTAAACATAACACGTGATAGAGTATGTAAACGTACAAATACGTAAATGTCATTTATACACACGTAAATCTAATGTGTAATTTGTTAACGTAAATTTGGAATATAAATATGCAAATACGTAGTATGTGAATAGCCTAAACATAAGTAATGGTGCCCCAAACCAAGCGCACGTGACTGCTTCCAGAGAATCCGGGAAGCCTTCCTGGAAGAAGTAGCAGTTAATTTGGGTCCATAGAAGGCAGGAGTCAGAGTGCTGGAGACCTGGCGTTGGGCCTGTCCTCAGGAAGCGTGCTGGCTAATGAGATGGCGTTATGAAGGGCTTTGTAGTGTGTATCCATCACACAGATCCCAGCTGTTATTAGAGAATTTGGAGTGCATCTTTTATGGCGGAAGGAGCCCTGAGTTTAAATTCGGACTTATTTCCTATGTGAGCTAAAGCACTAGCGAGGTGCCATTGGAGGCTCACTTTCCGGGGTCAGAAATGCGGCCTGGACCACCCGGGCAAGCCCCTTGCCTCTGCTGTGCTCCCCGGCAGAAGAGGGCAGTGAAAGTCCGCATCCCGAGATGGGAATCACAGTGAGGGAGGAAGGGAAGGTGTGGGAACTCCCTACTTAGGGACCTGTTCACCACTTGAGGGTGCCAGACACAAATAGACCTTTTTCCTTCTGTCTCTTCCCCCACTGTCCCTCCCCACTTTCCCATACACACACACACACACACCACACACACACCCACCCACCCACCCACACACACACACACACACACACATACACACCACACACACATACACATACCACACACATACACACCACACACACACCACATTCACACACACACCCACATACACGCAAACACTCATCTCATACACGCACACATACATACACACCACACACACATACACTCATCTCATACACACACACCACACACATACACATACCACACACTCACATACACACCACATACATACACACATACACATACCACACACACATACACATACCACACACTCACATACACACCACATACATACACACCACACACACATACACATACCACACACTCACATACACACCACATACATACACACCACACACACATACATTCATCTCATACACACACACCACACACATACATACACATACCACACACTCACATACACACCACATACATACATACCACACACACACATACACATACCACACACTCACATACACACCACACACATACACATACCACACACTCACATACACACCACATACACACACACCACATTCACACACACACACCCACATACACGCAAACACTCATCTCATACACGCACACATACATACACACCACACACACACACTCATCTCATACACACACACCACACACATACATACACATACCGCACACTCACATACACACCACATACATATACACCACACACACATACACATACCACACACCACATACATACACACCACACACACTCACATACATGTCACATACATACACACCACACACACATACACTCATCTCATACACACACACCACACACATACATACACATACACACACATACATACACACACACCACACACATACATACACACATACATACACACACACTCATCTCATACACACACACACCACATACATACATACACACACACTCACATACAAACCACACACCACACACACATACACTAATGATCTTAGCAAAAAGGCATCGGCTGTTGAAGCGATACTGTGGGTTGTATTTTTTCCCTGTGTTTGTTTATTTTTATTCTGAACTCCACAAACACCAAATGAAAGCTCATTCCCATTATATGTTGCGTAATAGGGGGTGACTGCGTGAAACTGAGAGTGTTATGTAAAGTTTGCTTGCTTTTCTTTAAAAGTCTATAACGTAGTTATGTAATTTTCAGACTTGCCCTGCTGATGCAGGGCTCCCTCTGGCTTTTCTCGTGTTCTCTCCTTCCTGTGACCTCCTTCCCCAGAGTTGAAAAGGAAATCCCTATGAATCGGCAGTTCTTCGGCCCCAGTTTTTTGCCGCCACACAAAGAGCTGCTACAAACATCTTCAAGCATTGAGGTCTTTTTCCTCTTTAAACAAAATCTCATTGTTATATAGCTCTAATAGTGCTAACGGTGAATCTAAGAATGTGTATCTAATTTAGTAACTTTTTGGACATAGCTTGAAAACGCTCTCCAGAGCAGCTGGGACAAATCACAGCTCTGACAATAAAGCATAATTAGAGAGCATTTTTCCCACGGTCCTGCCCGGCTCTTATTTTTTGTCGTCGTCGTCAGCCTGACAGTTTTGAGATGGAATCTCAGTCACTTTAATGTGCAATACTCTAAGTTATTAGTGATTTGAAACGCGTTTTCCTTTGGCCATATCTGGTGACTCTCAGAACTAGTTATCCAGCTTTAACCTTCGACTCACAACATAGTCTTCTTACACCCAACATAACAAAACTCAACCTAATGTAATTATCCAAGCCCCTTCCTCTGACTGTGGCCAAATGCTATCGATTTGATCTTTGATAACATCTCTAGTAAAAGATGGCTGCTCCTCCCCACACCTCCAGCATGGATCTCCCTGGAACAGACCTGGGCGCTGCAGTAACCTGCTGGTGGGTAAGTGCATCTCCACTCACCTGCCAAAGTGATTTTCCTAAAGCACAGATCCATCATGTCATCCCCAGTTTGGTAAACTCCAATGGCTTTCTGCCATCTCCAGCATCAAAAATAAAATCTTCTCTTTGAGGATCAAAGCCCTTCAAAACCTGGCCCCTTCCAGATTTTTCAGTCTTCGGACCCCTCTGTTATCTTTCAGGCACTTTCAGTAGTGTCCAACTCTAAGCCGTCCCTTTTGGGCTCTTTGAGTATTTTGTCATTTCCTTCTCTGGCTCATTTTTACAGATGAGGAAACTGAGGCAGAGGTAAGTGACTTGCCCACCAGGGTCACGCATCTAGCGAGTGTCTGAGGCCAGATCTGAACTCAGGAAGAAGAGTTCTTGACTCCAGGTGCAGCACTTGATTCACTGGTTCACCTAGCTGTCCCATAGTAGGCCTTATCAGGGACAGAGCGCTCTGTGATCAGTGGCACTGGCCGCCTGGCTGTTCCCCTACAAGACTCTTCTGTCCCAGCTCTGGATATTTTTGCTTGTTGTTCCCACGTCGGGAGTGTTCCCTCCTCTGTGTTCTGACTTTCTTGGCTTCCTTCACGTCCCAGATAAAGTCCTACCTTCCCAACAAGGCTTCCCCTGCTTAATGCAAGTGCTTCCTTTCAATTCATTACTCGAGTGTGCCCTATAAAACCTTGTTTGTGCTTTTTTACCTCTTCCCTACTAGACTGTGAGCTCCTTGAAAGTGGGACTGTTGGGGGGGGTTGAAGTTTGGTGTGTTTTTTTGTTTTTTGGTCTGTCTTTATAGGGTTTAGTACCTTACACTTTGTAGCATTTAATAAAGGACCATTCAGTTGTTTATTTTTCACATCTTCAAAATTTCTAGAAGTGTCTCTTCCTTTCCTCTGTTCCAGAGGGCCGTTTGAATTGACTTTTTATATTTATCTCATGTGTCCATTTGGAGCTTATTTCATTATATGGTGTGAGGTGTTCTGCTGAACTTAATTTCTGCTAGACCGCTTTCCAGTTTTCCCCAGTTTTTGTTGATGAATAAGTATCTAACCTGTAGCTAAGGTTTTTGGTCTTATAGAACATTAGCTACTACATTCATTTGCTTCTGTATATTATATGCCTCATGTGCTGATTGACTTCTCAGTTTTCAGCACCACTAAATCCCATTGTTGATTTGATTTTGTGTTATAGTTTGAGATCTGAGATAGGTAGTCTTTCTTCTTACTTTTTTTGTTATTCTCTTTGAAATGCTTTACCTCTTGTCCTGCCAGATACATCTTGTTCTTACTAGTTTTACTTTAATAAAATTAACCCTTATTAGTTTGGCACGGCATTAAATAAGTAAATTAATTTAGGTGATATTGTCATTTTTATTAACTCAGCCTAACCATGAACAATGGAGATTTCTCCAATTATTTAGCTCTCTCTTTATTTCTGTGAAGTTTGTTTTGTAGACTTCCAGATACTTTACACATTCCATAAATATTTTGGATTTTTTTGTGAGAGGCAATTGGGGTTAAATGACTTGCCCAGGATGTCTGAGGCTGAATTTGAACTCAGGTTCTCATGACTTCAGGGTCAGTGCTGTATCCACTGAACCATCTAGTTGCCCCTGGAAATATTTTGATTGATTCTCTTTTCATTATTTCTGCTGGATTTTGTTTATAATAGAAACAAGTGCTGCAGATGTATGGGAATTTTTAAATATCCAATTTTGCTAAAGTTGTTGTTTCATTTAACTTTTAGTTGACTCTCTAGCTCTATAAGTTAAATATTACATCATCTCTGAAAGCTGATCGTTTCTCTTTGCCTTTGTGTGTTCCCTCAATGTTTTTCTTTTCTAATTGCTATATTTAGCATTTCTAGTACTATATCAAATAACAGTGATAACAATAGACATCCTTGCTTTGATCCTGATCTTACTGGAAAGGTCTTTAGCAAATACTTATATATAATGCTCTCTTTTGGTTTAACTGTTTACATATTAAGGAAATATCCATTTCTTTTTAGTATTTTTAATAAAATTGGTCTTGAATTTTGTCAAAAAGTTTTTCTGTACTTATTTATGATTTTTACTGTTCTTGTTATTGACATAATCTGTTGTTTTCCTCTTTTTGAACCAACTCTGAGTTCTGAGTATATTTCCACCCTGTTAATAGCATGCAATCTTTGCAGTCTCTTTGTTAATATTTTTATTTAAGATTTGTATTTCAGCATTCATTATGATATGTAGCAAAGGTTTAAGGGCATTTGTGTATTTGATTTGGAAAATATGTTACATATTTATTTTTTACTAGCCTCTAGCTGAAATTTAGAATTACTTTCAGTTATAAATTCAAGCAACAAATATTATTTTTATGGCAAGCAAAATAGATGAGTATGTGCAAAAATATAAAATGACAGATTAAAAGAATAAGAAACAGGGACTTCTTTTTTAAAAAATTATTTTCATTTTCAAATTCTCTCGAACCTTATTTCCTGAATCAAGACTTTGTGTTAGGGCTGGTCTCTGCATAATTTAGGAGAAAATCTCAGGCCTTTTATTGGTCCAGATCTATATTCTGTGGTCCTCCTGCTGCTTTTTCCAGCTATTTAGAATTGTATTCTTCAAGGAACTTAGTTAAGCCTGACAGCTGTAGACTTTCAGCATTGCCTAAAGGGTCAGATCTGTGATGTAATTTAATTGCAGCCCTCCCAGTCTGTGCTTTGCCAGCTCCAACCCTATTTTGGGTCCGGGTGATACTGATAGATTGTTCGAACTCAAGTAAACAGCAGCTAACGAGATAGTCCCAGTTGTGGAGCTACAAGGCTGTGCAGCTTCAAAGCCAAGGAAGTGCTGTGTCTCCTTATTCATCTGTGTCCCCCAGCCAGGTCTCTGATCCGAATTCAAGATGCTGCTCTGAGGTCCGGCCTGGATGCATGACCTCATTTTGGAGTCAGAATGACACAGCTGCTTCCCGCTTCTGCTCCTCCTCTCCCCACTGTGACCTGCAGGCTTTGTCCACAGTGGATCCACAGCTGCTTCTTGTCCTTGCCCAGCTCCCCCACCCCCACCCCCAGCCTTCTGGCTTTCTGGGAGAAGTGGATTGGAAAATGACCCTCTTCAGTTCCCTCTCCTAGTCACAAAGAAGTCTCCCTGCTCTTCTTCAGTCTTTGCTGGAGTAAGTGTGGAGAGTAGCCTTATCCTTCTTTATATTGCCCCGTCTTTGCTGGTACCTACTTAATTGTTTCTCTTCTCTGCTTGCCTGATTGCATAGGAGGTCTGGGGTTGATCTCTTCAAAGCTTAATGTCTAGAACTGAAGTTGGAAACCACATTCTAAGCACTGTGGATGAAGCTAGGCTGTAAAGAGGTAGGGGCATTGAATTCCAGAACTGGAGGGGGCAGGATGTCTCCCCCTTCTGGCATCCAACATGTACACTGAAGAAAGTAAAGGAGACTTTGGGGGACTCAGGTGGTTCCATTTCTTTAATGTACGCTACATTCAAATAGGTGCTCAGTAGTACTTTTAAAGTAATGATTATTACGATTGATAATGAAATGCAAATTTTAAAACTCTGAGATATCATTACACACCTGTCAGATTGGCTAAGATGACAGGAATAAATAATGATGAATGTTGGAAGGGCTGTGGGAAAACTGGGACACTGATGCATTGTTGGTGGACTTGTGAAAGAATCCAGCCATTCTGGAGAGCAATCTGGAATTATGCCCAAAAAGTTATCAAACTGTGCATACCCTTTGATGCAGCAGTGCTGCTGCTGGGCTTATATCCCACAGAGATCTTAAAGAAGGGAAAAGGACCAACATGTACAAGAATGTTTGTGGCAGCCCTCTTTGTAGTGGCTAGAAACTGGAAACTGAGTGGATGCCCCTCAACTGGGGAATAGCTGAGTAAATTGTGGTATGTGAATGTTATGGAACATTATTGTTCTGTAAGAAATGACCAACAGGATGATTTCAGAAAGGCCTGGAGAGACTTACATCAACTGATGCTGAGTGAAATGAGTAGAACCAAGAGGACATTGTACACAGCAACAAGATTATCTGATGATCAACAGTGATGGACATGGTTCTTTTCAGCAGTGAAATGATTCAGGCTCATTCCAATAGATTTGTGATGGGGAGAGTCATCTGTATCCAGAGAAAGGTCTATGGGAACTGAGTGTGGATCACAGGATAGTATTTTCATCTTTTTTGTTGTTATTATTTGCTTACTTTTTGTTTTTGTTTTGTTTTGTTTTGTTTTGTTTTTCATTTTTTTTCCTTTTTGATCTGATTTTTCTTATGCAGCATAGTTGTGGAAATATGTTTAGAACATATATTGGATTACTTGCCATCTAGGGGAAGAGGTAGAGGGAAAGGAGGGGAAAAAAAAATTGGAACATAAGGGTGGATGTTAAAAACTATCGATGCATATGTTTTGAAAAGTAAAGCTTTAAAAAAAATAATGATTGGAGCAGCTAGTTTGGTACAGTTGATAGAGCCCCAGCTCTGAAGTCAGCAGAACCTGAGTTCAAATGTGGCCTCAATCACTTAACACTTCCTAGCTGTGTGACCCTGGGCAAGTCACTAATTGCTTCAGCAAATAAATAAAAAAATAAATAAAAATAATGATTATGATCAGTCAGTCAATAGTGATTAAAGGCCTACTATGTGCCAGGTACTAAGTGATAGGAATACAAAAAAAAAGCAAAAGACATTTCCTGCTCTAAAGGAGCTTGCAATCTAATGGAAGAGACTATGTATAAACAAATACATACAAATTAAGGTACAGAATAAATAAGAGATAAACAGTGGAGAGCACTAGAATTAAGAGATGTTTGAAAAGATTTCCTGTAAAAGATGGAATTTTAGTTGAAACTTAAAGGAAACCAAAGAAGCCTGTAGGCAGAGTTTAGGAGGAAGAATTATTCCATTCTGGAGGGATTACCAGAGAAAAATCCTGGAGCAGAGACATGGAGTGTCTTATCCGTGGAACAAATAGCCAGGAAGTCAGAGTCCCTTGAATTGAAGAGTATGTGCTAGGGAGTGAGGTATAAAAAGCCTGGAAAGGTAAGAATGATCTAGGTTATAAAAGGCTTTGAATGCCACAGAGCATTTTATATTTGCATCTGGAGGAAAGAGGAAGCCACTAGAGTTTATTGTATAGGGAGGTGATGTGGTCTGGCTTGCACTTCAGAAAAATTACATTGATAGCTGAATGAAGGGTGGATTGTTGTGGGGAAAGACTTGAGACCGGCCTATTAACCAACAAATTGATGGTAATGGAAAAAAAAAAATCAAAGCTTTATTTTATTTTAATTTAATTTTTTGTTACATTTAAGTTCTGAGCTGTCTCTCTTCCCACCCTGTATTAGAAAAGGTCATCATTTGGCGTATGCATATGTGTGTGTATATACACATACATGTATATGTATGTGTGTATATCTGCAGCGATTCTGTGCAGGCTTCTGTTAATTCTCTGGAGGTGAATGGCATCTTCTTTCATAGGTCCTTTATGGTCAATTTGAGTATTTATATAATACTTAGAATAACTTAGTCGTTCACAGTTATTCTTTTAGCAGTATTGTTACTAGTGTGTACAGCATTCTCTTGGTTCTGCTCATTTTATTCTTTATTATTTCATGCAAATCTTTCTGTGTTTTTCTAAAATGTACTTGCTCATCATTTCTTTCAGCACAGCAGTGTTCCATCACACCCATATACCACAGCTTTGTTTAACGATTCCCCAGTTGATGGGCGCCCTAAGAACACAGTTTAACAACATTCAGTGGGAGTTCTAGGATTTCCTTGGGGCTGAGTGCAAAGTGAAAAATTTGTGAGGATAATTATTCTCCATGCCCAGTGACGAGATGCTTCTTTTCTCTCTGAAGCTGAATGAGCTGGTGGTGGGGGACACTGGTGGGAAGCTGTCAGTGTACAAGAATGATGACACCCGGCCTTGGATCACCTGCTCCTGCCAGGGAATGGTCAGTATTTCCCTCGAAGGGGTTCCAAGAGGGGCACATTGTCCCCTCTCTCCCTGACTTTTATAAGACTTCGTATGGGCGGGGGAAAGGAGGCTGTTCGGTCTGGAGCATAGCCTTGCTTGAGGGAGCTTAGTCTGGATCAGTCTGGAGAGCCAGGAAGCCATATTTCTTGTTGCACTTACAGACACACCAGACTCTTTTCTGAAATAGATCCAGGTCAGCCCCGCCCCTCAGAATCCTCTGCCTCCTTCAGAGCCACCCGAGGATCTGCCCAATGGTTGGCTGCCTCTTTGTGGGCTGTGCTCCCCCATTAGAACGGAAGCTTTCTTAGGGCACGGACTGCCCTGCACATAGGAAACTTTTGATATAGGGAGGGCTTAGTTAGACTGTGGCGCTCTTACTGCCACAATTCTTTTCAGCTTCTTTGTACTGACCTGGCCTGGAGCTCAATAGCATGTCTGTGTATGCAGAATATATATCTGGACAAGTTCTCAGGGAATGACAACTATTAAAGCTTTCCCTCCTCTCTCTTTATCCCAGAGGGATCAGGTGAATTGATGTTTCCTTAGCAGCTTGTGGCTCTCTGCACCATCTTCTCTTTTATCTTGCAGCTTACTTGTGTTGGGGTAGGAGACATATGTAACAAGGGAAAGGTAAGCATCCTGATTGTATGCCTGAAGACGTGGTTCTCCTTCCCCCCAAGCCCACCCAAAGCAGTGGCTCTGACCCGGCCCTCCTTTAGGGCTCTGCCCGTAACCCATGACACGACCAGCCCTTTCTTATTGCTTTATTCTTCTCCATTCGCCGGGGTTTCTCACGTGTGCCTTGTTTCTCTCAGAACTTGGTTGTGGCAGTGAGTGCTGAGGGCTGGTTTCACCTGTTTGACCTGATGCCTGCCAAGACTGCAGATAGCTCTGGGCACCACGAGGCGCCGGCGGGCGAGGAGCATCGACCAGTGTTCAAGCAGCACATCCCTGCCAACACCAAAGTCATACTGATCAGTGATATTGGTGGGCCTCCCTGGCTTTTCAGGCACCCGCTGGGTAGAGCAAGGGTCAGATCCTGGTAGAGGAAGAGAAAGGGCAGGATGGTCAGGAAGACCCCTCTTAGAGGAATGAGCCCTGAAAGAGCAGATCTCCTGAGGAGAACCTTGTCTGTGAAAGTGCTATGAATCTTGGGCAGGCAGTTAGGGGAGTGCTTTCTAGGTAGTATCCAGAAATCATTTGCAATATAGGGAGTCTAGTACAGAAGAAAATTGAGGGAGACAAATGGGGAAGACAATAGACGAGGAGAGAAGAAATAAAGTTGGATAAGAGGGTGTTTGGGGGTACAGGATAACAAGAGCTAGATCCAGACTGTTTGTGATTCACATCATTGTGGGTTGGAGTTAAAGACTGAGTAGATAAGTTGGTAAGAAGTATCAGGGTGAATGTGTTATAGAACAGATCACAATATGGACATCAGGTGGAGGAGGGAACAGTAGTGGGGAGAGCAAGTGTGGCTAAGACCAGTGAGTATAATTGGAGTTCTAGACCACCCCTCATGTCTGTATTCACAGATGGAGATGGGCGCTGTGAGCTGGTGGTTGGCTACACAGACCGTGTGGTGAGAGCCTTCCGATGGGAGGATGCCGGTGATGGTACAGACCATGTGACTGGACAGCTGGTATCACTTAAGAAATGGCTACTGGAGGGACAGGTGAGCAGGGGGCATGGAGACCAGGCATCAGGACAGAGGGGGGCGGGGCAAAACAGAAAAGGTTTGATGGGTTGAAGGATGAGGCAGGAGAGGGGTCTTGATAGCAAACATCAGAAGGATCCATTTAGGGATCAAGGTCTTGTGATAAATTACTGATAGGAAGCAGGAGCATTTAGGAAAAGGCCACAAAGAGAGGATCATTTAATATGATAATTTTGGGAACTCCAGAATACTTCATGGTCTGCTCAGCATCCTTCTATATTGTCTTTCCCCCCTACTGCATGCAGAATACCATTTCTTTCCTTGTCAAACTTCTCACTCTTCCGATTCTACACTAAGTCACCTCTTCTTGATACAGGTAGACAATCTTTCAGTGACTCTGGGACCTCAGGGGACCCCTGAACTGATGGTGTCCCAGCCAGGCTGTGCTTATGCCATCCTCCTGTGTACCTGGAACAAGGGATCTCTCCCTGTCCCTGAAGAGAGCAACAGGTAAGAGCCACTGGGAGTAGTCGTGTGTGTGTGTGTGTGTGTGTGTGTGTGTGTGTGTGTGTGTGTGTGTGTGTGTGTGTTTGGGGGAGTAGAATTAGCACAGGGAAGTAAGATGGACTCAGGGATAACAAGTTGTGTGAGAAGGGTTCCTGAGGGCAGGGAGAGAAGGGCTTAGCATAATTAGGCACAACCTAATGTTCCTGTGAGACATGATATGAACCCTTCACTTCATAGAATACATTCAAGGACTCAGGGAACTGTGGTTTCTATTTCTGCACTATCTGGAAGAAAGAACAAGGCAGCCTCATTTCCCTCATCTCTACTTACTTGGTGTAGGGAATGTAGCATATTCCATAATCCCTGAGACAAGGGTACTCATTATAGAGACTTCAGGCTGGCTTAGGTTCCTTTGGGAAATCAGTTCCTTTGACTTTCTGATACTAACAATTACAGTTGGAAGTTAATTTGATTTTTGCAACAGTCCTGTAACTGTGATACTTCTGGAATTCACTTCCCATTTTACAGATGAGGAAACTGAGGGTCGAGAGATTAAGCAATTTGCCCATCTTCACTCAGACACTGAAAGTGTCTGCAGCAGGATTTGATCCCAGGGCTCCCCATTCCCTAAGTCCAGTTTTCTTTCCTTTCGACCCTGCTGCCTCTCCACTGAGTTGTGTCCTCTTCTACCCACAGAGAGGCCACTGCTATCCGGGATGTCATCCTGCACCAGACGTCTGGCCGTATCCACAATAAGAACGTCTCCACCCACCTCATTGGCAACATCCGACATGGTGAGGAAGGCTGTCCCTTTGGCTACACGGGTGACGGCCCTCCAGCTCTGCTTTTCCTCTGCTCTTTCCACTGCTCCTCCCATGCCCAGTCATCTCCCTTCAGCTTCATCCTCCCACCTTTGTTCTTATTCTCATCTTCCTTATGTACCTCCCTGATTCCTTGATCCCCTTATCTTTTTATTCCACACAGGTCGAAGAGACGAGAATAGTGGCTCGAGTCTCTTTGCCCTTTGCACCCTTGATGGTGAGTTCTCTGGGATGGACTAGGAGAGGCGTCCATCGGCCTCAGAGCTGAACCTCCTTGTATTTCTTTTTCCTTCTGCAGGAACTCTAAAGCTCATGGAAGGAGCAGACAAGTTGCTGTGGTCAGTGCAGGTGGATCACCAACTTTTTGCTCTAGAAAAATTGGACGTTACAGTAAGTAGAAGATTGTTGCAAAGATAGCACTTCTCCTTTCCTGGGGGCCAATGGCAAATTGGACATTTTTATACTGCCACTAAATTTGCACCATTCTCACTAAACTGTGTTAGCCAAATCTGCAGTGAAAGAAAATAGCAGCATTCACTTAAAATTTAGACAAATCATTTGGAAGTGAATTTAAAATAGCCCTCACATCCCAGCAATCTATATTTGCCTTAAATCTGTATTACTTTGATATTTTTCAAAATTAGTAATGCTGTTGTAGATCATGGGGCAAAAAGAAACATTGTAGTGTGGGCCTCGTTCCAATATGTACTGGATTTTTTTCACATATGCTGCTCTTCCCAGGATAGAGATATTTCTCCCAACTTTAGGGAGTGGGGGGAAAGGCGGAGCCTTGATTTGTTTCCTGGAATTCTTGCTTTCCATCTTCTTCAGTGTTTATTTTCTAAAAGTGATGGCTGAGACTCACTTCAGTTGTTTCTAACCCTCAAAGAGAGTCCTTTTCATTCCCATATTCTTATCATCCCCTGACTCCTTTTAGGGCAATGGAAGTGAGGAAGTAGTGGCGTGTGCCTGGGATGGACAGACATACATTATTGATCATAACCGATCTGTGGCTCGCTTCCAGGTGGATGAGAATGTCCGTGCCTTTTGTGCAGGTGAGCTTCCCTGCCTCTCCTTTGACTGTCACACGCCACATATTTTCCTTCTTGCCTCCATGCAGACAGGCCTTGGCAGACAAGCTCTCATTTACAAAATATAATTGGAGGGCAGCCGGGGGGCACAGGGGATAGAGCACCAGCCCTGGAATCAGGAGGACCTGAGTTCTAACCTGGACTCAGACACCTAATACTAGCTGTGTGACCCTGAGCAAGTCACTTAACCCCAATTGCCTCAGCAAAAAAAAAAAAAAAGAAGAAGAAAAGATTCCTTCCCAGGAAGGGGCTAACTCTGCAGAAGAACTTGGTTATGTAAGTGCATACTGGCAGGTGCTGATTGTGTGTCTCCTGTGTCTGACCCTCTAGTCCACTCAGGTGCTGTCATCTAGGTGAGAAAAGGCTTCAAAAACAACTTTTTTTTTTTTTTTTAAGTTCATCTATTTGTTGCTGCCAAGTCTGGGCAAGGAAACATCTGCCAGTCTGGTTCAAACGCTTTCTAATGAGCTGGTCTCAGCAGTAGCCCAGGTAGTTTTATGTTTTGCTCAGTACTAGAGAGCGGTTAGAAGACTGCCAGTTCTCAATCCAAGATTTGTCCCCCACTTAATCATTTGTGGGCATGAACCATTAAACTCTTCTTCTTTATTCTCTACCCTCAGGCCTGTATGCCTGCAAAGGAGGTCAAAACAGTCCCTGCTTAGTGTATGTGACTTTCAACCAGAAGATTTACATATATTGGGACGTGCTGCTTGAGCGCATGGAGTCCACCAATCTGGTGAAGGTTCTGGAGGCCGAGCCGGAGTACCGGGGCCTGCTACAGGAGCTGGGTGTGGGTGAGTCCTTAGGAAAGTAGGGAGTGGGAAGTCCAGCCGGACGGGTTTCCCAGGAGTCCAGCAGCTTCCTATCGTTCCTTTTTTTTGCCTTTAGATCCTGATGACCTCACTGCTGTCCGAGCATTGATCCATCAGACACTTTACTATCCAGATCAGCCGCAGCCAGATAGTCCTTCAAGCAACCCAGATCCTTCTTAACTGGAGGGAATGAGGGAAATAACCAGAATAGAGTGATGCAGACACTTAATGGTCCGAGCACCACTGGGCTGGGACCAACGGCCGAAGCTCAACTTTAGCCTTCCCTCACTTCGCACCATCAATTTGTTGCTTGTATTTTGTCAGGGGGAGAAAAGGAAAGGAGGAGATAGAATCATCTGTGGCCCCTTTTGTCATGTTTCCTACTTCCTGTACCCTTTTGGGCTCAGGGGAGGAAAACTACTCAGGTGTCCCGGCCTATCCGGAATGTTACATTGTATGTAGCGATGCTGGACACGTCGTCATTAATGGTAACTAGTGGGAATGCCTTCTCTTTCTTCCTGTACTTTTTAGACAAAGAGTGAGATATACTTTATTGACATTCATCTTTAGAGCGTCTCTGACATTTTTCTTCCCAGGTTGCCAAGAAAGAAACTTGGAGCACAGAAGGAAAGATAGCATATTTTGGCAGAAAGTTGAGCCAAATACAGAAAGAAATCATTTGACCTGACTCTTACAAGAGCCATGTTCATTGGCTCATGAAGGTAGAAAGAATCTTTGAGACCATCTAGTCCTACCCTCTCCATTTACAGATGAGGGAACTGAGGCCCAGGGAGTTTTAAGTGACTTGCCCTTGGTCACATATATTGTGAAAGTTTTGTTTTTGTTTTTGTTTTTCTGAATCAAAGACCTCCCCTCCCCTTCTCAACTCTTTGGAGGGCTATTCACCTGGAAAATTACCATGTAAAATCTAGTGGTAGCCTTAGATGTTGGATAGCACTTGGGGAGTCAGTTTGAATCATTTTTTAGGCCTGATTTGATCTGTCTGCTTTCTTGATTGTCCTTTGGGATTATACTATTAATAAGCCCTATTTATGAGTCAGATGGAATTCAAGTTCCATCCTTTCTCCCGCTTTTCCCTGAGGAGAGACAAATAATAATAATATTGTCATCATTTATATAGAGCTTTAAGGTTTGCACAGTTTTTCATATGCATTACTTTAATTGTTGTTTCCTCTAGCAAGGATGGGGCTAATGGTAAGAGGGAGCCAGAAAAGACTTAGCATTAGGAAAATAGTATTTATTCAAATGAAGAGGCATTTGGGGCGGGGTCTAATGGAGATTTGCTAATAGCAGATAGAGGGAAATGAAAAAGGAACAACTAGAGCAAGACTTTTCAAACTTTTTCCCTTTTCTCCTGAGAAACTTTTACAAGACCCTGGGTATATAGATACATAAAAAAAGATATATAAATCAAACATTTACTTTTAATAAATCATGATCTTGCAACCCCTACTTTCAGTTATGAGACCCCATATGGGGTTGCAACTCAGTTTAAGAAGTTTCAGACTAGAGAACATAGGAAAATTAGATTAAGGGGAATGAAAGAGACTTGTTGAGACCTCAGATATGGCAAGATTATAATTTAGTGGGATCTTATCTTTCATTTTAGAGGAATTATTGGAAAGGGATTGGGAAAAGAAGTATCCCTCCTTATTCTAATCCACCTCAATCATAGCAAGAGAATAGACGGGTAAAAGTTATCCCCAGAACCAAGGAGACTCCATTCCTATGGCAGCCTAGCCCACTGGTCAGTGCCATATCTTTCTCTACCCTTGAGCCATATTTTGAGAGAAGGGAGACAATTAGCCAGAAGGGTACTCTAGGACCCAACCTTTTGGCATCCATTCTCTCTCCTAAAAATGAAATCAAAGGATATTCTTTTCTCTTTGGGCTCAGCATCCAGCTAAGGAATGCTACTAGGATTCAGATGAGGTGAACTCTATGTTTATGGGAGTAGAAATGGAGAATGGAAATATAAAGAAATCCAGAGCAATTAGATGGGACTCCAAGGTTAAAGCCATCGACTTCTACTCTCATCTCTCATACTTAAGGGGAGAAATATTCCTTACAGAGTGTGGCCATGCAGTCAGTCATGGAACTCTTCATACCCTGTAACCCAGTGATTCCATTTCATATCCTAACAAAGTTAATGAGAGAAAGAAAAGTCCTTTACATAATATAGAGAATAATCAACAGTGTTCCGTGGTGGCAAAAAAAACAACACAAGTGGAAATAAAATTGTTACCAATCCATTGGAATTGGAGAGGCTGAATAAATTGTGGTAAATGAATAAAATGGAGTGTTGTACTATAAGAAACAACCAGTGTGAGATATTTGAAAAAAGTGGGAAGATTTGTAGAAACTGATGAATCAAAAAATAAAACCAAGAGAATAACCTATACAATGACTAGAATGATGCAAATAGAAATGTATACAAACAGATTAATTATACCAGTGAGCTTTAGTGATAAATATTCTTCCCTCCTCTTCATAATAGGGTAAGGGACGTTAGATATAGCATGTATCATAAGCTATTAGTGGGTCGATTTATTGGTTGGATTTTACCTAAAGGCTTGCTTTACTTAAAGGAAAAATTGATGGTGGGCACATAGGGTAGATCATATGTTTAAAAATGACTAGCTTAAAGAAGAGAAGTCATCAGTAAACAAAAAAGAAAAAAAACAATAACAATCATGTCTAATACCAGACCAAATAGAGGACACAAAAGCAGCCGAGGTGGGAAAGATTACAAATGAGTTTATAATTCAGGAAAATGTAGGGACCAACATAGGATCAAGGCCAGGCAGCAGGAGGTGGGTTGGCATCCGGGGGGGGAAAAAAAAAAAAAAAAACTATTAAAGAACTGATATGCAGGGAATTAGAACGGTGAGTGTCAGAGCATCCGCCATGGAGCTACTAGGAGGTATAGCTGTTAGGTGATGGATATCAAGAAGACTCATATGGTGTGGCAGATGTTAAGACATTAAGGAACAATATTGAGTATCAGTGATGGGGACCTGGCAGTCATGCAAATGAACTCGTTACCAAATCTCGGAGACTCCAGTCCTAAGTTTCATCACTTTCTGAGACATCATTGCCTGAGGGCTCTTTCTTTTATGAAAGCCTTTTGAGGAATTAGGGAGTAGTTTTGGAAAAAAGAAACCTTAGTTCAAAACTTTCCCTAACATTCTGAGGACTATCTCCTGGAAAAACAAGGCTATTTCTCCTATCATTATTGATTAGATATGGCTATTGAAAGCTTGAATTGCTTCCTTTAAGAACTGCCAGTTCAGATGCTTTGAGAATAGCTTCCTATATTCAGATTCTTACCTATTTTGTAATCCAACTTTTGTTAGAGAAACTTGCTGAAAATATTTTATTTCTGAGTTAATCTTTTCCCTTCTAATTTTAAATGCACTGATTTTATTTGTATAAAAATTTTTCAGTTTATGTAATCAAGATTGTCCATCTTATCTTCTGTGATTCTCTCTATCCCTTGTTTGGTCATGAATTCTACCCTAATCCATAGTTGCTAAAGACATTTACTTCCCTACTCCTCCAATTTATTTAGGATGTGGCCTTTTATATAGAAGTTGGTGAAAATGCAAAGAATGCATGTGGACAAACAAAACATATGAATAAGGGTCAGGGGGTGGGCAGCCCTGCCACTGCCCATGACTCTTCCCCTAAGGTTTTGTTTTTTCTCCAGGGGACAGACAGGGATTGTTGTCACTGGCCAGGCTCCTGGTGGAAAGGCAGGAATGGTAGCTCTGGGCAAGGGGATCTCAGCCGTAGCACACCATGCTCCAGGTCAATACAGCACTATTGGGAAAAAATATGAGAAGGAAATTGAACAACCATGTAGAAAAGCTACCAGGGAGCAAGTCCTCCTCATCCATAGATTTCTGTCCATAAAACAATTTACCCAACAAGTCTGCATCTATCTTTTCCCCACCCCTTATCTTCTCTCTTCCTCTGAGATAATAACCACAATCCCCACCCATTTCTTTCCAATCTCTATTAAAATTATCTCTTTCCATCTTCTCATTCTGAATTTCCATCTGGGAGAGAGCAAGACCCTGCCCTCCTATTTTACTTGGGAGAAAGCAGGCCAGGAAATGCTCCAGTATCTGAGAAACAAAGCTTAGCTTTGAAACTAGAAATTCTGAGTCCTAATTCAGAGCTCCTCTTACCAGTAACCTCCCAGATCCTTATTTCTTGTCCCAGGCATAAACTCTCCCACCAGGCACTATAGGGTAGGCATCTTACCTTGAGAGATACCAGTGTCTGCAATCCCAGGCAAAATTCAGGACTCTCATCATCTAGAAATGGAAGGAGCAAAGGAAAAAAGCTGGAAGGCACCCAAAGGGTGTCACTACTTAACATCTCCCAGATCTAGAAATGTTGTAAAAGAATGGGAACAGTGGGAACACCGGGGTAGAGGGGGTTCCCAGTTACCAGTAGGAGATGGGAAGAATAATTCTTTGTGGATTTTTTTTTAAACCACAAAAAGAATGGTAGAAGAGATGAGAATATGAAAAAACTGATAAAAGTCAAAACTTACCAACCACCTGAGCTGAGCATGCTACTGTCTCTTGCCCTAACTGCAGCTCCAGCTGCTCCACATGGGTCAGGGGTCCAGAAGCCTTTTTCCCACTTGGGGCTGTTAGAGTTCCCTCCCCTAGCCTGTGGTAGAGAAGCAGTGGTTATGGCTGACCCAATTATCAGTCAGTCAACCCCTCCCCCAATCATTTGGTCTGCTGACCATTTCCTGGAGTCCTACTGCATGTAGTCATGTCTATTATATACCCCCTCATACCTTCAGGGAATCACGTTCTTACCCAAGGCGACTGAGGCATCTGGCAGAGATTTGGTTGTGTTGGGTACCTGTATCCACTGCCACTCTTAATATCTGGTCCCGGCACTGGGTGAGAGGAAACCAAATGGACTGAATGAGTTGGGGTCAACCCCAGGAACTTCCCTTGCCTCCATTCCTCTCTCCTCCTCCTCCACCCCCTGCCAAATCAGTGCACTTTTCTTTAGAAGAGTGAAGAAATTTAATTGACTCCCCAATTAAAAAGAAAAAGATTAAATGGGAAAGCCAGGACTAGCACAATAAAAAGGTAGAATGAGGAAAAGAATGAAGTTAAATGAAAAACATCACAAATTTAGGAAATATTGAATCAAACAATAGATATGGAACCAAAAGACGGATATTTGGGGAACTGAAGGAGAAAGGTCCCCATTTGGGAAGAGGAATGAACTTCTGGGAAAGGAACTTCACATTAGGAAGTTCTTAGGTAAGGAGGACATGTCACTTGGAGATAGAAAAGAGTTGAGTTCAGTCTCTTATATACATGGATATCCGAGTACTTTCTTCACTTGACAGGGAACCATCAGCCATTCCCCTCTGCCACCACCACTTTTTTTCCTCCTTTGATATTTATTCTATCCAGATCTGTCACCCAATGTAGATCTTAGTTGCTGTTGCTCTAGGCAATCAGATTTATTCTCTCTTCTTTCTCAAGAAGTTTAATAGCTGGCTTGCTTCTTCCCCTTCACCCCAATTCCTGTCCAGCTTACGTGTTATTGCTGTTCTATTAAACACCCAGCCTTCCCATTCCCTGAATCTACTCTCATAACCTGTTTCACCCAGCTATACCCAGGAGGCTCACTCCCTGGGATCTTCGCCATCGCCCTCTACGCTACCAACTGGACCCTCAGGATAGAAAGACAATCCTTTGACTCCTAAAGAGATCTCTACCCTATTTTCCAAAGAAGCTCCTTAAGCTTCCCACAACCACCACCCTCCTTTCCTTTACTCTCACAACCTTGTCTGTCTTTTGCTTTATTGAAAAAAAAATGGCCATGTGCTGAGAACTCCCTTTTATCTTCTTCACATCTCACAACTGTCTTCTTCAAGCTTGAATAAAGAGGTGAATCTTCTTACCAAGTCTACCCCAATACAAGACAGCTAAGCGATTCAATGGATCACTGGACCTGAAATCAAAAAGACTGGGGATTTGAACTCAGTTACATAGTGAGCCTACGCAAGTCCCTAAACCCAGTCTTGCCCCAGTTTCCTCATCTGTAAAATAGCAATAATAATAGCATCTACCTCCCAAGTTTGCTATGATGAAATGAGAATACTATTTTTAAAAAGTGCTTTGCAAACCTTAAATCACTTTATAAATATTAACAGTTATTACAAGTCCTTATTTCATTTTCCATCTTCACCAGATATGCTTCCTTTTCCCTAATATTCAGTCTCTCCTCCATTAGGTCCTTCCCTGTTGCCTAGTGATCATTCTCCCCCCTCCCCCTTTCTCAGATAAATTAGAAAACAAGCAATATACACTATTATTCTCTCTCCTGAAATTTGTCAAATTTCAGAAAATTGGTTTCTAAACTCCATACTCATTGAAGCTTTCTTCTCCCAGATTATCAGTGATCTCATAATTACCATACCCGATGGTCTTTTTCCAATCTCACTTTCCCTGACTTCTCTGCAGTATTTGCTACTGTTGACTATGCTTTCCTCTTGAATACTATCTTTATTTCTGAGTTTTAATAGCATTGTTCTGACCTGATTCTCCTTTATCAGTTTTCCTTTATGGTTCTTCTTAGGTATCTTGTCTTTTTACTGAGGGTGTGTTATCCCACGGTTTTGTCTTTTGTTCCTCTTCTCTTGCTATACTCTTTCTTGGTGACCTCATCAAGTCATGGGTTTTTATCAGTTATGGGTTTTTCTTTTTAATTACATATAAAAACAATTTTTTTGCATTTATTTAAAAAATTTCTTAATTCCAGATTTTCTCTTTTCATCCTTCCTTGAAAAGTCAAGCTTATACATGTGAGTCATGCAAAACGTATTTCCATATTAGCCAAGTTGTCAAAGAAAACACAGAGCAAAAAATATCAAGAAAAATACAGTTTTTATAAGTGTGCTTTAATCAGAGTCTGAAAGCCTCTAATTCTTTCTCTGGAAATGGATAGCATTTTTCATCATAAATCCTTCAGAACTTCCTTAGATCATCATATTGCTGTAAATAGCCAAGTCATTCATAGTTGATCATCATATTATTGTTACTGCGTACAATGTTCTCCTTATTCTGCTTACTTTGCTTTGCATCAGTTCAAATAAGTCTTTTTAGATTTTTCTGAAGCTATCATTGTCATCATTTCTTAAATCATAATCATTATCAATATTATTTATATTGATGACTCCCTTATCTATATATAATATCTATATCTATATATATGTTTACTATATATGCTAACCAAGGGCTTTCTGCTGAACTCCATTCCACATCACTAACCGCTTATTATCTATTTCAAGCCAGATGTTCTATAGATAACTCACATGAAACATGTCCAAAACGAAATTTGTCTTTTCTCCCAGAAGTTCGCCTTTTCCAAAATTTTCAATTTTTGTTGGGAGTACAACCATCCAGTCACCCAAGTTTAGTATCACCTTTCAAATTCCTCATTCTCACCCCACATAACTAATCAGTTACCAGATCTCCATCTTTTCTACTAACACAATTTCTTTGATACCTAATGGGATTCTGAGTGCTGCTCCCAGCCCACCCCAACCCAGATCTGCCTCCAGCCCCAAGTCCTGTCCACTTCTCTTCCACTGACAAAGCTACCAGTCTAACTCAGGACCTTATGCTCTCTCACCTCGACTATTTCAATAGCTAAAGTGGTCTGCTTCCTAACCGTTTTTAACCCAATCTGTCTTCCTTGCAGTGTTCAAAACAATTTTTTCTTATGAGCAAGTCTAACCATGTTTTCCCCTATTCCATTAGTTACATTAGCTCCCTATATATGGGAAATTCTTCTCTTTAACAATGAAAGCCTTACACAACCTAGTCCCAACCTCTGTCACAAACACTACAGACATACTGGCCTTTCTATTCTCCATCATATACAATATTCCATTTCCTATTTCTAGTTATAGTCTACCTTTCAGTAGAATGTAATCCCTCTTTATCTTTACCTCTTAGAATCCCTGGTCTCCTTCCAGGATCAATTCAAGAACCACCATATACATAAAGCCTGTTCTGATTCTTCCAGATGCTAGAGCTTTTCCTCTAAAAATATCTTTCTTCTTCTTTTTGTTGTTGTTCAACTGCATAATATATTACTTCAAATTGTTCCACTGTAAATAACCATACCCAGTACTGGCATATTGCTGAAGTACTTAGTTTAAAAAAACTTAACTTAGACGACAGGCAATTTAGTGTTAGGTTAGATCTTCTTATGATTAAATTTATCCTACTGTCTGACTTGCAAAACCTGTCACATCAGTAATATGTCATGCCATATTATAAATAGATGCTAAACTTCTGCTTTAGTCTCTTGTAATAGATCTTGTAAGAGATAAAAGCTTTAGTCAAAGAGAAGCAACTCGTCTACATCCAGGATCCTGGAACGGGTATTTATCCTGGTGGTGTCTTTTTCCTTCCAGGCTACAAAAGATGCTAAATGTTATTGTTTGACAGAAATGGGCTAGACAGTTTTCTGCTAGACAACCTTTTTAAGTGTAGACAGGAAAAAATAAGGGGAAATCCTGCATCCTACTCAATCATTCCAAAAAAAGGCAGGTCTGCAAGAACGGAAAGGCAGAGCTGGATCTAATAGCTGCCAACAGAAAGCATTCAAACAGTGGTCTTTAATGCCTTTCTTCCACTTAGAAGAATCATAGAATATCAATAGAAAAATATGAGTTATGCAGCCATTGTGGAGCGACATTGAGAGCTAGCCTTCAGGAAGTAGGTGATCATGCTCCTCTTGCTTGGTACATGTATATGAATAACATTTGAGGAGCAGATTCAGAATGAGCCCCATCTTCATAGTACTGCCCAGAGTTTTATTCAGAGAAACATCATTCCCTTAACACAGAGGTTCTTAACCTGTTTTATATCATGTCTTACTCCATCCCTCTCTTCCCAATAATTCTCAGAATAGTGTTTTTAGATGCATAACATAAAATACATGGAATTATAAAGGAATTTGAGTTATCAAAATATTAAAAGAAGTCATCTACATTCAGAGAGAACTAGGAAAACTAAGTGTAAATCAATACATGCTATGATGATTTTTTTTCCTTTTTCTTGTTTGTTTTTTCCTTGTGATTTTTCCCTTTTGTTCTGATTTTTATCTCCCAACATGATTCATAAAGAAATGTACATGTATAACCAGAAAAAAAATAAAACTTTTTTTAAAAAGGGGGAAAAAAAGAAAAAATAAAGTCATAGACCACCTATAATTTATCCATGGATCTCTTGGGAATTTGTGGACTCCAGATTAAAAACCTCTACTAAGCTAGTCAATGCTGAGTTTTTTGTTTTTTTTTTTAACTACTGTAAAGTATTTGGAAATTATGTCAGTTGCTTTTATTGCATGAGTCCTAGAAAAGTGTCCCATCAGATTTCATGCTCAAGTTTGCTAATTGATAACCAGTTAGTTCAGCCTTTTCCTGACCCAATTCAGAGTTTGATCCTTATCAAGAGAGCCAGATCCTTCAGAGTGGGATAGCTTTGAAGCTAATCTAGTTTGGATACATGCTCCACCTCTTCATTTTGTACATTTTTCCCCTCTGGTCAGAAGAGAACATTGTTATCGTTTGTCCCCAACCTTTGCAACCTACTCTGGCACCTGCAACTAAAAAGAGCAATGGCCAGCAGCAGGCTGCCAGCCACCATTCTACAGGGGCATCTTCCCAGACTTGGCCCCAGCTGGGCGGCCTCCTGCCATCACCTCCATGGTCATTAAAAATGTGTGAGTGCTTTCCCCTTGGATCTGCTCTGAACATCTCTGTTGTTGTACATGTTTTCTCTCTGGGCTGAAGCTCCTAGAAGAAAGGACTGTTTCACTTGTCTTTGCATCCCTAAAGCTTACCACAATGTCTGGTATATGATTAGAAAACATAAACTTTGTATTATCTTTCAGTAAGAGCCAACATTTACATAGTATATTAGTGCTATATGTATATCATCTCATTTCATCCTCACATAGCCCTTTTATCCCCATTTGGAGTCTTCTGAGTCCAAATTTAGCCTTCTGTCCATTCACTATGTCATTAAAGAGATGAAGGGTTTGTAATATATATTTGCCAGAAAAATCTTGCTAATATATAGTTCTGCATTTCCTTAATCAAAAACCTCTAGTATTCCCCAGTGCTTAAAAGATAAAATACAATTCTTTACTCTAGCATTCAAAATATACCACAACCTGGTTCCAACATATTTTTCAACCTTATTTCATAATATTCCCCTTCTTACACCATACATTCTCATATATATTCATGGTTGTATGAGTCATTTCTTAATTTAATCTTCTATACCTGCAGGGAATTCTTGTTAAAATTCTTCCCTTCCTTTTTAGGGCCCACCTTTTCTATGAAGCCTTCCATCATTCCTTCAGTTAAAAATGAGCCTTCCTTCTCTGAATTTTTCATACCTCTCTTTATTTTATCCTAAACAATACAATTTGCACATTAACTACCCTATTAGACTGCAAGTTCCTTGAGAGTAAGAACTATCTCCCTAGATGAGATCAGCTCATAAGGGTTTAATTACAGTTACGCTAATGACTTCCACATATATGGCCCTAATCTTTCTCCTGAGCTCCAGTCCCATATTATTTTTCATCTTTGCATTCCCAGAGACTAAGGTGAAAACTTCTACATATTTATCAAGCTCCAACTCCACATACCTATCAAATTGACAAAGTTGACCAAAAAATAAAATAAAATAACAAATGTTATTAACTGGTTAAACTGATTCATTAATGCACTGTTGAGAGAACAGTGAACAAGTCTAGCCATTTAGTACTTTGCTCAAAACATCTACAAACTGTTCATAGCCTTTGACCCATCAATGGGTCTATACCCAAAGAGTTTAAAAAAAAAAAAAAAGATGAAAAGGATCTATATATATAAAGATATTTATAGCAGTTCTTTGTGTTGTGGCAAAGAACTAAGAAAGTATTCCTCAACTGGGGAAGAAATACCTAAACACATTCTAGTACATGAATATAATGGCATATTATTATGCTGTAAGAAATTATGAAAGGCTTGTATAAATTCAATCAATGTGACATGGGTAGAACCAGGAGAACAATTTATTTAGCATCGACATTGTAAGGACAAACAACTTTGAAAACTTTAAGAATTCTGTTCAGTGCAATGATCACAATTACTATTCCAGAGAACTGATGATGCATGCTACCCCCTTGCTGGCAGAGAAGTACCAGATGCAAAGAACAGAACAAAGCTCATTTTTACAGGGCCATTATGGGAATTCGTTTTGTTTGATGACTCATATTTGTTACAGAGATTTGGTTTTTCTTTTCTTTTCTTTTCTTTTTTCAAAAGAGAGGGTTACTGAAAAAAAGCTTCAAAGAAAAGATCCAGTTATATGCATACATTTATGTATATATACAAACATATATAATTGTATATACATGGGTATATAATCCTACCCTCCAAAATATATCCACTTACAATCTTGTAATCACATGTGTTCACAATTCACAAATGAAAATCAGAGTATATGCACATATGTATAGTATAGATAATATTCTTATGCACACATGCATGCATGTATATGTGTGCATATGCATATGTACATGCACACATATATATACACACTCTCTATGAGTTTACTTAGGGCAAAGGGGAAACAGCAGGGGTGGAAGTAGCAAAACTGATAGAGGTAAAGAAGCAAGAAAAGCTTTCCATCTTCTGACCTAGACTAAGAGGAAAATCTGAGGAATGTTTGTACCCCCCTGTACAGAGGGAAAGAAGGTGGAGACATCCACAGTTAACCCTTTCCAGGGATCAATTTCTAGTTTCCATGATGATGGTCAGAGGCTCCTCTCACCTTACAGTGGACAAGAAGAGCCGGGGTCTCCTTTCTGCTGGGCTTTCTAGTACTCTCTGCTCCATGAACTTGGCCCCAAACCAAGGAGGACTCCCCGAGAAACTGGTCCAGATTCCCTTCCATCAGGCGACGCTGGATCACACTGTGTGGCTGCTGGCTCCATCATGAGACAATTGGACAAGAGTTAAATGCAGTGTCTGGGCCTCCCCATTCCCAACTCTACCCTTTTCCCAGGACTAGGTAGGAAAAGGGGATGAGTAGGAAAGAATAAGGTATGGAGAGTCACAGGAAAGGGATGGAGTTTCCTGGGATACATAATAAAGCCTATTAATTGAGGTCAGTGAATCATAAAACCAAAACATATTCCCTCTCTAGAGCCTATCTTGTTAAAACCAGCCAGAATGGTACTGGAAGAGAATGCAATGAAAAAAAAAATGGTGAAAAGATAATCACAATCATCTCAATGATCAAACTGGCTAATTAGGCAAGGAGAGTTTTATTCCAGGATCATCTCTGTCAGAGACTTTGTCCCCAACTTAGGGTTTCTATTAGAAGTAGGTTCTTCTGAACTTGGAAGACTCTCCTTCCCTTCATACCCTCCCTTTAGGCTGTTAAGAAATATTATGGAGACAGAAGATATCAATGGCTTCCTTCTCCTTTCCCTCACTCTTCCTCCCCTTCACCTGCTCTTCTTGCCCAGCTCCTGGGATTTTTATATCCCAAGGTTTAATGAGCCCCCTGAGGCTGTTCCCTGACAGCTTGAACTGCCATGCCAGTGGGACTAGCTCTGGGAAAAGGGCAAAGAGCTTTTTGGGACTGCCAGCAGAGTTGTTCCTTTCTATCTCTCCAGCTTTTCCCTCCCATCTTTCCCACGGAGGCCCCTTTTCCCATGGTTGACTGCAATTCAGTTCACCAATCAGGCAAGCTAGAGAGCTGGGATGTTGTCTTTTCCCCCCTCTCCCAATTCGCTCCCCAAAATAGAGTCCCAGGACCCAAAGTCCTGAAATAATGAAGCATGTTGTGAGTAAGGGGCTACAGGCTCAGTTTCATCAGCTGACCTGACCAATTCTCTTCTGTAGTACTACTGTCTTCAGGCTATTAAATAGGATAACTGAATTCTATTATTTAGATGACTATTATTTTTTATTAAAGTAATATTAAATTAAACAAATATTAAATAAAATTAAATAATAACATTATTATTTCAATGACTCTACCTTGCCAGTCTACAAGGGGAGAAGAAGGTCCCTCACCAGAAACTCCTTCATTTTATGAAATCTCAGGCCAAAAAATAGCAAAATAAATCAAAAATCTATCCCAGTCTAAGAGAATACCATATTGTCTGCCTGAATAAATGAGCATCCTGCCCTACTTTGGGGGGAAGCTAGTACATCTAAGTGGCTTTACCCCCTTCTTCTGGCTCCAACTTAAACTTCCCAACTACTCCAATTATTGTTAATGTTTTACTAAATGTATTTGGATACAATTGGCTTCTTTTGTAATCCTATGTATTTCATTCATTCATTCATTCATTCAAAAGCATTATTCTGAGAAAGGCTTCCTAGATCATGACTGCCAAAGGGGTCCATGACACAAAGAATTCCTGGTTTTAGGTAATTGTTCTGACAGTTTTTTCTAGGTATTTGGTGGCATCTCCAGGGCAATTGAGTGGGGCTATAGATAGAAATAGAAGGGGGCAGCTATAGGGAATTCTGTTTCTATAAAATCTGGATCTGCTGTTTTGAAATCTGAATCCTCTTACCTTTTTTCTTTGGTGGCTAAAATAGATTTGGAGAGGAAGGGGTTGAGTGGTACACAGAGGGTTTGGTGAGTTGGCAACTAGGGTTCTTGGCTTACATCCTAACAACAGAGAGCCAGGACCTTTTGCTGGCAAAGGCAGGGATGGAGTACGAGGGGCCGTGAGAAGCCTCCACTCTCTTAGCCTCCTTAAGGAGGAAGCTGTCACAAGAAGGCCCTAAGTTACTAGAATACTTTTTAAGCAGGGGTTCTTAACTATTGTTAATAATTGTTATTGTTAATGTTTTACTAAATGTATTTGGATACAATTGGCTTCTTTTGTAATCCTATGTATTCATTCATTCATTCATTCATTCAAAAGCATTATTCTGAGAAAGGCTTCCTAGATCATAACTGCCAAAGGGATCCATGACACAAAGAATTCCTGGTTTTAGGTAATTGTTCTGACAGTTTTTTCTAGGTATTTGGTGGCATCTCCAGGGCAATTGAGTGGGGCTATAGATAGAAATAGAAGGGGGCAGCTATAGGGAATTCTGTTTCTATAAAATCTGGATCTGCTGTTTTGAAATCTGAATCCTCTTACCTTTTTTCTTTGGTGGCTAAAATAGATTTGGAGAGGAAGGGGTTGAGTGGTACACAGAGGGTTTGGTGAGTTGGCAACTAGGGTTCTTGGCTTACATCCTAACAACAGAGAGCCAGGACCTTTTGCTGGCAAAGGCAGGGATGGAGTACGAGGGGCCGTGAGAAGCCTCCACTCTCTTAGCCTCCTTAAGGAGGAAGCTGTCACAAGAAGGCCCTAAGTTACTAGAATACTTTTTAAGCAGGGGTTCTTAACTATTGTTAATAATTGTTATTGTTAATGTTTTACTAAATGTATTTGGATACAATTGGCTTCTTTTGTAATCCTATGTATTCATTCATTCATTCATTCATTCAAAAGCATTATTCTGAGAAAGGCTTCCTAGATCATAACTGCCAAAGGGATCCATGACACAAAGAATTCCTGGTTTTAGGTAATTGTTCTGACAGTTTTTTCTAGGTATTTGGTGGCATCTCCAGGGCAATTGAGTGGGGCTATAGATAGAAATAGAAGGGGGCAGCTATAGGGATAGTACTGACATGTTCATGGTTCTATTATCTTCATTCTTGCCTTCTTCTAGCTCTTTCCCTGTGACTTTTTCTATTTCAATCCTTTACATTCTGTTCTCATAGGCCCTTCATTCCTTATCATCATGTCCCCATAGATTTCTCAGAGCTTCCCAAAATGGACTTTTTTTCTGATTCATAAGGAGAGCAGGAAAAGGGGGGGGAACCCTTACTCTCTCCCTTTCAGTTGCCCTCCCCTCTAAAATCAGCAATGTCCCGAGAGACCTCTTCTGGGAGATGACTGTTAACAGAGAATAATGCCTCTGAGCCAGGGGAGAAATGATGAAGACCAAGTCAGAAAGGAAAATACCTCATCAAATGACAGCCCAAACTCTGATATCCAGGAGGAGGGAGGGTAGGAAGGACTGCCGAGAAGCCAGGCGGCTCTTTAGGTAATTCCGGAGAGAGGAGAAATTACCTTGTTGGTAATTTCTGCTGCTTTGAAATCGGAATCCTCTTACCCTTTTTTTCTTTGGTGGCTAAAATAGATTTGGAGAGGCCAGTCCCGGCCTTCTCTGTATTCCTTCCTCCCTTCTACTGATAGCAAGTTTCCCGGCATCCCAAGGGCCTTTTTTTTTTTTCTCCCTCAAGCCTCTATACCTGTCCTAGCATCCCTCCACTTGTCTGGACCCTGCTTTCTCTAGGCTGACATTAAGGTCAAAGGTGAGATGCTGAACAGCCCCTTCCCCAGACAAGAGACATCCGACATGGCCTCCTGACCAGTGGGCGCAGTGAATACCCCAAGTTGGTGGGATCGCCCCCACGTTACTTTAAGTAAGGGATGGATCTCCGAAAGTCGCTCTGGTGGCCCCCGCTCCTTCTGGGAAGGTCCCGGGACCAGGAAGCCGGGACCCAACGGGGCAGGGGAGAGGTAGGGGCCGGGGGTCTCACCAGGTCCTTGGAGGTGCCAAGCCTCTTGAGACTGTCCAGCGGGAGGAGGTCAGCGGAGTCCTTGTGGACGAACTGGGTAGCCTGTTTGAGCCTCCGCTCCTGGCTCAGGTGGGCTCTGTCCCGTAATTCCGTCTCGTGCTCGCTCCCGCCCATGGTCCCATCTCTCCTTTCAGCCTTCTGTCCAGGAGCGCTCATGGCTCCGGGAGAGGCGGCTGGAGGGGCACGGAGGGGACGCGCGGAGATTCTGCCCAGCTGCCCAGCCCTCCTGCGCCGGGCTCTCCCTCCGCTCCGCGCACGATCTCTCTCTCAGCCGCCTCCTCCCCTACAGCGGGGACTCTCTCCCTGACGGACTGCAACGTTGCTCTCTCTGACTCCGAGGGGGGTCTGCTGGTACTGGGGGGGGGGGGAGGGAAGAGGAAAGAAATAAATAAGCAAATAAATAAATAAATAAAGGATGCTCGGGAGCAGCCGCGGTGGAGTAGCGGCTTTCAGTGATTGCGGTAGAGGAGGGAGGGAGGCTCCAGCTGGAAAAACCCAGCCGTGGAGAGAGGGGGGGCTGGTGGGCCCCGCAGCCCGCAGCAGTCGGTCCGCTCTCTCCATCTCCTGGACACGGGCCAGGGGGCTATACTGCTGTAACGCTGGGCGCGGGGGAGGGAGCGACTGAAAATCTGTTGGGATGCTCCTAACAGCATCCTCCCCTGTCTGTCTACCTGCCCAGACGTCTGTGCTTTGGACACCGGCCAGTGCGTGTCCCCAGCTCTGCCCTTCGCGGCGACGGAGGGAGGGTGACTGACTCTCTTCCCAGGGGTGGACAGATGCCGCCTCTCTGTGAGCCGGGACTGAGGCTTAAGAACGGTAGGAGCCCGGGAGTTGGAGAGCAGGAGGACCTGTCCCAGATTTAGAGATGGGAGCTGGGCTACAGGGCAGATGGGAAGACACTCTTCCTCCTGTTTTCCTTCCCTCCCCTCACCGCACTTCCCCACCCCCTGACTCCCGGCCCGGCCCCCAGCGCCATACAACCCCCAAGCCCAAGGGTCTATGTCTGAAGGGGAGAGATCACTTCTCCGGGCTTTTCCTCTCTCATCCAAGCAGAAGCCGAGTCACTTCACAAGTATGCTTTAGGACCTACTACCTGCAAGGGAGAGAAAGCTGAGGGGCCAAGCGCTTTACAATTTCACTTGATCTTTACAATAACTCTGTGAGGAAAGCGCTTTTTTTCTTTTTTAATCCCCATTTTACAGAGAGAAAGCAAAGGGGAGTTTAAGGGATTTGTCCAGTTACCTAGCTAATAAGTATCTGAGGGCAAGAGGGGTGAGGAAAGCACTCTAGCCATTTGGGCCACTTATGCTAAGACAGAAAAGATAAAACATTGTGCAAAGTTAGCTAGGGTGCAGGTGATGTGAAATCATCCTGGGAGGAAAGCTTGTCAATGGCTTTAATGACAGAAGAGGTTGTACTTTATCCCAGAGACACACGTAGAACGGGGCAGTTGGGTTAGGAATATTGATTTGACAATTGGAGAGGAGAAAGAGTTGAGGCAAGAAGACCATTTAGGAGATTATTGTGGTAACCCAAGCAATAGACGATGAGGGATTGAATTAGCCAGGCTATAATATTGGTGAATGAAGAGAATAAAGGCAGGAAATATTGTGGAGAGAGAAACTACAGCATTTCCTAACCAATCTCAGCTGATGAAGGAAAATGAGCAGCTGAAAATAGCTTCAGATCTGAATGACTGCAAGGATGTTGGTACCTTCAAGAGAAAAGGGGAAGCTAGAGAGAGAGAGAATAAGTTCTATTTGAAACAAGTGGAATTTTCAATATCTCAGAATTTTTTCAGATGAACTTCAAGGCATCTCTGACTTTTGTTTGTGAGGCTGATTTTCTTTAATCCCACAGATATTAGGTTTATCCGGGGGTGTGGTTGAGGCAATTGTTAAACTTTCATCGTGAGGATTTACATGTTGGAAATAGCAAATCCTACAAATCAGGACTTGATTTAGAGTTATTTTGATTTTATATTCTGAAGAAAATGATGGGGAAAAATTAAAACAAAACAAAAACAAAAAAGAAAGTGATGGAAAGATGTGAATAAAAACATGCTTTTAAAATGCTTTTTAGTATTTTTAATATGTGTTTTCTTTTGTCAAAGGTTTTTTTCTCCTACATCTTGGAAATGATATGATATCTCTTTGTTGTTTGTATCAATTAAGCCAATTGATTCTAATGTTGGATCATCTTTTAGCTATATCTTTCTTTCTTTCTTTTTTCCCTGAGGCTGGGGTTAAGTGACTTGCCCAGGGTCACACAGCTAGGAAGTGTTAAGTGTCTGAGATCAGATTTGAACTCGGGTCCTCCTGAATTCAGGGATGGTGCTCTATCCACCGCACCTCCTAGCTGCCCCATCTTTTAGCTATATCAAATAATTATAACAACAATTTGAACACAGTAAAATGTTAGAAACAGTACACTTAAAAGTGTTTCCTACTTACATTTATCATTATTAATATTTGGACATCTGGTTGTTAAACATTTATATGTATATTTATATGTATATCTCTCATTTATCTCTATTTCATCCTATTCAGTTTGGCCCAATGTTCTAATATGTCAAGATCTTTTTGAATCATGACCCTATTATCCATTGTTTTAGCTCTTCTAGTTTTATGTCATCTGACAAATTAATAATGCGTTTATTTGCCTTTTTTCCCATAACAATGAGAAAATGTCAGATAGTACAGGAACAAATACAGATCTCTGGGACACACCACTGAAAATCTTTCCAAGTTGACTTTGATCCATTAATAACTACTTTCTGGGTCAGATTTTTGAGCCATTTCCAGGTCAGTCTGATTGTTCTCTAATCTAACCTGCCTTTCTCCATCTTTTGCACAAGAATGGTGTGAGAGATTTTTATCAAATGTTTTGTTTAGAGGTAAACTATGCAACATTCCCGGATCTTCTAGTTTAATAACCCTATCAAAAGCAGAAACAAAGTTAGCCTGTATGAAGTTTTCTTACTCTTTGTAATCATCATTTCCTTTTTCTAAATGCTGACTAACTATTCCTTTAATAATACCTTCTAGAATTTTGCCAGGAATTTAAAATAACAGAAGTTTATGAACTCTACTGATTTCCTTTCTGTGAAAAAGTAGGATGACATTTGCCCTTCTCCAATCCTGTTTTACTTCTCATGAGCCCATGATCCTGATCTTCATGACCTTTTAAAAGTTCTGCAGTCACATTTTCCCAAGGATTTAGTTCATCTGCAACTTGAATAAATCAAAATAAGGAAGCTAAGGGCTATACAACTACTTCCTTTAAGATATCTGATTTGGGGAATAATTATCCTGGGCAAGCTCACTTTCACGTTACTTTCCCCATATATTTACACGTGTCAATACTTCAAGATCTATGATTTGGTAAGAGTACACATTCTCGACCCATGCACATTGTAATATTCCCATAATATAGTCTTTGGTCTTCGAGAGCTGATGTGGACCAAAATTTGATCACCCTATAATCAACCTAATAATAAGCTTCTCTAAAAATAGCTGCACAGGCTGTTGGACAACAGATTACAATCCATAACTGGATCAGTCTCCTGCTGGACCTGCTGGGCAGAATCTGCCATAATTTATATTCTGCTAGGAAAACCTAGGACCACCTCCACTCTCATAGAAGAGAACTCATTTATATACAGTATAACAATGTGCCTAAGAGAGGATGGAGAAGTACTACTATTAGCTAGGCCATTCCATTGTTAGAAAAAGCAAAAGAAAGGCATCATGATGTGTGTAGTAGACAAAGAACTAGTCTCATATTTGGCTTCAAGTCTTGTCTCTGATGCATACTAGCTATGTGATCCTGGGCAAATCACTTAATTTTTCTCCAAAGACTCTAAGTTGTACTACTATTAAAATCAACATTTGCCTCTAACATTTACTAGCTATGCGACCTCGACTATATGTTGTTAAATGGAAGTGCTTTCAATAATTGTGGAAATATGGATAGAAGGATTGCACGTTTGATATATATGGGATTATTTGTCATATAGGGGAAGGGGGAAGGAGAGGGGGAAGGGGGAAAGAGAGGGGGAAAGGAGGGAAAAAATTTGAAACACAAGGTTTTGCAAAGGTAAATGTTGAAAATTATCCATGTATATGTTTTGAAAATAAAAATCTTTAATAAATAAATAAATGCTCCAGGGGATGCTCAAGGTAGGAGAAAGGTGAATGACCTGTCTTCCTAGAAATTATATAGGATGCCTTGGTCATATGTTTGTAGATTTGTATGTAAGTTAAATAAAAATTTAAAAATAAATCTTTTGTGAAAAATAAAACAAATTGCTTTTATTTTTATTGGGTAGAATTGTATATGTATGTGGAAATTAGGTGGATTGTGAGATTGATTGTATGGAGCACAGAAAAGCAGACACTGTTAGTACTATCATGTTAAATTAAAGATACATGTAACTCAGGTTTCTGTTCAAACCTGCAATATTTTTCATGAGACCCTCCCAATTGTTGGAGAAAATGTTGATTAAAGAATAGGAGAGGCAGTTGCTGAGTTTTATCTTTTTTTAATTTCTTTTTTTACTTTTCCCCATTTAATAATATTCTTTCAATTATATGTAAAGATAGTGTTCAACATTAATTTTAATAAAATTTTAAGTTCCAAAATTTTCCCTCCCTCTCTTCGTTTTTTTGTCTTCTTCCCACTTCAAGACAGGAAGTAATAGTCTGATATATGTAATATATGTGAAATCATATTAAACACATGACCACATTAGTCATGTTGTGAATGAAAAATAAGAACAAAAAGGAAAAGCCACAAAAAAAAAAAAAAAAAAAAACCAAGTAAAAATAGTATACTTCAAACTACATTGAGTCTCCACAGTTCTCTCTCTGGACACAGATGGCATTTTCCTCCCAAGTCTATTGAAATTGTCTTGGATCACTGTATAGCTGAGAAGAGCCAAGTCCATTCCAGTTGATCATTACATAGTGTTGCTGTTGCCATGTACAATGTTTTCTTGGTTCTGCTCACTTCACTTAGCACCAGTTCATGTAGGTCTCTCCAGGCTTTTCTGATGTCACCCTGCTCATCATTTTTTATAGAACAATAATATTCCATGATATTCATATACCATAAATTATTCAGCCATTCCCTGACTGATGGGCATCCACTCAATTTCCAATTCCTTGCCACTGCAGAAAGGGCTGCTGCAAACATTTTTGTACATATGGGTCCTTTTTCTTCTTTTATGATTTCTTGGGATACTAATTAAGTGACAGTGTTGAATCAAAGGATGTGTAAGCCCTTTGGGCATAGTTCCAAATTACTCTCCACAATGGTTGGATCAAGTCACAACTCCACCAACAATGTATTAGTGTCCCAGTTTTCCCAAATACCCTCCAATATTCATTGTTATCTTTTTCCTGTCATTTTAGCCAATCTGAGAGCTGTGAAGTGGCACTTCAGAGTTGTCTTAATTTGTATTTCTAATCAATAGTGATTTGGAACATTTTTTCATATGACTAGAAATGGTTTTAATTTCATCTGAAAATTGTCTGTTCATATCCTTTGACCATTTATCAATTGGGGAATGGCTTGTATTCTTATAAATTTGAGTCAGTTCTCTATATATTTTAGAAATAAAGTCTTTATCAGACACACTGGCTATAAAAATTGTTTCCAAAATTTCTGCTTTACTTCTAATGTTGGTTGCATTGGTTTTGTTTATGCAAAACCTTTAAATTTAACGAGATCAAAATTGTCTAGTTTGCATTTCATAATGTTTTCTAGCTCTTATTTGGTCATAAATTCTTTCCTTCTCCATAGACCTAAAGGTAAGCTATTCTTTGCTTTCCTAACTTACTCATGGTGTCTTCCTTTATGTCTAAATAACATACCTATTTTGACTTTATCTTAGTTAATAGTATTAGTTGTTGGTCTATGTCTGGTTTCTGCCATATTATTTTCCAGTTTTCCCAGAAATTTTTGTCAAATAGTGAGTTCTTATCCCAGAAGGTGGAGTAGATTATTATAGTCATTTCTACTGTGTCTTCTGTTTCTAACTTATTCTACTCTCCTATTTCATATCTAGTACCAAATAGTCTTAATGATTGTTGATTTATAATATAACTTTAGATCTAGTACAACTCAGTCACATTCTTTTGCGGGTTTTTTCCATGAATTTTCTTGATATTCTTGGCATTTTATTTTTCCAGATGAATTTTGTTATCTAGCTCTATAAAATAAGTTTTGTTAGTTTGACTGGTGTGGGTGCTGAATAAGTAAATTAATTTTTATTATATTAGCTCAGCCTACCCATGAACAATGGATATTTATCCAATTATTTAGCTATTACTTTATTTGTGTGTAAAGTGTTTTGTAATTGTGTTTTATATATTTCCTGGGTTTGTCTTGGCAGGTAGATCCCCAAATGTTTTACATTATCTAGAGTAATTTTTAATGGAATTTTTTTTTAATTTCTTGATGCTGAGTTTTCTTGGTACTACATAGGAAATGATCATGGTTTATGTTTATTTTTATCCTGTTACTCTGCTAATGTTGTTAATTATTTCAAGGAGGTTTTTTGAGATGAATTTCTCAGATTCTCTAAGTATACCATCTTAGCATCTGTAAAGAGCAATAGTTTTGTTTTCTTATGGCCAATCTTAATTTCTTCAAATTCTTTTCTTATTGCTAAAACAAACATTTCTAGGACAAGATTGAATAATAGATGTGATAATGGGCATTCTTATTTTACCCTTAGTCTTATTGGGAAAGATTCTAGCTTATCCCCTATACAGATAATGCTTGCTGATGGTTTTAGATAGATCCTACTTATCACAAACTCCATTTATTCTTATATTCCCTAGTATTTTTAATAAGAATGGGTACTATATTTTTGTCCAAAGTATTTTCTGCATCTATTGAGATAGTCATATAATTTCTGTTGGTTTTGTTATTGATATGGTGAACTGTGCTGATAGTTTTCCTGATATGGAACCAGCCCTGTTTCTTGATATAAATCCTATCTGGATTCCACATGTTTAATTTATATTGGATTGCTTGTTGTCTAGTGGAGAGAGGAGATAGAGAGGTAGGGAGAAAAACTTGGAATACAAAGTTTTGCAAGGATGAATGTGGAAAACTATCTTTGCATATATTCCCCCCACCCCACCCCCTGAGGCTGGGGTTAAGTGACTTGCCCAGGGTCACACAGCTAAGAAGTGTTAAGTGTCTGAGATCAAATTTGAACTCAGGTCCTCCTGAGTTCAAGGTTGGTGCTCTATCCACTGCGCCACCTAGCTGCCCCTATCTTTGCATGTATTTTGAAAAATAAAAAGCTATTATTAGTTAAAAAAAGAAATCCAATCTAATCATAATGTATTATTCTTGTGATAAATCATTGCAACCTCTTTGCAAATATTTTACTTAAATTTTTTTGAATCAATATTTGTTAAGGGACAGGTCAGTATTCCAAGAGCCTCCACAGCTGTGGATCATAGCATCTGAAGGAGGCAGTCTTTGCTGACACAGGTGTTGTGTACTGGGAATGAGATAAATTGGAGGCAGAGGGAAGAAGAGAGAGGTCAGAGAACAGCAACTGCCTCTCAGTCTCCTTGTATCATCCTCACACAAGAGGAGATCCATTCTGCAGATCTGGGTTAAATCTCCAGCAACCACTGTCAGGTGGCTCCCATATATTCCAACATATGGCGCCCAACACAGGGCATAAGAAGGATGGATAAGAATTACAAGAAGAATCAAAGCTGTTTGAGAGAAGAATCCTTCCAGAGTTCCTTCAGTAATCTGTGGGGAAGGAAAGGAAGAAGAGCAGGTAAAACTTTTTTAGTTGGGGTAATTAAATGGGCTACCACATCAAAGGGCTGAGCCAGGAGATTGATGAGAGAATTAAATGCCTGTTCTAACTACAATCCCCTTCTCTGTTTGAAAGTTTGCCTCCATGACATCTCACAAGATCAATACCTGCTACAACTATCCAGAAGTGATAGTGCTGCTTGCATTCTTTGGTGTGTGGACCATGCTGTGGGGGGTGGGGGGAGAATAACAGCAAAAACAAAAAATAGGCAATTGTTAAGGAACAGGTCAGTTCTCCAAGAGCATCCACAGGTGTGGATCATAGTATCTGAAGGAGTTGCAGGACAGCCTTTGCTGAAACAGGTGTTGTGTCACTTCCAGTTGATCAATGATGGACAGAAACAACTACACCCAGAGAAGGAACACTGGGAAGTGAATGTAAACTGTTAGCACTACTGTCTATATACCCAGGTTACTTACACCTTCGGAATCTAATACTTAATGTGCAACAAGAAAATGGGATTTACACACATAGATTGTATCTAGGTTATACTGTAACATATGTAAAATGTATGGGATTTCCTGTCATCAAGGGGAGGGAGTAGAGGGAGGGAGGGGATAATTTGGAAAAATGAATACAAGGGATAATGTTTAAAAAAAAATTACTCATGCATATATACTGTCAAAAAATTATAAATAAATAAAATTAAAAAAAAAAAAAAGAAACAGGTGTTGTGGACTGGGAATGAAATAAATTGAAGGCAGAGGGAAGAGGATAGAGATCAGAGAACAGCAACTGCCTCTCAGTCTCCTTGTTTCACCTCTTACATGATGAGATCCATTCTGCAGGTTTGGGTTGGATCTCCAGCAGCCACTGTCAGGTGGTTCCCTAATTACAACAAATATTATTTAAGGAAATTCATTTATAATTTTCTCTATTCTGGCTCTTCTTAGGTACCAGTACTGTATTTTTGTCATAAAAAGAGTTTTGTAGCTTTCCATCTTTGCCTATTTTCCCATAGTTTGTAAAGGACTGGAATTAATTGTTCTTTAAAGGTTTGGTAGAATTCATTTGTATACAATCCATCTGGCCCTGGAGATTTTTTTTTTGTTTTTCTCATGGAGTTCACTGATTGCTTCTTTAATTTCTTTTTTTCTAAAATAGAATAATTTAAATATTTTATTTCCTCTTCTGTTGATCTGGGTAATTTATATTTTTGTAAATGATTATCCATTTCACTTAGATTATCAGATTTATTGACATATGGTTGGGCAAAATAGCTCCTAGTTATTATTTTAATTTCTTCTTCATTGTTGGTGAATTCACTTTTTTTCATTTTTGATAATTTAGTTTTCTTTTTATTTTCTTTTAAATCAAATTAGCCAAAAGTTTATCTATTTATCATTTTGGTTTTATTCCCCATAAAACTAGCTCTTGGTTTTATTTATTAGTTCAATAGCTTTTTTACCTTCAATTTTATTAATCTCTTCTTTGTGGTATTTAATTGAGTATTTGAAATCTGTTCTTTTACTAGCTTTTTTAGTTGCATGCCCAATTAATTGATTTCCTCTTTCTCTAATGTAAGCATTTAGAGATATAAAATGTTCCCTAAGAAACAGCTTTGATTGTATCCCATAAATTTTGGTATGTTGTCTCATTATTGTCATTCTCTTAGATGAAATTATCGATTGTTTCTATGATTTGTTATTTGGCCCACTCATTCTTTAGGATTAAATTAGTTTCCAATTAGTTTTAGTCTATCTTTCCATGGCCCCTTATTACATGTGATTCTTATTGCATCATGATCTGAAAACAATAAATTTAATACTTCTACCTTTCCGTATTTGTGAAATTTTTATTTCCTAATACATGGTCAATATTTATGTAAGTGCCATATACCACTGAGAAAAAGGAATATTTCTTTCTAATTCCTTACAGTTTTCAGAAAAAAATCTAATTTCTATATCTAACTTTTCTAAAATTGTATTCATCTCTTTAACTTCTTGTTTATTTTGTGGTGAGATTTATCAGATTTTGAGAAGAGGAGGTTGAGGTTCCCCACTAGTATAGTTTTGCTGTCTATTTCTTCCTGTAACTAACTTAACTTCTCTAAGAATTTGGATGTTATACTACTTGCTGCAAATTTTTAATGTTGATATTACTTCATTCTTTAAGGTACATTTTTAGTAATATGTAGTTTACTTCCTTGTCACTTTTAATTAGATCTATTTTAGCTTTTGCTTTGCTGAGATCAGTGTTACTATCCTTGCTTTTTTTTTTTTAACTTCAACTGAAGCATAACATATTCTGCTCCAGCCTTTTATCTGCAAATTGTAGGATTCTGTTTTTTAATCCACTTTGCTATTCACTTTCATTTTATGAGAGAGTTTATTTTATTCATATTCACAATTTGATAACTGTGTATTTCCCTCCATCCTAGTTATATGTTTCTCCCTCCTTTCCCCCTATCCCTCCTTACCAATGTTTTGCTTCTGACCACCTCCTCCCTCAATTTTCTCTCTGCCCCACCTTTTCTTTTCCCCTTTTCCACCTACCTCCCTACAGGGTAAGATAAATTTCTATACCCTACTGAATATGTATGTTATTTCCTCTTTAAGTCAAATCCAATGAGAGTAAGGTTTAAGTGCTCAATCTTTCTTTTCCTCTACTATAACAGGTCTTTTGTGTCTCTTCATGTGATGTAATTAACTCTATTCTGACTCCCCCATTCCTTTTCTCTCAGTATAATTTTTTTCACCCTTTAATTTTTTGTGTCATCACATCAAAGTCAACTTATACCATACCTTCTGTCTAATAGAGATGCAATTCTCAAAAGCATCTTCCCCATAAGGATGAAAACAGTTTAATCTTATAGAATAACATTTGTTTCTTTTCTTTACCTTTTTATGTTTCTTTTGAATCATATCTGAAGATGAAATTTTCTGTTCAGCTCTGGTCTTTTCATCAGGAAAGTTTGAAAGTCTCCTATTTCATTGAATATCCATCTTGCCCCCTGAAAGATTATGATCAGTTTTGCTGAGTACTTGATTCTTGGTTGTAATCCAAGTTCTTTTGCTTTTCAGAATATTACATTTGAAGCCCTCTGATCCTTTAACGTAAAAATTGCTAAATCCTGTGTAATCTCAATTATTTGAACTGTTTCTTTCTGACTCCTTGACCTAATAATTCTGGAACTTGACTACAATATTTCTTGGAGTTTTCACTTTGGGATCTCTTGCAGGAGGTAAATAATGGATTCTTTCAATTACTATTTTTTACCTTCCGGCTCTAGGATATCAGGGCAGTTTTCCTTGATAATTATTTGAAAGATTCTGTTCAGATTTACTCTTGATCATGGCTTTCAGGTACTCCAATAAGTCTTAAATTATCTCTCCCAGATCTATTTTCCAGTTGTTTTTCCAATGAAATATTTTACATTTTCTCTATTTTTTCATTCTTTTGATTTTGTTTGATTGATTCTTGATGTCTCATAGTTATTCCATTTACTTCTAATTTTTAAGGAATTATATTCTTCAGTTAGTTTTTTAAAATAATAATAGCTTTTTATTTTTCAAAATATATGTGAAGTTTTCAACATTTACTCCTGCAAAATCTTGTTTCAAATTTTTCTCTCTCTTTTTCTCCAATCTGCTCCAATATATGTTAAACATGTGCAATTCCTCTATACATATTTCCACAATTTTCATGCTGCATAAGAAAAATCAGCTCAAAATGGAAAAAAAAAATGAGAAAGACAACAAAAAGCAAGCAAACAATTACAAAAAAGGTGAAAATATTATGTTGTAATCTGCATTTAGTTTCCACAGTCCTCTCTCTAGGAAAGGAAAAAGGATTTTGAAAATCAAATAAGAGAGGTAAAATAAAAATTGGGAAAAGAAATGAGAGTTTGCAAGAGGCAACAGCTTGGAAAAGGAAGAATAAAAATTGACTGAAGAAAAAATTCTCTCCATCACAAGTCTATTGTAATTGGCCTCAATTACCTCATTGTTGAAAAGAGTCAAGTCTGTCACAAATAATCTTCTTGTTGCCATGTACAATATTCACTGGGTTCTACTCACTTCACTCAGCATCAGTTCCTGTAAGTCTCTCCAAACCTCTCTGTATTCATCCTGCTTATTGTTTCTTAAAAAACAATAATATTCCATAACAATCATTTACCATAACTTATTCAGCCTTTCTTCAACTGATAGGTATCCACTCAGTTTCCAATTTCTTGCCACTACAAAAAGCTGCTTCAAATTTTTGCACATGTGGGTCCCTTTCCCTCCTTTAAGATCTCTTTTGGATATAAACCCAGTAGAAACTCTGCTGAATCAAAGGGTATGCACAGTTTGATAACTCTTTGGGCATAATTCTATATTGCTCTCCAGAATAGTTGGATCAGTTCACAACTCCATCTACAATGTATCAATGTCCCAATTTTCCCAACCCCCTCCAACATTTATCATTATTTTTTCCTGTCATCTTAGCCAATTTGAGAGATGATGAAAGTGATACCTCAGAGTTGTTTGCATTTCTCTAATGAATAAGGATTTGGAGCATTTTTTTTCATGTAACTAGAAATTATTTGATTTCTTCATCTGAAAATTGTCTGTTCATATCTTTTGACCATTTATCGATTGGAGAATGACTTGCATTCTTATTAATTTGAGTTATTTTAGAAATGAGGCCTTTATCAGAACCCTTGGGTATAAAATTTTTTTCTCAGTTTTCTGCTTCCCTTCTAATCTTGTCCCCATTGATTTTGTTTGTACAAAACCTTTTTAATTTAATATAATCAAAATTATCTATTTTGCATTTCATAAAGTACTCTAGTTCTTCTTTGGCCATAAATTCCTTCCTTCTTCACACATTTGAGAGATAGATTATTCTTTGTTCTTCTAATTTGCTTATAGTATCCATGTGCAATTCTTCTAAACATGTTTCTACATTTATCATGTTCTGTTAGTTTTTGTACATCCTTCTCCATTTGACTAAATTCTAATTTTTCCCCCCCTGAGGTTGGGGTTAAGTGACTTGCCCAGGGTCACACAGCTAGGAAGTGTTAAGTGTCTGAGACCAGATTTGAACCCAGGTCCTCCTGAATTCAGGGCTGGTGCTCTATCCACTGCTCCACCTAGCTGCCCCTAAATTCTATTTTTTAAGGAGCTGTTTTCTTTGATGGATTTTCCCCCCATTTGACCAATTATATTTTTAAAGGAATTTTTTCTTCAGTCAATTTTTATTCTTCCTTTTCCAAGCTGTTGCCTCTTGCAAACTCTCATTTCTTTCCCCAATTTTTCTTTTACTTCTCTTATTTGATTTTCAAAATCCTTTTTCAGCTCTTCCAAGAAGGGTTTTGGGGCTTGAGACCAATTCATCTTTCTCATGTGGGACAACATTGTCCCCTTCCGAGTTTGTTTTGATTTTCCCAGTTACCATAGTAGCTTTCTATGATCAGGGATATTTTCTCTTGTTTTACTCATTTTTAGCCTATTTCATGCTTTTTTAAAGTTGAGCCCTGCTTCTGGGGCACAAAGGGCACTCTCCCAAGCTCCTTGTGCTAGAGGACTGGGGCTTTTTGTGTGGACCTCTTGTGCTGAAGGCTTGCCCACTGTTCTGGGATGATCCAGCCTGGTCCTGCCTGATGTGCTGGGTGTGTGTGTTGGGGGGGGGGGGTCTCCAGCCTGGCAGTTTGCCTTCTCCTCTCCTGCTAGAGGCCCTACAGCCAGCCTGCCGTGCCACTGGCCTGCTGAACTAGGACCAAAGGGCCTTGGTTGGCTAAGAGACTCCTGCTAGTTTGCCTGGACACTTCTGTTTTCAGCTGCACTCCTTTTTTACCCAAATGAGACAGACCTTCTTTCCCAAAGCCCTTCTAAGTAATCTGAACATGGAAAATTATTTTACTCCATCTTTTTGTAAGTTCTGTCACTTTAGAGACTTGATTTAATGTTTTTTTGTGAAAGAAGCTTAGAAGAGCTCAGGTCACTTCTGGATTTTCTCTGCCATCTGATCTCTGCCATCCAGCTATTGGGTTTGGTAAAATTCTTAATTCCTTCTTCAAGAAAAGGCATGCTTGATTTCATATTCTTGGGGACATAGGGAGAAAGGGTGACCGACTTTAGCAGGCAGACATTTAGGAGAAGCTAGCATCTTAACATGACACTGCTTTTCTAGCTTGCTTCCTAGAAGAGACTTTTGGGTCAGATCAGAGTCTCTCGAGTTTGAATTGAGCAGCTTGCTCTATTGAAAGAATTAACTCATTATTATGTATTTTATATTTTGATCTTTAGAACTTCGATTTCTCTTTGCCTAGATAAATGGAGTCATTTGCTCATATTTGTGATGATCTTTTTGTGTAATTACCTCTTAGTGGGGGGGGGGGAAATCAATCCTTAAGGTTATAAGCTTAGGAAAGCTCCCTCATTTCAGAGATAGCATCCAAAAAAGGTGCTTTTTTTGAATCTTAAAAAAAAAAAAATCATGTCCTTAGGCCAAAAATCTTACTGGGGGAAGAAAACCATAATTCTAATTCAATCTTCCCTCATGACCCCTTCCTTATCAAGCAAGAATCAGTTCTTTAAAGAGGAGAGGGTAAATTCTCCAATTGATAAATGGTCAAAGGATATGAACAGACAGTTTTCAGATGATGAAATTGAAACTATTTCCACTCATATGAAAGAGTGTTCCAAATCACTATTGATCAGAGAAATGCAAATTAAGACAACTCTGAGATACCACTACACACCTGTCAGATTGGCTAAAATGACAGAAACAAATAACGATGAATGTTGGAAGGGATGTGGGGAAAACTGGGACACTGATACATTGTTGGTGGAGTTGTGAAAGAATCCAACCATTCTGGAGAGCAATTTGTAATTATGCCCAAAAAGTTATCAAAATGTGCATACCCTTTGATCCAGCAGTGCTACTACTGGGCTTATATCCCAAAGAGATCTTAAAGAAGGGAAAGGGTCCTGTATGTGCCAAAATGTTTGTGGCAGCCCTCTTTGTAGTGGCTAGAAACTGGAAAATGAATGGATGCCCATCAATTGGAGAATGGCTGGGTAAATTATGGTGTATTATTGTTCTGTAAGAAATCACCAGCAGGATGAATACAGAGAGGCTTGGAGAGACTTACATCAACTGATGCTGAGTGAAATGAGCAGAACCAGAAGATCACTATACACTTCAACAACAATACTGTATGAGGATGTATTCTGATGGAAGTGGAAATCTTCAACATAAAGAAGATCCAACTCACTTCCAGCTGATCAATGATGGACAGAAACAACTACACCCAGAGAAGGAACACTGGGAAGCGAATGTAAATTGTTAGCACTACTGTCTATCTACCCAGGTTACTTATACCTTCGGAAGCTAATACTTAACGTGCAACAAGAAAATTGGATTTACACACATATATTGCATCTAGGTTATATTGTAACACATGTAAAATGTATGGGATTGCCTGTCATCTAGGAGAGGGAGTAGAGGGAGGGAGGGGATAATTTGGAAAAAATGAATACAAGGGATAATGTTGTAAAAAAAATTACTCATGCATATATACTATCAAAAGAATTATAATCATAAAATTAATTTAAAAAAAGAAAAAAGGAAAAAAAAAGAGGAGAGGGTAAGATATCCATTAATGCTTTTCTGAAAGCTATGTTTATATGTTTAGATATACATCTTACATAGTTAGAACCTATGTATACTTTTTCAAAAAGCTATATGTTGTAGTTCAACATTTCATATACAATTGCCTTTCTAGACAATTGTTTGTTTAGAAATGGTATGTTGTTAGACTAGGCTGATGAGGGGGGCTACTTCTATTCGTCCCTCATGAGGCAACCTAGTCCCCCATCTCTTTGGGGGGCTCACATCTTTAGCTAGGACTCCTAGCTCCATCTGTAGCTCAGAACTCCTGAACACAATCACTCTACCAACTTAAACAGACCCTAGAAGCAGGAATTATATCATTCCTAGTTCTTCTCTCTTCGTAAAAAAATGCCTTAATGACACTCTTGAGTCACTTTGAGGCAGTGAAAGGAGTGATAAGTCATTTAAAAGATTCATCACTCTCCTCTCATTAATATCATGCCCCAAACCTATTCTTGTAACAAACATAATCAAACCAAATAAATTCATTCATCAGCAACATGTAAAATAATTATTCTCTTGCTTTAGTTCTCTTTTCTCTGTTCTTATATATTTTATTCCATTCTCATCATCTCAGATGTCACATCTTTATTGATATTTGTTGTGACCAACACAACACAAATGGGCTAGTGGCGGTGGGAATTGCTGATAATTCAACAGAACCATTTATTAAGAAAAATCATGCTGCTTATATATCTTAAAACCATATGTCATAGGGGCAGCTAGGTGGCGCAGTGGATAGAGCACCAGGCCTGAATTCAGGAGGACCGGAGTTCGAATCTAGTCTCAGACACTTCCCCGCTGTGTGACCCTGGGCAAGTCACTTAACCCCAGCCTCAAAAAAACAAAACAAAAACAAAACAAAAAAACCCCCAGATGTCATTATGAAAAGCATTGTTCTGTTTCTATGATCTAACTCTCTGAAGCATGTTGTTAGTTTCTGGAGACTCAATATTATGTAAAGTTCACGATGCCCCAGTAAATGTGCTAGGACTTTATGTTTTCTCAAGATTTCAATGCACTCTTGATTAATCTTAGGAGGAGGGGAACATCCCAGTTACCAAAGTCTCCAGCTTCCTGAGAGTTCTCTACAGATATCCAAGTAAAATCCCCCTCAGTTAGTTTTTTTTCTTTCTAATTTGAACTGCATTGATTTTATTTATACAAAAGCTTTTCAATTTTATAAAATGGAAAAATGTCTATTTTACATGTTAAGCCATAGATCTAGTTGGGAAGAATAAAGCAGACACTGGGAAGCTGGAAGTCTTACCATCATCAGAAATCTAGGCAAAAAAACCTAAAATTTTGAGTAAAAAAGGCCTGGTCTAGTGGATTGGAGTAGGAGTGCCACCTGGTGGTGGATGCAGTGATGACATGAGTAACTTCCAGACCACAATTATGGGAGGTACATGTACATGTTGCCCACTCACTAGTCCTTACCTATCTTGTGCCCATGTAAGGCGTAGGCGTTTCTGTAGAACATAAAGCTTTCTGTACTCGACACTAGTGATGTCATATCAGGAAGTGTTTTCATAATCGTGGATCAGTTGTTCATAAGAAGTCCCCAACTGTTTTTCCACAAAATATATAGGATCAAAAATGAATACAAGGGATAATATTATTTTAAAAAAATTACTCATGCATATATACTGTCAAAATTTATACATAAAATTTATATGTATATATATATATATACATATATATATATATATATGATCAGGGGCAATGGGTAGAGCACTGACCCTGAAGTCAGGAGGATCTGAGTTCAAATTAACACTCCCTAGCTGGGTGACCCTGGGCAAGTCACTTAACCCCAATTGCCTCAGGGAAATTTATATATATAATATTTATGTATACATTTTATTATATATATATACATATATAAAACAACAAGACTATATAATGTCCAACTGTGATACATCTAGAGAAAGAACTATGGAGATTAAATATGGATCAAAGCATGGTATTTTTACCTTTGTTGTTGTTTGCTTGGGATTTTTTTTCCCTTTTTAATGAAATTTTTCTTTTTTTTAATTAAAGCTTTTTATTTACAAAATATATACATGGATAATTTTCAGTGTTCATCCTTACAAACCTTGTGTTCTAATTTTTCCTCCCTTCCCCCATCCCCTCCCCTACAGGGCAAGTAATCCAATATATGCTAAACATGTGTAATTCTTCTGTTCATATTTCCACATTTATCATTCTGCACAAGAAAAACAGATCAAAAAGGAAAAAAAAATGAGAAAGAAGACAAAATGCAAGCAAACAACAAAAAGAGTGAAAACACTACATTGTGATCCACATTCAGTTATTCAGTTCCCATTGTCCTCTCTCTGGGTACAGATGGCTTTCTTCATTTGAGTTAATTTTTCTTGTGCAGAATGATGAATATGGAAATACATTTAGAATAAATAATTAAATAATTGGTTGATTAAAAGAAAAAAAAAAAAAAAAAAGACTTGCTCTGATTTTTGTCATATGCTCCCGGGCAAGTCCAAAATTTTAATGGGATGGGGCTTTTGCATCTATTGGTCTTCCTGGCCAAACTCAAAGTTGATTAACAGCAATATCTCTCCATGGTGACATCTTATTTAGAACTTGTCAGTGGATTATTATCCATTAATATTCCATATACAACCTCAGAGTTTACCAACCACTGCCTACTTCACAGCTAATTTATGGGCTTCTGGTGACCATTCTATTTCAAGTTTAAAATTGCTTTAAATCCTTGCAAGCAAGCATAAATGTAAAATGCAAAGAATGTGCTTGGATCTGCAAGCAAATAATAAACTTAAAATGCCTGCTCACATCTCTTTTTTCAGTGATCTTCACATAAAGGGTTCAAACAAATTGTTCTCTCTTGTCCATCTATTTTTCCCCTTTGTAATATAATCATAGATGAAATCATTGACTTTGAAATGAGTTTTTCACAAATTTCCAAAGATAGCCACTGTCATTTTGAGGGAGCATAGGCAGGGATTAAACCTCTCTGGCATAGGTGATAAGGGAAATTCATACTTAAACCATATCAGCGCGCCTTAAGAAAATTATAATTATCACCAGAAATGTGAATCCTGCATATCTACAGTAATTGGGACCAAATTCAGTTCATTCAAAACAGAAAAATATTACAAATGGGAATCAGGGACTGCTGTGGATACTTTGACAATTTATGCTATGCAGAAACTTTCCCACATGACAGGAGCAAATAGTGGCAGAGAACTTCAGAACAGCATTGACTCCCCCATCTTGACTGGCTCTGGAGAGTTCAGAAATTCCATTCTGCTTTCCCTTTGACTTTCCTTTGACCAATCCCTCTGTTTGGCTCTTAAAGCCCTTTATCATTTGGTTTCAGCCTATTTTTTTCTTTTCTTTTACTCTTTAATCCTTAAACCTTTTTTATTTTTGTTTATATTTATATTTTGTTTTTTGTTCATTAATATTTAAAAATTATTTTAAATTCAATTTTATTTATATTTCTGAACTCTCTTACTCCCTTCCCCCTTCCTCCCCCATTGAGAAAGCAAGAAAAATAAAAACTATTACAAATATATATACTCAAGCAAAACAAATTCCCAGATTAACCATGTTGTGTGTGTGTGTGTGAACAAATGTGTGCTTCAGTCTATACCCTGAGTCCATTATCTCTCTGTCTAAAGGTGGATAGCATGTTTCCTCATAAGTCCTGTAGAATTATGATCACTTTGTTTATCAGAATTCCTAAGTGTTTCAGAATTGTTTGTCCTCAACTATATTATTGTATAAGTTATTCTCCTGGTTCTGCTCACTCCACTTTGCATTATCTCATATAAGTCTTCCTAGATTTCTCTGAAATCATTTCCTTTTTAATTGATAGGCACCTCCTTAATTTCCAATTCTTTGTCATTATGAAAAGAGCTACTACAAATTTTTTGTATATATGGGTCCCTTCCTCGTTCTTAACTGTCTTTGATGTACAGACCTTTAATTTCTATTTGTCTTTTTACCATATTTCTAGCACAATATTGAATACCAAAGGTGATAATGGAGATCTGAGCTTTGTTGTTGTTGATTTTAGTTTTGTGACGCTATTTGGGATTTTCTCGTGGACAGTGGAGTGATTTACCATTTCCTTCTCCAACTCATTTTACAGATGAGGAAATCGAGGCAAACAGGACTAAATGACTGGCAAAACAAATAAGTAACGGAGACCAAATATGAACTCAAAAACAGAATGCAAGGCCCTTCTCTCTATCCACTACATCACTACTTTCCATCCTTGCTTTGTTCTTGAGTTTACCGAAAAGACTTCTCATTTATCCACATTAAGGTAATGTTTGCTCTTAGTTTTAGATATATGCTACTTATTACTTTAAGGAAAACTATTTATTCATATGCTTTCTACCAGAAAAGGTTATATCTTATCAAAAGTTTTTTCTATAGCTATTGATATAAAAGATTTCTGTTATTAATATGGCTGATTATGTTTTTAAGCTTTCTGGTATATCTACATTTCTGGTATAAATCTTGTGTTGTCATAATGAATAATCTTTGTGAAATGTTGCTAATATTTTAATTAATTTTTTTCATCAGCATTCATTAGGGATATTGGTCTCTAGTGTTTTTGTTTTTCTGTTTTAACTCTTTCTAGTTTAGGTATCAAGACAATATTTGTGCTATTGGAAGAATTTGGCAGAGTCCTTTCTTTTCCAACTTTTCAAACAGTTCATTGTTCTCTAAATATTTGGCAGAATTTGACATCTATTGGATTATTTGCTGTCTAGGGGAGGAGGATGCAGGGAAGGGAGGGAGAAAAATTTGAAACACAAGGTTTTATAAGGGTGAATACTGGAAACTATCTTTGCATGTATTTTGAAAAGAAAAAAAGCTATTGTTAAAAAATGTTTGGTAGAATCTGCTTGTAAATTCATCTGATCTAGGATTTGGTTTTTTGAGGAGGAGAGATAGAGGTATGTGGAAATTCACTTATGATTAATTCTATTTCTTTTTTCTAAGATAAGGTTATTTAAATACTGTTTTTTCTGTTCTGTTAACCAGGATGATTTATAATTTTGTAAATATTTTCACTTCATTTTGATTGCAGGGGCACATAATTGAACAAAATAGCTCCTAATAATTTTTTTATTTATTCTTCATTTGTTGTAAATTCACCTTTTTTTTTGTTTGTGATAAAGGTGATTTGGCTTTCTTTCTTTCTTTCTTTCTTTCTTTCTTTCTTTCTTTCTTTCTTTCTTTCTTTCTTTCTTTCTTTCTTTCTTCCTTCCTTCCTTCCTTCCTTCCTTCCTTCCTTCCTTCCTTCCTTCCTTCCTTCCTTCTTCCTTCCTTCCTTCCTTCCTTCCTTCCTTCCTTCCTTCCTTCCTTCCTTCCTTCCTTCCTTCCTTCCTTCCTTCCTTCTTCCTTTCTTCCTTTCTTCCTTTCTTCCTTTCTTTCTTTCTTTCTTTCTTTCTTTCTTTCTTTCTTTCTTTCTTTCTTTCTTTCTTTCTTTCTTTCTTTCTTTCTTTCTTTCTTTCTTTCTTTCTTTCTTTCTTCCTTCCTTCCTTCCTTCCTTCCTTCCTTCCTTTCTTTCTTTCTTTCTTTCTTTCTTTCTTTCTTTCTTTCTTTCTTTCTTTCTTTCTTTCTTTCTTTCTTTCTTTCTTTCTTTCTTTCTTTCTTTCTTTCTTTCTTTCTTTCTTTCTCTTTCTTTTCTTCCTCCTTGCTTTTTTTTGATGTGTCTATTTTTTAAAATCTACCTTCTTTTATTAATTTATTGAGTTCTTGGGGGTCTTTTTGCTTTCAAAAATCTTTTTTTTTTCAGAATTTCTATTTTGATATTTATATCAAATTTTAGTTTGATATTTTAGTTTCTAATGTGTTTGTGTTCTAGGTTTGTTTGTTTAGGGTCCAGTTCTTTGATCTGCCCTTCCCTTTTATTGATTAATATATGTAAAGATATAAATTTTTTGCTTAGTACTGCTTTGGCTACATTCCCAGAATTTTGGTATATTGCCTTATTATTATCATTATCTTTAGTGAAATTATTGTTGCTATGATTTCTCTTTGACCCATTCTTTCTTTAGGATGTTATTCAATTTCCAATGAATTGTTAAGCTTTATTTCAAAGTCCCTTTCTTGATAACCTTAAATTCCATTATGAGTTATGCATAGTCACATAAAAATGCTATAAATCACCAATGGTTAGAGAAATGCAAATTAAAACAAACTCTGAGCTACCACCTCGCACCTCTTAAATTGGTTAAGATGATATAAAATGAAAATGATAAATGTTGAAGGGGATGGACACTATGGCATTGTTGGTGGAGTTGTGAACTCATCCTGTCATTCTGAGCAGCAATGATAGTTCAAAGGGCTGTAAAATTATGCATATCCTTTGATCCAGTAGCATCTGTATCCCCAAGAGATCATAAAAAAGGGAAAAGATTGAACAAGTACAAAAATATTTATAGCAGCTCTCTTTGATAGGAAAAAATTGGAAATTGAGAGAATGCCCATTAATTGTGATACATTAATGTAATGGAATACTATTGTAATATAAGAAAGGATTTTAAAAAATACTGATTTTAAAAAACTCTAAAAAGACTTCTGTGAACTGATGCTTAGTGAAGTGAGCAGAACCAACAACATTATGTGATAATCAACTATAATAGGTTTAATTCCTCAGAAATACAGTGATCTAAGACAATTCTAAAAGACTTGTGCTGGAAAATGCTATCCATTGCCAGAAAAAGAATATGGAGACTGAATGCAGATTAAAGAATACTGTTTTCACTTTTTTTTATTTGCTTTTTTTTTTCTTTCTCATGGTTTTCCCCTTTTATTCTGATTTTTCTTTCACAACATGACTAACATGGAAATATGTTTAAAATGATTGTACATGTATAATTTATATCAGAGTACTTCCTGTTTTGAGGAGGAGGAATGTAAGGGAGAGAAAAAGATTGGAACTCAAAATCTTACAAAAATGAATGTTAGAAACTATCTTTACATGTAATTAGAAATATAAATGCTACTGAAAATATAAAAATCAATACTAGAAAGACCAGTACTTAATAATATCACGAAAGATTAAGCTGTATCACTTAACAAATGTAATTTTTAATCCAGAAAGGCTTTATTCATATAGCAAAAATTATGTTAAAAACATTTTAAAAGATGCTTCAAAATAACTGTTGAAAACTATTTTTAATAATAAATATAAATAATAAATATCATTTGATAATAAAATGCTATTAAGTTAAAAAAACAAATCAAAAAACAAATCAACAAATTACAATATGGGGTCTTTCTGGCTTACATTCTTTTTACATGCTCCTTTTTGCCTTTTGGGGGGCAAAGGTTATTGTTGAAATCAATATTCTACATGGGATATTTCAATTCAGTAGGGAAGCCTGGAGAAGCCAGTATGCGAAGTATTTAAGCTCCAAGTGGGTTTTGGATTTGGAATTGGAATTATATATTTTATTTAATTTAGCTAAACTTTAAACTTAATCACCTTTCCTTCCCTGTGTTGGGGGAGTAAGTTTATGTATTTATGATTATATCTTTTGAAGTAAATATTTTTTGTAAAAGCTTTATAAATTATAAGTAAATTAATTAAGTAATCATATTATCAGTAAAAGATCATTTGATGGTTCTGCTTTTCTGCATTTGTTTGTAGGCTTTTTATGCCCAGTACATGATCAGTTTTTGGGATGGTGCTATACACAGCTGAGAAACAAGTATACTTCTTTCTCTTATTCAATATTTTCTAGAGATTTAGTATAGCTAACTTTTCTAAAATTCTATTTGGAGTTTTCATTTTGTTTTTTGTTTTGGTTTGTTTTTGGTTACACAATTTAGGTCTGGGAGGAATAAGTTGAATTCCCCCACTTTGATATTTTTCTTTGTTTTTACTTTAAGAATTTAGAGACAATGCCAATTGGTGGCTATTATTTTGCATAATATAAATTAATTGTTTGCTGTTTATCTATTTTACTTAGATATATTTTTGTCCTTGCTTTGTCTAAAGGGATTTGGTATCCCTTTTAAAGTTCAGATAAAGCATAATAGCTTCTGTTCTAGACTCTTGAGGACTTCTGTGTTTCAAGTTTCTTATAATAACATATTGTTAGATTCTGTTTTTTTAATCCATTCTACTATCCTCTTCTGTTCTTCTATCTAAGTTTATCACATTCATATTAATAGTTATGATTGCTAATTGTGTATTTCGATCTACTGATTGTATTATATTTTTCCTTCTCGTTTTTCTCACCTTCTCTTTAAGAATTTGGTTGCTGTTTCACTTGTTCAGTGATGAAGAGAGCCATCTACACAGAGAGAGGACTGTAGGAACTGAGTGTGGAGCATAACATTCTCACTCTCTCTGTTGTTGTTTGCTTGCATTTTGTTTTCTTTCTCAGTTTTTTTCTTCCTTCTTGATCTGATTTTTTTTGTGCAGCAAGAAAACTGTATAAATATGTATACACATATTGGCTCTAACATATATTTCAACATATTTAACATGGACTACCTGCCAGCTAGGGGAAAGGGTGGGGGGAGAGAGGGGATAATTTGGAACAAAAGGCTTTGCAAGGGTCAATGTTGAGAAAATTACCCATGCATATGCTTTGTAAATAAAAAGCTTTAATAAAAAAGAGTTTGGTTTGCTTCTGACTAATCCTTCCCTCAATTTACCCTCTCATGTCCTCCCCTTCCCTAAAATCCATTCATTCCCTCTTGTTTCTTTGTTGGGTGAAATCTATATGTGTACCCAACTATGAATAAATATGTATTCTTCTTTCCAATATTTGTCATCTTTTCTGTCATCTTAGTCAATTTCATGGGTATGAAGATAGTTCAAAGTTGTTTTAATTTTCATTTCTATAATTATTAATTATTTACAGGTTTTGTCATATAGCTATTGATAGATTTGATTTCTTCCACTAAAAACTAACTTCATATCCTTTTAATTTTTGTATCAATTGGAAAATGGTTCTTAGCCTTCTAAATTGATTCAATTCCCTAAATATTTAAGAAATGAGACCTTTATCAGAGAAATTTGCTGAAAAGATTTTTCCCCAAGATTCCCACTTTTCTTATAATTTTATTTAGCTACCTTGATTTTATTTGTATAAAAAACTTTTTAATTTTATGTAATCAAAATTATCTATGCTTCTCATGAAGCTCTCTCTGTCTTCTGTTTTGGATCATGAATTCTTTCCTTATTCATAGATCTAACAAGCAATTTCTTCCATAACCAGTAATTTGTTTGTGATATCCTTTGTGGCTAAATCAAATACCTATTTGTGCTTATTTTAGTATGTGGTGTTAGATACTGGCTTATGACTAGTTTCTGACAGATTACTTTTCAGTACTCCACTCAACAGTGAAATTCTTGTCTCTAGTAGCTGTGATCTTAAAGTTCATCAAACACTAGCTTTCTGCATATTGTGTACCTGATCTGTTTTGTAAAAGTGCCATGCACAGGTGAAAAATAGGTACATTCCTTGCTATTCCCTTTTAATATTTTCCAGAGTCTGTCATATCTATTTTAAAATTTTATTTATCTCCTTAATTTCTTTCTTGTTTGATTTATGGTTAGATTTATCTAAATTTGAGGGGGATAAATTGAAGTCCTCCAATAGTATAGTTTTATTGCCCATCTTGTAATTAATTTTTCCTTCAAAATTTGGATGCTGTTCCATCTGGTGCATAAAGGTTGAATATGGATCATAATTAGTTATCTTTAATATCTTTTCTGAAAATATTTCATTTTATGTCATTTTAATTTATTGTCATTATTTGTCATTTTATTTAGGTCTATTTTTGCTTTTGCCTTGTCTGAGATTGTTATTGCCACTCATGCCTTTTTCACTTCAGCTGAAGCATAACAGGTTATGTTCTACCATCCATCCCCACTTAAACTCTAGGTATCTTTCTCTTTCAAGTGTATTTCTAATAAACAGAGTGTTATTCTGGTTTCTAATCCATTCCACTATCTTCTTCCCATTCATATTCACAATTATATCTATGTGTTTTTCCTTCCATCCCATTTGCTTATTCTTTTCCTTCTCCTTTTCCCCCTGTTCACTCTTTAATAATTTGTTTTGTGTCCAACTAATCCTCCCTTAATCTAGTCTCTTTATTTCCCCTCCTCCTTTCTCTAAATCCCTTTCCTTTCTGCTTCCATGGTGGGCAAAATGACAATCTATGGTCAAATGGATAGGTATGTTCCCCTTCGATAAGTTCTAATGAGAATTGGTTCAAGTGGTGCTTCCCATCTATTGTTCCCACAATTCCCCCTCTCTCTTCCTTTCCCCCAAACCAGTAAATATTTTTTCATTGTTTCATTCTTCTTTTGTGAAGATCCCAATATAATAGAATCATATCTAGTCCCCTATCTAATTAAACTCCCTAGGGATGGTAAAGTTCTGAGGGGTTACATGAATCCTCTCTCCATATGAGAATTTAAGTAGTTTAATCTTTAGTTCTTTTTGATTGCTCCCTCATATTTGCTTTTTTTATGCTTTGCTTGAATCCTCTGTGAATATCACATTTAATATTTATCTCTGGTCTTTTTATCAGGAAAGCTTTATATTTTGTAAAATGTCTATTTCACCCCTGTAGGATTATACTCAGTTTTTCTGAATAAATTGTTCTTAGTTCTTAGTGTCTTTGCCTTTTCTGAATAAATTGTTCTTAGTTCTTAAGAGTCTTTGCCTTCCAGGACAACATATTCCAAGCCCTCTGTTCCTTTATAATGCTAAGTGTTAAATGTTGTGTGATTCTGATTCTGACTGCTAGGTATTAGCATTACTTTTTTTCTGGATACTGTCAGTATTATCTTTGATCTGCAAGCTTTGGGTTTCAGCTGTAATATTTCTGGGAGTCTTCATTTTGATGTTTCTTTTAAGTGGTGACTGGTAGATTCTTTTAGTTCCTACTTTGTCTTCTGCTAAGTAACTAGGCAGTTTTCTTTTGTGATTTCTTGAAATATGATGTATAGACTCTTTTTTTTTTTTTTTTTTTTTTGGTCATGATAGTTCAATGATTCTTAAATTATTTTTTGATCTGTTTTTCCAGATCAGTTACTTCTTATATTCTTCCATATTTTTAAGAGTTTTTTTTTTTACTTTATTCTTTTTCCTACTACTCTACTATCTTGACTCAGCATCTCCCAGATTATTTTTTTCCATCCATGCTGATTATACATTACTCTCCCGCTCATACTTTACACTTTAGCTAAATTGGCTTGCTTATTATTTTTCTGTTCATAAAATGCCATCTTTTGATTCTTTTCCCATGCATAGGATGTCTACCATATCTGGAATTCTCCCACCAATTTCAACCTTTTCAAATTTTAGATAATGACTCCTTTCAAAGAGTGTGTACTACCTCCTTTAATTATTATTGACCCCCTCCCCATCACTATACATTTATTTTGTATATAGCTTACATTATATTTACTAATTTTGGATATCTTGTATCCTCCCCTAACAGATTATAACTTTCTTGACAGCCCAAGCTCCATGCATGACATCTAACTAGTGCTTAATAAATGTTTAATTGACTTAATTGACTCCCCAGTGACTAAGGAATGAAAGGTAGTAAAATAATCCATTTCAACACATCTTGACTTTTTGAGAATAAACTCAAGGAAATTGCCCTCTGAAATGGAAGATTTCAGAAAGCATTTAGTCAATGATTTTATCATGGAGCCTGGCACTGTAGTGATGGTGTGGAACCGGGGAGAACAGGACAGTGCAGATTGTGGGACACTGAACATGAGAACTGAATTAGACCAGAAGATCATTCCTCAAGTCCAAACTGCTCTTTATTTCTTGTGAGGCAGTCAAGGATTTTCATCATTGTACTTGAGCACTAGCAGTAATAATAGCTAACATTTATATTGCTTTAAGATTTGCAGAGATGCAGCTCAGACATCATATTCTGAATGAATCCTTTCTTGATCATTATAACTGCCAGTGCTCACCTTCTCACAGAACTTTATACCTAACTGTTGTGGGATTTATGGGAGCTGAGTAACCCACATTGACTCCATCTTGTGACTCAATTCTGGAACTGGCTCAGTTCCTTTTCCATTTAATTATGGGTCTAATTCTGATTATTTGTAGCTAAACTGAAAAGGGAAGCAAGATTGATTTTCCAAGTAGGTAACTGAAGGTGAGGAGTAATATTTTTGTCAAGAAGTATGATTTTAGAGAATTAATCCACACTTATGGATAGAAACATGTAACCCAGCACACTGAAAAATGACTGAAAAATAATCAGGTGCATTTTTATTTGGTGGTGAGTTTATTGCTCCAGGCTGGGATTAGCAGGTGCCATTTTTTGTGGCTTGTTCAGTTGTGTCCCCATTTGGGGTTTTCTTGACAAATATTGAAGTAGTTTGCCATTTTCTTCTCCAGCTCATTGGCAGATGAGGAAACTGAGGCAACCAAGGTTCAGGCAAGTCAGTGGTAGGTGTAAGTAAAAATTATTAATAATATTAAATTTAAAATATAATAAAAATAAAAATGATAACATTATAATAATATGTAAGTATATATGTTATAGTATTTATATATATATATATATATATATATATATATATATATATATATATAAAACATGTGATATTTCAATAGTAAGATTTGCACTCATGAAGATGAGTCCTCCTGACTCCAGACCTGGCACTCTATGCACTTGGTGCCCTCTCGTTACCTCGTGTTTACACAGGTTCATTGGAGTAGCCAGGGTGGCTAGAGCTTTAAGTGTTATCTGGTGGTTCATGTGGAGAGAGTAACCTGCAGTAGCAACTGCTCCAAGCTACACAAGTATCTTAGGTGATGTCCAGAGTCTTTTAATCTAGATACCTCATAATACTTAGTCTTATACTGACCAAATTCCCAATGATTGCTCAATCAGTATAAAAAAAAAAAAAAAAAAAGCATTTTCTTCAACAAAAGTCATTTATTAGTCACTGTGAAAGGTGCTTTTCAATGTGAGCTAAATAAGGTAAACTTTATGCCTTCTTGGGAGTTTATTATCTAAGTGAAACAGATTTAAGAATAGAAAGGGCTTAACAATATACATAAAACAAATTCATAAAAATATATACATATATAACACATAGAAAGGACATATATTTGTGGGGATGATTTTTTTTTTGAATGAAAAATGGCCCCTCTTGGTCTGACTGGACCAGCCCTTGTCATCAGACCCTGGGGGATACAATATAAACGGAGGTTGGCCCTCCTTAAAGAGATTAGGCAATGCTGCTCTAGTGGCTGTGGCATGGGAGCCAGAACATCTGTATTCAAGGTCTCAGGCTGCTTCAGACGAGGCGTACTTCAATCAAAACAGAGTTAGGAGGGAGTGATTACCTTCCCTCACCTTTGGATAAGTCCAGGAAGGCTGCAAGAGAGGGTTCATGGTGGGAAGACGTTAGGAACAACTACGATGTAAACACAAAAGGCATAAAAAAGTGATTTTTTTGGTTTGGTTTTAGAAAAGATGGCTCTAAAAATCACCTTGGAAGGAAGCAAGGGAATGGAAGTAGCAGGGGTGGTAACTGGGGCTGGGGGAGCTGCTGGCTGACCTCCTGGAGAGGTCTCCTTGCCAGGTGGAAACAGATACAGGTTGGAATGGTGGTCCCTCGATTCTTCATGGCCCCCCAAGGTTTCCCTAAACTAAATGCAGGGATTAGGCAATAGATGGGATTTGTGCCTCCAGTCACTACTATTTCACACATAACTCTCCAGTGTACTGGAGGCTCACCTTCTAGGGGGGGGGGGGGGAAGGGAAAGAATAAGGGGGAAGGAGGAAAAGGAGAAAAAATGTGTGAATTGTGGCTCTCTCTACAGTGAGAAGCAGAATGTAAAAGACTGTCAGAGGAGAGAGGAAATGGCGTTAAGCTCTCTGATAGACGTTTACTTCTTTGTATCGTAGTCTGTGTTTTCATCGGAGTGTGGGTAAAGGCTCTAACGAGCACTAGAATTCAAGCCAAATAATCTGGGAAATTCCCTCCCCCCCCCATCTCTACTATCTACTATATGTGAAGCTCAAACAAATCATTTCACCTCTTGGGGTTTTAATGTCCTCAAAAGTAAAATGAGGGGGTTGGGTTAGGTGACTTCTTAAGGTCCCTCACGGTGTTAAAATTCTATGATTATTCTAAGTGTCACTCTTAATCTTGGTTTCCATAAAACACAGGGACTATCTACCTCAAAAGGTAATTGTGAGGAAAGAACTTTGCAGGCTGAAAAAACACATATGAGCTGGAGTTTCCACCACCCTAGGGTTTCTTGCTCAGAGCAGAGGTGTCTCAGGTTAAGGTCTCTGGAACACAGAATATAATGTACCAATCTTTCTCTGGTGTCTTTCTTTAGAGCTGGAGGATCCTCTAGTCTTATCCAATTTTTCTCTCGTGGGAAGTTGTATCAGAGAATGAGACAACCTTCTCCTTCCTAGTACTCCCTTTCCTAATTGTACACTTTGACCCTCGTGCTATGATGAGTTCTTCTGAGACATGGCAGATGGGTGTAGTTGCTCGGTCCTTTGCAAGGACTTGGTAATTCCTCACCATTTCAGGGTCCAGAGGAGGAGCAGGCTGCAGTAACAATCTCATGGACATCTCTTTATAATGTGGTTGAGGGTTGGGGCAGGGCCAACCCCTGCAGAATAAATTGGGGACTGGGTTGGATACAAGCTGAAAGCCAGGGTCCAGGCGTCCACCTGGTGACACGTGTCTGTACCTGTTTGTGGTGAAGAGAGAATAGAGACATAAGGGGAGATTCGCAGAGGATGGGGATAGAATGACTTCCTTTTAAAGAATGCAAGTTAAGAAATATTCAAACACTGTTTATCCTCTTTAATTCCTTCATTCTGGCAATAATGCATTACAAAAATTAACAAAGAAAATTGATTTAACTGCCTGGATGTACTGGATGTGGTCTATCTATTATGTATTATGTTCTTATTGATATTAAATTCCACTTCTGTAAGGGGAATTCTCAAATCTCAACCTCCCTCTCCCAATCATAGTGGTCTGTTAGTAGGTACTTAAAAGATTTTTTGATGAATTGAACTGTCCTCAAATTTTTATGACCCACTCTGGGTTACTCACTAAATTCTTAGCTTCTTCCAAAACCACACAAGCCCCATCTCTTTTGCAAAGTCTTAACTGACTATCCTATCATTCTATTCATTTAACTTTTTTTTTTTAAATTGGGAATGTAACAATCATTAACATACACAAACATTTCCACACACAAAAAAAGGAATAAAAAGCTTGAGAAATTAAAGTTTGATAAAATAAATGTAAAATATATGTAAATGTGTATAAATTTACATGAATGTATATGGGCATACATATATATTCATAATGAGAGTTTGTTAAAAAAAAAAAAAATGTGTGTGTCATTATGTGTGGGGAAAAGAACCAATGGTTTGTGAATATCTCTGCTTTCTTTCACCAATCAAGCAAGCAAGCAAGGAACAAATTTTAAGTTTGAACACTTATCAGGTTGACCGTACAAAAACAAACCCAAAATAATCTTATGCTCAAAGGCCTTAAACTCTTATCACTAATATAATATGGATTTAGATAAAGTAGAAAAAGGAAATATACCAAATCAATGCATTATGATTTTCATAAAGGAGGAGTCAGGGGGATCAGACTAGATTTTGATGAGCCAATCTCTGAAGGAGGCTAGAGATTCTATGAGGCAACTAAGTGACTCAGTGCAAAAAACTCTGGGCATGGAGTCAGGAAGACTCAAATCTGGCCTTAGACACTCCATCATTTAACCTCTACCTGCCCTAATTCACTGAAGGAAATAGCAAAGCACTATATTATCTTTATCCAGAAAAGCCTGTGAGATTATTGTACAGGGCAACAACAAGGTTATATGATGATCAGTTCTGACGGATGTGGCCCTCTTCAACAATGCAATGATTCAGACCAGTTCCAATGATTTTGTGATGAAGAGCCATCTACATCCAGAGAGAGGACCGTGGGAACTGAGTGTGGATCACAACATAGTATTTTCACTCTTTTCATTGTTGTTTGCATTTTATTTTCTTTCCCATTTTAATAGGGCACATCCAGGTATTTCAGGAAGGCATTCTTCCCAAGTAGGGTGCTAAGCAGCTAGGGAGCACTCAGTAAATGTATGTTGATTAATCAATAAATTGATTAGTAAGTTGGAGAGGGATTCAAGGGCAACCAAAATAGTCTAAGGTAATCAGAACATGCTAATGGAAGATCAGTAGAAGTAACCAAACATGTTTCACTTAGAAAAAGCATACTTAAGTGGGACACCACGGATTTGAAAGGCAATCTTCCACTTGGAAAAGACTTGTACTCTACTTGCATTTGGCTGCCGGGGATAAAACCAGCAGAAATGGGTGGAGGTTATAACTTGGCAAGTTTAGGCTTGAGGTCAGAAGCCTGTAAGAGCTAAAAGTGAGAAGGGCTGTTTTAGAGCCCGTGGATTAGTGGATTCCTCCTCCCTAGCTTCCTTCAGAGTCTAGCTCAGATACAGCCTTTCCTGATCAGTAACTTGTTAGACTGCCCTTCATAGCCTCCAAATTATTTTGCATTTATTCCATAAATATTTTGTATGAGAAGCAGCTGTTATTGACACTTACTTTCTCAATGCCCCAGGCCCCTCTGTAAGCCTATGAATTGCAGAATATTTTCCAAACTGCATTGGTAGAAGGGGTTTCTCAGAGCAATGAAACCCTAGGTCCAGTTTAAACCAAAAATATGTAGAAGGATCCCAGATCTTTCACTTACTGTGTCCTTGCAGAAATTATTTTAATCCCTCTGACCCTGAGATTCCTCCTTTGTAAAGTGAGAGAGGGGGAACTCTAAGATTTTTTCTATCACTTTTCTATGTGTGATTCTGCTTGACTGTGGAGGTTAAAACTAAGAATAATGGTTGGAAATTGCAGGGGTAGATTTAAGCTCAGGTGCTTACCAGCAACAGAAGGGGCTTGGGAGGTAGAGGGCAACTCTCACTGAAAGTCTTCAGACAAAAGCTGGATGACCAGACCTCTAAGATCTCTTCCCAGTTCTAAATCTATGACCCACTGCCTATGTTAAAGAAAGGCTTTTGTATTCAGGTTGGAACTAGAATATCAATGAAATTCATTTTCATCTGTTAGAGATTTCTGACCATGGGGGTGATGAGAGCCACAGGAAGGAGATAGGGGGAAATCCTGAAAATCTACAATCCCCAAACCTCATTTTAGCCATTTATTCCAATCTTTTACTAAAGTGACTCATAGCACTATAACTTGCTCTGACATGTTTCTCTAAAAGGCCTGGAGTTAAGCAGGAGGGAAGAGAGAAAAGGCAAAAGCCTCAGTTATGGTTATCTACTGGATTATCAGACCTTGGGCTAAAGAATGGGTCGTTTTTACATCACACCCACGAGGGCCTTGCCAGGTGAGCTTCAGTCTACATCCTTCACCCAATAGACTCAGGCCCAAACACCAAGTGGGGCTTAGCTCCAAATTCCCACAGTGGTCCAAGAAAACTGGAGCAAGAGAGGCAAGTTTTGTTAACTTGAAGCACACTCCTATATGGTCCATCCTTCGGGTGGTCTTCAAGAAACTGAACCCGCCTCCCCCTCCAGTGTTCTTACTCTGAACTGTCTGTATTCCTTTGGCACTTACATGCTGACCCCAGACAGCTCGTCCTTGGGGAAAGCCTTCTACTTCATATGTAGAGTATTTCCCACATCACCTATCAAAGTGCTCTGTACTATATCCAGTACTGATTAACATTTAGACTGGGGTTTTTCTTTTGGAGAGGGACAGGCCAGCTGAAGGGGGGGGGTCATGATTCTCTTACCTCTTGAAGTTCGGGGGGGGCAAGATGTTACCCTGGCAATCCAGCGGGGGCACCCTGGCTTCACTTCTTGATTTGAGTATTCCTGCTTCCGTGATCTCCTTTTTGGTCTGGGTGACTGCCCTATTCTTTCTCTCTGGGTCCGTGAAGATAGGATGAGTGTCAATAAATTGCAATAAAGTGTTTTTCCCAAGATAGGAAGGTGGAGGGATACGGTACTTGGTAAAAGAACATTTATGAGCTTCAGTGCGAGTGAGCCATCGCCAGACATTACTATCGTAAGATTTATCAGGCTTTGAGGGAAAAACTGGGGGTAGACGCCCCACATCCACCCAAGTGTGGTAGCCCCACGTATGCTGAGTTGGGTCCTTCCAAGGGGAAAGGAGTCGGTGATGTGTGATGGACTTTAGTTTCGTTTGAGACGGCTGCTTCACAGCTAAGTGATGGTAGGGCTTTGGAGTGAAGCCTCCCCACACCAAGGGGATGTCTGGGTGCAAGTATTCTCGCTCTACCCATGTTTCCTCAGTTATGGGATCGTCGCAACAGGTCATCTAGGAAAGAGTTAAGATGGGGCCTGGTGACAGATGTGAGTTGGTAGAGAAATTGGCCTCTCCACTATTTTGTTCAGCTGAAACCAAAGAATAAGTGCCGAATGAGCCTTAAACTTCAGTCCTTTTCCTCGCCTTAAACTACTTTCCCAGGAAACTAATGCTGGCCAGCATTTTCCCTAGCACTTATTCACTACTGGGCAGGGTAATAATCCTGAGTCTAGCATGGAGAGCAGGCCACTGCTTTTTCTTACACTTAAAGTCACTTTATAGTCCTTCTGTCTTTATTACGTACACATTTCCATAGAATTCAGAGCTGGAGATTTTTTTTCCAATCCAATCTATTCATTTTATAGATGAAAATCAAGGCTCCCCAAAGTGAAATGACTTGTCACACAGGGATGCCGATTGGTAGCAAGGGGCAGGGCTGGGTTAACACCTCCCTCCCCACTATCTTGAGGCCCTTTCCCTCCAATCACCCTTGCTCGTTTTGCCAGTGTCCACAACTCCCCCACTCTTCCAGCCCTGACCACTCCAGCAAGTCCAAGTTTGATCAGATGGCAGGTGCCATCTCTCACATGGCTAAGGTGGGAAGACTAGGAAGCTCTGAGATGGCACATCAGCACAATCAGTTCCTTCGGGGCCTAGTAGAAAGGACCTCACTTGAGCTCATGATAAAAACAATTACATAAGGTAGTACTCTGGATACAGGGATCAGCTTTCTGGGAAACAGCCTTCCTACCTGTAGGAAAGGTTCTGTATTTTGTGATGGCTCATTCTCTCCTCCAGGAAGTATACCTGATCACATTACATGTTTAAAAAAAAAAAAAATCGAAGCCAGAAAATGTCCTTCTGCTCTAAGTCTCCATTGTTTGCTCATGAGTTGCTATGGTGATGCATTATGATGAGTGAACTGTGTATGAAACCATTTGCACTATTTGGGCCTACAACTGCTGGAGGAAACGGTGGTCTCACCATAACATTAGATCTAGAAACCTCGAATTTCATGTACATTTAGACTGTGTTTAGTTGCGACACCTTCTCAAAAAAATAGCCTGACTGTATTCTTAGTGGGCTGTTGGGGAGATAGATAGGGAAGCCTCCCTAGGAATCCCAGATGAAAATGGATCACTACCTTAGGATAGTTTTATCCTCAATAATTAACTGAATGGGGTAGGAGAAACCAAGAAGGGCATCTTCTTCCCAAAGAGCTGAACAGTTCAAAGGCCCCCTTTTTTGGTTTTCATTTCAAATTCTTATTCAGCACTTGCTAAAGATTTACTTCTACATGAAGATGCAAATAAAAATGTGGGCAGGGAAAGGATTTCAGGCTAGCCATTGTCCTATTGAGTGAAAAATTCTTTTTACACAACGAAGATGCAGAGTTTAAGAGCAAGATAGAAAATGTTAAAAGGGATAGTAGGAGGTTGAGAGTCAAGTTTTGGTCAGTGTAGTCAGGGCTAACTTCTTTAGAACAGCCCCTCTCTTTCTTCCCTCCTATTCCCAAAGTTCAGTACCATACTGATCCCGCCCCTACCCCTCAATCCTTGCCATGTGATGATTCATGTTTTCCTTAGAACTCAGAAGTCTCCAGACACCAAATACTTTACAAAACCCAACTTCTCCACCCTGGCCTTTATTGAGTAGGCAGTTATAATTGTGTGTGCCTAAGGCTCTGACCTAATATAAATGATAGAACTTTGGCTTAGAGGGTGCTGAAGTGCAAAAGGAGGGGATCCAGTATAAGTAAGGGTGACCTTATGATCTCACACCCCTCCCCCCCAATCCCACCCATCCTTTGGCCAAATTCTCCCTTCTCAGACCTTCTAAGGGCCGCTTGGCAAAATCTGTTATCTCAGAAGGAATCCTCTAGTAGCCTCATACCTCCCCCCATTCAGCTTTGGGGAACTGATCCCATTACAATGACAATCTGCAGCAGTATTATGGCTTCCCTTTGTTCCACTAAGAATCGCCCAATCCTCAACAGAAAGTTATTGCAGAATTCCAGTGTAGGGAAAACAGATCTCCTATTCTGAATGCACGGTGGGTTAAGAAACCTTGAGAAGTGCATTCCTGACCCAGAAAAACCCATGAGTCATGAACACAAAGCCCTTGTCTCTCAGAGAAGACCAAAAGCAAGCCATGGAAACAAACAAAACCCCTCCTCACCCTTCCCACCCATAGGCAACCCCCAGGATACTGATCTAAGGAAATAAAGTTATGTTAATAATTAGAGGATAATTTGGAGAATATACACTATTTACAATGACCACCTGGCCCTAAAGGACCACTGAGAGGAGAGAAGGGAGAGGAGGGAAGAAGCTTCTGGGCACAAACAGGGCTGGGAGCTCCTCCACCAGAAGTGCCTGGTAAGGAGGGCAGGTGGGCCACAGAGTGCCTTGGGGGAAGCTCTGGGACAGGCAATGGACAGCCATCAGGAGGCTAGCTGGATCAGGAGACAGCTAGAACATTACTGGCTACCTTGCCCTAATTGGGAGAAGCAGACAGGTTCACCAGCTTTTGGCAGCCCTGCTGCCATCACACAAGAGTATGGGAAGTGGTCCAACCGTTACACCACCCAGCTATTTGCCAAACCTGAACTAGTAGGGAATGCTGGGCTCTACCGTAATTCAGGGATAAACTGAGACCAACTAATATTGTCAGGGCCCAGGGGATCCTCCTCTAAGCCAGGAAAACTGATGTCCAACAAGATCTTGCTGAGGCTGTCATTCATTGTGTCCAGAACCAGGCCTTCCGTCAGTGAACGGTTGGCAGAAAGGCTGGAGATGTGCATCTCAGGGGAGCCCGGCTTGGGGGCTTCAGAATCTGAGACAGGAGAGCTGTTGAAAGGGTCAGAGACCAAGTCAAGTGACTCTGGATTAAGAAGCTCATGGGGTGACTCAAAGAGAGGAACATTTTTCAGTGGGGTAGTGCTGAGATCTAGCAGACCCATGGAATCTGGCAGCAGAGTGAAAGATCCCTGGGGAGTGCGCACTGGGCTGAAGTCGAGCCCTGCCTCCTTGCTTGGGGGTGTCAGCCTCCACGGATCTGGGGTCATGGGGAGAACAGCTTTGCTGGGGGTGGACGAAATGGGTAGCTTGCATAACATCTCCTTGACTGGTGTTTTAAAGGGACCTCCTTCATCCTGAGAGTGGCTGAGTTGGGAGGTAGGCTCTGATGCCTCTGGAAGGAAGGGAAGATCTGTGTTTTGTCTGGAAGGTCCAGGGATCTCTGGGAACAAGAGTTCTGGCTCTTCCAAACAAGGTGGGATAAGGTGCTGTTTCCTTCTCGATCGGCTCATCTCCCTCCTTTCCCTCCGCTTAATCACAAGCATGTCAGAGACGCCCCGTGGTGGGGACTTGAGCCCCGTGAAGGTCTTCTTGGGTCTGGAAGTAGAGAGAAGGGAAGGGTCCTGCCAAGGATGTGGTACTTCCTCCTTGACCACCGGAAAGGGTGAAGGCCACTCTTCTAGGGGGGGGCTTTCCACTTTGATAGGTCTTGTGAACTGGGATAGTTCTTCCATGGGCTGGAGATCTTCTTCTTTGACAGACTGAGCTCGAAACAAAGGAGATAGCCCTTCCCCAGGTAGGGCTCTTTCCTCTTTCAGTGATCCAGAAGTGGAAAAGGGAGAAAGTCCCTCATCAGCTAGCAGCACCTGAAAGCAGAACACAAAAATGGTGGGAGGACTTCTTGGGTTCATATTCCATCTTCTGCCTTTGAGCAGAATTTAATTACTCTAGCTTATTATTCAAAATTCTCCTGGGAAAGAGATTGCACTAATTATGATAACCTATCTCAGGATCTAATAAAGCTTTTTCGATTGAGAAGTTGGTTCTCTGCCTCAGTTAAATCATCATTCCTACAATTTAACTTTCTAGGTTCTCACTTTTTTGTCTATAACATCACTCTGAAACCTTAGAGATACAGTTCAATTCCATGAACTGTTATTTATTTGCTACCTTAGCTTTGCTATTTTATTTTTTTGTGATTTGAAGGAAATCTCTAACTCTCCAGGTCTCAGTTTTCTATAAAGGACAGATAATAATACCTACAGTAATATGGGTACTACCTTATCTTAGGTAATATCAATTTCAAAGGATTATTTTGAAGATCAGATGAGACAGTATAAAGCACATTATAAGTGTTAAAGTATTATAAAACATCAGTTATCCTATACAACCTTCAGGGCACATCCCTTTCTTTCTCAATGAATACAGTAGTTAATTAACTCACAGTCTCTCTCCTTTCTAGCTCCTGTCCTCCATATTCACCTCATACACTAATACTCCCTTAATCACTCTTTAACTTCCCAGTTCCTCAATCCCTTCATTTCCCACAGCCTACTCCACCTCAGTCACACATGGATGGTCATAACCTGGAACTTGACTTCACCCACAAATGCCACCACCTTTGAAGTGGATGAGAATTCTCTTACAAAATCTGCCTTACCTTTACCAAACTTTCTTCTTCCCCCACACTCTGACCTCTCAGTTTTGTTCCAGGCCATCACCCCTGTACCAGTCACACTTCCTTCCTTTCTCCATCTTAAACACTTGAGAATTTGTTTAATTCTTCCAAGTCCCTTATATTGCTGAATGTGCTCTTACGAGCCTCAGATTGGAACTCACTATTTCCTCCTCAAACCCTCTCCCTTCTGTATCTCCCTTATTGTTGTTGAGGACACTGTCACCCTGTCAGTTTCCTAAACTCAAAGCCCAATTCTCTTCAAAGTCCTTCTACCTCTTGTTCCCCTCAATGGGACAGACGCTCCTGCCTGCCTGCACTACTGCAAATAGCCTGCCATGAGTTTCTCCCCATTCCAGTCTATTCTCCCTTCAGTTACCAAAGTGATTTTACTAAAATACAAGTCCAACCATGTCCCTCCTCCGCCCCAATAAATTACAGTGGCTTTTACCTCCAGGATCAAATATAAACTCCTGTTTGATTTATAAAGCCCCCTTCCCTAGCTTGCCAGATCTCTTCTTATAATTCATATCTCATACCTCTTATATGTACTCTGCAATCAAGTGACCCTGGGCTCCTAGTCATTTCCCAAACAAGAGCCTCCATCTCTTCACTCAGAGTTTGTTTACTGTCTGTCCTCCTACCTAGAATGCTCTCCCTCCATCTCTACCTCATGGCTTCCTTAAAAAGTCCCAAGTAAAACTCACCTTTTACAGGAAGTGTTTCCCAATCCTTCTTAATTCTAGCACCCTTCCTTTGTTGATTTATTTCTTATTTATTTTGTATATAGTTTGTTTCCATGTTGTCTCCCCTTCTCCTCCCAATTAAATTGTGAGTTCAAGGGCAGGGACTGTTTTTTTGCCTTTCTTTGTACATTTGACACAGTGCCTAGCACACAGTTGGTACTTAATGAAAGCTTATTGGCTAATTTTACATTTAAAACTGGAGCCTAGTACAATGCCTTCCATAATGAGGCCTGATATATTTTCACTTTCATCTTTCATAATTTGACTTCTGCACCCACAACCTTCCTGGAACTGCCTCTTCAAAATTTTCCCATGACCCTCTAATAATCCAATTCAGTCTTTTTTTTTCCCTATATCAATGTTTTTTTGTTTTTTTTAAAATATCATGTCTTGCTCTTCCTTGCTGAAAAGTTAGTCAAAAAGTCTTGACAAAAAGTCTGCAAATATAACATTTCACTTTCACACTCCTCCATCTCTACCATTGTCTGACCTCTGGACTGAGATTGCTTAATGAAATCAATCTAATTTGCTGTCCATGGCCCTTTTTCAGTTATCCTCCTTCCTTGAACTCTAGGCCTCTGACCAGCATCCACCCTTCATCTTAGAAATCCTCTTTTTGTTCTAGTATTTACAGTTCTTCTAGCTCTTCTCCTATTCCTCTGATTGACCATGATATCTCCTCTGTTGGTTTTTGTTTTCCTCCCCAAACCAAATACAGGGTTCTCTAACATTCTTTCATCAGACTTGCTCTTGTCTTTTTAAATTCTTTCTTGGTATCTCATCCATTTAATTACTTTTGCATAATTTATTGCCAAATCTGTAGCCTTAATTCTGGCTATTCTAAGCCAACATTTCTAATCCTTTCTGGAATTCTTCACCTGGATATCTCATCCAGAATCAATTTATTATGTTCCAGATATAACTCATTTTCCTAAAAACTATTCTTAATAATAGTAGCACCATTTTCCCTTAACATAGACTTCTCTTTTTTTGCCCCCATAAAAATATTTTGATTTTACTTTGGAAATATTTCTTGCATTTGTCTACTTTTCCCCATCATTACTGATATTTCTCTATTTAAATTCCTTTTTAAATTATCAAATCCCAAACCTTTACAACAAAAATGTCAACTATTTCTCCACTTCTGGTCTCTAGCCTCTCTAATCTAGCCTACAGACCACTACCAGCTGCTTCCTTTCTAAATCATAGTTTTAATCATTTTAGCCTCTGGCTATTTCTTTTCATGGCATTCCACTGTCAATAAAATTAATTGCAAAGTCCTTTACATGATATTTTCAGACCTACAAACTGTCCCCCAACCTACCTTTCCAGCCTAATCGATTTCCCTTGACAAATCAACAATCCTAGCAAAATGAACTATCATTTTCTTAACAGTTACTGTATTTTTCTGCATCTTTGCCTTTGCTTATCTTGTTTTAAGACATTTTTTCTCTTTTGCCCCTCCTTCTTTTGGTATAACTAGTTCAAAGGGCACCTCCTTCAGAAAGATTTTAATGACCCTTCCCAGATGGAAAGACTTCTATTTAATTCCTAAAGCACTTTCCCTCCCATCTCTTTGTTTTGGAACTTAATTATAACATAATTCAGAATGTAATCTTTTTTTTTTTTTCCAAATACATATAGTTTCCAATATTTATTTTCGTAAGACTTTGTGTTTCAATTTTTCTCCTCTTTTCCTGACCTCCCAAATTCCCTAAGACAGCAGGCAACAGGATATAGGTTAAATATGTGCAGGAATATAATCTTCTCAAAACTGTTTTTTATCTTCCCAAGGAGAGAAATCATGTCACATTCAGCTTTGTATCCTTACACAGAACCTAGCATAATGAACTTGTGTGTAAGTATTTGTTGACTGACTAGATGAGGACCTTTACAGGAGAAAGGACACTACTCACCTTGGGGGCAATGCGCACCCGCTTGCTATGACGAACAAGCTCTGAACTCATGAGAGAGGCAGCCAGGGGTAATGGCACCTTCACCGAAGGCTGCAGCACCAGGGATTGGTTCACTGGGAACTGGATTGGTACTAGATATGAGTTGACCCTTGGGAGTAGCGGCTTCATCTTCCGTCCTGAGAGAGAGGAGGAGGTCAAGAGCACTGGGGGCCAGACTTCCTCCCCTTTCTCAATCCCAGATCCTCTTCCCAAGGATAGAAGCTGATCACTTAACCTAAGAGTCTTGACTCTTTTTAGATTTGCTCATAAACAGAATCTGAACTTGGCTCTTCCCATATACTTACGTGCACTCAAGGGGAGCTCGGCTTTGATGCCCAGGTTTCTGCGGAGATCAGGGATGGGACGCTTCTGTTGCTGCTTGTCAAAAAAGGGAAAAGAAAAAAGCCTAGTTTAGAAAGGTGTGAGGGACGAGAAGCAAACCCCACCAGCTGCTCTGCTCTGGAACAGTGCTGTCTCTCTGCCACCTGATAGCCATAAAGGAAGAAAAAGGTGATCCAAGGGGATCGCCATGGGTCCTGTCTCCATGGCCTGTTTGTGGGAAGGGTGAGCAGCATAGTGACCAACAGTAGCAGAACAGTGCCCCCAACTATACCCATGCTGTGTCCCCTGGGGAGCTAGACTGTATGGTTAAATAAGTGGAAAAGAAGAGCAAAGGAAAAGAAATGTGTGTGAAAATAGCTGCTTGCAAGACTCATGTCATTTACATTGCTGCTATCCCATGCCAAGTCTGTGGCACTGTTCTCCTGTCATGCTGCACTCTGCTGAACACCTTGCTGTTGCCTGTGGGAAGGGAAAGGGAAGTAGTTGTGATCCCTCAACAGGTATGCGTCTGGGGAGGTGAGACAGAGGTAATGAAGCAGCTCAGCTCTCCCACGCCTAAGATAGCCTTGGGGTGGTCTAGGCCAGCAGTCACGTGGCCCTGGGATTGCCTGCCCTTCCTTGGGTATCTTGTCCCTGTCCACTGAAGTCATGCTGAGCAGCAAAAGGAGAACAAGGCCGAGCCCCGAGCTGGAGAGAGAGAATCTTACTGATTCCAAGTGCTCAGACGATGGTGGAGACCCTGGGTCCAGTGGCTGCAGACAGCAAGGCATTGGGAAAGAAATGAGATTGAAGTTACCAACCAATTCGGTCAATTTCACCAGTATGGGAAGAAACATAAACCTGACAAACTGAAGAACACTTTCATAAAATACTCCTTGAAGAGCTTTAGGTATAGGAACCACTGTTCCTTTCAACAAAGAACTCCTTAGTTAATACATCAGGAATTAGGTCCTCAGTTTAAAAAACTCCAAATTTTGCCATTTTTGTCACCTCTAAAATTTTTTGCTACATTCCTTATCTACCCCTACACCCCCATCCTCCAAAAGCTTATCCACTATTTTTCAACTGTACATAATGCATTATATTCTTAGCACGTGTTGACTGGCTGATCAGAGAACAAAATGATCTGACTCCCTCATAAGTACTGTCACTCTCAATTCTGAAAGGGTTTCTGAGTCTAAAAATAATCCCCAGTAGCCATCCCCTGCATACCAGGATGCTCACCTTAAACACCTGGTCCAGTGTCAAGTAACGATTGGCATCAGGGTGGATGGTCCAAAAGGAGACCTTGCCATTGGCAGATGTCTCCCGAACAAACATGTCATGTAGAGAAAGATTGTGGCGAATGGAATTCTGAAATGAGAGAGAGATATTCAGATTTCAGTTTTGGAAACATGACTTTTGATTCTCATTGGAGGATGGTACTCAACTACCTAATCTCAATTTTCTTCTTCATAATAAAGCCTTTTTGGGGGCCAAGTCTCTGGCCCCATGGTAACTACACTTCTTACTCTAAAGCTCCACTGCAATGTCCCCAGACTCGGTCATGATCCCAGGGATCTTGAGCCAGACACAAGCTAGTGATTTACTCCCATTTTTTAAGGTTAGAGATCAAGAGATGAATCGAAGTAGTTATTAGGGGAAGGAAGAAAACTAGTTTTAGAGTGAATCAATAATTAATATCAAGAGAGACTTGTGTAGAAATTTAGTCAAGTTGTGTCATATGCTAGAAAGTTGAGGGAGATAAGAATTGAGAATCAGAGGTCACATAACGGGAGGCAGTATAGGATAGTAGTTTCAATTTTCTAAGTGGCAGAGCTCTCAGGCATATTTCTATCAATGAATTGCAAGTCAGACCAAAAAAGTCATAGAACTTTAACTGAAAGGGGTCATAAGGGATTATCTGATTCCACTTCCTTATTTTGTATATGAGGAAATCAAAACCCAGAAGATTGAAATGACGTGTCAAAAATCACAGAGGCAGGAAATGGTAGAGCTATTAATCATTCCCTTGTAACACACCTCAGTCAATTTTGGTTTTGTCACTGGCTGCCAGTTTCCATCTGATGTGGTAGAGAATAGTTGGTCCCTGGTGTGGGATTCCCTTTGAAACTCAGCCTAAGTATTATAATTTTATATGGGGCTTTTCCTTATTTCCTACAGTTACTAGTGCCTTCCTTTCCCAAATTATTCTGTTTTGTATATACTTATACAAAATATCTCCAGGAACTGTTTCATTTGAATTTGTCTACCCAGAGCTGAACATAGCACCTGACACACAATAGGTGCTAAATAAATGCTTGTTGATTGTCAGAGCTATAAGACAGTGTGCCTAAGTCTTTCCATGTGTAAAATTAGGATCAGTCCTTAATATATACCTTCAAAAAAATGTAAAAATAAATGAAATAAAGTACCAGAAACATGTTAGATAACAGCTCGTGCAGTGAGTGGAAGGCAAGGTGGAACAAAAAAACAAAGACTGATTCATGCAACAAGAATAGGAGACATCAAAGATGAACAGACCAAGAGCATATCAGAATCTTCAAAACACAAAAGGTACAACAAGGAGGCCTCAAAGGCCCTGGCTGATGTGGAATTTACCAACACAAGTAGCACCAAAAAAAGAAACATCCTCACCCATGAAATCTCAATTCAATTAATAGTGGTTGAAGAACTGTTAAGACCATTACCTACTGAGACCACCATCACCTAAGTCCTTGAGGAGGGCTACAAGGGCAGCTGCCTGTTCCAATACTGTTTATAACCTGCTCCAATTCCTAGGACAGGGCTCTACCCAGACAGTCCATACTAGGGGCCAACTATTCTCTACCACATCAGAGGCCAGTAGATGGAATGCACGGCACTGTGCTTCACTCCCTGCCATCATCCTCTCTCCTGAGGGGTCAGACCCTTGGTAGACCACTTTAAAAACTTGCCAATCCCACCAATATATAGAAGGGATTCATCAGCCTTTGTAGACACCCTAATAGAAATTCTAATAGCTAGATTATTTGAAGCAAGTTATTCTACATTAACTCTAAAAGTGTGATTAGGAACCATGGAAACTTGGAAAGATATTCCAGAGACTTTCAAGCATGAAATTCCGTAATCTATTCTAAAAGATGATTTCAGGGCAAGTTATATAGTAAGACATGACATCTAGCTGCATGCTAAGAGTATTTTCTACTAAACAAGGGCAAGGTGGAAATCTGAACTACTTTCTGTGCTGGAGTGAACAACAAAATATCATGGTATTATAAATTGGAGGAACTGAATAGATAATTTCTTGGCTATTTTGCCTAAGTTACTGGAAGTACATTATACACTCAAATTTCAGATGCATTTATTTTTGGGTCTAGTCTCTTCTGCTTTCAACTGTTCTTCCATGACACCAGACAGTGGGGATTCGGTCACCTGGACCCTGGTTGTTATAGAGACATTATAGAGACCTTCCAGCCCGGTTTGGCGATGTGCTTAAAGTAGGGAAAGTGATCCTCAATCCAGGTATAGATGTCTTTCAAGGTCATGCGTTTCCGCTCAGTGCTGTTGATGGCAAACTGGATCATGGCCATGTAGGAATAAGGTGGTCTTTCTGATACAGAATCCTGCCAGGAGGTTGAGGCAGCTGGGGGTTCTTCCACCTGAGGACAAAAAGAGAGCCAAAGGAAGAGAACAACAAAAAGGGAAAAAGAGGAGAGAAACCAGTTATCAAAGCTGCCCATCTAGAGTCCATCTCTTGGGAAAAAAATCCTCTTACTCAAGAGGATGATTCCTGAGGAAACTCATTTTCAACCATCTAACTCTGGGACCTGTCCTATAAGTAATTATCAGAGATTCAGTCCTTTCTAACTCTGTGATAACCTATTTATATCAGACCACTCAGTATTATATCTCTGAAATTTCTTCCAGGTTTAAATCTGTGATACTAATCCAAACTGACTTAAGCCAATCCAGTTGTCTGATGTAAATGGTTACACAGAATTAGGAGGAACTGAATTTCTGATAACATCAGACTACCAGATTGGCTTAATCAGTCTGAATTATTCTTAAGGATAACAAATTAAGCAATTTGTCCAAGGTCACAAAAAAAAAAAAATTTAGTAAATTGCAGGGTTGAGATTTGAACTCAGGTCTTTTGACTTCAAACACAACATTGGGAAATATTTAAATCACATGTGATTCACTTTGCTACAAATATTTTTCCAAATTTACAATTCTCTGTGTTCATCTTTTGGCAATAGTTTTTACCCATTTTTATTCTAAATAAGTTTTACTCTTTTGGCGACAATAAAATACAATAAAATAGTCTGTTCCTGAATAATAAAACTACCCCCCCCCGAGTAGATATGAACATTTCCATCATCTTTCTTTCTTCACAATCATATGTAATATATTCTAAATGCCCCCATCAGATGTAAAACCTAATGCTTGGTTGATGGGTTAATATATGGTAAAGTTGAATATAATGTACTGACTAATAGGGTAATGTTTTGCACGATAAAATTTAAAGAAATAAAGCATTTCTTGATATGGCAGCAAAGCCCCAAATGCTGTTCCACAGAGAAAAATATTTATTCCCTTCACATTCTGGCAGTGTGCTAGTGAATTTATATAGGTCTTGTGTGTTGGAAAGAATTCTCCAGAAATGATTCATAGTTCACAGAAGTCCTATTGATAAGTCATGGCAGTATGGAGTTCTTTATGGAATGTAAACTCGGCCAATTCCTTCCAGGACAGAAAGGCTTTAAGTAAAATTTCAGTGAAGGACTTTTGCCTGAGAACCAAGCTATCTAATTTCAAGAAGCTTGTTAACAAGTTGGCTGTAGAATGATTGACTTTTTGGACATATCAATTCACAAAGTCCAATTACTAAAGTTCAAGGGGATCACAATCTACGTCAGTGGAAATAGTCAAATCATATATTTTTGAAATATTAGAAAGAGTAAGTTCAAAATATTTTATCATTATTAAATTAGAACTCATATTTGGATGGTTTGCTATATATTACATAGGAATTTCCATCAAAGAATATATTGTCGCGGGGGGTATATTGCAATCCACTAAGCCAGGTGGATGAAGTAGATAACAAATTTTTAACATAAATCACAAATTGAGCAAAGAGAAAAAAATATAATAATGAATGGTTCATTCCAATAGATCAGATTGAGAAGCTGATAAATTCTTCAGTTCCCTGGGGATAATTTTCATTTTCACTGGGGAAAAACCAGGGTACAGAGGAAGATAAGGAGTCAGAAGATCAGGTCCAAATTCCAGCTCTAACCCTGATTACCTAAAGGATCTTAGGAAAGCCACTTAATCTCTTTCTGTCTCAGCTTCCTCACTTGCAAGAATACATAGATGAATTTCTAGCCATATGAAAAGATGCTCCAAGTCATTAATAATCAGAGAAATGAAAATTAAGACAACTCTGAGATATCACTACACACCTGTCAGATTAGCTAGAATGGCAGAGAAAGATAATGCAGAATGTTGGAGGGGATGTGGGAAAACTGGGACACTGATACATTGTTGGTGGAATTGTGAATACATCCAGCCATTCTGGAGAGTGATTTGGAACTATGCTCAAAGAGTTATCAAACTGTGCATACCTTTAGATCCAGCAGCATTACAACTGGGTTTGTATCCCAAAGAGATTTTAAAGAAGGGAAAGGGACCTGTATGTGCAAGAATGTTTGTGGTAGCCCTTTTTGTAGTGGCCAGAAACTGGAAACTGAGTGGATGCCCATCAATTGGAGAATGGCTGAATAAATTGTGGTATATGAATATTATGGAATATTATTGTTCTGTAAGAAATGACCAGCAGGATGATTTCAGAAAGGTCTGGAGAGACTCACATGAACTGATGCTGAGTGAAATGAGCAGGACCAGGAAATCATTATATACTTCAGCAACAATACTGTATGAGGATGTATTCTGGTGGAAGTGGCCCTCTCCAACAATGAGATGAACCAAATCAGTTCTAATAGAGCAGTAATGATCTGAACCAGCTACACCCAGCGAAACAACTCTGGGCGTTGACTATGAACCACTACATAGAATTTCCAATCCCTCTACCTTTGTCTGCTTGCATTTTTGATTTCCTTCACAGGCTAATTGTACATTGTTTCAAAGTTCGATTCGTTTTGTACAGCAAAATAACTGTTTGGACATGTATACATATATTGTATTTAACTTATACTTTAACATATTTAACATGTATTGGTTAACCTGCCATCTGGGGGAAAGGGTGGAGGGAAGGAAGAGAAAATTTGAAACAAAAGGTTTTGCAATTGTCAATAATGGAAAATTACCTATGCATAAAATTTTTGTAAAAAAAAAAAAAAATACATAGTTGAAACTAGATGATCTACAAGGTCCCCTCCAGTTCTAAATCTGAAATCCTATGACTTCCCAAAGGTTGAAGAAATGACAAAAAGAAAGTGCATCATGATTCCATTATTTTAGAACTGATTTCAAACAATAAGAAGAAACTCCATAGGTTAAAGAATTGTGGTACATGAATATAACAGCATATTGTGTCACAAGAAATGACAAAATGGACAATTGTAGAGGAAATTGTAAGAACATCTCTCTGAACTAATAAAGAGTAAAATGTTCATCTAGAACAGTGGTCCTCAAACTTTTAAAATAGGGGGTCAGTTCACTGTCCCTCAGACTGTTGGAGGCCGGACTATAGTAAAAACAAAAGCTCACATTCTGTTTCCGCCCCTCAGCCCATTTGCCATAACCCAGTGGGGCTCACGTAAATGTCCTCAGTGGACCGCATCTGGCCCACGGGCCGTAGTTTGAGAACCTCTGATCTAGAACAATTTATACAATGACATTATATATTCAACTTTGAAAAACTTTAAACTATGATTAATGAAATGATACACCATGAGACAAAGTTTTGAAAATGAATCATGCCACCCACCTCCTGCCAGAGAAATAATGGATTTAAAATGCAGAAGAAAACCTACATTTTTGGACGTGGTCAATGCGGAAATTTATTTTGCTAAATGATGCATATTTGTTTTGGGGAAGTTTTTTTTGTTTGTTTGAAGTCTTAAAAAGTGGGGTTGTACGAGGGAGGAATATTAAAGCATGTAAAAAGAAATCAATTTTAAAAAATAAGACCTTTTAAAAGAATTATATCATTTTATAAATTGTTATAAGAAAGAATCCCTAGACATAGTCTAGCATATGAGTTAAGAGAAAGATCAATTTAAAGAAAAAGTAGGAAGATCCCAGAGTCCAAAAAGAAAGGAGGAACAAAATTTGATGACAAAAGTGTGAATGATTCTGATGAAGAAAGTAGGAGATGATATCTAAAAAAAAATTAATATATAGAGAGAACTCAGTGATGAGATTTAACTGTAAAAGAAAACATATATATGAGATCGCATCAGAGATAGGTAACAGAATTACAAAAGGATGGCCAAATTCGGTAAGAATATTAGGTTAAAATTCAACATGAACTGAGGCTTGCAATAAATACTAAGGACAATAAAAATGCTATGTTGGAAACAAGAAATAAGACCAGGTTTTAGGGAGATAAGGTTATAACATGACAAAGAAGAAAAATCAAACTTTTATTTTGCCTCTATAGTCTCTATTAATAAGAATAATCTTCAAATGGCAATGAAAGAAAAAAAAAAAATACCAGGAAAATGAAATCCAAGATACTTGAGACAAGAGAGCATCCAACTGCTCTTAAAGATTTCAAATCATCTGATAGAAGCAAAATTATATTTCAACACACTGTAGAATTTAGAAATGAATGCTGAATTATTGCTCATGACCTTTGAAAAAAGGTGCCATGGAACTGAGATCAGCACAAAGGTGTATTCTTACAGCAAAGTGGCTTATGAAGATTTTAAAAAGGAAAACAGCAGTTACTATGACTCAATATGGATTAAGAATCTTTTTATTTTAGGCAAAACTGCAAACTGGTAAGTCAAAGGGATGTTATTGACACAGTATAATCAGATGTATTCACAACTGTGTAAACAGATATATAGACGTCCAGTTACTGAAATGACATCAACTTGAACACTATAGCTATTGGAATCCCATAGGTGTTTTATCCTATTCAATATGCAAGTTAAAGATAAAGATGGTACACATATATTAAATCTTCAGATCAAATGTTGTTAGGGGAATAATTAGCATATTGAACAATACAACCAGGAACTAAGAAGATCCAGACATGCTAGAATAGTGGACTAACTCTTTTAAGGATAAAACTTAATCGAAATAAATGTAAAAGTACTGTGCCAGGGTTCTGAAAGTTAAGTGCACAATTACAGAATCAGAAAAAATATCACAATAGCTAAAATTAAATAGTGCTTACTATGTGCCAGTCATTATGTAAGCACTGTGTACAACTATTATCTCATTTGATTCACAATAACCCAGCAATAATGATGCTACTATTATTCACATTTTACAGATGAAGAACTGAGGCAGAGGTTAAGTGCTCTATCCATTTCACCACCTAACTGCTCCCTAAGGCAGATCATATTAAAAAGATCCAGGGGTTTTAGTGAATTCCAAGTTGTATAGAAATCAACAGTGTGATATGGCAGTCCCCAAAAGCTAATATGATCTAAGGCAACACTAACAAGTCTAAGTAACTGAAAGATAGGGAATTATACCATTGTTCTCTGCTCTGGTCAAACTACATTAAGGATATTTACAGTTTGGGGAAGGATCCTGACAAATAGAGTCCAGAGAAAGGAGACATATGAAGGTATATGAAACTAGGTAATACAAAGATTGATTCAAAGAAGTAAAGATATTTATATGAATATGATCTTTGATCATATTTGATGTTTAAAGATGTATATATGAATGACCATATGAAAAAGATCTAAGAAATTTAGTTGATAAGTTTAACAGGAAGTAGCAGTGTGATATAGCAAACAACAGGGCTAATGTGATTTTAGGCTGTATTAAGGTGTCCAGAACAAGGGATCTAGCAATCACATCATACTCTAAGCTTGTTAGTCACTTTTAAAATGCTGTTTATATAGGAATTACATTTTAGGAGATACAGTGGATTGAGGCTAGAAGGGACAACAGGAATGGTGGAAAGAACAAATCCATGTCACATAAACATGAAATTACTTAATTTAGAATGAAAAGGGTACTTAGAGATAATCTGTTGTGACCTCTTAATTTTAAAGATAAGGACACTAAGCCTAAAGAAATTAAATGATTTACTTAAGATTATACATAATAAGGAGCAAGGCTCTCGCACAAAGCCATTCTGAACTCTGATTGCTTAACCAGACAAGAGAAGGTTCAAAGAGTAGGTGACTATTTTCATTTTAGCAACTAGGACAGCTGTAGTTTGGTGCAGTGTGAAGAGTAGTGAGTAGATCATTAGGGATGTGCCTCAACATTTCAGGTGAGTGGGTGGACACTGCCTGTAATACACTGAAACAGGCTTAGTTGCAGACAGAGACCTAAGCCCCTTTATTCTATAGGAATGGAGGACAATTCTTGAGAAATTTGAACACAAGAAAGGGAACTGGATGCCTTCCAATACAGAAGTAGCTGTAGCAAAGTGGGAGGTGCAGACTTCCTCCCCCATGGTCTTGATCTGAGTTCTGAGAGGTCCCCTTGTCTAATTCCCAAAGAGAGTGCCAGCCAAGGAGCACCATTAGTCATGTATGTTTGGGTCTCTAAAAGTAATTGGCAAAAAAAACCAGGACACTAGTATTCAGCAAGGAGAATTTGCCTTATATGTGAAGAACATCCATATCATTTGTACAAACATAGCTCTTCCTCCTAGACAGTACCTTAACATTTTAAATAGTTGATAGGTTGTCATGCCAAAGAGAGATAATATTTAGTAAATATTGCTCCAAAGTACAGAATTAGAACCAGCTTGTAGAAAATGGAATATTCCTTATCAATACCACCTTCTTTTATAATTCTTAGCTCTTTCCAAGTTCAACTGCAGTACTATCTCCAACAGGAAATCTTTCCAGTTCCCTTTGTTAGCACTATAACCTGATTCAAATTACACTGGATTTAATTTGTCTATTTAAACACTAAATCCTACCAGTAGATGTGCCTTAAAAGCAGGGACTATGGGGCAGCTGGGTGGCGCAGTGAATAGAGCACCAGCCCTGAAGTCAGGAGGACCCAAGTTCAAATCTTGCCTCAGACACTTAACACTTCCTAGCTGTGTGACCCTGGGAAAGTCACTTAACCCCCATTTGCCTCAGCAAGGAAAAAAAAAAAGAAAAAAAAACTCTGAACAATCAAGTCATTATGACTATTACAAATACCTGAATTAACTGTAAAAATCCTATGTAGTAAGATGCTATTTGCATCCAGATAAAGAACTGACACACACACATACACACACATTTTTGTCTATTGGTAGCCATTTCTAGGGTGTGAAAAAAAAGTTACATAATAACTTTGTTGTATATTTGAAAGGAATACCAAGTGGTACATAAGAGATATGTAGTTTCAGGTATGATTCTGTTTTTTCATTCCATTTTGTTTTAATTCTTATTCCACTTTTATTTCTTAAGTTCAGAATATTTTTTAAAGTTTTTTAAAAAAGAAACATTCAACACAATGAAAGTCCAATCATCATTACAATAGTCAAAACAAATGCTTGAATATTCTCCACCAAAAAACCACATACACAAAAAACTGAAAGACAGCACAGCTTCAACATCTCAGCTCCTCTACTGCTAATAACCCCTACTCCCACTACAAAATGTGTTAAACTGGCTTTTCTTCACACACACACACACACACACACACACACACACACACACACACACACACGCTTGAATTTACAAAGAGGCAGTAGGAGGGAAAATTTCTTAACTAATACAGGTTTTTAAGAATAGAATCAGTTGATCAAAAAAATTTTATTTTAAGTCCCTACCATAGGCTAGTAACTATACTATATATTAGATACACAAAAGTGAGACGGTCCCCACCATCTGTCCACAGATGAGTAAAAAAAAAAAAAAAAAAAAGTCTTAGTAAATACAGATGTCTCTTAAAGGAAATAACACTTAATCTGAACCTTGATGAGACCAAAGGATTTCAAGAGGCAGAGATGAAGAGAAAGCATTTGGGCATGGCAAAGACTATGCAAAGAATGGGAGTTGTGAAACAGAATGAGGTGAATAGAGAATAGTTAAGTAGGTCAGTTGGGCTGTACTATAGGGTGTAAATGGGGCTTACGTAATTCATGATCAGCCTAGAAGGGGATATTGGAGCCATATTGTGAAGAGTTTCAAATGGCACAGAGAAGTTTCCTAAAGATGGTAGTTTATCACAGAAGCTTCTTCAATAGGAAAGATGTGTCAAACTTTCACTTTAGGAATATCACTTTGGCAGTTATGTGGGAGACATATTGGAAAGGAGAGAAGTGAGGAGAGCATGGACTGGCCCTGACATAAGTGCAGAGAAGACGACAGATAGAAAAGATAGAAAAAAAGCAGAATAATAAGAATGATGACTAGACATAGTGAAGAAAACGACAGGCAAGAGGCAATGATCACTTGTTGAAGATATTTTAGACAAGACTCATGCACTAGGCAGACAGATCACTGGAACAGACAACTTCTAAAGGTTCATGCAATTCAAAGATTCATACTTACAGAGCAATATTTATAGTCTTCCCATTTCATGCACGAGAGAAAAAGTCTCAAAGGGAATTGACTATTATTACACATCTCAGCAGTAATGGAAACTGAATTGGAACCAGGAGATTGTAATAGTTGGCCATTCAAGACACTTTCCTTTATTAGGAACTTCCTAAAATGATCCTGACCCTTCTGCTCACATTACTCTAAGAAAACTCACCTTGACTTGACTTTGCTCCAGATGTCGATTTTCCTTCTCTTCTATCTCTTGTTTGATGCTGCAGGAACCCAGTCCATCAGAACTCATTTTTCCCAACCACTGAATATTGGTCAGGCTATCATCGAGAAGGCAGCCAGCTGCCTCACTTCCAGCTGATGAAGAAATAAATCAAAGATCCTCTTTACCTGCCTGCAGCTATTCCAGAAGCTATCTCCCTGATATCCAAATAGACAATTGAGGAACATTTTCTAGTATTCAGTATTTTGGAATCAGAAAACCTGTGACCTAAGATGGCCCTGAATTGCTTTGTTCCATTCTAGGTTTTGAGAGAAACTCACTTGGATCTTAAGATACTCTGATTTTAATCATTCTGAAAACTAGGCTATTTAACCTATCAAAAAACTTATTCACTCAAGATAAATCACTTTCGATCCCTGTACTTTTGCCATAAACTAAAGACTAATCATAATTTCTTTGTCGGTCAACTAACGGAATAATAAACAGCAAGTCCTTTATCAAATTAAGAAGGAATATGGAAATGCTGAATTTTAATTTCAGTCTCAGAACCCAGTTGCTGGGAACCAAGATTTCAAGACCAAAGAACAGATTAATTTCTATTAGGGTTTCAGACTTAATGTGATATATCTAGACATTAAACAAATAATGAATGTAATGTAAACAAAAAATCCTGTCACCAGGTTACCACTATTCTCTGTTTAGTAATATATACAAATCTCCCCACCTCCTTGTTTTATACATCACATACCACAGCCCTCCAATTCCCATCCCCGACTGGAATGAGCTCCTAGTGGTCTGGATAGGGTCACATCTCTAGTTGCAGGTTTCGGTCCTATGCTTTCAGCTACCACTTCTGGCCTCTTGGCCACTTCCTCTCCTTGGTTGGGAGGCTGGGATCCAGGAGGGGCAGGCGCCCGTCCGCTGCTGATGAGGATAAATTTGTTGGGCCCACTGCTGCCACTCTCTTTCCCTTTGGCAGTGAGGGCTGCAATGATGCTCTGGATGTCTGTGTTAGTGGGAACTGCCACCACTTGGGTGTTTGGCATGGTGGGATGGTTGATGATCTTGATGCCCGTTGGAAACTTCTGAAGATCAGGTTCTGCCACTTCCTTGGATGGCTGCACTTGGCCGGACTCCTGCTGAGCAGGAGTGCCTTTGGGCTCCTCCTTGGCTCCTTCACCTGGGGCATCACGGATAGGAAGAGGGAGTTTCCGTCTCTTGAGAATCAGGGGCCGGCGGGGGCTAGTTTTCATCATGAATCTGTGCAATAGTTCTCCATTGAAAACAAGAATAGAATCTGTAAGGAACAAGAGGCAATTTAACATGGATTGTGAGGCTGTGAAAGAAACTGTTTGTAGAGAAAGGCATTCTTCTTCACAGAAGCTAATCTTGATCATCAGAATGAATCCAAAGAATTGTTAGGCTTCAGTGACAAAAGAATCCCAATTAAACAGAAGTCAATTTTAGTCAAATATTAATCACCCATTAGTACAAGGTACTGCCCTAGGTACAGAGTATACAAAGATCAACCTAGAAAAAGGCCATATCCTTGAGCGCTGACTCACACCCACAAAACCTGGGTTCATGGAAGTCCCACTTCTAACAAATATGGCTTTGTAATAACTCTGGAAGAGGTCACTCAGTTTCTCTGTGCCCGTTAATTATAAAGAAGACTTTCTCATCCAATAATTCCCTGAACTATTGAAATTATAGGTCTTTATCCCTAACCAAAGTAAGAGTTGATATGTTTTCTTCTTTAATTCACTCTTACAGGGAGTGGCTAGAAAGGGAATAAATAATTGGTTTCTATTAGTTTTTCTCCTAGACCGTAGCTAGCAGCAACATTAATATTTTTCTGACTGGCAAATCAGAGACTCCAAGCTTATGCTAGCAAAAGTTTTACTTTGCCATGGAATTTAGTGTTATATTTTATAAATTACTATTAAATGTAAGCTAAAAGTTGCTTCCATTAAATTATTCTAATTAGCAGAAAGGAATGCTGAATCTTTCTATGAAGCAGAAATGCAAGTAGATTAATACATATTTTGACAGGAAAAAAAAAAGATAAAAGTCCTGTTCTGCAAGAAACATTCAATCTAGTGGTAAGAAAGTAGTTCACTGAAGCAAATCAAAAGTGGAACCTAAGATCTATCTATGGCTAAGTCACATTTAATGGCAAAATAAATGAAAAAAAGTAGGATCTTCCTGATTCCAAGTTAGCACTATCTCTGCTATGCCTTGCTGCTTCTGGTGGGCACATTTCTTTGAAATAATCCAAGAGGATGGAAAATTCATATTAAAGATATTACAATAAACTTTCAACCTCAAGACAGTGTTAAAGAAGGAGAAAATGGAGATTTTTATTTATTGTAGCCTAGCACAACAGAAAAATGATGGATTTGGATTAAGACAACTTGGATTTCAATTTTGTTTCTGGTGTTCTTTAATTATATAATCTTAGAAAAATTGTAACTTCTGAGAATCTCAAAGGCCATCTACTCTAATTCATACTTCATCCCATAACATAGTGGACAAGTCATCCATTCTTTACACTGAGATTTCCACTGAGAAGGAAGCCACCACCTTGTAAGACCCGTATTACAAAGTTTTTCCTTGTACAGTCCAAAGTGGCCTTGCAAATTCTACCAATTATTCTCAATTAGGTGTTCTGAAGTCAAAAACAAGTCTACTCTCTCTTTTACACAGCAGTCCTTCAAATACTATCATGTCCCCCTAAGTTTTCCTTCTCCCAATTAACCATGCTCAGTTCTTTGATTCTTGTTACATCATCTCAATATTCACCATCCTGACTCACCACCCAATCCTACAGATAGACATTCCATCCCTTCTTAAATGTCTTATCTAAAATATAGCTCCTAGAACTAAATACAATGCTTCAGCTATATTCTGATAAGAATCTCTTTAAACTTCAAGTTCTTCATCTGTAAAATGAGAGGCTAATCTCTAAGGTTCCTTTAGCTCTCAATCTATGGACCTCTAGTAATGTTAGGAACATACATTTGTATGGCATTTTAAATTTAATTATCTAACAATTATTACCTCATTTAGTTAAAAAAAAAAAAAAAAAAAAAACCGCATCCCTGCAGGGTAGTTATTAGCTTTATTTTTAATGAAGAAAATGAGGTTGCTGCCCTTCCTTCCCAATGACACCCCTATGTTAGTCCAGTTATAATGTGCCCCACTGTGACTGATCAGACCAATACAAGCTGCGAGTGCTCCCGCCATAGGTTGGACATCTGGAGTAGACTCTCTAACTGCACATCTTGTACTTCTGAGCTACCTTACCCGTAGAGCACAGCAAGTATGCCCTCATGGGAAAAGGCGCTGGGCTCTATGAGCAAAGCAGAATTAAAGCAGCTCTGAGAGAAAAAATACATAGAGACTATACATATATATGTGTATGTATAGAGAACTGACTTGCTTAATTTCTACAAGTTAGTGGCAGTCAGGATTCGAATTCAGGACTCTGATGTTTTCTTCATGCTAAGGTACATGTGTAAGACTGGAGGAAGGAAACAAATGTCTTGGGATCTTCAAATACTCTGAAAAGACTCATCCCTCAAATCCAGTCATTCTGTTAGGAAATGTCATGCTGGTAATCAGAAATTCTTTTTCCCAGGTTCCTGCTACATAATTTGGGGAACACAACTCTCGATCTCATAGGCATTTGACAAGATGACTTGGGCTCTTTTTAACCTTTTACTTCCTGGACTTGTGTTCTCACTTCTTCCAGGTTCCTCCATCTCAAACTGGACCCTTTATTTCCTCCCCTCCCCCGTCTAACAGACCTGCTTCTTTCTTTTCTCTCCGTTCCCTTGCGTCCCTTACCCCAGTTAAGCATTTGACAGCGCCTGTGTGACCTAGTGTTAAAACACTGAGGGGATACTAGAAGACGAAGCAAAATTTGGTTCTAGCCTTCAAGGAAAGTAAACCTGAATAATGCACATTTGCAAATAATAGAAACCCGGATCTAAGGTGCATAACAAACACCAAACATCTAAGGTCCTCTGGGAAAGCCCGGGCGGCCGGGGAGTCCGAAGGGCTCACTTTTGCCCACCTCCGGTCCGAGGCAGGGACTGAGGCGGCACAGGCGGAAAGTGGCCCAAGTGCAACGGAGCGCCGGCGGCCGTCCGGTGTGCTGTCAGGCCCGGCCGCGTCTCCGGGGACCTCTCCGCCGGGCCATTCATTTCCCAGAGAAAGCCACGGAAGTCCAGGCTCCAAAGCTGGGGTCCAAGCTCGGGCCCGCGACCCTCTTCCGGGGCTCCGTGGGCCGGCCCAAATCTCCGGGGAAGCCCAGGAGCTGGGGACCGGAGGAGGCCCGTTTTAGGGCGGCGGCTGCTTAGCCCAGCCCCCTCCTAGACTCGGGGCTCCCACCCCGCCGGGGTCCCTAGGGCCCTCCCGGGAAAGGGATCAGACCAGAGGCCCTCACCTTTCCCTTCGAGAGCAGAGGCCGCCCCCACCCCCACCACTGTCGCCCCCGAGGTCCTCTCACCTCAGCAAGCCGGCTGCTGCCTCCACCACCGCCCCGGGGCAGGCCTCCCGGGGCCGAGCCTCCCCTCAGCCTCAGCCCGCGGGGGCCGAGCCAGGGTCCAGGAGCAGGCCCCGGGCCGCTGAGGGCCGGGTCGGCCAGATCCCCGGCTGCGGGGGGGAGGGGTGGGGTCGCCGGGAGGGGGGAGGGGGAGTCCCAGCCTAGGGGAGGGGGAGGAGGGGGTAAGGGGGCTTTCAGTTTGTTCCGCGGTTTGAAATTGGCGCCGGCGGAGCGTTGCCGGTCACGTGACACTGACGCCGCCAATCCGGACAGAGCGTCGTTTAAGCGTTCGAGGCCGGAACTCGGTCCGGGCTGTCAAAGGCTGGGGTCGGTGCCGGGGCCTGAGGACCGAGAAGCTGGAGCCTCCCGGGGGAGGGAGGAGGGGAAAGGGGGCTGGCCACAGCTGAGCGCGGCAGCTGGGAGTGGTTCGGGAGGACTTCCGGGGCGGGCCGAGGGTGGGTGCGAAGGAACGCGGGCTGGCGGAGCCAGGTATCTGGGCTCCCCCGTCTGAGTCCCGCTCTCTGGGATTCCCCCTCCTCCCGCCCCCCCCCATTCCTGCTCGAGTTTTCCAAGTGCTTTCTTCTTTGGAGGAACTGCACTCACCTAGTGTAAGTTACATCCTGCCTCCCCCCACCCCTACCCCTTCTTAGGGCGTCCCCTTCGATTTCCTGCAGCGGAGCCTGAGATAAGCCTCGCGTCCCTCCCGCGTTGTCACCTCGGTGATTCTGGGGCTTGGGTGGCAGCGCTCCCTTCTCCCCGACCGATCTGTGGGCCTAGCGTGGGCGGCTCTGCCTCCCGGCAGTCATCGGCTTTCTTTGTGGTTTCGTCTCCAGGCCTGAGTGGGGATCGCGGCTTGTCTTCCCGGCGTCTTACCCCTGACAACATGAGGCTGCTCACTGCCCGTCCCTTCTCCACTGTTGATGCCTCCCAGGAAGAAAGGCAAAAACCGACCCCAGAAAGCACAGCTGGCGTTCCGAGAAGGGCCCCTGGAGGGGCCCAAGCATCCCTACGGCTCTCCCCAGCTGGCCGCAGCCCTCCCGCGGCATGCTCCCGCCAGACCCCTAGACCACAGGACCATCACCTCCTGGGTAGGGCCAGAGAGCTCTCCCCCGAGCCTCCGCACTCTGCACTGCAACACCCCGGGGAAGGGCGCCCCCACGCGCTCGGGGGCCAAGGGGGGAACTAGACAAGGAATTGGTCAGAAAATGGCCACAGGGAAAACTGTTTTTGCTTACTTGGCTCTTTACTTGGCCCTTTTATAAAGAGCAGTGGTTACAGGGGGGACTTTGGGGTAGTGGACACATTTTCTGATTAGAGTGTCTCTTCTAGTAGTGCTTTTGCTTCACTGTCCTGCTACTGCCCACTTCAGTGGCTGGCCTGACGTCAACAGACATCCCCTACGCCAATCATTCATCCAGCCCCCGCAGGAACGCTGGCACCCACCATTGATTCCATCCATCAGCAGGCATTTATTAAGAATTTGTATTGGTGGGCACAATTAATGAAATAATTCCTTCCTACTTCTAAAAAATAACATGTATGTGCACCTGTCTGTCTAAACATACTAGTGCATACGTACACAGAGAATACAAAGTAGTAGGGAGGACATCAGCATTTGGGAGGATTTGTACAGGTACAAGATGCTTGATCTGTGGCTTGGAAGAAAATGATTCCAAGAGGCAGATGTGAAGAGGGCATGAGGAGGGGGGAAAGAATGGCAGTAAGAGATTGTCTTGTGTGAGGAACGCAGAAAAGGTCAGTTGGGTCTGGACTGTGGGAGGTAGAGTGTAGTGTTCACTGAACCTGAAAAGATAGTTTTGGGGCCAGGTTATGAATGGCTTTTAAAGCTAAAGTTAATATTTTATCTTAGGAGCAATAGGGAGCTGCTGGAGTTGACTGAATAAGAAAGGAACAGGTATTACAAAAAAGCAGTGTCTGATGATAAAAGTACCATAGGATATAGAGAAGGGGAATAGATTTTTCATTAACGCCAGATAATCTTCTTTAGGTACACTGTTTACTCTTTAGCAATTTACAATAAAATAATCCCACAATTGACAGTTTTAGGTTATGTGGTAATAAGAGCAGAGACCAATTTTGGACTTCAATTTCTGCATAGAGTGCTTTAAAAAATGACTTGATAGAAGTTGCTGGGAAAGCAACAATCCATACTCTAAGAATAGGATGGATACCTAATTTAAAATTCACAGATATATAGTCCCTTCCAAGTGTTTAGATTAGTCCTATAACTTCATAGGAAGGTTTCAAAACTAAAGCTCCTGCCTTCAAGTATGACATGCATACCTGTAGAATATGAGTTAAATATCCTGTTGATTTTAATGTGGCTATCCACTTTTTTTTTAATTTAAAAAAAAATCATTTAAAATTTGCATATTATATCTGGCTTCTCGAATGGAGATGAAATAGTTTCCAGTGGTGTTTGTGGGTCTGGACTGACTGTTTGTTTCTTTCTTAGGTGTCTCCTCAGTTTGAGAATACAGGAGGCTGGTTGCCACTCTACCAAAAGCAACATCAGGTGCCTTACAATCTTCGGAATCTGGCAAAAGGTTCAAGTCGAAAAGCGACCAAGCATAGGTTTCCACCTCTGTCCTTTGAGAGTTCAGTGGCTTCTTCCAGTGAAACTGCTTCGGATGATCTGTTAGTTATGGACTGTCCTATGCAGTGTCCAAAGGATACTTCCAGAAGGCCCTTGATCCCTGTATTCAGTCCTCAAAGCTGTGGGGAATTGTCCTCTCATGACCTTCAAAATTCAGATTACATGGTTATCCCACCTGATATCCAGACCCCAGAACAGTCCCCTGTGAAGGGCAATGGGCATATTCCCACAGACCATAGGCAGCATGTGAAAAGGAGCTGCCCCCTCCTAATGGATTCTCCCAAGAGTCCAGACCCTGGACCAGTGCTGGTTGCAGACACACCAGAGGAAAAATATGGGTTGAAGGTAACTTGGAGACGGCGATATCAACTTCTTTCTTATCTCAGAGAGAAGGGGAAATTGAGCATGAGCCAGTGTCTTGTGAAGACATGAATGGAACCAATAACTTGGATCCAGAAGGGCAGACATTTACATTGCCCCACAGATGGTTTTTAATAGTGCTGCTAAATCTAGTTTTTGGCCCTTGAAGAGTTCAAATCAACAGTCTCAAGTATCATTTAGGACCTCTGTGGTCCTTGTTAATTAACATAAGCCTCAGAATCCTCATGGGAACTAAAGCTGAATATTTTGGTATTGCAGTTAGTGGCACAGCATACACTGATCTTTTTTTTTTTTTTTTTTTTTTTTTTTTTATGTTTTCCTTCCATTTGTCTAATTTAAAGGTAATTCATAGTAGTTAGAGGGAAAATGGTCACACGATATTTTTCAACAAATTGTAAATAAGGTCTTAAGAGTGGAAGACAATTTTTAGAAAATATTAAAAATGTTTACAAATAAATTCTGAAAACTATCGGTGAATGCTGACCCTTTTTGCCTGTTCGTTCAACAATATTTCCTATTTAACACAGATGGCTCCACTCATTCAGTGGCATAGGTACCTAAAGAAAGGAAAACCTCAATGGTTAGGAGACACAAGTTTGGGGTTCTGATAAGTTGGAGAGCTCGAGGTAGTGCAGGGCAGGTCTAAGACTGCAAAGGAGATTCTATAGAAGGCCAGAGAGAGCAGAATTGGGGTGGCTGGAAAGGAAGGGAACAAGTATTATGAAACGACTAATATGTGTGCCAAGCCCTGGGACAGAGTTGTGCCCCATTTTCCAGGACAGTCCAGATTTCAAGAAAAGTGTATAGTTAAGCTTTGCACAAGTAATAGTCTTTATCAGACAGCTGCTCTTGTTCTGGATTAAGAAAAGGGATGTGGGTTTAATTTGCAAACGTTCTCTCATTTGATCCTCAAAACAACCCTGAGAGGAAAGTGCATTAGTATTTGTTACAATTGGGGAAACTGAGGCAAACAGGTTGAGTGACTTGCCCAAAACCCCCCACAGCTAAATGAAGGCACAGTTGATCCGACAGAGCTCCATCCACGTGACATCCTAGGTAGGTCTTAGACCTCATTCTGAGTAGGTTGGAGAACACCGAGGTGATTTGGAGGCGGCCCTGAATTCTCTAAAATAGTCCAGGGCTACGAGCTGAGCTGGCCGCTCCCGGGGCTCGGACTGCTCACATCCCCACCCGAGAAGGCTGCTCAGTCCGGGCTTGGCCTGGGGAAGAGAAGTTGCTTTGGGTCTGGGGGAGTGAGAAGGTCACGAGGTCCGCCTCCGAGCATGCCCCCTGCGGGCAGCGGCTGCGCGGGGGGAGGGCTCCAGACCTTTTTCTTTCCCCCACACCAGGGCGCGGAACTCTGGGGATCGCCAGCCTGGGCCAGCCTCCGGCTCCCACGCAGGCGCTCTGCACTAATGAGCCCCTTCCCCTCTCCTTAGAAACCCTCCCGCATCGCTGGACGGGAGCGCCAGCCAATGAAGCGGCAGCGGTGGCGCTCCGGACCAATGGGGGGTGGCGGTGGTGCGGGGTCCGGTTGCCAGGGGGCGGGCGGCGTCGGCGGCGTCGGGAGCCGGGGTCGGAACCGCTGGGACTGGATGCAGCTTCGGCTCGCCGAGCGGCTCGGGATGGAATCGGCGTGCCACAGACTCGGGCCCGGCGGGGATAGGTCAGCCCTGGGGAGTGGTCGGTCTCCTGGGAGCGGGGAGAACGGAGCTTGGCTGTGGGGGTCGGGACTCAATGGTCAGGCCCGCGGGGCGAGGGCCATCGGGGCTCGCGACGGGCCTGGAGGCCGGAGGGAGGGAGGAACCCGCGGGCTGGCCAGGAGCCCCGGGGAGCCGGGGCAGGCAGCGCCGCCCCCACCTTGGAAGCTGCTGCTTCTTGCCCGTTCTCCGCTCCAAAAAGGAGGGGTCGCGTCTTCCCGTCCTTCGGCCGCCACTAGGCCTCATTTTTTCCTCTTTGGAGGGTAAAATGAGGATCTGATTACAAGAAATTCTGTGTGCAAATCACATCAATAAAATAAAATGGAGTGATTTCGTTTTTGAGGATGTCGAGGCAGAAGCGCTGTTAGTGGGGATCCGGGGACTAACCTTAACTTAGAAGCTTTTTGCTGGCTACCTGGGAGCCGAAAGTGCAAAATCAGTTCGCGAATAGAAAGTATCTTCCTTGTGCATTTTTGGGATCTTTGCATATGTACATGCGGTGTGCGCCTTACCTAGATCCTTTGCTTTTCTGCTCTCCAGCTGTTCCTCACGCATTATTTGAGATTTTTGCTCGTTAGTGTTTTATCTAAATCTTTCATCCCTTTCATCTTCATCAGAGGCAGAATTGGGGAAAAAGCCTTTACCTTAAATTCCGGTAGCTTGTCAGTTTGCAAAGAACCTTCCCTGGAACAGCGCTCTGATGTGGATAGTGTACTGACTGTTTGTACCTATTACACAGAGGAGTAAACTGAGGTTCTAAGATCAAGTGGTTTATTCTTGGTCTTCAGTTCTGAGGCTTTCCACTGTTTATAAGGTTATGGAGGGGCAGCCTGAGACTTGGGAGAACTATTGAAGACCTTTAGCTTATCTGTAAATCTAAATGGATGTAAATCTAAGTTACAGTATAAATTTTAATTAATTACAGTCAGAGGAGTTGAAAACATCCCCAGCAATTGTGATTTCTTTTCCAAACACACTGATTTCCAGGGAGCTGTGAATTCAGCTCCTTTGGACAATAATTTGCACAAATTAATGAACAGATTTCAGAGAGTACATTTGCCTATAAATGGAACTAAATATAATCATGAAACTTAATAACAGAGGTCATATATATATATATATGTACACTATACATAGTATGTGTTCAGGTATTTATTAAATGAATATCCTAAATGCTTAAGGATCTTTGATTTCATTTGATAGAAGTTTCTCTCCAATGATGAAGATGACAAGTCCTTTTACTACTTAATAATTTATGTTAATAATGAGTTGCTCTGAATAGACATCATGGACTTAGAAAAGGGTAGAGAGAAAAAAATCAGGCTCAGTTCATTTGACACTCCCAGAAACTGTTTCACCGACTTAATTATTTTACTGTTCAAAGCAGTCGGAGCCTCACTTTTTTCTTCTCAGACATCAGTGTATGTGGGAAAGGCTGAGAGATCGCTATGGTTGTAGACTACTTCTCTGCATTTGTTGAGTGGATGCCAGATACCACACACATAGTTAGATACTCAGATATTTATTGAATGACTAAATACTTCAAACATCTGTGATTTCATTGGTGTGAGTGCTCCCTCTGTTGATGGAGATGACAACTCTCACTACTTTAATATTTCTTAGTGTATTTATTTCTATGAGTAGAATTAGTGTTCTTATTATGAACTATAGAAAAAAGTTGTGTTCTGATGTCCAGCCTTCTAGTAATGAACCTCTCAGCATAGACATCAGCCTATTGATGAATTAAAGTCTGTCTAGTTTGGAAGAACCTGCTGTGCTGTAACCAAAGTCATCACCCACCACCACCCAAAACAAAGGCTCTGTGGAGGATTGGATGAATGAGTGAATTTAAAGTTGTGTTACATGGGTATTAGTTAATGTCTCACATGACTAATGGCTTTTAAAAGCAGGTTTGTCTGATCCAGTAACCAAGAGGTAAAAAGATTTTTAATTTCCTGAATCCTAAATCTAAAGAGAGAAATTTTTGTAGAGTTTGGGGGGGGGGGAGGTAGGGAAGAGAGGAGTGGCAAGAGGAAGCAGTAGGGAGAAAAAAAAATTTTGTGAACAATGTGGAAAAATAAAAAAAGAAAAGAAACCTTTTCTTTAAAAATAAAAAGTAACATCAAAGGTAATTGTGAATCAGGTAATTTTTTGTTTCTGCCAAGTAATAGCTTCTGTTTCTGTTGAGTTCATTTGTGGCTGAGAGCTTTTCACTTTTAGATTTCAGATGTTTGATATTTTGTCAAAAAAGTGAACAAAGTAATACATTTTGTTGTAATAACTGGATTGTAATAGGTTAGGTTCAAAAGATAATAGCTGTCTATTAAGGGTAGGGATATCTGTAACTTAAACAAAATTTGCATTTGTCTATTTTGCTTTGAAGTAAATAGAAAAGTCTTCAAAGCAAATAAGAACTTCCCTAAATCTTAAATTAGAACCCCACTTTGTGATTTTGTGAGGTGATAAATTACAGAAGACTTTTGGAAATGGACTGTATAAATGTCATGATAGGCCTTGGCTGAAATGATGAAAGAAAACACCCAGGAATCAGTATTAGTTGTGGCTCATTTTCAGGCCTGAAAATTCTTACAATGGAATTTATTCATTGCTATGATTTTTTTTTAGATATTAAAAATAAAACTCCAATTTCTGCTGAGATTATGGTCTAGGGGCAGCTAGGTGGCGCAGTGGATAGAGCACCAGGCCTGAATTCAGGAGGACCCGAGCTCAAATCTGGTCTCAGACACTTGATACTTCCTAGCTGTGTGACCCTGGGCAAGTCACTTAACCCCCCAGCCTCCAAAAAAAAAAAAAAGAGAGAGAGAGATTATGGTCTAAAGCAAATTTTAATTTTATCTTTCCTTAAGTTCCTCAGGGTTTCATCAAATTAATTATTGTTTCAAAATATGCTCCTTCCTCTGTGTTTTAAAAATAGCAGTTCATGATTTTGATAGCAGATACATCATGCTAAATGGGAAAAAAAAAATCCATCATGGGTTTGTTTTTGTTTTTGTTTTTTTTCTGATTTTGAATCCTAGAAAGATAATTTCTTTGCTTAATTATTTTTATTCCTTGGAATTGGGGTTTTTTTCCCCCTTGGCATTGTTAATGGGGGGGAAATGGACACTTTCTGGGTCTCCTGATTTTTGGATTTGGATAGCTTAATGTTTTCTTTCTATGTAAAATTGTTGCTTTTTCTGCATTTGTTTCTTTCCAATTTGACATCTCTTCTTAATAGAAAAAAGTAAAGAACCCCTAAGTACTTCAGTAAATTAGAAGCTTCATCTGAAGAGTAGGAATCATGATGTGATAGCTAACATTTATATAGAGATTACTAAGTGCCAGGTACTGTGCAAACACTTCACAACAACTCTGGGAAGTATGATATTATCCCCATTTCACAGAGAAGGTAACTGAAGCAAACAGGTTAAGTGACCTGCCCAGGGTAAAGCAGCTAGTGAGTATCTGAAGCTCGATTTGAACTTAGGTCTCCAGAGATTCCAGGCCTGATGCTCTCTATTCGTTGTCCCTCCTGGGACTTGAGAACCATGCATGCATGGTTCCTTTAGTCTTTCTGCTATTTTAAAGTAGCAATGAAATTATCAAGATTTTTTTCAGATGGAAAAATCTCCTATTTATGTCTACTGCTTTTTATCTAGTCACTGAAATTATCTACTGCCACTAAATTGGTTTTATCTTAGGACTTTCTTAATGGTTCTTTAATGAATAAAACTTCGTCTTAGTTAACCTGTAACCATTAAAGTGAATATAACAGAAAGAGGCAGCATCTTACAGGTCATGCCAGACTAGCATTTTTTTCTGGACAGGATTATTAAATTTGTATATGAGAGTAACAGTGAAGATAGAGTTTGTCTAGATTAAAAAAAAAAAAAAAAGTTTGGTAACATCTCATTTGTAGAAAAGATGATAGATTTGAATTTGGAAATGATACTATTAGATGGATTCAGAACAATTAAATAGTTGGACATAAAGAATTGTCTATCTTAACAGGCAGTCTTTAATGATGTACTCCAGGAATCTGCACTTAACCATATGCTTTTAACATTCTTATCAATGTTCATAAAATTTGCATGTGACAAAAAGCTAGGAGGGATAGTTACTGTGTAATATAGGACAACAATCAGGATCTAAAGAGATCTTGATGGGCCAGGTGTCAAACTCAAATAGAAATCAGACAGTATATTGATTTAGAAAATTCCAAATTAACATTGCCATATTTTTACTTCTTTTGTTAAACATTTCCCAATTACATTTTAAATTTGGTTCCAGCAGCATTTAGGAGTTTTGTGAACTGGACATTGAACCTGATCTGAATCTAACTTTCATGAGTACAAATTGGGGGAGTATTAGAAAGCATTTTGTCTAAAAAGGAAGAAGGCTTTTAATGAAGTTACAAGATCAATGGGAGTCATGTATGATATGGCAGCTAAAAAGTATTAAAAAAAAAAATCTCAGCTTACATTAAGAGATAACTTCCAGAGGTATTCTGATGGAAGTGGATATCTTCAACATAAAGAAGATCCAACTCACTTCCAGTTGATCAATGATGGACAGAAATAACTACACCCAGAGAAGGAACACTGGGAAGTGAATGTAAATTGTTAGCACTACTGTCTATCTACTCAGGTTACTTATACCTTCGGAAGCTAATACTTAATGTGCAACAAGAAAATTGGATTTACACACATATATTGTATCTAGGTTATAATGTAACACATGTAAAATGTATGGGATTACCTGTCATCGGGGGGAGGGAGTGGAGGGAGAGAGGGGATAATTTGGAAAAATGAATAAAAAAATAAAAAATAAAAAAAATTTAAAAAAGAGATAACTTCAATCAATAAAAAGTGCTAACTCCTCCATTCTGCCTTGGTTTGAGACCACCTCTAGAATTTTGTTTGGCTTTAATTACTATGGTTTAAAAAGGACATTGTGGCAAGACTTGGTTGCCTGGGGTAGCAGAAGCTAGTGGATCCATTGAGCCCCAGAGGTCTGAGCTAAAATAGGGTAAAACTGTGTATCTGGCATGAAATCTGGCAAGTCCCTGGGAGGAGGACTACCAGCTTGCTTAAGGGATGTTAAACTGGCCCAGATCAAAGATTTGATGTGAGCAGAACTGGAATGGGGCCTGCAGGTAGATTCTGCAGACCTTGATAAACTGAAGGATATGTAAAGCAAGAATTTCTTAACCTGCGGTCTGTGAACTTAGGGAGAAAATTACATCTTTATTTTTATTAATCCGATAAATAAAATGTATTTTTCCTTCAATTATTCAAAATATTATTCTGAGAAAGTTTATCAGCTTCACCAGCCCATTGTAGAGGTCTTTAACACATAAAAAATGTTAATTCCTGATCTAGAGAAAGAAAAGCCTCAGAAGACAAAACCAGGAGCAATAGGTGAGAGCTGCAAAGAATCATAAATACTGGTTTGATGTCAGGAAAAACTTCCTTACAAATGGGCTATCCAGAAGTAGAATAGGTTACTTCAGGAGTTAGTGTCCTTCTTGAAGCAACAATCAACTTGATGATTTGCTGGGTATTTATTTAAATGATAATTGCTTTTTATTGGTTTGACTAGAAGCCACTGAAAATTGTTCAGTAGTTCTGTCATAAAACTTTACCAAAAAATTGAATGCCCTTTTCCCTACAAACAACTCTGAAATTTTTGTTATTTGTCAGAATCATGTCTATTACCCATTACAACAGTATTTATGTGGAATTGCACATTTGAAAGTAATGATTGTTGGAATGTCTGCACTACTTTTGCCTTGTAATGTTTAATCTCTTTGTATATGAGGGTTGAAACTGGATATTAATTAGAGGGCTGTTTATAGTTCTGATTGGTTTCAAGTAGCTGTGTATGACTTTGAATTTCATTTGGAAAATAAAAAACTTGGATTAGATAATTTATAAATTACTTTGTAGCTGTTAAAATTCTATCACTTAGCATTGATATAAATATATTCTAATCAGTACTTAAGTAGTCTTATCCATTTAATGATGTTTCCATCTATCCAGCTCCCACTATCTTTTTGCTTTTTCTTACTGTCTGTTCTTATTAATGTCTACCTATAAATCTTATAGAGGATTTCTACTCATTGTGCTGGAATTAAGACTTAAAATAATAGTTTCCTTTCTATTACGTTAGCTTCATCTCTCCTGTCCAGAAGGGATATTCCTTGCAAAAGAAAGAAACTACAAAAAGACACACACACACACACATATATACATAATACACATATATATATACACACATACATACATATATGTTATGTATGTATGTATATGTCTGTATGGGATCTTTAAGTCTTTGAGCTCTTTGGGATCTATACCTAACAGTACAATCTCTGTTAGGAACTCTGTCAAAAAATATGAATGAGTATCTTAGGCTTTTTATTACCATGATTCCAGATTGCTTTTCAGAATGGTTAATCTAATTTACTGCTTGGCCAGTTAGTTGCCTGGTTTTTTTAACGACCTTTCCAACTTTTGTCATTTTTGCCAGTTTATTGATATGACATCAAATCTCAGAGTTGTTTTGATTTTCTTTTACTATTGATTTTGAGCATTATTTCTTATAGTTAACCGTTTGCAATTTTTTTGAAAACTTTGTTTATTAGCATTTGACCATTTTACCATTAGGTAATGGCTCTTAGACTTAATTTTAGGATATCTTGGCTTTAACAAAAATATTTTATTCAAAGCTTTTTTCCTCCCATTTGACATCTTTCCTTCTTATCTTGGTTGTATTTTGCCAAAAAAAAAAAAAAATTGTCAGTATAAAAATTTCATGTAATATAAATTTTTTCTTTTATGATTCTATCTAGAACTCTTCCCTCAGAAATAGCTATGAAAGATACCCGATTCTGTTCTCAGGTGATTTTTTTTTTTTTTTTAATGATGTGATCTTTAATCAGGTCAAGTACCTATTTTCCTGATTATATATGTTCTTGATGTGTACTGTTATGCCATTTCTTATGTCTGAGACACAGTAGATATCTAATAAATACTAAATGATTGATTAATCTTTGTAATTTACTATAGACTACTTACTTTTACCTTACCAGGTCCTTTGTTGCCCTGTGGAGTCGCCAAAATTTTAATTTGGAAATTGTAGTGCTTCATGGTATGTTGTCATACACTGTCACCAGGAGGTGATTATACTTATAAAATGGAGTTAGAATATTAGTGTTGTTGGAAGCACTTCAGTGACCATATAGTCTAACCATTATATCATTTGACAAATGGTCATTGAGCTTCTATTTGAAGACTTCCTCTGAAGGGCAGCTAGATGGCATAGTAGATAGAGCATTGCCCTGAAGTCAAAAGGACCTGTGTTCAAACTTACCTCAGACATTGTGTCCCCCTAGGCAAGTCACTTAAACCCCAGTTGTCTCACCAAAAGTAATAACATCAACAATAAAATATATAATAAAATTTTTTAAAAATAGCCAAGCATAAAAAAAGACCACCAGTGAGAAAGAATCCATTGGTTCCTGAAGTAGTTCATTCTATTTTTGAACAGCCCTAACTATTAATAATGTCATGTCATCAAATTTAACATTTCCTCTTTGCAACTTCTACCCATTGCTTCTTGTTTTGTCCTTTGGGGAACAGTGTTCAACATTTTCATGATGATGCCCTATTACAGGGTCCAAATGGAAGTGGGATTCCTTATAGATGGTTAAGTATTTCTGTTTTGGAATGATATACATATTACATTTAAGTATAGAATATTTTAGACATTCTAAATGAGGCCCATTTCATTCAAAAGAAATTGGTTTAACAATGCATATAGGAAAAACTAAGTGGATGAAGAGTATTTATTGACTGGAGTACTACTTGTAGTTAAATAGTTCATTTAGTTAGTCCATCGGATGTACCTGGTCAACATTGCACTGGTACTAGACTGGCATTGCAGATGAAAAATGTGAGAAACTAATGTTGAATATATAGGTACAGAAACATTTTCATAGAGATGATAATTAAACCTACTGATATTGATAAAATCATCAAGAAAAAGTGTAAAGAAAGAATAGGGTCAGAACAAAACCTTGGCAGGCAACCATGGTTAGAGGTCAGGAAGTGGGTGATAATCCAGCAAAGTGTATTGAGAAGGTGTAGTTAAGAGGAGGTAGTTGGAAGAAGCATCAAAAGGATAAGGATGGTATCCTGAGAGTATGTCTAGGAGGAGAATGGTTAATTAGATCCAAAGCTGCCAAGAAATTGATTAAAATTAAAGCTGAAGAAAGGTTATCAATTTAGCAGATTGGTTGGAACCTTAGAGTGGTTTCAGTGAGATAGTGGACTTGGAAGGCAAACTGCAAAGATGTGAGTCAAAGGTGAGAAAATAGAAGCAAGATATAGAAACCCTAAGAATTTGGAGAGAATGGTAGTATTAAAAGAAAGGTTTGTTTCTGTTTTCTTTAAAGAAGGGAGATATTTGGGTGTGTTTGTCAGCATCAAGGAAGAAACCAGATAAGTAGGTAAAAATTAAATTGCTGGGGACAAAGAATGATTAAGGAGACTAGCTCCTAAAGGATATAGGAAATGATTGGTTTAAGACCCAGTTAACTGGAAGAAATTTTAGTCCATGTCAATGTTACTTCTTTTATCACTTCCCATTTTTTTTTTTTTTTCAGAAATTTTCAATACCTGGTTTAAATAATTTGATGTTAAACTGTTTTTTTACTGAATGTCATATTATTATTCATATTCTTCAGCATACATTCTTAGTCTAATTTTAATTCAACTAAATGTAAGAACTGACACTTCCATTTGTGTTATTTGGTATTTATTATTTCCATTATTCACTATTTACGTATAGATAAGAAAATATTCTCATATTTTGTTTTTTCAGTATCAGTTAAAACTGTTTCAGGTTTCCCTTATCTAATTTGTATTTCAAAAAATTGACTTAGCAATAGTTTCTCATTATAAATATATAAAGGCCTTTAATTCTACCAAAGGATTATGCTCAATTTTGTAGGAAAAATTAGTATCTTTACATCCTGCTTTTTTAAAGTTCTTTTCAGACTTTCTCATATTTACTCCACTTTCTATATTTTAACCTTATTATGCTCAATTTTGTAGGAAAAATTAGTATTTTTACATCCTGCCTTTTTTTAAACTTCTTTTCAAACTTTCCTTTCTCATATTTACTCCACTTTGTGTAATTATTAGTCCTTGCTATTTGACTACATCCAGGCTACCTGAAATCTTTATTTTTAGGACAGTATATTTCCCCCACAAAAAAAGACTTAATTAAAGGAAATTGTGTTGACAACAAAAAGAGTTGTTTCTTCATTAAAACTTGAAGAAATAGGGGATGAAGTAGAGAATATTAAGGTTTCAGAGTAGCTTACAAAGGAAGACTTCCCTTTTTTTTTTTTTTTTTTTTTTTTTCAGTAAAGTAAGTGGTGAAATATTCTGAGGCAAAAAGGAGAGGATAGAGATGAAAGGGAAGGTTTGAAATAGCTTCTGTGAAATGTGTGAAACAGTATCAATTAGGGAAGAATAAAAAGGTGATCATGAAGCCCTAAAAACCTCATTGTCAGTTGCCTTTAGAAGGCTTCATCAGCATTTATTAGGAACAGAAAAGGTAGGTGATAAATGTAATTATTTAAAATATGTGAATAAAAGAATATAGCTCAAGAATGAAGCAGCAATAGAAGGATAGGATGTTATATTCAGAAACAATTTCAGAGCTCAGAATTGTGGCATATTTTTAGTAGGTAATGAAGTCTAGGGCATAACTGTTACTTCTGAATTAGAACAGATTCACACCTGGGTTTGGTGACCTGGGGGCTTCCAGAAGTGAGTAGCCATCTGTGAGACAGGTACTGAGCTCCTTAAGGAAGAAACAAGAATGACTCAAGAAATGACATGATTAAGACAAAGATATGAATGAAATAAACCTTAAAAGAAGAGATTCTTGAGTAATGGTGGCAAAAGGGGACATAGGGAGCTGGGCCTAGTGAGAAGCTGGAGAAGGTGACCAAGGTAGGGTATATTCTGGAGGGAGCTCCTGAAGTGTGACACTGGGCATCGTTCATAGAAGTGTTTCCCAGGTTTTCACATCTTCCTTCTTCCTGAAAATTTCTATTTATTCTCACTTTCCCAGCTTATCCCCATAACATTTACATTTAATTACAAATGTGCCTCTCAGTTTTTTGTAACTCTCTAATGCATTGACTATATTCTGTTTCATATTATAGTTATTTTTGTATATGTCATTCTCCTCCTAGATTGTGAGTTCTATAATGTCAGAGAGAGTTATTTTAAATAAAGAGCACTCAAATATAGGCATAATCCTCTGTACACACTAGGCCCTACTATTTACTAACTCTGATCTCATGTAAATTAATCTCTTCTGATCTCAGGTTCTTCAGTTGTAAAAGGATTGGGTTAGACTCGACCTAAGCTATGTTCTGTCTGGATTTACCATATAATAAAGCGTAGTATATAGGCTTATACCTTTTCTTTCCCCTTTCCTAACCTTAGTTTTCAAGAATGAAATGTTTTATTGGTAGCAAATTTATAAGTGACAGAAGACTCATTCCATCATAAGGAAATAGCCAGCAACATAAATGCTATAAATTGGATAAATAATTCATAATTATAATGTTCTGTTTCTCTAAATTGTAATCGTTCTCTGGGAGCAGGTTTCTTGAGGAGCTTCTGGGAGCAGCCTTAGTTTCAGGTCAGTTCAATAATCCCAAAATGCAGCCAGGAGTTTAAGTCCAACTTCTTTATTGTCTCTTCCAAAATCTTAACTCCTTCACTTGGGGCTCAGCTAATTTTTTGGAGGCCTATCTCTCTCCTTGGTTCCCAGAGCTCTTGCTGCTAGTCCTTTGTCTCTTCCAGCTTCAGCCTCTAGTTCCCTCTGAATCCAAAGCCTCCATCCAGCACAAAGGTGGAAAATGGAATGAATCTGACTCTGCCTCCAAGAGTGTGGGATTGTGGGTTTCTGTGTTGTGAATCTCCCGGAAGTCAATCCTAGTTGTGACTCTCCCAGAAGTCCATGAGCAGGCTTTTCCTTTAGACTTGTGAATCTCCTGGACTTGGAAATCCACTGAATCCTGGCTCTGAATCTCCTCAAGCTTCCCTGAAGTTCTCCCCTTGACTGAATCCTGACTCTCTATATCCTCCCAGAGAATGGGCTTGTGGGAACTCCTTAAAAGTATGCTCTTAAAGGTGTGAATTTCATGGAATTCTAGTAAATACATTACTGAACTAGCGAATTAAGTGCCATGCTAAATTAGATAATTATATCCATTCCAGTGACTTGCTTATAAATTGTTTTTATAAATTAGACATTTCCAATTGATTGTAAACTATTAGGGAGCCTAGTATGAGATCTAAATACAAAATCTAAAAGATTCTAAAAGTTTTAGCTCCATATGATAACATCTGTGGAAAGACTATGAACTGAGAATCAGGTACCCTAAATTTTAAAGTGAACATCCCTGTTTGATCTTGATTAAATCATTTATTTTTCTTCATTAGTTCCCTATTTCATTGCCCTTCCTTTTCATTTCCTAAGATACTATGAAATATGCCCTACGTGATTTGTAAAGGTTATCAGTACTCCTTGTCACTAAATAATCTATTAGTTTAGAAGGTTCTTAGTATGGAATAACCTTTAAGAAAGTCTTGAATTATAGTCCAAACAGCAAATTAAAAAAACGTTTATTAAGGACCCTTTATTTATTTATAAGATAGAGAAGAGGTCTGTTTCTAGTTTTATTGTAAAAGTTGACCTAGAATTAGTGTGTACAAATTTTACTTCAAAATTATAGTAAAAGTCATAGAAATCCAAATACATTAAATTATTCATTGACCAGAATTAAATAACTGCTACAGAGATTAGTTAGATCTAGTTAGGCACTAGACCTGAAGCTCTACTATACCGTCAGAGAATTTTATATAGAAGTGGTAACAAACTCGAGTAGATCTCAAATGGTGATTTAGAAAACCATGTATTAACAACATCTTTATATTATTGTATTTTTTATTTGTTTAGTTAAATATTTCTCAATTATATTTTAATCTAATTCTGGCAAGGAACTCTTGTGGTTAACATGTATGGTTAACATATACTCTGTGATCTAGATCCCCAACTTCTTAAATTGTGGTTTTCAATCCCAAATGGGATCTTGTAAGTGAATATGGGGATTATGAAATTATGATTTATTTTTAGTAAATATTTGATTTGTATAACTATGTATCCAGGGTCACATAAAAATTTCTTGTGTGAAAAAGGGTTATAAGTAGAAAAAATTTAAGAAGCCTTAATAAAGAGTACTGACAAGTGACTTGGCCTGAGTCTTACATACAACTGCTCTGTCACATGTGAAATTTGTACTTGGGTCTTCCTGGCTTCCTGCTACCCTTTCTAGCCTACATTTAGCCTACGTTACTGTTAGCAAGCTTTCGTTTGGCTATTTCAGTTATCTCGTTTTCCATTTGCCGCATTCTAGTTTTTAATGGATGATTTTCTTCAGTTAGCTTTTGAATCGCTTTTTCCATTTGGTTAATTCTACTTCTTAAGGAGTTGTTTTCTTCAGTTAATTTTTTTCCTTCTCCAAACTTTGACTCTCTCATGCATACTTTTTTGCCTTTTAAGGTCTTTTATGAGCACTTCCAAGAATCCTCCTTGGGCTTGAGACCAATTCATATCAGTCTTTGGGGTTTCTGCTGTGGACATTCTGTCTTCCTCTGAGTTAGTGTTTTGGTCTGCCTTGTCACCATAATAACTTTCCATGGACAAGGTTCTTTTCAGTTTCTTGCTCATTGTCTTTTCTTTTAGTATTTCCTTTTTTTACTTTTAAGGCTGAGTTCTGCTTTTGGGGCAAAGGGGGCACTGTACCAAGTTTCCTGTGCAGCTCTGAGCCTTGGTTGTGAGCACAGTACCTCCTTGTGTTTTTAGGGGGTAGCTTGGCTGCTCTGTTCAGACAAAGACTTACTTTCCCAGAGTTTGCCTTCTAAGCTAGGACTTGAGGCTGCCCCTGATCTATTTCTCTACTGGGCCATGACTGAAGATTTTAGTTGCTGATCTGCTGTGATTCCCAGAATCTATCTGAGCTGGGCTGAATACCCTTTTCACCCCATTGAGACTGACCTTTCTTGAAATTTTCCCAATCTGTCTTGAACTGGAGAGGGATTTCATTCCATCAGACTCTATTCAGAGGCTTCGTTTCAGGTGTGTTTTTTTTTTTTTTTAAGGGAAACTAGGAGAGCTGGAGCAGCTTCCTGACTTTACTCTGCCATCTTGGTTTTCTCCTCCCTTTTTCCCTCTTCCCCCATAACTCAGCTTCCAGTTATATTTCTCTCTTTTTTAAAAAATAATTTGAGAGACTATAGTTAAAGTTAGGGGTTGGTATGCATTAATGTCATATACTAAAGCCAGGGAAAGATTTCCTGCCAAGCTGGCTGCCCAATTGAATGGCCCAATTTTCAAATATTGACTCCTGAAGCTCATACCAGACCATACAATGATGAAGAAATCCAGTTAAAATGATGTTAAGTGGCATGTGCTTCAGAACTGCAGAGTCAGCTTTCCATTAGCAAAACCAGAATCAATGCAGGGCTTGAATGTGAAAGGGACACGGGTTACATACAAGGTATCCCCAGCACTCTGCTTGGAATAGCTCATACTAAAGGACTCCAATGCTCCTAGTACTGTGACACCAGACAGAACACTGAAGATTGAGCACTCTAAACCTTAAATCTAGAAAGGCTGGATTTGGGACATAGAAATAAGAATCCCTGAGACCTAGAGCAAACCAAGGTTTATGAAGGGTTATGAAACTAGAAGATTGGTCAAGGAAATAGTCTGAATAGTTTGAAATTGTTTGTAACCACACAGCGTTCTAAAATATAAAAATAGGATTTGGAGAATCAGAAAATACTGCATAACTAAGTGTCTGGAGTTTATTAGATCTTAATTGTAGCTACATTGACACAAAACTTAACTAATTCAAAAATTTTAAATCTCAGCATAGCTCAGCATTTCATTCCTACCTCAGATCCAGGAAGGAGTAGTGATATAACAGTGCTAGGATAAATACAGACAATTAATATTCTTGGGCATATATATTGGTAACACTGTAGCAAGAACTCATTCTTAATGTGTTGGGGTAGTCTGGAGCCATTTGTAAAAAGTAATATAACTTAAAAACTGTTTTTAGGAAGAATTTCCCATTATGATAGGCCTATAATTCCTGATAGGCTGAAAATCTGTGATCTACTAGGAAAACAGGAACACTAATGCACTGTTGGTAGAGTTGTGAACTGATCCAACCATTCTGAAGAATGATTTAGAACTATGCCCAAAGGGCTATCAAACTATTTATAACCTTTTTTCCATCACTGTTACAACTGAGTTTGTATCCCAAAGAGATCATAAAGAGGGGAAAAGGACTCACATGTGCAAAAATATTTGTGGCAGTCCTTTTTGTAGTGGCAGGAAACTGGAAACTGAGTGGATGCCCATCAGTTGGAGAATGGCTGAATAAGTTATGGTATGTGGATACTATTATTCTATAAGAAAGGATTAGCAGGATGACTTCAGAAAAGACTGAAAAACATGAACTGATACTGAGTTGAGCAGAATCACAAGAACATCATACACAATAATAGCAACAATTGCCTTGAGAGAAATTGAAGGGGCAAGTACATGGATGAGATGAAGATAGCCATATTTTCACAAGTTTTTTTCTTCCTTTGTTTGTTTTTTTAACAGAGCCTTTGAAGATGAAAATATGAAACTCCGGCAGTTAAAATTGGATAATCAGGTAAGATAGTCTGTTTTTGTGTGTGTGTGTGTGTGTGTGTGTGTGTGTGTGTGTGTGTGTGTGTGTGTGTGTGTGTTGTGTGTGTGTGTGTGTGTGTGTGTGTGTGTGTTTGTTTTGTTTTGTTTTTCCCAGTGCCAGACTCCTTCAGATTGTGTTCTTTGATGATCTTGACTTTTCTCAAGCAAGGTAGATTTTTTTCCTTGATCACTTAATGGAACAAAGGCTGGAAAGGGATAGATACCTACTAGGTTTATTTACTAAATGGTGCCTTTTGAGTTGGTATAACCCATGACTCAGGAATGCAGTTTTCTATTTACCTAGACCAGGTTTGGTTTTGTGGGACAACTTCTGTGGAAGCATCAGAAAATAGCTCAGGTCTCTGTCTTTATAGAAAAGTAAAAGTGTTCTCTGCTTCCACTGTAAGAATTCAGGCAGATAAAATATAGACTGCAGAACAGTCTTTAAACAAAAGAGCTAAAAATTAAAAAGACACAGAAACCTCATTAATGATAAAGTTGAGCTCTTCCCTTTCTGGTGGGCCAATCTCCTCCCCAGGGACTTACATGGCACTCCACACTCAAAGATATTGTTACCTTCTCTCAGGGTCTCTCACAGCTAGGAAGTGTGTCTGAGGTCAGATTTGAACTTAGGTCCTCCTGACTTCAGAGCTGGTGCTCTATCCAATTGCACCAACTAGCTGCCCCTATCTTCATTCTTTAAGAGGGCTGTTAGTGCCTGCTTTAAGAAGGAAAAGATCTCAGCATTGAGATAACCCCTTTTCCTCTGTCCCTGCTGACCATATAACTCATCAACAAGAATTAGCTGTAATGTGAATGAGTCATGTTCTCTGGCTAATAAGGGCCAGGTCAGGATTTACTTCTCTATGTTGTGAATGTCCTTTTCTGCATGTCCTTGCATGTTCTGAATGTCTTTTTCTGAATGTTTTTCTCCTGAGCTACTGATAGAACAGAAAGCATTGGCTGTGACTGGAGTCAGAGATCTTGGGTTTACATCCACCCCTGACCTTTTCTTCACCTCCTTGGACCTCAGATTGCTTATCTATAAAAAGGAGTTAGACTAGCTGGCCCTGAGATCCGTTCCAGTTAGATCCATAGTCCTCCTACATGTGGTGTGATTTCCAGAAATCTGTCCATTCCCAGAAGGCAGGATCCAGGGCCCGTCACTCTGCTCAACAAGGGCTGGATTGTTTCTGTCTGTGCAGATTTCTCTCCATCCCATGAGAGACCTATATCTGCTCTCTCTTTTGTTTCTGTCTCCCTTTTTGTCTCTTTCTTGTGTCTGTCACTTGCTCTTTCCATGGCAAACTCATGAATACGACATATGTGATTTACTTAATTAAGTCTTAATAAATACATTTACACTTTACATAAGGAGATATCTTTAGTGTTAGAATGAAGTGGCCAAAAGGAGCCAGGAGGATTAAAGGGGAGCAATATGAAAGATAAACTAGAACCATATTGTGACAGATTTTACATACTCAGGGTGAGGGGTTTGTGTTTCAATTTAGAGGCAAAAGGAGCCACTGGAAATTTTTGAGCAAGGGATAATGTCAGACTTGTGTTGGGGATAATATACTGGAAAGGATAATGACTAGAAGCAGGTAAACCAATAAGTAGACCTTTTTAGTATTTTAGATAGGAGATGATAAACACTGAACTAGAATGGTGGTTTTGGAAGTGAAATAAGACAAATAAGGAAAAGTTGTATGGAGATAGAATCCCTGAAATTTGGCAGTGAATTGGATAGGGATGAGGTAGAAGATGGGAAGAGATGGTCAATTGAAAGATAAAGAAGAATCAAAAATGACTCCCAAGGTTTTGAATCCTAAATTGGATAAACTGGAAAAATGGTGGTACCTTCAGGGAAAATAGGTAAGTCTGGAGGAGGGATATGTTTAGAAGAGAAGATAATTAGTTCAGTTTTGAAATGCAGAATAGGAATAATTGCCAGGATATCTCAGATGCCCAGTGGGTAGTTGGTGATGCTGTATTGGAGTTACAGAAGGAGATTAAGGGCTTAGAATTATGAATTTTGGAGTTGTTTGCAAAGACATGCTCAGTGGGCCTAGCTCCTGAAGTCACTAAAGGAGACAGTTTGGATGGGATCATAGGTTCAGAGCTAGAACTTCTCAGATCATCCAGTCCAATCCTCTTCAATGTACAGATGAGGAAGCCAGGTAAAGTAAAATTTCAATTGGTTTGAATCAGCAATTGAGTCCACCAATTCTTTCAGTAACCCAGATAGTAATTTACTTAGATTTGGTCTTGTAGACAAATTGAATTGGATCAGTAGTATTATTTAGAGGTATAATGTATTAGATTTGACTGCAGCATATACAATAAATAAAGGGATTTTGAGAAGCTTTAGTACTTTTAATTGGATGTATACAAAGACCATATTCAGCCTATCTAATCCTGCTGCTGCTTGCTTCTATACTTGTAGCTAGTCTACCCTCCAAGAATTTGATAGTATAAGGCTTTCTCTCAACATCTTAAAGGAGATCTCAGAAAAGCTAAATAGTAATTAATTGAGGCTTCTGATAATTCACTTGAGGTTTATTCTTGTTAACTGAGGAGATCCTTTATTTCTTATGAAGGAAAGTTATATTACCATATAATTTATTCCATTCCTTTATCCTTTATGACAACTTTGGTTTTTCAGTCTTTCTTCCATAGCGTATAAGAGTAAGCAATCTTGTCAGATTTAAGAGAGTAGGATTCTTCAAGTATCATTCACATCATAAGGAAGTTCTTAAAGTTACTGAATTTCTGGTCTCGGTGTGTGTGTTGTGTGTGTGTATTCAACATGATCTAGCAGTGAATAAAATCCCAGTATAATAGAGTTTAATGAAATTTGTTTCCATTTCAACTTACAAAGAAACTATTCCACTCTCATTTCTTTTGTTGAGCATCTTTTAGCATTTAAGAGAAAGGTAAACTATAAATAGGTGTCAGTTGTCATTGTTATGCCCAAATTTACTTAGTATTTGTCATCCTGATCCTGGTATTCAAGACACTCCACAACCTGACTCCAATCCATCTTTCAACACTTATCTCATACTACTTCTCTTCATGTATTTTATGTTCCAGGCAAACTGAACTCTTTACCTCACCCACATCCCTTCTGTTCTTACTCTGACTTTTGCCATCTCTGTCTTTGTCAACCCCATTTCTGGAATGGATTTCCATCCTCAACTCCCTGCCTCCATGTGTTGACCTTTAAGGCATAACATGGGTGCTACTTCCCTTCATGAAAGTCTTTGCTCACCTCGTCTTTAGCTTAGTGGGCCTAGTGGCAGGCTTAGATATCCTGTATTATGCCTAAAGTACTTTGCACTTGTCGCACTCTCTATTACAGCACATTTAATTATCTATGTTTTGTACTTTTATTTACTTATAAAATTATTGAATCTATTAAGTTAGTTTCTAAATATCACCCATATTGTATAGTGCCCTGAATAAATGTTTCCTGAATTAGGTTGAATCTCAAAAAAAAAAAAAAAAAAAAAACAACTTGTGAAGAAGCTGTTATTTAGCATAGTTTTTACTGTGTATGTAGTTTACAGTGTGAAAGGGTAGAAATAGGTTAGATTTTAGCACTCTGCTTTAGTAACTTCAGCATATAGTTTGTATTTTGTCTCTTGTCTGGCTTTCCTTTCCATTAAGTCAAAATAATCTCTCGTTAACTCATTTGTAATTATATTATTATTTTATTTTAGTTGTAATTTTTTTCTCTCTTCCTAATCACTGCTCAAGTTACCATGTTATATGAGTCCTTTTTCCTTCATACAAAACAGACTAGGTTTAAGAAAAAAAAAAAAAAAGCAACTTAATTTCCTCAGTACTTTCTGAAATATTTGATGGCTTTCACAGATCACCAGAATGAAAATACAATGTTACTTACATAGCCTATTCCCTCCCCATCCATCAGTTTTTTCCTTTCTAACACCTTTTTGAAGCAGTGTAAGTGAAAAAAGACAAAATGAATGCTTGTCCTTTTGCTTCATGGACAATAGACATAGATAATAACTCTTGTTTAACAGCCTTGACTTGACAGTTGATTCAAGCATTGTAGATTATTTAATTATTCATATGCTAAGAGTTTAAAATTATCAGTATCTTGAGGTTTCCCTTTTTTCCCCTTGTAGTCATTTACATTTTACTGTTCTAAAGAACAAACTATTTCTACTCTGTTCTTTCTTTACTGTTCAGATTACTTTTTGCTTCCCTTGGGAATTTTTGAGTTCTTTAGATTTTTGTCTTCTGCTATTTTCCTCTGTTCTACTCATTTCTCTGATTCAGTTCTGATAATGTGACATGAATAAGAAAATAAACCTAATAGCAAAAAAAGTTAAACTCAAAAATAATGTTAAATTTGATCTATAAACTTAGTGAATTAGGTAGGGAATTAGAAAGCTGCTATTTAATTATGAGTTTTCTCTTTTTAAGATATACCTATGGCACTTTATTTACAAATGCCAGTAATTGAAAAACCTCTTTTAAACAAATAGTAAGGGACATGTGTCAAGGTAATCAGACAATATCAGACAATATAGCTGAGTTTAAGGCAGGGATATATTACCCACAAGCTACTTCTACAGTAACTCAGCTTTTACTACTTATATTTTTCTTTACAATTTATTATGTTGAAGTTTTAACAAAACTAAATGAAGATAATTTTTCATTTATGATTTGTATTTAAAAATGAGCTTGAGGATGACAGCAGCTCATACTTATATTGTACTTTAAGGTTCACAAAGCTCTTCTTTCCTCAGAAAAACTCTTAAGTATGCAAGTATTATTATTCCCATTTTATACATAAGGAAATTAAAGCATAAAAATTAAGTAAGTTGACTATGATCAGCTTTAGCATATAACAACACTGTCCTTTTATATGAATGTTTGAAAGAAGTTCTACAGATTTTCTTCTTTCTAAGTATATATAACAATAGTTTTTGTATATCCCTTCTGTTTTTTGACCTATTTCAGCAGTATTATTTGCATATTTAGTTACCAGTATTTATACTGTTATTTTGGCTCTACTTTTTTAAACTTAAAATTATTTCATATCTTCTCTGATGTTAATTTCTCATAGTTTAGTTGTCCCCATCACACATTTTCATTTACTTATCATTACAGTAACATAGTTATAAATATTTTTGAACAGATGGCTCTTTTAAAAAATAAAATCTCAAAGTGAGTAGAACCAAGAGAACATTGTACACAACAACAACAAAATTATGTGATGATCAACTGTGATGGATGTAGCTCTTTTCAACAGTGTGGTGATTTAGGCCAATTCCAATGGGTTGTGATGAAGAGAGCCATCTACATCCAGAGAGAAGACTGTGCGGAATGAGTGTGGATCACAACATAGCACTTTCATTTTTTTGTTGTTTGCTTGCATTTTGTTTTCTTTCTCATTTTTTCCCTTTTTGATCTGATTTTTCTTGTGCAACATGATAAATGTGTAAATATTTATAGAAGAACTATACATGTTTAACTTGTATTAGATTACTTGCTGTCTAGGGAGAGTGGGGGAAGGGAGAGGAAAAATGGGAACACAAGGTTTTGCAAGAGTGAATGTTGAAAATATCTTTGCATATATTTTGAAAATAAAAAGCTATTATTTAAAAAAAAAGAAAAGAAAAAGATTGCTAATACTTCATAAAGGGATAGATGGGTATTACTCTGATAATAGCAACTGAAGTGGGAAAGGGGATGAAGCTAAATTCCCTAGTCCTTTCAAGGAGAAATGAGATTTAATAAACTGTTTAAGGATAAATAAAGTAGGTGGTCTCATCAAAAAGAAAGCAAGGAAATAAAAAGCTATTATTTTAATAAAATAAAAAAAAAGAAGAAACTCTGCTAGGGGTTTGCTCCTCAGATACTGGGAATAAATATCTATACTTTTGTTTTTGCTATATCTTCAAAATAAATACATTTTTTGTAAAAGCCAAAAAATAAAATAAAATAAATTCTTCACAAAGAGTTTTAAGTCAAAGAATATTAATATTTTTATAATTGGGCTTCCAGATTACTCTACAAAAATATCTTGTCTATTCGCACTTAATGAATTTATCTCTTCTTCCACAACCCTGACGGTATTGCACTTTGTCACTTTCAGTTATTTTTTTGCCAATTTGTTGAATATTTGTGCTTACCAAAAAAGTTAATTTGTAATCTTGGATATTTTTTGTGGTTGTTCCTTCATTTTCAGTTGTATCTGATTTTTCACAAAATCCCATTTGGGGTTTTTTGGGCGCAGATACTAGAGTAGTTTGCCATTTCTTTTTTCATTTCATTTGATGGAGAAAATAAACAGAGTTAAGTGACTTCTCCAGAGTCACACAGCTAGTAAGTGTCTAAGGCCAGATTTGAACTCAGCAAGACTCCAAGAGTCCTGACTCCAGGGCTGACACTGACCTGCCTGCTCATTATATGTTTTTTTAAATTTTACTTGAATCATGACCTCAGTTCTACTAGTAATGAATGATGTTATTTTAAACAGTTAAATCCCACTCTGTACCACAATATCCCAGATCATTAACAGAGAGAACAAACTGCACCATCATTACTTTTTAGAGTTGTGGAGATCACTGAAAAATATTTTTGAAATTTTAAATTTATTATTAGAATGATGAGTTTTAAAAAACAATGAGTTAAGATTCCATTCTTATTGCTTTTATGATAACTGATGGCTATAGTTTTCATTATTATAATTATTTCATAGCGAGCTTTGCTGGAAAAGAAGCAAAGGAAGAAGCGTCTGGAACCCCTCATGGTACAGCCAAACCCTGAAGCCAGACTGCGCCGGTCAAAGCCCAAAGCTTGTGAAGAGCAGATCCCATTGGTAGAACCTCAAGCCCCATTCTGCAGTGATGTGGTCTTGCACGGTATGCCCCCAGCCAGCATTCTTTGGTACAGTGCAGAGGATAGACCAGCACATTCCTGGGAAAATAGGGGCAAAAGAGGCAGCACTAGGAACCCTTGCAACATTTCGCTTGTTTATAGATTCGGTTGTGCCCAAAGTCACACAGCCAGAAGTAGGATGAACCCCAACTTCCTAGCTTCTAAATAAGTTAGCCCCATCATGCTGCATGAATATTGATTCTGGAATATTTCCTTGATAAACATACCTTGAGAGACTTCAGGGATATCAGGGGAGGGAGAAGGAGAAATGTTTTAATTAAATATTCTTTAACTCTGATCAATCAGTAAATAAATAAATGAATGAATAAATAAATAAATAAATAAACAAACTCTGATCAGATATATCAAGCTGTTCAGCTGAACAATAGAGAGCCTTTTTCTCTGTTCCCTTTCCTTTTCTTCTCCCTAGGAATTGATGGCCCGGCTGCCTTTATGAAACCAGAGGCTCAAGATTTAAGAACCAAACTCCATGTTCTCTCAGTGGGCTCTTCTACCACAGAAGAGGAGCCTGAGACAGACTTGGATGGGGAGAATATTGTAGACTCTGTCCCAAAGCCAGATCTCCAGGAACTTCTTCAAAAACGTGGTAAGGATTGGTATTGATTTCTGTTCATAGGATCATTTTACCATTTGTGATTTTTTTTATACTCTTATTATCAATGTTTGTAAGTTGACCAGTATAATCCACTTCCATTTGATCATTAATTTATCAAAACTGCAAAGGACTTTACAGAAGTGAAGGTAGCAAGTATCACTGACACTGAAGTATACATAGTTTTCAATACTATTGGCAATAAAGCACATTAGGGAATGACCCTAAAAGAAAACCAAAGCCTCAGCAGCAAAATTGCTTAGTTCTCTCTTAGAAATGCTCAGTTTCTCTGTCTTTCTCTCCCTGTGGCAAAGCTTCTGTTGAATGCTAAAGTTTTGTCTTTCACTGAAGATGATGGGGAAAGATAAGTAACTAACCAAAAGATCACAAGCTAAATCAAAACATTTCTTTTCTAATCTTCTTTTAATAAGTCATGTTTTCCTAAAGCTCTCTTATGGGTTTTACTTGATCATAGTATTCTATCTTCCTTCAGAAGAGAAACATGGACTTTAATAGCTGGATCCTTTAGAGATCATTTCATTAATCTCCCCATTTTATACATAAACCAGAGGCATAGAGAGAGATGAAGTGCATTCTTTAGTGTCACACAGTTATTTGTTATTCAGTAATTTCAGTCATGTCTGACTCTTTGTGACCTCATTTAGTAAAGATATTGGAGTGACTTTGCTATTTTCTTCTCCAGCTCTATTTACAGATAAGGAAACTGAGGCAGATAGGGTTAAGTGGCTTGTCTGGGGTCACATGGCTAGTCAGTGTCTCTGAGGCCAAATTTGAATTCTGGAAGATGAGTCTTCCTGATGTCAGGCCTGGAGCTCTATCCATTGTCTAACCTGGCTGCCCTTACTAGCTCTCACATAGCAAATTAGTGCCAGATTTGGGACAGAACTTGTGCAGATTGTATTTTGTGCCAAATTTCCAGTTATTGATATTTTGCCATAATATAACCACTGCCATGTTTCTCCTCAAAAGTGGCTTTAAAATACCAGATAAACAAAAGCCATTTTAGATCTAGCTCATGAAAGTATATTTCTCTTTTTTTTTAATAGTTTTTTTTTTTTTTTTGACAAAATATATGCATGGGTAATTTTTCAACATATTAACCCTCGCAAAAACTTCTGTTCCAACTTTTCCCCTCCTTCTCTAGATGTCAGGTAGTCCCATAGATATTAAATATGTTAAAGTTCATGTTAAATACAATATATGTATACGTATTTTATACAGTTATCTTGTTGCACAAGAAAAATCGGATTTAGAAAGAAAGTAAAAATAACCTGGGAAGAAAAACAAAAGCGTAAGCAAACAATAACAGAAAGAGTAGAAATGCTATGTTGTTGTCCATACCATTTCCCATAGTTCTTTTTGCTGAGTGTAGCTGGTTCTATTCATTACTAATCAATTGGCACTGATTTGGATCCTCTCATTGTTGGAGAGAGCCACTTCCATCAGAATTGATCCTCCTACAGTATTGTTGTTAAAATGTATAATGATCTTCTGGTTCTGTTCATTTCACTCAGCATCAGTTGATGTGAGTCTCTCCAGGCCTCTTCTGAAATCATTCTGCTGGTCATTTCTTACAGAACAATAATATTCCATAACATTCATAGACCACATTTTATTCAGCCATTCTCCAATTGATGGGCATCCACTCAGTTTCCAGTTTCTTGCCACTACAAAAAAGGCTGCCACAAACATTTTTGCACACGTGGGTCTCTTTCTCTCCTTTGAGATCTCTTTGGGATATAATCCCAGTAGTAGCACTGCTGAGTCAAAGGGTATGCACATTTTGATAACTTTTTGGGCATAATTCCAGATTGCTCTCCAGAATGGCTGGATTCTTTCACAACTCCAACAACAATGTATCAGTGTCCCAGTTTTCCCACATCTCCTCCAACATTTGTCATTATCTTTTCCTGTCATCTTAGCCAGTCTGACAGATGTGTAGTGGTATCTCAGAGTTGTCTTGATTTGCATTCCTCTGATCAATAGTGATTTGGAGCACCTTTTCATATGAGTAGAAATAGTTTCAATTTCATCATCTGAGAATTGTTTGTTCATATCCTTTGACCATTTATCAATTGGAGAATGGCTTGATTTCTTATAAATTAGAGTCAATTCTCTATATATTTTGGAAATGAGGCCTTTATCAGAACCTTTAACTGTAAAAATGTTTTCCCAGTTTATTGCTTCCCTTCTAATCTTGTCTGCATTAGTTTTGTTTGTAAAGTACATCTCTTTTTAAAAATTACCATTAGCCTACAGATGAAGGAAGTTTTTAAAATGTTTTTGTTCAGCATTTTTTGAAGTAACTTCAACTTTTTGGTCTAAAACTCTAAGATCATTATTTTGTGTCTCAAGAGATGAATTTATTAAGTGTGAATTGTAAGAAAACTACATTCTTTAAAAATTCAAAAATATTGATAATGTGTTATCCAACAAAGGGAACTTAAGTATATTTCTTCACTCTCAGAAGATTCTTTTTTCATTGTTTTCTTTTTTTTATTATGAACTCTAAGCAAAGACATCTTTCAATTTTTATTATTTAACATTCTTATCTTTAAATTTTGAGTTTTGAATTTTCTCCTTCTTTCATATTCCTTCCCAATCAATTTTGAAGTCAAGAAATAGGATATCAATTATACATGTGCAGTCATACAAAGTATATTTCAACATTAGATATTTCTTAAAAAGATAAAAATAATATGAAAAAATTTATTTTCTTTCTGTATTCAGATTCCATCAAATCTTTCTCTGAAAATAGATAGCATTTTTCATCATCAGTCCTTTAGGGCAGTCATAGATCATTTTATTGCTAAAAGTAGCTAAGTCATTCATAGTTCTTCATTATAGAGTATATCATGTATCATTCTGTCCAGAGCATAGTGGAACTGTCACTTACCTTATTCTAAAATGGAAAGATATGTAGTAAATTAAATAGATTGAGACAGAAAACATTTAAGAAAATTTTATATTTTTTTATTAATTTTTATAATTATTTTTTTGACAGTACATATGCATAGGTAATATTTTTTTTTTTACAACATTATCCCTTGTACTCCCTTCTGTTCCAAATTTTTCCCCTCCTTCCCTCCACCCCTTCCCCTAGATGGCAGGCATTCCCATACATATTAAATATCTTATAGTATATCCTAAGTACAATATATATGTGCAAAACCGAATTTTGTTGTTGTTGTTGTTGTTGCAAAGGAAGAATTGTATTTGGAAGGTAAAAATAATCTGGGAAGAAAAACAAACAAATAAACAAACAAATGCTCACAGTTTTACACTCATTTCCCAGTGTTCCTTTTCTGGATGTAGCTGATTCTGTCCATCATTGATCAATTGGAATTGGATTAGCTCTTCTCTATGTTGAAGATATCCACTTCCATCAGAATACATCCTCATACAGTATCATTGTTGAAGTGTATAATGACCCCCTAGTTCTGCTCGTTTCACTCAGCATCAGTTGATGTAAGTCTCTCCAAGCCTCTCTGTATTCCTCCTGTTGGTCATTTCTTACAGAACAATTATATTCCATAACATTCATATACCATAATTTACCCAACCATTCTCCAATTGATGGACATCCATTCATTTTCCAGTTTCTAGCCATTACAAAAAGGGCTGCCACAAACATTTTGGCACATACATGTCCCTTTCCCTTCTTTAGTATTTCTTTGAGATATAAGCCCAGTAGTAGCACATTTTGATAACTTTTTGGGCATAGTACCAGATTGCTCTCCAGAATGGTTGGATTCTTTCACAACTCCACCAACAATGCATCAGTGTCCCAGTTTTCCCACAGCCCCTCCAACATTCATCGTTATTTGTTCCTGTCATCTTAACCAATCTGACAGGTGTATAGTGGTATCTCAGAGTTGTCTTAATTTGCATTTCTTTGATCAATAGTGATTTGGAACACTCTTTCATATGAGTGGAAATAGTTTTAATTTCATCATCTGAAAATTGTCTGTTCATATCCTTTGACCATTTATCAATTGGAGAATGGCTTGATTTCTTATAAATTAAAGTCAATTCTCTGTATATTTTGGAGATGAGGCCTTTATCAGAACCTTTAACTGTAAAAATGTTTTCCCAATTTGTTACTTCCCTTCTAATCTTGTTTGCATTAGTTTTGTTTGTGCAGAAACTTTTTAATTTGGTGTAATCAAAATTTTCTATTTTGTGATCAATAATGGTCTCTAGTTCTCCTTTGGACACAAATTTCTTTCCTCCTCCACAAGTCTGAGAGGTAAACCATCCCATGTTCCTCCAATTTATTCATGATCTCGTTCTTTATGCCTAAATCATGGGCCCATTTTGATCTTATCTTAGTATGTGGTGTTAAATGTGGGTCCATGCCTAGTTTCCACCATGAAATTACATATATCTATATACATATATATATATATATATATATATATATATATATATATATATATATATATATATATATATATATTTTAATATAAAAGCATTTTTAACACTTGGTTTTCTTAAAAATTGAGTTCTCATTCCCATTCCTTGAGAAGACAAGCAATTATATATATATATTATACACGTACAGTTATGCAAAACACATTTCCAAATAATCTTACACATACCCAGAAAAATAACAAAGTAAAGAGACTTCTTTAAAAAAGTATTCTTTGTTGTAAATAAAAAGCTTTAATTAAAAAAAAAAAAGTATTATTTGGTCTTTACTCAAATTCTATGGAGATGGATAGCATCCATCACGTGGCCTTTGGTCTTGGATCATTGTCTTGCTGAAAATAGCTAAGTCATTCACAGTTGATTGTCATACAGTAATACAGTATTGCTGATATTGTGTGCGATGTTCTCCTGGTTCTGCTTACTTCACTTTGAATCCGTTCATTTCTTTCCAGGTTTTCCTGAGAGCATCATGCTTGTCATTTCTTATAGTACAACAATGTTGTATCATAATCATGTATCACATGTATCACATTTTTTACTCATTCCCCAGTTGAGGGTATACCCTCCATTTCTAATTCTTTGCCACCACAAAAGAACTGCTATCGGTACTTTTGCACATTATATATAGTCCTTATCCTTTTTGGTTTTTTATCCTTTGGGGAAATAGACTTAGACGTCATATTTCTGGGTTAAGAATATGGCCCTTTGGACTTAGTTCCAAATTGCTTTCCAGAATGATTGGACCAATTCACAATTCCTCCAACAGTACATTAGTGTCCCAAGTTTCCCACATTTCATCAACGTGTTATTTTTTTTTTCTGCCTATTTTAGCTCAGTGGGTATAAGAAGGGATATTTGGAGTTGTTTTAATTTGCATATATCTAATAAGTGTGATTTAGAGTATATTTATCTATGATTATTGAAAGCTTTCGTTTCTTCTGAAAACTGCCTATTTATATCCTTTGACCAGCAAAGTAGCTTGGAAGTATTAAAGGATTTCAATGGTTTCTTCTTACCTATTCATTGTTGCACTGAACTGCATATCTTTTGAGTTAACAATGTCTAAGATAATTCAGAACAAAATTCCAGACATTTCAGCTAATATTTCAGGATTTTCTTCTTTTACATATTGAATCATTTTGTGGGGGGGGGGTGTCTCAGAAATGTATTAAAGAATAGAAATGGGAATTTCTTAACATTTCAGATCATGCCATGTCCTATATTTCAGTTTTAAGCACTGATTAAGTTTGGCCTTGATAAATTGATAAATGTGGAAAACTGCATGAGTAATAGAATATATTGCTTCAATATAGATTATTGGGGGAAATTTTAAATTCATTTTCTGAAGTCACTTGAATTAAGAATGGTGCTATTTCTCTTTTGGTATATGTGTCACCTGAGGGAACCAATAATTCTTGTTGGTTGGCAAAGGATTTTTGCATGAAAATCTTATCTCACAGAGTAAATAGCTGCTCCAGAATACAGGTTTCATTTTCTCTGGATCCTCCATGATGATGTCTTTGTTTCAAGTAGAAATATTTCAAAAGTTAATTGGGTTTTTAGGCACTGCTTCAAACTTTAACCTGGCATAGCTTCTGCTTTCTGTTTGCCAGCCTCTTTACATTTGAAATATTTAGCTATTTAAAAGATTGATTGTTTTAAAGGGTTGATGTTTTAAAGAGTTAAACAGTTATGTGATTCACAGTGATTTAGAATGTCACTACCAGATTTCATAATAATATTCTGACCCTTTTCTTTATGTTTTGGTTTACTTGTTCTGTGACCATAAAATTTATTATGAGATTCAGTATTTATTATATGGTTTAGGTTTCATAGAGATAGAAAATATTCCTCAAAAAAATTCTTGCAAAAATATGTAAAAAAATTTTAAAATCATTAAGTTCAAGTTAGGTAAATAAAAAATACAATAAATTCAATTTTGGCAAGTACAAATAAGTTAAGGTTTAAGCTAATGAAATTTAAAGCTAAAATATTAAATGAAGGAAGAACATAATTTGAGAATTCAAATGGTTCTCAATCAATGTGCCACAGGTCCTGAATCATTTAGAGCAGTGTTGTCAAAGTCAAATAGGAAAGGTCACTAAACTATTAATAAGGATCATTGTGGGCCACTTATTAACTTAGAAAACTTAAAATATTATTTATGTTTTATTATATTTGTATTTATCTTGTTAAATATTTTCCAATTTCTTTTTATCTTATTCTAGCTAATAGGGCCTTGTTGGAGCTTCCTGTTTGACACTACTAATTTAGACAATGTGCAAAGGCGGACAACTCTTTCATTTCAGTAGAGCGTCTAAGTGGATTAAAAATAGGAGTAGAGTTCAGAGTCAGTTGATAAAATTAATCCTAGAAATTTGTGATTTGGGAACTTTAACTCAGTTTAAGTTTGAACTTAAGGAGCAGAAAAACCCCAGAAAATTGATGTTCTAGTTAATCCTTCCTCTGCCACATACTGTGTATGATAGAGGTAGGAGAACACTCTTCCTAAGCCTCACATGAAATTAATATCTGATCTAACTCAATGAAATATGAAGATAAAATTAGAATTTCAGTGGACTTTGAGACTTTTAGAATGAAAATGTTCTATAATTCCAAGTTTTCAATATTATTGTTGCTATCATCAACTCCCAAAGTCCTCAAATAAAAGAATAAAATGCTAGAAGACTTGGTAAACATTCTGGAATAAAAGAGAAGCGCAGAGCAGCATCAGGTTGTACAGACTATGCAGTCTTCAGGAGAACATCAAATATTCAGAAAAGGTAAGGGGAAAGTACATAGCTATTTTCATTGGAAATTTGTTCCTAAGAAATTAATAAATCAGCACTACAAAAGATTAACCTTATGTTTCCTCTGTATTGAGACTATTATTCATTCAACAAGCATTTGTTAAATACCTCAGGACCAAGCTCTGTGTTAGGTGCTGAGATGGAACCTGCAGTTTCACTGGCATATGAAATCTCCTTCCAACAAGTCTGTACCTTCTTTGCTCCTCAGATTTATAGAATATCTAAAGCACTAAGAACTGAGGGTGCTGCAGGTCAGAGGCAGAACTTGTACCCATATCTTGCTGGCTTAGAGCAGAGTGTTCCACGCTATGTTTCCTCTGTGGTACAGGGTATCCAAAGACAAACATGAAACACCTCTGTCCTCAAAGAACTTACCTTATACAGGGAAGATAACATGCACAGTATATACCCATGTATGTATATGTATACCTATTTACATTTAAATTTTATAGGATTTAATGGGAGGGGTTTTATTTGTTTTTTACAACTTTTATATATTTACAAGGAGAAATGTTTACAAATTAATAAGCACTTCGCTAAGAGACTTTGTGAAGGCACAATTGGAGAAAATAAAGCTTAAAGTATAGAAAACTAAATTGAGTGTTAATTAGAAATGAATCATATTGAGTTAGAAAATATAAGTCAAAAGACAAATGACTAAGAAGAAATATATGATTTCACTTTTATCATCCAGCTTGTTTAATGCTATTTGTTATTATGGGAGCCATCTGCTAGTGGCTGCTGAGGAATCTAATGCTGACCAATACAATAGATCCCTTCATGTGAGAGGAAAATAATGATACAAAGAGACTGAGAGGCAGTTGAATTCTCTGATCTCTCTCCTCATGCCTCCAATTTATTTCATTCCCAATCCACAAGGAACATCTGTATAAATAAGGGCTGATTTGCAATTCCTTCAAGTGTGCTGAGTCACAGCTATGGAGGAACTGACCATTCCTTAATGATGCAGTACCCCTTTAACTCTTTACAGGCTTTCTGGGTTTTGCACTCAGGCATGGTCCTTAATATTTGTTAAAGTATTGTAGAACTTAAGTAAAATTTCAGCAAAGTGAACCAGTAAGTCATATGTTTTGTTGTATTCCATAAATATTGATTGAAGATGATGAAATTTTAACGTCATATTTTTTGGAAACAAGAAATAACATTTTAAAATTGTAAAAGTACACTTAAAATATTTTAAGAGGTAAGACTGATAAAGTAATATAATGCTCTTATGCTTATTTGATTTTAGGCAACATTGAGAAGCATATATGTGGTCTAAGTGATATCCCACCATACAAACCATATGTGGAATATTGTGTTCTATTCTATACATTTCAGGAAAGAAATTGATAAGCTAGGGAAAGCATAGAAAAAGGCAACTAGAATAGCAAAGTGCCTTTAATTCACAGAATTATAGAGTTTCAAAGTTGGTGGGTGGTGTGGAGGACGGGGACACCCACAGCTGCCTAGTCTAATCCATATCCCAAAATAGTCTCTCTTACAACACATTTGACAGGCGTTATCCAGCCTTTGCTTGAAGACCCCTAGTGATGGGATCCCATTGTTTCCCAAAGCAACACTTTGGTGGGATAGCAATAATTATTGCAAAGTTGTTCTTTTCACCAAAGCTGAGTTTGTCCAGCTGCAGCTTCGCACCCACTGCTTCCAGTCCTGACTTCTGGGAGAATCAGAGCAACTTTAATCCGTTTTTTATATGACAGTCTTCCAGGGGCAACAGAAATCATTTCTTCTGTAGGCTTAGTGTAAACATCTTCACTTTGATTCCTCCCATGGCTTGGATTCAAGAGCCTTCTGGGCATCATTCAGCTTGTCAACCGCATTTCGTACAATGTGTCATCTAAAACTGACTAGTATGGCAGACGTGTTTTGATCAGGGAAAGTATGTAGAGACATCTACCTTCCTGTTCCTGGAAGCTTTTTTGTGTCATTTGCAAATATGATAAGCATATTTTATAAAACTTCATGGCATATGGGTACTGGTTGAAGGAAATAGGCATGTTTAACCTAGAGGAGAGAAGTAAAAGTGAGGGGGAGGAGGTATGGTAGGAAGGAAATCATTTTCATTTGTTTTTCAGTCATTTCTTACTCCTCATGACCCCATTTGGGTGATGGTTGGCAAAAATACTAAAGTAGTTTATGCCATTTCCTCCTCATATCTCATTTGATAGATGAGGAAATTGAAACAAGCAGAGTTAAGGGGCTTGCCCAGGGTCATCCCCCCAAGCAAGTTCTTGAGGCCAGACTTGAACCCAGAAAGATGGGTCTTGCTGACTCTAGGTCTGGCTCTATCCACTGTGACAGCTAGCTGCTCCATGAAATTGATAGTTGATGTCAAATATTTGAAGAACTGTCACAGGAAAGAGGGAATTGTAAACTAATTTGGGAAATTTAAACTAAATCTAAACTAATTTGATCCTAGAGGACAGAACCAGGAACAGTGAATTAAAGTTGTAAAGAGGCCTGTAGAAGTATGAGGCAAGGGGAGTAGTGGTCCTGAAAACTAGAACTAAGCAAATGTAGAATGGACTTCTCTGTAGGTTCATTTGAAATTTGAAGTGAAGCCTGGGGACTACTTATCAGATAGGATTTATTTTTTAAAGTTGATGTCTTTTTTACCTCAGGTATTCCCCATTTTTCAAATCTTCAACTTTTCCCTATCAACCTGTTTCTTTCTTGCCTTCAAACATATGCTAGTCTCCCATATCTTTAAAATCTTCACTAGACCAAGTTATAATCCTCTCTTCTCTTCCTCACTTACCCTCACCTCCATTCCTCAAGCCTTTGCAATCTGACTGCACTCAACTGAAACCGCTGTTACTAATGTTATCCTTGATCTCTTACTTGCCAAATTTGATGATCTTTTCTCATTTCTCTGCCCCCTCCTCCTGGATGCTCTCTCCTTTCTAGTTTTTCATGACCCAGTACAATAATACAATACAATGACCATTTATTAAGTACCTGCTATGTGCCAGGCACTGTATCAAGATTAAGGTATACTGGGGCAGCTAGGTGGCGCAGTGGATAGAGCACCAACCTTGAATTCAGGAGGACCTGAGTTCAAATGTGGCCTCAGACATTTAACACTTCCTAGCTGTGTGATCCTGGTCAAGTCACTTAACCCCAGCCTCGGGGGGGGGGGGGGGGGGGGGAGGGGAAGATTAAGGTATACCATTAAGAACAAGATAGTCCTTGTCCTCCGGAGCTACAAGCTATAATTACCCAAAAGGAAGCTGGAAAAGGTAGAAGGAAAAAATACCTGCCTCAGGGAGATAATGGTGGTAGAGTCAAATCCGAACATACAAATAATGAGAAATGACACTACTCTCTTTCACCTTCTACCTGTCTGATTGCTCCTTCCCAGTCCCCTTTGCTAGCTGCTCATCAACATCATATCCTCTAATTGTGGATATTCCCTAAGGTTCTCTCCAAATCCCTATTCTCTTACTTTTGGTAATCTCATTGAATTCTATAAGTTTAATGATCATATTTATGCAGATAATTTCTCCATTTATATTACCAGCCCTTGTCTCTAACTTGAACTTTAGTCCTGAAAAAATCAAATACTGATTTTGCATTTTATTTTTTATTCTATATTGATTCTATTCGTGGCCTGGAAACATATTTCCTTGTCTCTAAATTAAGAAGTTTAAGTCCAAAAGTTCAGTTTTCCTTTATGAGTTAAATTTAAAAGTTGTTTACCTATAAATCACTTTGATTGAAAGAAAACAGTTATCTCTGTACCCCTGGCTGCCTTTTTACATTAGAAGAAATTTGTTGTCCTTGAAGGGTGCAGGTAGATACCAGGAAGTCTAGTCTGTTATTTCTGCAATCCTGGCCAAACTTCAAGAAAGTCTGATCTAACTAATGCATTGTTGGTAGAATTGTGAAATGATCCAATCATTCTGGAGAGCAATTTGGAACTGTGTTTAAAGGGCTATCAGCAGTGTCTCCCAAAGAGATCATAAAGAAGGAAAGGGACCTACATGTGCAAAAATGTTTGTGGCAGCTCTTTTTGTGATAGCAAAGAATTGGAAAATGAGTAGATGCCCGTCAATGGGGGAGTGGCTGAATAAGTTGTGGTATATGAATATAATGGAATATTATTGTTCTATACGAAATGATCAGCACACTGATTTCAGAAAAACCTGGAAAGATTTTATGAACTGATGCTAAGTGAAGTGAGAAGAACCAGGAGAATATTGTACATAGCAACAAGAAGATTATGTGATGATCAATCATGATGGATTTGGCCCTTTGAAAAAATGTGTTGATTCAAGTGGTTCCAACAGACTTGGGATGGAAAATGCCATCCCCATCCAGAGAGAGAACTATGGAGACTGAATGTTGACAGATTGAAGCATAGTATTTTCACCTTTTTTAGTTTGTATGTTTTCTTTCTTGTGTTTTTTTTCCTCTTTTGGTCTGATTTTTCTTATGCAATATGACAAATATGGAATTATGTTTTTTAAAATTGCATATATTTAACCTCTCTTGGAGAGGACAGAGAGAAGGAGGGAGAAAAATTTGGAACACAAAGTCTTATAAAAATGAATGTTGAAAGCAATCTTTACATGTATTTGGAAAAAAATAAAATGCTATTAAACTGGGCTGGGGGGAACTAAAAAAGAAAAAAAATCTGTTCTTTTATCATTGTGACACTAATTAGCTATGCAAGTGGATACTAGCAATGAGTTTTCCATAGCAAAAAGATGGAAGGAAGAGCTATTGCTAGCCTTGCATTTCAGATTTCCATCCAGTCATATCATTTTCCATCATCTATGATACTTCAGACTTTGTAACCAACCATATTGTTTTCTTTCTATGACACTTCCTGTTCTTTGCAACTATATGAAGGATAGGAAGCCCTTCCTTGAGATTTGTTTGCTTATAGCAGAACTGAAAGAACCATTCTATTGATATCCTTACTAATACATTGAATATGCTTAGAATCTTGTGCCTAGTATACCTTCATCTTATTCATAATAGTCCCACATTACAAATTGCTTGTTGGATATTTCAAACTGGATGTTTTAAACTCAACAAGCTTGAAATTTAACTCATTATCTTCCCCCCCTAAATTTTTCTCATCCTTTATTTTTTCAAACGTACCACCATCTTTCCAGTTTGATAGGTTCATACCTTAGCATTATGTTACATTCCTTACTACATATCAGTTGTATACACACCTTTTGACATTTCTGTCTTTATAACATTGTTCTCATCCAAATCCTTTTCTCCACTTACACTGCTACCACCTTAGTTCATCTCATCACCTCTCACCTCAATTATTTTGGAAGTTTCCTAATTGATTTCCTTGTCTGAGGTCTCTCATCCCCAGTTCATCTTGCATGCTCCTGCCAAAAGTAATTTTCCTTAATCACAAATCTGATTTCCTTACTCAACCAATATCAGTGGTTTTCTGCTGCTTTTAAGATAAAATATGAAGTCTTTTGAATAGTTTTAAAATTCCTGTACAAGCTGCTCAATTTATCTTTCAGCCTTGCTGTGTAACTCCCCCTCCTATAAATTCTGTGAGATGGCTCATTTGGCCTTCCTTTGTTCCTCATACATGACATGCCCATTTCCTCTCTCTTAGCTTTTGCCTGTCCCTATACATTCCCTTATCTCCATCTCATAGATTCTCGCTCTTCTTTGAAATTCAATTCAAGTACCATTCTTATACTGCTAGAGCCTTCCCTCCTACCATCCCTCTCTGGTAATTAACTGATTTATATTCATTTGTTTTATTAATTTTACATACCTCTGTATATATGTATATACATCCACACAGATGTGTACATGCACATCTATGTCCTCTATTTGGATGTAAACTCATTGCAATAAACGACTTTTATTCCCTATATTCGTATCCTCAGTGCCTGGCTCATAATAAGCACTTAATAAATATTTAATTGGTTGATTGCTTGATTTACATCCTCTTCATTTCCAAATATATCACTCCCTTCCCACTATCCAGAGAGCCATCTGCTTGTAATACAGAGTATTCCTGTTTAGCTAGAAGTTTCACTAGATAGCCTGAGATCCATTCCAACTCTGAAATTGTATAATTCTATAGTTGGCTAGGAAGAGCTCTAGCCCAAGGAAACTGGTTCAGCTAGGTTCCAATGTGGACTTTTGTGCTGGCTTTGGAGTCCCTCTCAAAGCTTTCGCATCTCCACAATATAACTGGAGAAAATAAGCCCCATTTTTTGATTAAGAGAAATGCAAATTAAAACAGCTATGAAGTACCATCTCACACCTATCAGATTGACTGCTATGACAGAAAATGAAAAATGTTATAGATGTGGGCAAATTGGGACATCAGGTATTATTGGTGGAGTTGTGAATTGATCTAACCATTCTGGAGAACAATTTAGAAATATGTCCAAAGGGCTATAAAAACTGCATACTGTTACCAGATCTGTATCCTGAGGAGGTCATAAAAATTTGTAGCAATTCTCTTTGTTATGGTAAAGAATTAGAAATTGAGGGGATGTCTATCAGTTGGGAAATGACTGAAGAATGTGTGATATGTGAATATAATAGAATGCTGTGGTGCTGTAAGAAGTAGTGCTGTAAGCAGGCAGATTTTAGAAAAACTTGAAAGCCTTACACAAGCTAATGCTAAGTGAAAAGAGCAGAATGAGAACATTGTACACAGTAACAACAACATAGTACGATGATCAACTGTGATAGACTTAGCTTTTCTCAACCACACGGCAATCTAAGACAATTCCAAAAGACTCATGATGAAAAATGCTATCCATATCCAGAGAAAGAACTGTGGAGCCTGAATCCAGATCAAGGCATACTAGTTTTTTGGTTTTTTTTGGTCTTGATTTGAGTTTGTTTGTTTGTTTGTTTTTCATGGATTTTCCTTTTTGTTCTGTTTCTTTTACAACATGACTAGGGTGGAAATATATTTTAATGTGATGGGACATGTATAAACTCTATCAGATTGCTTGCTGTATTGGGGAGAGGAGAAGAGAGGGAGTAAGGGAGAAAAATTTGGAATCAATCCTATTCAAAAAATAATGTTGAAAATTATCTTTACATATAATTGGAAAAAATAAAATACTATTTACTAAAATGGAAAAAGCTGGGGGAAGAAACACCAATTTTTTTTCTCTGAGAAAACACTAAGGAAAAAGAACAGGTTGATCAATTGATCCACATCTTCCTATTCACATTATCTTTATTTATATGTGCTCCCTTTTCTCTACTTGCATAAGCCACTAGCCTAATTCAGGCCCATCCCCTTTTACCAAGCTTTTAATGAGATTTTAAGCAAAGGAATAACATGATGATGCGTATTTGGGGAAGATAAATTTGACTATAATTAATTTGAATTGGTGAGGGGAGACCCAATAAAGAAGCTATTGCCATAATACATACGAAGAAAGATTTGTAGTAATTTGGATAAGAAGGTTTAGCAGGACATGTGTATGTGAAGTGGATAGAGGGACTAGGCAAAAAAGAGAATTTTTTACTTAAATGTTTAGACTCTTAGTTAATTTAGACAGTTTTATCTCTATATTTGATCAGGCATCTCTGACAGTTTGAATTTTGATGAAGAGGCGACTGATGGAGAAGAAGAAGAAGGAAAGAAAACAAGAACTCACTCACCTAACTCAGAATTGCAGCGACCTGGTTCTGGATCCAGCCAGAAATCAGTCACAGTATGTAGTTCTGGAAGCTCTTCCTTTTGGGTAAATTAGTCCCACTCTCCCCTAAGCTTTCCTTCTTAACTTAATAGTACTGTTGAATTAGGATACTTTCTACTTCTTCCTTTTCCCCGTTTTTTTTTTTGTTTGTTTGTTTGTTTATTTGTTTGTTTGTTTGTTTGTTTTTTTGCAAAGGTGGCAGACTGGATGTGCTGCAAATATTTTCAGAATCTTATATATGTTAATTTTGAGGAGTATCTCCCTCTCTCCTCCAACTTTTTATTCTTTGTTATAAGAGATTACTTGTCAAGGGAAGTTGGAGGAGAGAGGGAGATGCAAAATGTAGGCAGGAAGATATCAAAGGCTTTTAAATTTTTTTTATTTTTTTGATGAAAGTATCTTCATAGGGTTCATGAATATAGACAGATTAGTGCCAATAGGAACCTTTATTCAAAATATTTTTTAAGAGCATCGCTTCTTTGCTACCTTCTTTTGTGATAAATGTTCATCTTTTCCTTTGATGTTCCTGAATTTCCTGTGCCATTGTCTGAAGACCTTGGTATAAGATTCAAAGGCAGATTATTCTTCACAAGAATGTGGAACCTCCTGGCCTCTTACTCAGGTATCACTGTTCCCTCAGGATACAGGCGCCTCTTGTCCAGCATCCCTCCAGGCTGATAATCAGCTGGGAGAAGTAGAAAATTTAGAAGATTTTGCATTTCGTCCTGCTCCTCGGGGGATTACAGTGAAATGTCGGATCACCAGGGATAAAAAGGGAATGGACAGGGGCCTCTATCCCACCTATTACATGCATTTGGAAAGGGATGAAAATCGGAAGGTATGTGAAGGATCTCCTTTTTAAGAGGGGAAGTTAGGAGATATATTTTATAGTAAGGAAAATAATACTGTTATATTTACTCAAGGCAAAACATATTAAATTATTCTATTTTGTTTCGATATACCAGATACTTTTTTTGTTATTAAAGATTTTATTTTCAAAATATATGCATACGTAGTTTCCAGCATTCGCTCTTGCAAAACCTTGTGTTCCAAATTTACTTTTTTCCCTCTCTTCCTTCCACCCCCACCCCAAATAGTAAGTAATTTATGTTAAAGATGTGCAGTTCTCCTATATATATTTCCACAATTATCGTGCTGCACAAGAAAAATCACATCAAAGAGGAAAAAAATGGGAAAGAAAATAAAATGCAAGCAAACAACACAATAAAAAAGTGAAAATACTATGTTGCAGCCCACTCTCAGTCCCCACAGTGCTCTCTCTGGGTGTAGATGGCTCTCTTCATCACAAGATCATTGGAATTGTCCTGAATCACCTCACTGTTGAAAAGAGCCATGCTCATCACAATTGATCTTTGGATATACTAGCTACTTTAGAGAGTATCCATATACTTATTTTTAAAATATTAAAAACTAAGTTCTCTTTCTTCCTGGGGAAAATACCTTGGTTTTCTTTTTCTCTTTAATCAAAGAAGAATAATGACAAAGGAAAATAAGAATTTGGGTTGGGAGAAGATATGTCCTAGCTATAATCAGAAGAGGAGACAAGGTATATGTCCCAACAATTCAGTTTCATATTTTTCAGCATTTTTAAGTTTATTCATAAATAATTCATTCTGTATAGATATAAAGGCTGAAGAGTTAACATAGGGGTCCCAAAAGTGATTTGATTGGAAGGCATAACTTAATGCTGAAGTAATCATTTTATAGACGTGATAAGGTATAGAATAATAAGGAAATGGTTGCAGTAAAGAATAGAAAACTAAAAATAGAAGAGGGTGATTGCACTTATCAGTTGGATTAAGTCCATGGTGAAGGAGAAAGATTTTTTTGTTGTTGTTGGATCTGTTCTGATAGAAAACTAAGAGCGTTACAGAGAACAAGATTCGAAGCAAATTTGAAAACTAAAGAAGGAAAATAAGCATTTATGGAGTGTCTCCCAGGTGCTAAGCACTTCACAAATATGATCTCTTTGGGTCCTCAAGATGAACCTGGGAAGTAGTGCTATTTGTGATCCCTATTCTACAGTTGGATGCATTAACTCTACTGTACCATCACTACCAAAAATGAAAGAAAAAAAAAGAAAAATGGAGGAAGAATTTGTGTAAAGAGGTTAGAATGAGAGATTAAACAGACCTGACTTGACGTTTTGCATTTTTCAGACATTCCTTCTTGCTGGGAGAAAGAGAAAAAAGAGCAAAACGTCCAACTATCTCATCTCCATAGATCCAACGGATTTATCTCGGGAAGGGGAGAGCTACATTGGCAAACTCCGGTGAGAAACCTAGAGCTGATTGTGTTCTAGGCTAGAATTAGGGATCCCCTCAGAAACCATGCACTTCAGCCCCTCCTTTTACAAATAAATAAATAGGAGCTAAGAATGACTAAAGAACTAGTTTACCTGTTCCTTGCTTTTTCTTTTTTCACTTTTCATTTTTATTGTGAACTTAATATTAATCAACAAACATTCATAAAATTGCCTGATTTGTATCCCTAATAGACTTTGTTTTTTTTTTTCCTTCTGTGTATCTTTAAATATTTTATTCTTTTTTAGCTTTGCATTTCTATCATTAGCCATTCTTTTGTTCCCCTATCCTTTGCTAATAGAAAAATCAAGCAACTAATTTGACTAGATCCACTACTTATTTATGTTACATAGCCTCAACAGGCTTTGCTGCTAAGCAGTTACTTTACATCAGCCTAATTAACTCACTCCCCCGCTCACCACAGCAGCTCTTCAAACCTTTTCTTCACTCTTCAAACTTCCAATGCTTTTTAAATTTCCCTCCTCTACTCTCTTAGCTGAAAACTTTAACTCATATTTTCCTTAAAAAACAGAACTCAAGACACTTCATTCCCAGCTCCACTAGATTGTGAGGGAGAGGGATTTTTATCTTTGAGGGCAAAGATTTGCATTTGCCTTTCTGTGCATCCATCCCTTTTCACAGTGTCTGGCAAATTGTGGGCTCTTAATAAATGCTTATTGATTCAACTGACTGAATAATAGAAGCCCTTATAACAAATAAGTATAATCAAACAAAATGATTAGTGCATTGGTAATAACTGAAAATGTGTGAATCCTTCTGCACCTATAGTCCATTGTTTCTGCCAAAAGGTATGTGTAACCTGCCCTTATTTCTGCATTTAATGAGACTTCCTACTACAGAATGCTGTTGGCACCTAGCCTTTTGATTTGAACTAAGTCAGAATTCTTGCTTTTTTCTGACAAAAGTACTTGTAAAAGCTACAGATGAGATAAATGCATTTCACATTTTAGGGAATAAGCAAATGGTTATTTTTTTATGCTACTTGATATTATGTATTTTTGTTTGCATAAGAGAAAAATGGGATTATTTTGGTGACAGTCTTTTCCTGGTTCTAGGTCCAATCTCATGGGAACCAAGTTTACAGTGTATGACCACGGAGTTAGTCCAACTAAGGCACAGGGCCTGGTGGAAAAGGTCCATACTCGTCAGGAACTTGCAGCCATCTGTTATGTAAGTGCCATTCTTGCTATGTAATCCCTTCTCTGAACTTCTAGCTAAAATCAGAAACACAGAATGCATCTAGAACAATGTTGGTTCTACCTATAAGCTACCTGTAAAATTATAAATTTCTTGATTTTTTCTTAAACAGCATGATGAACATAGAAACATGTTTAGAAGAATTGCATGTGTTTAACCTATAGTGGATTTTTTATTGTCTAGGGCATGGGAGAAAGGGAGAAGAAGGGAGAAAAATTTGAAAAACAAAATTTTACAAAGGTGAATGTTGAAAACTGTTTGCATGTAGTAGGAAAAATAAAAAGGTATTTTAAAAGCAAATTCAAGTTACTTCTATAGTACTTGATATAGATAGTCCCTAGCAAAAACTAAGATTTTACCAGAACTAGCTGGTAAAGACCCAGGCATTAAAGAATAAAACTAAAATCTTTCATTTTAGCCAACTTTTAAATCTCAATCTCTAAGAATGCCAACTTGCTAACATGTTTGAATCAGATAACTATATTTTTAGTTTTTGTGCTTTTCCAAGAGATGTTTCTTCAGAAATAACTTTACTTTTTCTGCCAAACTTTATCCCTTTGATCTTAAATCAAAGGTTCAGCTTATGCCTTTTAGTAATATTTGTTCTATGTAATACAAACCACACTCTGTCCATTTATCATCTTTATGACCATAACATATTTAACTTCTGTATATTCTGAATAAAAATTACTTGCGTGATCATATTCTTCTTTATTAGATTGTCTCAAGATCAGTGACCATATTTAACTTGAAGTCTGTCAGTTTCATAGCATAGTTCTGTTAAATATTTGAGGATGACTAAGTCAGACAGTTTGCTAAAGTTACTTGTCATTGCCTTTTTAAAAAGTAGAGACATAGAATGATGAATTTTTAAACAACAGTATCTGTTGTGGAGATCTGTATGGATTAATCTGATTGTTTCTGTTACATTTATAAGCAACCATCACCTTATGGAAATCATGAGGCCTATTTACAGTTTCATTACAATTAAATGTAGAGGGAGGAAAAACATGGAGTCACTGGGCCTTATGGAATCCCATTCCACCAATTACCAGGGTTATTGGGGGCAAGTCCTTTGAATTTTAACTTTTTTTAATTTCAAAAATGGAGATTAAAAATCTTTGACAGACTTATAGTAAAGAAATGCTTTGTAAACTGGGAAAAACCTTTGAAATGATGTGTTTCAAGCCCCTCATATTATAAATGAGGAAACACACTGGGAGAGGTTAAATGAGTACTAAGTTCTTTCACTCCAAACCCGCCTACATGTTTACTTCACCATAATACTGCCATTACTAATTTTTTTTCTTGTTACTGCCAATAAGAAACACTTAAGAAGGATAAGTTTAAAAAAAAAAAAAAAAGTCACAGTTTTTCCTTTCTTCCCCCCCCCCCCCCAAGAGTTTTGCTTCACTTTTCAAGAATTTTCTCTATTTTCCAGGAAACTAACGTGCTTGGATTTAAGGGTCCCAGAAAAATGTCTGTGATTATTCCAGGGATGAATATGAGTCATGAACGAATCCCATTCCGGCCACGAAATGTAAGTAGGGACATACCTAATTTGCAAAGAGAAATCTATTCAATTTTCTCTAGATTCCAAGTCAGATTATGATTCTCAAATCTCCTGGGAAAAGTCTTGTTTTTTTTTTTTTCTTTAAAAAAGATGTTATTGGTCCTTTTTGTTGTTGATCCTTTCCTATAACATCTCCAAAATCACCTCCTATAAAGTATATTCCCTGAAGAATTAGGCAAAGTCATCTAATACTGTGCGATGCACACATTTTGTACTGTTGTAAATTACCAGAAAGAACAATATGTACTTTAAATTTCACATTATGCTACCAGAACTAGTATTATCTTTATTTAAATTGTTGTTGGTCATTGTGTGGGCTGTTCTAGAGGCCTTTACCAACTTAGACTATTGCAGTAACTTTTTGGTTGGTCCAGTCTACTCTTTATTTGGTTGTTAAGTTGATCTTCCTAAAATAAACTACAGGGCCTCCTTGTTATCCTTAAGGATCAAAACATCAAATCCTCTTTTTAGCTTTTGAAACCCTGTATAATATGGCTCCCTCCTCTCTTTCCAGTATTTGTATCTTACCTCCAAATACTCTTTGACCCATTGACACTGGCCTCCTGATGCTCCTGGAAAGAATCAGTCCACTCTTGGCCCTGGGCATCATCACTGCTTGTCTCCTGTGCCTGGAATTCTCTGTTTCCTCATATTATTACCTTCCTGGATTCTCTGGCTTTCTTCAAGTGCCAGCTAAAACTCTTATTTTCTACAAGAAACCTTTCCCAATTTGCCTTAAAGGGAGCAGCCAGATGGCACAGTGGATAGAGCACTAGCCTTACAATACAGAAGGACCAGTTTGCCTTAATGCTAGAGCCTTCTCTCTGTTGATTATCTTCTATTTGTCCTGTACATATCATATGTATCTTCTTTATACATTGTGGTTTGCATGTTGTCTTCCCCAATAGACTGTGAACTTGAGAATGAGTTTTTTTGTTTTTAGTCTTTGGGATTTTCCTGCATTTCCTTGTTGTATCCCCATTGCTTAAATAGTATCTGGCACATAATAAATACTGACTTAAAGATACCATAATGTTACTTGTAAGTAAAAGGCATATTACCTAGGAAATAGTAATATGGAGCACTGGGCTAAATATTAAAAATCCAAGCTGAGATTTTTTTTTTTCCTTTCTTTACCTTAACTTTATCCTCTCTGAAATGGCAAACAGAACCCTCACTGTACCCTCTTTAATGTTATTTTAAAATTAATGAGATCATAATGGAGAAGTGCCTCTGATATACATTCTCAATACAAAGTAATCTTTTTTTTTTTTTTTTTTTTTTTTTTGAGCAGGAACATGAGAACTTGCTTTCCAAATGGCAAAATAAAAACATGGAAAATGTGATTGAGCTACACAATAAAGCCCCAGTCTGGAATGATGACACGCAGTCTTATGTCTTAAATTTCCATGGCCGCGTCACTCAGGCATCTGTGAAGAATTTTCAGATCGTCCATGCAAATGACCGTAAGTCCCCTAGAAAAGGCTCTAAGTGAGAGTGTTGAGAGAAGCTTTTCTCGAAGGGAGATTTTAAATTACATTTTAGTTAGGACAAATAAATTGCTTTTCATGAGTATATTTATTTATACCTTTGTATGAGAAAGATACTCCCTCTGGGAAGACAGAGTCATGATTTAGGAGAAGAGCTTCTAACCTGTGACTCATGAACAAGTGTAGAGAACATTTAGCAGCTGCTGTGGCCGCCACAGAGGGAACTTTAGGTTGGGATGTGTGGAGAGACCAAGTCAGACAACATACATCAAAGAGAGATTTCCCTTAATGTCTGTTCTTTGGTTTAACTAGTCTATAGGACCCTTAATTGTTCTTATCCTTTCCTCCCTCTTGACCACCTCTTTTTTGGTAGTCAGGAACAGTCTTCCATTTGCAGTGGATGATAGAAGCAGTAAATTAAAACTGCTTAAGATTGAGGCAGCCCTTTTAAATTTCTTTTTTTTTTCTCTTTCTTTCTTTCTTTCTTTCTTTCTCTTTTTTTCTTCCTTTCTTTCTCTTTCTCTCTCTTTCTTTATTTCTCTTTCTTTCTTCCTTTCTTTCTCTTTCTTTCTTTCTCTTTCTTTCTTTCTCTTTATTTGTTTCTTTCTTTCCTTCTTTCTTTCTTTCTCTTTCTTTCCTTCTTTCTTTCTTTCTTTCCTTCTTTCTTTCTTTCTCTTTCTTTCCTTCTTTCTTTCTTTCTTTCCTTCTTTCTTTCCTTCTTTCTTTCTTTCTTTCTTTTCTTCTTTCCTTCTTTCTTTCTTTCTTTCTTTCTTTCTTTCTTTCTTTCTTTCTTTCTTTCTTTCTTTCTTTCTTTCTTTCTTTCTTTCTTTCTTTCTTTCTTTCTTTCTTTCTTTCTTTCTTTCTTTCTTTCTTTCTTTCTTTCTTTCTTTCTTTCTTTCTTTCTTTCTTTCTTTCTTTCTTTCTTTTTGTTGTTGTTGTTGTTATTGTTGTATTGTTGTTCCTTAGGCAATTGGGGTTAAGTGACTTGCCCAGGGTCATATGGCTAGTAAGTATTAAGTGTCTGAGGTCAGATTTGAAATCAGGTCCTCCTGACTTCAGGGCTGGTGCTTTATTCACTACACTAACTAGCTGCCCCCTTTTAAAATTTCTTTACCTCAAAAAGTTTCATTTTTTAATGTAAAGTAAATTTTAATTAGCTTTACCTATACTTTATAATTCTAAAATTAAAATAGGTTTTCCTTATCACCTTAAACATCTCTAATTTCCTTCAACTCTTTTTTTTCTTTTTTTGGTCTCTCCAGCTGAATATATAGTCATGCAGTTTGGACGTGTGGCAGAAGATATATTCACACTGGACTACAATTATCCCATGTGCGCCCTCCAGGCCTTTGCTATTGGGCTTTCCAGTTTTGATAGCAAGCTAGCTTGTGAATGATAGAAGATAAATCTTATCCCAATGTCTCTCATTCCATGAAGCTAAATTTAGGGAGAAAAAGTCTCCCCTTCCCAAGTGTGAAAGAGATGAGAAAAGTCAGCCAGCACCTTTGGGATTGATTCTGGTATACACAAAAAGCTATTCATTGGTACTTTCAGGCCTTAACCAGGAATGACAGCCCAGTATAGATGAAAGATTATTCAGGCTTCAAAGAAAACTTTATCTTGTGCACATTAATGAGACTCACTTGTCTCATGCCTCAAAGATCAGTTTTTTCTCTGCGTGGAATCTCTTACATCTGGCATCAGGTTCAGGTTATTTCAGGTACTTGTCTATTTTCAGAAGGGGACAGTTGTTTCCTAACATGCTTTTGCTCCATACTGGTAAACTCATAGCTAAGACATCTTTTTGACAACAGAGGAGGTTCTATGATTCATACCTGAGGTCCAGAGCTCACAAATGGGAGGACTGAGTATGTACAAAAAGCCTCCTTCCCTGCTGTTGCTTCCTTCTGCCATCGTTTAAATTAAATGACCAAGACCACAAAGCTTGTATGTCTGTATCAGTGTGTCCATTGTATCCACCTTCTGACTTGTTTGAAGGATGATGATTTCCAAAGGATGATCTTCTGCCAGGATTATGGAAAGCCAAGATGCTTTATCATGTGGACGATTCACCAGTGGCTCATCTGTGCTGATTTACCCAGACCTGGACCCAAGAGAAGAAGCAGCATCCATCATTCTTCTCCAACTTAAAAAGAGGCGCCCTGCTTAGCCAGAGACTGTATAAACTCTTGGAAATTATCCAGAATGACATTTGATTGACTGTTGAGCTCCCATTTGAGGAAGGGAAGTACCTGCTTTCCAAAACTTGTTTAGTTTCTCCTTTAGGGTCAGAAGTTCTAAAACTTCTGTCAGTGCGGAAACCCTCCCAAACTGGCTGGTCAGCTGGCACCAATCCCAGGTAGACAAATGGCTCTCAGAATTGTAAGCAATGAAGTGATAAATTAGTGTCTTAAGTTTTTTGGTAAAGATTAAAATTATTTTCTTTTCTGAATGATGCCAATGGTGCCTTCAGGGCACAAGTGCTGGAGATGGCTTCACCCAGGGGGTTAGCAGCTGCCCTTTTTTTCAACCCAGCAGTGCCTCCTGTATGAGTGTGGGGAAGCCAATTACCTCAGGACGCAGTCTCCAACAGGAATTGTCTATGGAAGCTTTCGGCTGTGTTGTGTGTTTAAAAAAATAAATGGACAAAAAGTGCTGCAGGAAGTTGTTATCCCTGTGCATTTTGGTGGCCCTAGAAATAGCTGTCTTAGTAATCCTACAACCCTCAGATGGGCAGTTTGGCCTTTCCTGGCATAAATATTGCTAGCATTCAGTGTCACCAAAGCCTTTGTATTTTGGTACAACTTGCCCTTTCGTTTCTTTCACTCACAAATCACAGTATCTTTGATTTGTTCTTATTTTTAGAAAATCTCAATCAAGTAGTAACAAAATCTAGGAATTAGCTGTTTGTGTATTTCCCTGCCTCCGCCTTCTAAAGTTCCCACTTCCTCTTCTCTTTTAGTCAGAAAGCTAGAGTAGGAAATTAATCTGGGAGGGGATCAAAGGACTTTAAATTTAATCCTCCTTTGACCAGCCCAGCCAATCTTTCCTTTGTTAATTTATTTTCTTTTTAGGCCTGGCTCTTCCAGTCAAGTGCCTCTTCCTTAAGTGCCCCAAGGCCCTTTAGACCCAGGTCACTAACTTTTGCCAGATTTTATAAACTTTTAGCAAACTAAAGTTGATTCCTTGTCTTCAGTTTAAGGATGGCAAAACCTGGAAGCTAGGAGCAACCTCGAGGCTATAAGTGTAATCCCTCTCCTTTTCTCTTTGATCTTCGGAAGATTCACCCAGCTCAATTTGCTTTCTGCTTGAGTGTCTAGAGAGATGCTTCCCAAGTCTACTCTGGTTTTACATGAATCATATTTATGACTTTTGTATGTTATGTCAATAAAAATAATTTATACAAACTTCTTTGCTATCTTTTCTTGGATGTCTTTGCTTAGAATCTCCTTGCAATAAGATTTCATGATAGCAATTTTTCATCATTTAGTAATAATGAATTAGGCAGATTCTTACAAAGTTTAGAATTTTAAAGCTGGGAGAGACCTTAGTTCAAGCTCATTATTTTAAAGGAACTAAGGTGATGAAAATTCTGACCTCAGAAATCATAGTTTAATTTAGAGCAATAGACTAGTGATAATAAAAATAGTCTTTTAAAGTTTACAAAGCTCTTTATGTGTATTATCTCATCCTCATATATCCCTGTGATAACCCGTATCTCAGTTAAGAAAACCAAGGCTAAGTGATTAAGTAATTTTCCCAGAATCATACTGTGTCTGAAACAGGATTCTGTGCAGTTCTTAATTATTCCAGTTTTAGTACTCCATAACAAAAAAATTGTCCAAGGAATCATTGATTCATACTGCTGCTAATTATATAATCAGTATTTCGGAGATCATGATGAATTATTAAAAACAAACAAAAACCAATTTATTGTTCTTAGAGCAGTCCAGTCTCCCTGTGGACTCAAAGGTTTAATCCCTGTGTGGAAAATTGACTGAGACTATCTTTTGTTACCATTGAACAGCTGAGTAAAGCTAATTAGCACCTACATCTTCCTTGGTCTCTGAGCTGGGATTTTCCAAAGTGAAAATTCCCTGCTAAATTTTCCCTTTTGTCATCTTTTTATGCCCCAGGTCATATCTTCTCTCCATTTACATTGTGGTCTCTGGAACATCCTTCTTTCCTTCTTCCTAAACCTTTTCCTCTAAGATTTTCCATTTTGCCCTCAGAAAAATCTGGCTTCATCCAGAAGGCACTTTACCCTTATTATCAGAACTTTTATTGTTTGTCCTTCATTTTGAAAACATCCATCATGGGGTTATATCTTGATGCATGAGTGAATCAGATTTAAGTGAGGCAGAATTGCACAGTCTCTTCCTGAGTCATCAAAGTCCAGTAGCAAGACAAAAGTCCACACTGGGATGCAGTGGATGACCTTGGAATCTTCAATAGCTGACTAATCTCTAAGTGCTCTACTTAAAAAAACTGGAACAAATTGTTCTCATTTACTCATTGTTCTGGGGAGATGTCCCCCTAACTCTTGACATGTTTGACTCCTATGGATTACCCTTAACCTAGGTATGGCTGTGCATCCTCTACACTGTGGAGCCACAGGTGAGAGTTGGGTCAAGGTGGAGACCAAAAGTGATTGACAAGCCCTCACACAGAAGACGCTAGACCTTACAGAACACTCAGTACATACCTCACACTCCTTGCTCCCCAGTGCTTTTTCTAGACCTGTAGCTCAAAATTTGGTCTCCCAATCTCTTTATACTCTTGAAAATTAACAACAAGACTCCAAAGAACTTTTGTTTATGTAGATGATATCTATCAGCTTTTACCATATTAGAAATTGACACATACATTTTAAAATTAACTCATTAATAATAAATGCGTTATATGTTAACAAATAGCATTTAAAATAATTTCTTGAAACAAAAATCAGTGAAAAGTGAAAGAAAAGCATTATTTTGCATATTTTGGGTAAATATCTTTAACATTTAGCTTAACAGAAAACACTTGGAATTTCATATCTGATTTTATATTCAGTCTCTTGATATGTTTTCTGATCACATACAGAAAAGATGTATAATTGAGACAGCAAGGACTATTTTATTGGGCAAATAATGTCAGGATTAGTATAAAAAACAATTTTGACTTTAAGGATCCCTAAAAGAGTTTGGGGACTCCCCCAGGAGGGTCTTGAGACCGCATTTTGAGAACTGTTGTTCTAGACCAAGGGTCAGCAAACATTTTCTGTTAAAGACCAGATGATAAATATTTTAGATTTTATGGACCAAGAGACAAAATTGAAGCTATTATGTAGGTATTTTTATATACTAATCTAATAAGAGAAAATAAATTTCCACAAATTATTGATGAAATCTAAAATAGTAATTGGATATAATTTTTATACTACAAGTTTATTAATGAGAATGGAATTCCTTTTTGAAAATTAGTATTTTACTTAATTGGTGTTCCCTATCATTAAAATTGATTGCAAATGTTAATTTATTAATACTGATCTGTAAATATTTGACCTTGAAAAAAACTGAAAAAATATTTTCATACATATTTGTTCAATCATGTCCGACTCTTCATCACTCCCATTTGAGGTTTTCTTGGCAGATATTAGTAACTAGAGTGATTTACTATTTCCTTTTTCAGTTCATTTTACAGATGAGATAACTATTGCAAAACAGTATTAAGTGACTTGTACAGGATCATACAGCAAAGAAGCATCTCAGATTTGATCTCTTTCTCTCTTCAGACCAGTGCTCTATCCACTGCACCTGTCTAGCTGTCCTTTACACAGAGGAGTACCTGCTAAATACTGATACTAGTCATGATTTCAATTGGACCAAAAGTCTAATAGTTTTAATTAAGCAAACTCATTTTCTCTCATCAACAATACTTTCAGTTGTCGCAACTGAACAATTTTACTAAATCACTATGGGTAAATAGCTTTCCTTGCTTAGTTACAAAAGAGATATTGGGATACTTATTTTAGTTTCAGCATAGTTTTCAGTTTTTGTTTTTGTTAAATTCTGCTATGATTCTTTTTTAAATTTATAATTTTTCTGACTTGCTTGCCTGTGATTTGGGAATATTATAACAAGTGTTTCATCTGGAGATGCTAATGTATATTGTATTCTTTTAATACAACTATAGTATCTTATAAACACACTGCTTTGCCATATGATTCAATAACAAAATCCACAATCTACTCACTTTTCTTGTTGGGTATCCAGTGTTAAATTTTATTAATGCCCTAATACATGCAGCACTCCACATGCTATTGAGTTATAACTGCATCTTTGTATTTTGTAGCAAAGGCTTGCAGCCTGGCCAATATACTGAGAAAGCAATCGTAGACCATAGGTAAACAAATGAGCATGGCTGTGTTCCAATAAAGCTTTATTTATGGACACCGAAATTTGAGCTTTCCGTTGTCACCAAATATTCTTCTTGTGATTTTTAAAAATAATTTGAAAATATTAAAAAAAAAAAAAGGGCATCCTTAGGTTGAGGGCCACACTGAAATAGATGGTAGACCCCAGTTTTCTGATTCTTGTTCTAGATGATCTCAGTGTCATCATTACATAATGTCCTCTGCTTTAAATTTTATCCTATCTTTCTGTGTCTCACTATCTTCCCCTATGTTCCCTGTCTATAATCTAGCTAAACTCTTTGAAAATGCTATCACAAAAATTTTCTTCATTTCCTTTCTTCTCACAGTCTGGCTTCTGAGTCATTCAACTTAAAACTACACTCTCCAAAGTGATTCCTGGTTTCTCACTTGCCAGCTCCGGGGACCTTTTCTCAGTCTTCATCTTCCTAGACTTCTTTGCAGCCTTTGACCCTGCTGACACCCTCCTGTTAGGGGTACTTTTTCCTCTAGGTTTTTGTGACACTGCTCTCATCTGGTTCTCCTACTGTATAACCTCCTCAGCCTTCTTTCCTAAATCCAGGTGACACCATTAAAGATAAATGTCCTCCAAGAATCTCTCCTGGTGCCCATCAACTGGAGAATGGCTGGATAAGTTGTGATATATGAATGTAATGGAATACTCTTGTTCTGTGAGAAATGATGAACAGACTGATTTCTGAAAAGCCTGGAAAGACCCAGATGAACTGGTGCTGATGGAGTAGAACAGGAGATCACTGTACACTGTAACAAGATTATGTGATCATCAACTCTGATGGACTTGGCAATACAATGATCCAAGATAATTCCAAGAAACTTGGGATGAAAAAATGCCATCTATATTCAGAGAGAGAATTGTGGAGATGAATGTGGAGTGAAGAATAGTACTTTCACCATTTTTTGTTTGCTTTTTCTTTCTCATGTTTTTTTTTTTTTTCTTTTTAAACTTTTTTCTCATAAGTTACAACAGATGTAGAAATATATTTAAAAGGATTGTTCATGTTTAGCCTATATCAGGTTGCTTGCTGTCTTGGGAAGGGAGGGAGGGAGAAAAATTTGGAACACAAAATCTTACAAAAGTGAATGTTGGAAACTATATGTGTATTTGGAAAAATAAAATACTATTGAGAAAAAAAAATTTCTTTGAGCCTCTTCTCTTCTTATATATATTCTCTCACTTGGTGACCTCACTGGCTCCCATGAATTCAATTATTATCATTTATGCTGACGATCCTCAAATCTACTTAGTAAACTCTAATCTGTTGACTTCCAGTCCCCCTTATCTGTCTATTAAGCATCCTCTTTGGTCATTCATAAGCCACCCTTCCCATACTCCTTTCCAGTCTTCCTACATCTTATCCAAGCTCCCTTCCTCACCAGGATCAGTAGTAATTCAGGGACACTGTCTTTCTGGCTGTTCCTTGAACAAGACACTTCACCAATGGGCTCCAGGCATTTTCTCTGACTATTCCCCCTTCCTGCAACACTCTCCTTCCTCAACTTGACCCTCTTGACTTCCTCAGATTCTTTCAAGTCCCACCTAAAATCCCATCTTCTACTGGAAGCTTTTCTGAATTCTTTCTGTGCATTCTCTCTCATTTATCCTGTATATATCTTGTTTATATGCAATTATGTGCATCAGACTTGAATTCCTTGAGGGTAGAGACTGACCATCTTTTGTTTTTGTTTGTATTCCTAGTACTTGGCACAGTGCCTGGAATACAGCAGGCACTTACTAAATGTTTATTTAGTGACTGACTGTTCTCTGTACCTGAAATCAGGAGACTCTGGGTCCTAACTGCCCCAAGCTGTGTAATCAGGAGCAAGCCACTTAGTCTATCAGAAACCTTTTTCATCATCTGTAAAATAGGTATTTATATTACATATCATATTGTTTATATATATATATATATATATATATATATATATATATATATATATATATATATATATATATATATATATATATATATATATATTACATTATGCTGTTACATTATATTATGTTATATTTCATGTAAGGAAAGTACTTCACAATTCCACAAGTCATAAGGAAACTCCCTTGAAAATTTCAAAAATAAATGGCAGCTAGATGGTGAAGTAGGTATTGCACCAGGCCTGAAGTTAGGAGGGATGTGAGTTCAAATCCAGCCTTAAGATATTTAATACCTACTAGCTGATGATCTTGGGCAAGTACCTTAACTCTGTTCACTTCAGTTTTCTCATTTATAAAATGAGATGAAGAAGAAAATAAGTCATTCCAGTATCTTTGCCAAGAAAAACCCAAATGGGGTCATGAAGAGTCAGACATAACTGAATATCAATAAAAGTAGGTTAGAAAGAAATGAAGATGGGAAAGAGGAAGGAAAAGTTCTCTGTTGAGATCACATGGGATAGGATCAATGATCTTAGTAAAGGGGTTTGTTTTGGCTTTCTCACAGAAGCAGGATGATGTAGAGGTTCTATACAATTGGGGAGGAAAGAAAGCTCAAAATGAAAGAGGGCCTTCCTTCTCTCAATAAAGTAGGGGCAACATCGGTTGGAGCATGACTGAATCAGTTATGATACATGAATGTTATGGAGCATTATTGTTCTATAAGAAACGATCAGAAGGATGACTTCAGGGAAGCCTGGAGAGACTTACATGAACTGATGCTAAGTGAAATGAGCAGAACCAGGAGATCACTGTACATGTCAACAACAAGATTATAATATGATCAATTCTGATAGACATGGCTCTCTTTAACAATGAGATGATTCAGGCCAGTTCCAATGGTCTTGTGATGATGAGAGTCATCTGTACCCAGAGAGAGGCCTGTGGGAACTGAGTGGATCACAACATAGCATTCTCACTCTTTTTGTTGTTGTTTGCTTGGATTTCATTTTCTTTCTCACTTTTTCCCTTTTTGATCTGATTTTTCTTGTACAGCAAGATAATTGTATAAATATGTATGCATATATTGGATTTAACATATATTTTACCATGTTTAACATATATTGGATTACTTACCATCTGGGGCAGGAGATGGAGAAAAAGGAAAAATTGGAACACAGGGTTTTGCAAGGATCAATGTTGAAAAATTGTTCATGCATATGTTTTGAAAAGAAAAAAGCTTTAATAAATTTTTTTAAAAAAAGAAATGAGAGGGGGCAGCTAGGTGGCGCAGTGGATAGAGCACCAGCCTTGAATTCAGGAGGACCTGAGTTCAAATCTGATCTCAGACACTTAACACTTCCTAGCTGTGTGACCCTGGGCAAGTCACTTAACCCCAGCCTCAAAAAAAAAAAAAAAAAAAAAAAATGAGAATGATGCAAAAAATATGAAAAAAAAAAAAAAGTAGGGGCAAGATCCTTTCTTAAGAGGGAAAAGAAATGATGGGAAGAAGGGGATTGAAGAGAGAAGAAAAGGTTTGGAATAATCACTTTGGAAACTGGATAGAATCAAAAGAATTACTATCAAGAGCCTAGATGAAATCACATATTGGTAGGGAATCTATTTGTTGCAGTTGTATAACTTCCTTCCATGACATTCAACAGCTAGGAACAACAGGGAAGTCTGATAGTAGTGGTAAACTACCATTGGGGTTTGGTGAGGTGAGAGTAGGATTCAAGATTGGAAGATAGTGAATAGTTAAACAGATCAACTAGAGGATTAAAACTGTGAAAAAAGTGTGTGCCTTTTATCTGTAAGGTTTGTTTAACAGAGAGGACTTCTCCCTTTGATTTTGTCAATACACCAATGCATCTCTCCTTTTTTCCCCTCCCCTTACATTGTTTCCCTTCATAAGCCCCTAGTTAGAAATCTCTGATGAAGGGTTTGTCATATCAGTTAATGATTTACTGAAGAGGCTTATGTCTCTCAATAAAATCAAATGGAGAAATGAGAGAGTGATTACAGTGGTACCTCTGAACTCCTCTGCTTTAAAATTCACTGGACTAGAAATGCACTTCTTATGGGAAAAATTAATTTGGTATTCATCATTTTTGCCACTCATTGTGCCATCTGGAACTAATTAAAATGAGTACGAAAGTCCCATTGTATTTCTCTCTCATATTAATAATTATTGACCAGGATTGATTTTTTTTTTCAGAAGTTTGTATGTTGTGAGGAAACACTTTTTACTCTACACAGGTATGCATGGGGATAAATATTTTATTGGATTGCTCAAGACTGAATAATTTAGAAGTAAATGACATAAAATCACACATCCTATGTAATTCATCATTAGAATAGGCCAACTTCTCATTGATAAAAAGTTGATTGCCTTCTTCAGGAAGACCCACTCTTCTAAACTCATTTAAATTGTGAGCCCACTGCCATGGTTTGTCTTTGGCCTTTGAGAGTGTCACTGACCCATTTTATTGGTTATATGCTATAATTACCCAGAAACTATGTCTCTTTAATTTTATAAACATCAAAACCAACAATTTGCAATCTTAGAGATGCCTGGGGCATTAAGAAACTAAAGTGGTTTATCCAGGGTCAAGTAGCCAGTATCAGAATCAGAATCAATTAGGAAATTCTACCTCCTACCCTTCAGAGGGCTGAAGATTGGCAAAAAAAGAAAATGAAAAAATATTAAAGAGAACTGTGAGGAAAAAATCACATTGATACACTATTGTAAACATATGAATGGGTAAAGTTATTCTGGAAAGCAGTTTGGAATTACCCACAAAAAAGCCTTGCTCTTTGACTTCAATCCAAGAGAAATCAGAGAAAGAAGAAAAGGTTCTTTATGTTTAAAAATATATATAGCAATTGTGTGTGTCTGTGTCTCATTGTGTGTTGTGACAAAAGAAACTTAAGAGAATGTCCAACCATTGAGAATGGAACACTTATTCTTGTGTGTGAGAAATTTAAAAATAGATGGTTTCATAAAGACATGGAAGGACACATGAACTGAGGCAGAGAATAGAAAAGAGAAACAAAAAGATTTCATACTCTAACATCAACATGAACATTTTGAAGACATAAATTGATAAACAATAAAATGAGAACAACTGGATAAATATTTTATACAGTAAGAAAAACACTGTAAAGACAACCAAATTTGAAAGTTTTAAGTACTATGATTAATTCAATGACCATTTACAATTTCCAAAGACCAATGATAAAACATGCTATCCTTTACTGAGGATTAAGTTATAGATTTAGAAAGGAGGATGTATATTTTTACATCTAGCCATTGCAGAAATTTGTTTTTCTTAATTATGCATATTTATTATAGAAAAAAAATTAATGGGTGTCTGGATGAAAAAGAAAATATATTTCTTTTAACTTTTTTTTAAAATGGGGTTAGACAGGATTGCTACCAGTTTAAAATGTTTTATGCACTTTGAGATGGAGTCCCTATTATAAATTTACTTAAATGTTTACTTTGTTGGAAGAAACCTCTTACAAATCTCTAAACAGTTGTAATTTAAAATCAAAACCTATCAAGAAAATTTCAATCAAGAAAAAAAAAAAGATTGTAAAGGGAGAAAAGTAAGTTCAAAGAAGGGAGGCTAAACAATTAGAATAGGAAGGAGTGAAGGAATAAAATGAGGTGAAAGAATAAATAGGTTTAGGGAAAATAAGAGAAACGAGGAGACTGAGTTTTTAAATTTTCGGAGTTCAAAATCATGGCATAGTTATGGGTGATGGAGAGATATAAAGTATAATTATCTCTTTATATAAGGTAAGATGACAACAACAAGATTATGGGATAATCAACTATGATAGACTTGCTCTTTGCAACAATGATTCAGGCCAGTTCCAATAGACTTGTGATGGAAAGATCCATCTGCATCCAGAGAGAGAACTAAGGAGACTAAATATGAATCATAGCATAGTATTTTCACCTTTGCCGCTGTTATTGTTTCCTTGCTTATATTTTTCTTTCTCATTTTCCCCCCTTTTTGATCTGCTGTTCCATGTGCAACATGATAAATGTGGAACTATGTTTAGAAGAATGATATTGGATTACTTGCTGTCTAAGGGAAGGGGAGAAGGGAGGGGAAAAAAATCAGAACACAAGGTTTTGAAAGGGTGAATGTTGAAAACTATCTTTGCATGTATTTTGAAAAATAAAAAAGCTATTATTATACAAAATATGAAGTATAATGAAGATATAGTTAAGAAGAGCTGAGAGGATTGATGAGGGAAGCTTGGGTGTTTGAAAGTACATCAATTAACATATATTTCTACCATGTTTAATATATATTGGATTACTTGCCATCTAGGAGAAGAGATGGAGGAAGGGGGGAGAAAATTGGAACAGAAGGTTTTGCAAGGGCTAATGCTGAAAAACTATCCATGCATATGCTTTGAAAACAAAAAGCTTTAAAAAATGATTTTTTAAAAAAGAGTACATCACTATGTGACATCTTGCTGTCCTAATCTACTGACTTTTCCCCTATAAACATGTTTCCTCATCCTTAAAAAAAAATCATGTGACTGTTATTCCTTCAACTCATATTCTTCTTTCTAGATCTCTTCTTCCTCTCCCATCTGAACTTGTAAAAAGAAAAAAAAAAAATCATCTGCACAGACTGCAGTATAAATCATGCCATTTTCTCCAACCAATGTTAGTCTCACATAGGCTACTTTAGGTTGCAGCAATACTTAAAAAATCCCACTGTCTCTTCATTTTCACTTAGCATTTCACTTAGCACCTTGGTGCAAATACAGAAAGATATTTGTTTTTGAAATTTCCAAGGGTACTTCCCCCATTGCTTGGGGAATTGTGAAGTTTAGAGAGCATAGTCCAAATACAGATGATTTAATGGGGACACCTAGTGGCCAAATAAAGTCATTATAGATGTGCCAACAAGTTTGAGGGAGACCTGGAAGTGTAAATCATCACTAAACACTCATTTATTTTATATAAAGAATCTGAGGGAGCTGATGCTTTCATTGGAAGTTGAAGATCTGGAAAACAGTCATTTGTGCTCCTCTGAAATAAATCAACAAAGATTAAGTTCATGGAAATAGGGACAACTGAGAGAGGAACATTTGGGAACTTTGTCAGCCCTGCAATGCAGCCTTGGAGCACTGTCTTTACAGAGTCTCAGAGTTTTAGAGTTGAGATAACCCGAAAGGCCATCTAGTTGAACTGATAAATATAGATTTTTACAGTATATCCAGCAAGTTGTCACCCAACTATTGCTTAGAAATCAAGTGAAAGAGGAACCCACTACTTCCCAAAACTGTTGATTCTACATATGAGGAGGTACAATTATTGGGAGGATTTTCCTTTTTTACATCTAAAGTTGCCTCTTTGCAACTTCCATCCAATGCTTTGCCTTCTGGGACCAACCAGGACTAGGACAATAACTCTTCTTGAGCTTAAAGACAACTAGCATATTTCCTTTAGTTTTTTGTTTTCCAAGTCTGAATTCCCCCAATTCAATTAAACTATACCTATTTATTAACTACCTTCTATGTGTCTGACGTGTGTGTGTGTGTGTGTGTGTGTGTGTGTGTGTGTGTGTGTAGGTAGGTAGGTTGGTAAATAGAATTCCCTGTGACACTGACCCCTTGGCTCTTCCCCAAACAAAACACTCCATTTCTCAGCTGCAGACATTTTTTGCTGGCTGTCCTCCATATTTAGAACACTCTTCTTCCTCTACTCAGACTGGCTTCCTTTAAGTCCCACCTACTTTCTTGCCTGCCTCTGTAGCCCATCTTAATTCTAATGCCTTTATTTATTTTTTATTAAAGCTTTTAATTTTCAAAGCATATACATGGATAATTTTCAACATTCATCCTTATAAAACTTTGTGTTCCAAATTTTTCCCTCCCTTTCTCCCACTCCCTCCCCTAGAAGGCAAATAACCCAATATATGTTAAACATGTGAAATTCTTCTATACATATTTCTACAATTATCATGCTCCACGAGAAAAATCAGATCAAAAAGGAAAAAAATGAGAAAAAAAAAAAAAACACACAAGCAAACAAAACAGGAGAAGTGAGAATGCTATGTTGTGATCCACACTCAGTTCCCATAGTCCTCTCTCTGAGTGTAGATGGCTCTCTTCATCACAAAACCAGTGGCCTGAATCACCTCCCTGTTGAAGAGAGCCACATCCATCAGAATTAATCATTGTATAATCTTGCTATTGCTATGACCAATGATCTCCTGGTTCTGCTAATTTCACTTAGTATCAGTTCATGTAGGTCTTCGAGCCTTTCTGAAATCATCCTGTCGGTCGTTTCTTATATTCTAATATTCTATTACATTTATATACCAAAAATTATTCAGCCATTCTCCAACTGATGGACATCCACTCAGTTTCCAGTTTCTTGCCAATTCTAGTGCCTTTAATTATTTAACCAGCATATAGTTTGTTTTGTATATATTTGTTAGCATGTTGTCTCTAGGAATTGTCTTTTGACTCTTTTTGTATCCCCCCTGCTAAAACCTTGACACACACCGTAGGAGCTTAATAAATGTTTATTGAATGAACAAATGGAAAATCCCTTCACTAAAAAATGTCTGTACCTTCTTTGCAATTTATAGTATTTTTTTAATTCAGGAAAGATTTATTTTACATTCTTGCAAGAATGAATGCTCAGGTGAATACACACATCTTAGAAACTCCAAAGGCAGCACAATTTATAGTCTTAAAGAACTGCTTGGGGCATTGAGAGGTAACTAAAGTACCAACCTGTGTATGTTGAGGTAGGATCAAGACACCAAGAAAATATAAAGTAATTTCAGGGGCCTAAACTACTTTAAAGTGAAGCAGTAGATAAAACATTGGGCCTGCAGTCAGGAAATTCTGAGTTCTAATCAGAATACATAGACTACTATATGTGTGACCTATTGAACCTGCCACAGTTTCTTCAACAAATAGGAGTACTAATAGCACCAACCTGAAAGGGCTGTTGTGAGGATCAAATACAATAATATTTGTATCCCCAAAAAAAGTTATTTGTGCATTCCCTGGCACATTTGTTCAAATATGTCTGACTTCATGTCTCTGTTTGGGGTTTTCTTGGCAAAGATATTAGAGTGATTTGCCATTTCTTTCTCTAGCTTTTTTTTTTTTTCTTTACAGATAAGAAAACTAAGGCAAACAGGGTTAAGTGTCATACAGGGTTACACAACTAGTAAATATCTGAGACCACATTTGAACTCAGGAAGATGAGTCTTCCTAACTCCAGACCTGGCACTCCAGCTACCCTCCTGGCACTGTATAAATGTTTATTTCCTTTTTCTCTCTTCTCTTTCAAGACACTTAGTAGTGAGGGAATCAGGAAAAGTCTTGTGCAAAAGGTAGTATTTGAGACGAATTTTGAAGGGAAGTAAATATTGTCTGCATGAGAGACAGCCTATGCAAAGGCATCTAGACAGAATATGATATATCTTCAACATCAAATAGGCTGATTTTATTGGAACAGAGATTCACTGAAACTCCCAAGGTTTGAACAGGGCTTTCAGGAATATCATTTGGGAGAAAGCTAGCTAAACTGCAGTTTCTGATACTTGTGGTGGCTCATTACTAAGAAAAAAACCTGGATTCTTGTCTCATACCTGCCACTTACTAGCTATTTAACCTTTTTTCCTGAGCCTCAGGTTGTTCATCTCTGAAATAAGGATAATCAAGTCTGCCCTTCCTTGCCTACCTTGTCAACTTCAAATGATACTGTATGTGAATATCAATTTTTATTCAAATATACTGCAAGGCTGGACATCCACTGGAAGCATTGCTGAATTGGAAATAGAAGTGGATTCCCCTGCTGCTCTGCTCTACTTCACCTATGATCCTGAGTCTCAGTTTTTTCCTCTGCAGAATGCAGAGAAAAATTATTCCCAGTGCCTTGCACAGTGTGTAGTAGGTTGCTTAATAAATAATCATGGAATGAAGACCATGACAAATACTAAGTCAATAAAGGATGATTATTGTAGATGACAGATATAAAAACTAGTGTTTTCTTGTTGTAATACTTTACATATGCTTCTCTTTGCTCATTTACAATATTATAAGTAACATTATTATAAATAACCTTATTATTATAAGTAACCTACTGGTTATATGCCAGTGAACTTTGTAAAAATAGTGAAATAAACAGTCCTTTAAAATAATAAGGGAAAAATATTGTAACAGTGTGGGGAATGAATTGGAAAGGGGAAGAGGCTGGGTTGGAGGAGAGGAGACAAAAGAGCAGGCTATTTAGTTAAGTGAAAAGTGAATTGAAGTGAAAGTCGAATGAGTTGGAGGGAAAAAATGAGCAAGAGAAAAGCTGTGGAGGTAGAATCAATGAGATTTGGCACTTGATTAACTATGATGGGTGAGAATAAGTGAGGAGTTGGGAATAATGTTGAGATTTCAGGCTATAGTCTCTGGAAGGATGGTGATGTCCTTTTGGTTGTCCTTTTTTCTTGAAGAGGAACAAAATGACATCACTATCTTAGAGTCAAGTTGCTGTGTCCATTCGTGGCTGATCAGACTAACACAGGCTTGGAATGCTTTGCAACAGGTTGGGTACAGCTAGTCCCTATGAACATTTGGGGTCCCTACTCTAACTTTGAGCATCTCATTTCTTCTGAGCTAATTCAGTTCTGCTTTGCTCATAGAGCACAACACCTTCTCTGATGAGGGCACACCATGCTGGATGGTCAGTGTAGCTCATTCATAAATCAATGCTAAAGTTCCTTTTATTTTTTTTGCTGAGGCAATTGGTGACCTGCCCAGGGTCACATAACCAGAAAGTGTTAAGTGTCTGAGATTTGAACTCAGGTCCTTCTGACATTTTAGGGTCTAAAACACTGTGTTACTTAGCTGCCCCTAATTAAGAAATACCTTTATAGTGTCCTTGTATTGTTTTTCTGACCACCATGTGAGTGCTTATTTCTAAGTTCTCCATAAAATAATCCTTTTGGCAAGCATATATTTGGCATTTGAACAATGTAGCTAATCCAAAGGTTGGGAAGAAGAGTGAATTTCGTTTTTGGACTTGTTAAGTTTGAGATGTCTAGGTTTGAAGATGCTGCTCAGAAGAAAGAATAAAATTGGATAGAGACCATCTGTACAATTGCAGCATCTGCAACTCCTTAGGAGCTGACTTAGTTATTGAGGCTGTTTCTATTAACTGAGCTTGAAACTCAAACATGAACACAATTCTTTAGAGATGTTGTGAAAATCAAGTGAAATCAATTAATTCATCAATCAACAATTTTTTCTTTTTTTTTATTTTATAATTATAACTTTTTTTTGACAGTACATATGCATGAGTAATTTTTTTACAACATTATCCCTTGCACTTACTTCTGTTCAGATTTTTTCCCTTCCTCCCCCAACCCCCTCCCCCAGATGGCAGGCAGTCTTATACATGTTAAATATATTACAGTATATTCTAGATACAATATATGTGTGTAGAACCGAATTTCTTGTTGCACAGGAAGAATTGGATTCAGAAGGTAAAAATAACAGTTTACACTCATTTCCCAGTGTCCCTTTTCTGGGTGTAGCTGATTCTGTCCATCATTGGTCAATTGGAATTGGATTAGCTCTTCTCTATGTTGAATTTATCCACTTCCATCAGAATACATCCTCGTACATTATCATTGTTGAAGTGTATAATGATCTCCTGGTTCTGCTCATTTCACTCAGCATCAGTTGATGTAAGTCTCTCCAAGCCTCTCTGTATTTCTCCTGTTGGTCATTTCTTACAGAACAATTATATTCCATAACATTCATATACCATAATTTACCCAACCATTCTCCAATTGATGGACATCCATTCATCTTCCAGCTTCTAGCTACTTTGAAAAGGGCTGCCACAAACATTTTGGCACATACAGGACCCTTTCCCTTCTTTAGTAGTTCCTTGGGGTATAAGCCCAGTAGTAGTATGGCTGGGTCAAAGGGTATGCACGTTTTGATAACTTTTTGTGCATAATTCCAGATTGCTCTCCAGAATGGTTGGATTCTTTCACAACTCCACCAACAATGCATCAGTGTCCCAGTTTTCCCACAGCCCCTCCAACATTCATCGTTATTTGTTCCTGTCATCTTAGCCAATCTGACAGGTGTGTAATGATATCTCAGAGTTGTCTTAATTTGCATTTCTCTGATCAATAGTGATTTGGAACACTCTTTCATATGAGTGGAAATAGTTTTAATTTCATCATCTGAAAATTGTCTGTTCATATCCTTTGACCATTTATCAATTGGAGAATGGCTTGATTTCTTATAAATTAAAGTCAATTCTCTGTATATTTTGGAGATGAGGCCTTTATCAGAACCTTTAACTGTAAAAATGTTTTCCCAATTTGTTACTTCCCTTCTAATCTTGTTTGCATTAGTTTTGTTTGTGCAGAAACTTTTTAATTTGGTGTAATCAAAATTTTCTATTTTGTGATCAATAATGGTCTCTAGTTCTCCCTTGGACACAAACTCCTTCCTCCTCCACAACTCTGAGAGGTAAACCATCCCATGTTCCTCCAATTTATTTATGATTTCGTTCTTTATGCCTAAATCTTGGACCCATTTTGATCTAATCTTAGTATGTGGTGTTAAATGTGGGTCCATGCCTAGTTTCTGCCATACTAATTTCCAGTTTTCCCAGCAGTTTTTGTCAAATAATGAATTCTTATCCCAAAATTTGGGATCTTTGGGTTTGTCAAACACTAGATTGCTATTTTTATTCACTATCTTGCCCTGTGAACCTAACCTATGCCACTGATCAACTAGTCTATTTCTTAGCCAATACCAAATGGTTTTGGTGACTGTTGCTTTATAATACAGTTCTATATCAGGTACAGCTAGACCACCTTCACTTAATTTTTTTTTTTTCATTACTTCCCTTGAAATTCTTGACCTTTTGTTGATCCATATAAATTCTGTTGTTATTTTTTCTAGGTTATTAAAATAGTTTCTTGGGAGTCTGATTGGTATAGCACTAAATAAATAGATTAGTTTAGGGAGTATTGTCATCTTAATTATATTTGCTTGGCCTATCCAAGAGCACTGAATGTCTTTCCAATTATTTAAATCTGACTTTATTTTTGTGGCAAGTGTTTTGTAATTTTGGTCATATAATTCCTGACTCTCCTTTGGTAGATATATTCCCAAATATTTTATACTATCAACCGTTATTTTGAATGGAATTTCTCTTTGTATCTCTTGCTGTTGGATTGTGTTGGTAATGTATAAAAATGCTGAGGATTTATGTGGATTTATTTTGTATCCTGCAACTTTGCTAAAATTCTGAATTATTTCTAATATCTTTTTAGCAGAGTTTTGGGGTTCTCTAAGTATACCATCATGTCATCTGCGAAAAGTGATAATTTGATTTCCTCGTTTCCTACTCTAATTTCTTGAATCTCTTTCTCGGCTCTTATTGCCGAGGCTAGAGTTTCTAGTGCTATATTGAATAGTAATGGTGATAGTGGGCAACCTTGTTTCACTCCTGATCTTACAGGGAAAGGTTCTAGTTTATTGCCATTACATATGATGTTTACTGAAGGTTTTAAATATATGCTCCTTATTATTTTAAGGAATAGTCCATTTATTCCTATACTCTCAAGCGTTTTTAGTAGGAATGGATGTTGGATTTTATCAAATGCTTTTTCTGCATCTATTGAGATGATCATATGGTTTTTATTAATTTGATTATTAATATGGTCAATTATACTAATAGTTTTCCTAATATTAAACCAGTCCTGCATTCCTGGTATAAATCCCACTTGGTCATAGTGTATTATCCTGGGGATGATTTTCTGAAGTCTATTTGCTAATATCTTATTTAAGATTTTAGCATCAATATTCATTAAGGAAATTGGTCTATAGTTTTCTTTCTCAGTTTTCGATCTACCTGGTTTAGGTATCAGTACCATGTCTGTGTCATAGAAGGAATTTGGTAGGACTCCTTCAATCCCTATTTTTTCAAATAGTTTATATAGCATTGGAGTTAGTTGTTCTTTAAATGTTTGGTAGAATTCACATGTAAATCCATCTGGTCCTGGGGACTTTTTCTTAGGAAGTTGGTTAATAGCCTGTTCTATTTCTTTTTCTGAGATGGGACTATTTAGACTACTTACTTCTTCCTCTGTTAATCTGGGCAAGCTATATTTTTGAAGGTATTCTTCCATTTCATTTAAGTTATTGAATTTATCGGCATAAAGTTGAGCAAAGTAGCTCCTAACTATTGTTCTAATTTCGTCTTCATTAGTGGTGAGTTCTCCCTTTTCATTTTCAAGACTAACAATTTGCTTTTTCTCTTTCCTTTTTCTAATCAGGTTTACTAAGGGTTTGTCTATTTTGTTGGTTTTTTTCATAGAACCAACTCTTAGTTTTATTAATTCAATAGTTTTTTTTTTTTACTTTCAATTTTATTAATCTCACCTTTTATTTTTTGAATTTCAAGTTTTGTGTTTGTCTGGGAGTTTTTAATTTGTTCTTTTTCTAGCAATTTGAGTTGTAAGCCCAATTCGTTGGCCCTCTTTTTCTCTATTTTATGCAAGTAGGTCTGTAGAGATATAAAACTTCCCCTTATTACTGCTTTGGCTGTATCCCACACATTTTGGTATGATGTCTCATTATTGTCATTTTCTTGGGTGAAGTTATTAATTATGTCTATGATTTGCTGTTTTACCCAATCATTCTTTAGTATAAGATTATTTAGTTTCCAATTATTTTTTGGTCTATTTTCCCCTGGCTTTTTATTAAATGTAATTTTAATTGCATTGTAGTCTGAAAAGGATGCATTTACTATTTCTGCCTTACTGCATTTGATTTTGAGGTTTTTATGCCCTAGTATATGATCAATTTTTGTATAGGTTCCATGAACTGCTGAGAAGAAAGTATACTCCTTTCTGTCTCCATTTAGCTTTCGCCAAAGATCTATCATATCAAACTTTTCTAGTATTCTATTTACCTCTTTGACTTCTTTCTTATTTATTTTGTGGTTTGATTTATCTAATTCTGAGAGTGCAAGGTTGAGATCTCCCACTATTATAGTTTTGCTATCTATTTCTTCTTGCAGCTCTCTTAATTTCTCTTTTAAGAATTTAGATGCTGCACCACTTGGTGCATATATGTTTAATATTGATACTGCTTCATTATTGATGCTACCCTTTAGCAGGATATAATGCCCTTCCTTATCTCTTTTAATTAGATCAATTTTTGTTTTTGCTTGATCTGAGATGAGGATGGCTACTCCTGCTTTTTTGGTTTTGCAGGAAGCATAATAGATTCTGCTCCACCCTTTTACTTTTAGTTTGAATATATCACCCTGTTTCAGGTGTGTTTCCTGTAAACAACATATAGTAGGATTCTGACTTTTAATCCAGTCTGCTAACTGCTTCCTCTTTATGTGGCACTTTGCCCCATTCACATTTATGGTTAGAAGGACTAATTCTATATTGCTTGCCATCCTTTTAACCCCTGCTTATGCTTTTCCCCTTTCCTTCCCTCTTACCCCCCTACCCAGTATTAAACTTGTGAACACCACTTGCTTTTCACAGCCCTCCCTTTTTAGTTTCCCTCCCCCACCTTAAAGTTCCTCCCCTTATTTTACCCCTTTTCCTCACAATTTCTGTATTCCCTTCCCCTTAGCTTACTCCTTCTCTTTCACTTTTCAATGAAGTGGAAGAAGTTTCACCATAAATCGAATATGTCTGTTGATACACACTATGTTCATCTCCCTCCTTTCTTTCTCTCAGATATAATAGGTTACTTTTGCCTCTTCATGAGATGTAGTACCACCACTTTACACTTTTTTAATGATATAATTTCCTTTCCACCTCTAGTTTCTAAGACAAATTGTATATATGTTCTTTACATATTTTTTTGGCAGAAGTATAGTTCTCAAGATTTCTTTTTACCTTTTTAGAAATCTCTTGAGTTCTGTATTTGAAGGTCAAACCTTTTATGTAGGTCTGGTTTTTTCATCAAGAATAGATGGAATTCATTTATTTCGTTAAATGTCCATCTTCTTCCCTGGAAAACGATGCTCATTCTTGCTGGGTAAGTTATTCTTGGCTGCATACCAAGTTCCTTAGCCTTTCGGAATATAATGTTCCAGGCCCTGTGTTCTTTTAATGTGGACCCTGCTAGATCCTAGGTTATCCTTATTGTGGTTCCTCCATATCTGAATTGATTTTTTCTAGCAGCTTCCAATATCTTTTCCTTTGTCTGATGGTTCTTGAACTTGGCCACTATATTTCTTGGCGTTTTGATTTTAGGGTCCCTTTCAATAGGTGATCGATGAATTTTTTCAATGTCTATTTTACCCTCTGTTTCCAAAACGTCTGGGCAGTTCTCTTTGATAATTTCCTCGAAAATAGTGTCCAAGCTCTTTTTTTCCTCACATTTTTCAGGGAATCCGATTATTCTCAAATTGTCTCTCCTGGATCTGTTTTCCAGGTCTGTTGTCTTTCTAATAAGGTACTTAACATTCTTTTCAATTGTTTCCTTTCTCTGGTTTTGCTTGACTACCTCTTGGTTTCTCCTTGAGTCATTCATTTCTACTTGTTCCAGTCTAATTTTCAATGATGTATTTTCTTCACTCACTTTTTTTATATCTTTTTGTAATTGTCCAATTGTGTTTTTAAGTGAGTTTTTTTTCTTCTATGGAATTTTTTTCCATTTTATTTTTTAGAGAGTTTATTTCTTTATCCAGCTCATTAATCCTGTTTTCCTTGGAGTTGTTTACCTTTTCCAGCTCACTAATCCTTTTCCTTGGAGTTGTTTACCTTTTCCAATTCACTAATCCTGTTTTCCTTGGAGTTGTTTGCCTTTTCTAATTCACTAATTTTATTTCTCAATGATTTGATCTCTTTATCCACTCTGGATAACTTCTCCAGGCTCTCTTGCCAAGCTTCCCTTTCCTTTTCCCATTTCTCTTCCAGCTCTCTTGTGAGAGCCTTTTTGATGTCCTCTAGGAGATTCTTTTGTATTGAGGAGCAGATCACATCCCTCTTAGGGGATTCCTCTGGGAACAGTCTGTTGTTAGTCTCCTCAGTATTTGAAGTCTGCTCTCTCTCCATACAAAAGCTGTCAATGGTTAGAGCCCTTCTGAATTTTTTGTTCATTTTGTCAAGAATGGAATCGAAGAAAACAAATTGACAAGAGAAACAATAGGTCTGTTTTGGGGGGGATGGGGCTGGATGGTGTTAATGGGCTTCCTCTACAGACTGGGGGTAGGGCAGCAGAGAGCCACTAACAGGAAAGTGATGGCTTGGCTCTGAGGCTCTGAGAATGCCCTGAGTCCCTCCAGGTCGGGGTTGGGGATGGCCGGTTCCGAGAGATGCTAACTTTCTGGGGTTTTATTCTTCACCTCCAATGTTTACACCCTCTCTGCTGCTCCTGGCTTGCTGCCAAGAAGGAACATCCACTCTGGGGTAAAAGCCTTTTCACAGAAACTGAAGAGATCACACCCCTCCCCCTGTGGTCTGAGCTGTGTGAGCTGCCTGTCTCGCTCTGGCTGCCTGCCCTCAGTCTGTGCCCAGTCTGTTCGACCCTCCCCCGAGCAAACACAGACCTTTTCTGGCGACTTTCAAGGATGTCGTCTCTTGGTGATTATTTGTGGGTTTCTTTTCTGGTCAAGCATTAACTCTGAGGCTTGTCATGAAGTAAGTTCTGAGAGAAAGCGTGGAGCTCAAGCAGCTGTCTGCCTCCACACCGCCATCTTGGCCGGAAGTCCAACAATTTTTTCTAACCTAAAGTTACCACTTCCTAACTTGTACTCTTATTTAATTTTTTTTTAATTTTTTTTATTTTTGCTTTTTTGCTAACAGTCTAAAGCTAGATTTAAACTCAGGTCCTCCTGACTTCAGGGCTGATCTACTACACCAACTAGCTGTCCCAGCTAAAATAATAATTTTATTATGAACTTCACAATCAATAACAAACAGAACATTTCCCTATTCAAATGTAAGGGTATGATCCATTTAGATATCCACTAAGTTTAGAAAGAGACAGATATTGAAATGTAAAAGGAGGTGTTTCAGATACAAAGGAATCATTTTAGGGTCTAAAACTTGAATAACTTAGTTGTTTAGATAGTGGACTGGAAGATAATGAACTTGCCTGGGGTACAAACAGATTTAACAGTTTGTCTCCAATTGTTCCTGGTATACTTAATGGGAATCTGGAAAATATAACTGGGCTAAGCCACATGTATTAAGGGGAAGCCCCACACAGAGGGTAACCAGTTTTGAACCAAGAAGAATAGGAGAAACTAAATCTCTTCCATCTTCTCTCTTGAGGACTCGGAGATTTCTCCCATTCCTAAACTAAAGATATTTGAAAAGAACAGATAAAAAGAGTGCAGTAGCAGCCAGTCAAGATAGGGACAGAAGGAGGTAATAGATTACAACTGCCAGTCAAAGTAGAAGCCCAGTAATTCAGGGGACTGATCTGTTCTAGTAGAAATATCACCCTCCTGTGAAATGCTGAAAAGCATTGATCTGTCTGACTCTGACAGGTAGTAATTGACTGGAGGACAAGTGATCTGCCTGAACCAGTTAAGTAGTAAGTAAGTTGTTGAGTAGCCTGTCCAGCCTACTTTGGAAGCAGTCACTCTTCCTGAGAATCTAGTTGGACAACCCAGAGAGCTACTTGAATCAACCATGCCCTAAAAGGAACTAGACTAGCCTTGTAACTGAATGAGGCTTTCATCATCAACAGCAATGCTCTCCTTCTTGAGGAAGCTCCAAAGAAAGAAAAGATCATGAAGTGCTAAGATGTCATAATTGTGAGTTTCTCTTGCTTCTTTACACGTGAGTCTTACTACCATTATATTTGAAATTCATGTTCACTCTGCCCCCACTTTTCTATGTGTATTTTTGGGCAGGGTTTTAGTAATTACTGTTCTTGTTATGTTACATGACTAAAGAACTCAGTCTAAGGCTGATGGCTAGTTGATGATATACTTCCTTCTGATCTCTTCTGTGCAATGTAAAAAAATGTCAATGATGACACATTTCCTCCTCCTCCTTTTCCTTCTCATCATTATTCCTCTCCTCCTCCTCCTCCTTCTCCTTCCCCTCTTCCTTCTTCATTGGATACTGAGAAGAAAATATCCCATGCAGGGGTGTGCTAGTAAATGTTTATTTAGCAATCATCTCTCACCTGTAAACCTACACACTTTTAATTCCTAAACATTTAAAATTTTAATTTGCTTTGTTATTTTTCTCCATTATTTTCTTAAATCTAGACAATCAATAAATCAAACTTTGATTTGTAAGGTTTTTGATGATCTCCATGGTATAAATTTGCTCACATTGAAAATTTAACATTCAAACTCTAGCTGACTTCAGCCTATCCTTTGATTCCTGCCAGCAGTAAGTAGTCATCCAGGAGCCTGGATGAGAACAGTAGAAGATGGATAAAGATTTTGAGTTTATTTCACATCTATGATTCTTGGGGGCATTTCCTAATGGGTCATTGATTAGGGAATGGCTAAACAAATTATGATATATGAATGTGACACAGTAAGTGTAAATAATGTTGAATATGATGAATACAGAAAAGCATGAGAAGACTTATGAATTAATTAAAAGAACCAGGAACATACATAATAATTAGAACTATATAAATGGAAACAAACAAATAAGGCCATCAGCCTTAGACTGAGCTCTTTAGTCATGTAGCATAGCAAGAACAGTTATTACTAAAACCCTGCCCACAAATACACACAGACACAATGGGGGCAGAGTGAATATGAATTCCAAATATAAATGGAAAAGCCACAAAAAAGTGGAAACCATGCTAGTTCAATAAAGACTAATACCAAGGGGCAGCTAGGTGGTGCAGTGGATAGAGCACCAGACCTGAAGTCAGGAGGACCTGAGTTCAAATTTGACCTCAGACACTTAACACTTCCTAGCTGTGTGACCCTGGGCAAGTCACTTAACCTCAATTGCTTCAGCAAAAATAATAATCATTATAATAATAATAATACCAAGATAATGATGAGCAGGCTGACTTCAGAAAAGCTTCATGAAGACTGAAGTTATTCAATCAAGTGTTTACCATGTGCTAGACATGTCAAGTGCTGGGGGTACAAATCAAAAACAGAAATAGTTCTTGACTATAAGAAATTAAAAAAAAAAAAAATTCCCTTCCCACATTCTCCCAATCGAAAGAGAAAAAAAAGAAAAGCCCTTAAACAAATATACAAAGAAGGATCCTGCATTCTATTGGGGAAAACACTATAAGCATTGCAAATACCTATAGAGTACAGTATATACAAGGAAACCATAAACCTTCTGAGTTTGGTTTAAGAAAGACAGTTGTCAACAGGTTGTCAGTGGAGTTTTTATTCCTTTCTAAGCAGACAAAGCATGCAGCATGGGAATGACAATCAAAAATTGAGTTGGAAAGGCTTAGGCAGCAAGGTTATAAAAGATCACAAGTCAGGAAGTAGGTGATGGGGGGGGGGAGTAATTGCACAGTGGTCCGATCAGGTTATCAAGACAAAAATCACAGGTCAGGGGTGGAGTGGGGCTAAGTGGTCTTATCAAGTTTTCCCTGAGCTGGATTGTTTTTCAGAACTGGGGATTGACATGAACTAGTCTGAGTTGGTTCTGTAACATTGCAGGGAGAGTTCTGGGTTCAGTATGCAAATACTGCAAGGAATTTCTGATGGGGAATTAAGGAATTTTTTATCTCCTATTTTCTGATTTTGATTCCCAGGTCATTCTGGCCTTTTCTGGATAGATTCTGATTACTCAAGAAAATCAAAGGAGTTAGTAAAGTCATGAATCATTCCATTTACACATAACTTAAGAGAGATCAGAAAAGGTCTCTCTCTCCTATACAAGATAATAATTGTGCTGAGCCGTGAAGGAAGCCAGGCATTTTAAGAGATTGAGGTGAGGGAGAGAGCATTTAAGTCACAGGGGACAGCTGCCGATGCAAAGGTATATAGATGGGAGGTAGAATGTCATGTATGGATGTTAGCACGTAGGACCCTTAACTGGAGTACATGGAATCATCTCTCTCCTGTGTAAGATGAAGGGGGCACATCAGGTAGGAGTCGGATTGTGAAGAACTTTAAATGCCAAACAGAAGAGTTTATATATAATCCTACAAACAAAGGGGTCAATCACTGAAATTTTTTCAGCAGGGATTGTCATGGTTAGAGCTACACTTTTGGAAAGTTTTTGAGAAATTATAAAGATGGATCGGAAAAGGAAGTGCTTTCTTTGAGTTAGGGAGACTAGTTAGGAGGAGGTGACAAGGACTAGAATTAAGGTGATGGCTTTGTAAGAGAGGAGGGAATATATATGCAAGATATGTTATAGAGACAGAAACAAGAATCGAATATATATATATAGTGAGTGAGAGTGAGGAGTCAAAGATGAAATAGGGATGATTGCTGAAATCCTCTCAATAGTAATAAGAAAGTTTGAAAAAGGATGGATTTGGTGAAGGAAAGGTGGGAGTAGAAATGGAAATAGTGAATTTTGTTTTGGACAGAACAAGTAGAGTTAGAGATGCCTTTAGAATCCCCAAGTCTAATGTTCCATAGGCGGCTGATGTTATTGGACTAAAGATCAAGAGAAAAACTAGAGCAGGATATATAAATCTGAGAGTCATATTTATAGAGATGCTAATTGAAACATTAGGGGTTAGTGATATAATCAAATGAGAGAATGTAGAGTTAGTTCTAGGGTATGTCCGTGGTTAGTGAGATGAACATGGGGGAATATTTAGCAAATTGAGAAGTGGTCAGAGATGGAGAAAACTGAGAGTGTCACAAAAACTGAGAGAGAAGAGAATGTCCAGTGAAAGAAAATGGACACCAGAGTAAAATAGAGTAAAATGTCACACAAAAGTCAAGACAAATGAGATTGAAAAAAAAATCCATTAGATTTCATGATTAAGAGATCATTGGCAATTTTGGAGAAAGCCATTTAAATTAAATAATGAGATTAGAGACAAGATTACAGAGGATTTAAAAGAGAGTAAGAGGAAAAGTGGAAGCATCCAGTGTAGATGGCTTTTTCTTTATAGATTTCTTTTTAAAATTATATATTAATTTTGGACATTCCCTTTATAAGATTTTGTTGTCTATTTTTTTCTCCTTTCTTCCCCTCACCTTTTTCCAAGATGGTAATCTGATTATACATTCACAATCTACAATCACATTAAATGTATTTTTACATTAGTTATGTTGTAAAAGAAGAATCTGAACAAAAGGGGAAAACCACAAGAAAAAAAAACAACAAAAAATTGAAAATAGTATGCTTCAATCTGCATTCAGACTCCATAGCTCTTTCTCTATGTGGATAGCATTGTCCATCATGAATCTTTTTAAATTGTCTTAGATCACTGGATTATTGAGAAGAGCAAAATCAATCATAGATGATCATCGCACAACATTGCTGTTTCTGTGTATAATATTCTCCTGATTCTTCTCATTTTACTCAGCATCAGTTCATATAAGTCTTTCCAGGTTTATCTGAAATCTGTCGGGCCATCATTTCTTATAGCACCAATGTTCCATTATATAAAAAAAAAACAACCCAACAACAATTTATTCAGCCATCCTCCAATCGATAGGCATCCTTTTGATTTCCAATTCTTTGCCACCATAAAAAAACTGCTGGGGGCAGCTAGGTGGTGCAGTGGATAGAGCACCAGCCCTGAATCCAGGAGGACCAGAGTTTAAATCTGGTCTCAGACACTTAACACTTCCTAGCTGTGTGACCCTGGGCAAGTCACTTAACCCCAGCCTCAGAAAAAGAAAAAGAAAAAAAAAACTGCTATAAATATTTTCTACATGTGGGATCTTTTTCACTTTTTTAAATGATCTCTTTGGGATCAAATCTAGTAGTGATTCTTCTGGATCAAAGATTATGCAGTTTTATAGCACAATTCCAAACTCTAGAATGGTTGGATCAGTTCACAACTCCATACATTCGCGTTCCAATTTTTTCACATTCTTTCCAACATTTGTCATTATTCTTGTCTGTTATATTAGCCAGTCTGCTAGGTGTGTGGTGGCACCTCAGAGTTTGTATTTCTTTAGTCTATAGTGATTTAGAGCATTTTTTTCATGTAATTGTAAATGGTTTTAATTTCTTCACTTGAGAACTACCTGTTCATATTCTTTGACCATTTATCAATTGGGAAATGACTTGTATTCTTACAAATTTCTTTACATATTTTAGAAATGAAGTCTTTATTATAAATACTGACTATAAAAATTGTTTCCCACCTTTCTGCTTCCCTTCTAATCTTGGTTGTATTGGGTTTGTTTGTGCAAATCCTTCTCAATTTAATATAATTAAAATTATATATATGACTTTTTCAAGTGTAGGGGAGTTTCAAGCTAAAAGGAGGGTAGAGATATAAGAGAATAACTAACAGGTAGGGAAGGTAGATAGCATAAATGGAATCAGAAAGACTCATTTTCCTGAGTTCAAACCTAGTCTCCAACATTTACTAGATGTGTGACTCTGGGGAAGTCACTTAATTCTGTTTGCTTAAGTTTCCTTATCTGTAAAATGAGATGGAGAAGGAAATGGCAAACTATTCCATTATCTTTGCCAAGAAAACCTCAAATGGAGTTACAAAGAATTGGACATGACTGAATAAAACAATAAAGAGGGTAGGATCCAATGAATACTTTTTAAAGTAAGAGGAGGCTTAGGTGTGTTTGTAGGCATCAGGGAAGGAAAGAGTAAAGAGAGGTGGAAGATTATTGCACAGAGTGGTGATAAGTGGAGCAATCTAAAAGAGAGTGGAAGTTTTCTTTAGGAAGAAGGCTGTGGAAGGAGTAGAGGAGAAAAGGAGGAGTAAGACTGTATAATAAGAAAGAAATTATCTTGGCGGCTTGGAGGGGTCTGGACTAGGAAAGAGCATTGGAAGTTGAAGGAGAATTCAGCAAAATTTGGGAAAAAATAGGAGAAAATTTGAAAGTCTTCCAAACAAGATAATGTTACAGATTTGAAATTAAGAAAAGTTAGGGACAAATAGTGAGACAAAGAAAGGATTGATGGGGGTTAATAGGAAAAAAGGAGTAGGATGTAGACTCTGTAGAGGTAGCTTTAAGAATAATAAGGAGAAAGTCCTTGACAGGATAAGGCAATAGATAAAAGGAATGAATAAAGGGTGTGAATAAATAAATAGTTAAGTGGATAGAGTAGTTGAGTAGATAAATGGTAAACTGATTGGAAGAAGCTTTGACTTTAAAAAATTAATAATTATGTATAAAAAGTTTAACCAGATGCTTATGTTTGAAGTGTAAACACTCACAAGTAGTTTCAAGAAACAAGCTTGGCAATCTCAAGCATTATGGAGAGTGAAATAAATTATGCAATGACTTGCCTCAAGTGGGTAATGTTTATATTTCTACCACAGCCCACTCCTGTGTTATCTCTGTGTTCCAAGAATAAGCTAATCCAGCTCTGGGAGAAGACCAAGGGACTAAAACTCTCTCTACACTCCAGATTGTTAGGGTTCTTTAAAAAGGGTTCTTTAAAGGTTCATTGTGCAATATGTATTATTTTTTTACTGGCACTAAAAAAAAAGATTCCAAATCCGTTCCTTCCCCAACACACGCCTATTTGTTTACTTTTACAAGTCAGCCAGAGTACACTATTATTCCAAGTGAATGCATTTAATGAAATAAGAGTGGTCAGAAAAGTAGCAATAGAACATTTCCCAAAAAAATCTGGGGCACATTTTTCCACAAATGCGCATAACAATCTATGGGAATAGTGGACACACAAGGGAACACATATGGACAGGAACATATAGAGGAAAAACATGTGGCCAAAATGTGTATATAAAGGTGAAATCTGGATGCTGCCATAGTTTTCTGATGAGGTCATTACTGGCCTAATCCCTGTTGTCTAGTACTCTTATAATACATGTTTGCTGACTGGGTTGGTTCTACTGGATTGTTCAGAACTTTTCTCTCATTTCAGCCTTCTGATTCAACTATATTCCTCAGCTGAGGAACTTCTCTTCCTTATAAGAATATATAATCTTTCTTTTAGCTTAGAGCTTAAACTTTATCTCTTTTAGGGAGATAGATCTTTCAGTTATGTACTAAGTATTTGATGAGGTAAAGTTCTCAGCTGCCTTTAGCTCCCTATTGTTTCCAGAGTTAAATTAAGAGAAGCTTCACTCTAGAGGGGTAGTGTTCAATTTTGTTCAGACACGTCCGACTCTTCATGACCCCATCTGGGGTTTTCTTGACAAGGAAACTGGAATGGTTTGCCATTTTCTTCTCCGGCTCATTTTAAATGGAGACAAACAGGGTTTAACCAACAGGATGATTTGTCTAGGGTCACATAGCTAGTAAGTATGTGAAGGCAAAAAAGATGAGTCTTCTTGACTCCAGGACCAGCTATCTCACTGTATCACCTACCTGCCCAGTGTTCACTTTTCTGAAGTAGACAACAACAATAAGTTTCTCTAATAAAGTTTTGATATCCAAGATATATTAGAAATTCAAATTTATAAGATTAAGAATCAATTTCTAATAGATAATGATCAATTTCTTCCTCCCCTTTTCTTCCTCTCCTCTAGACAGCAAGCAATCCAATATAGGTTAAACATGTACAATTCTTCTAAACATATTTCCATATTCATCATGCTGCAACGGTCTGAAGTCAGTTTTCAAAGACAGAAATTCAAGATATTAATAATCATATGAAAAGGTGATCTGAAAAAAAATAAATAAGAAAAGGTGATCTGCTGCTAATAATTAGACAAATACAAATTACAGGAATTCGGATGTTCCACCTCTTATCTGACTGACAAATATGATGAAAGAGGAAAATGACATGCTGGAAGGGCTGTGGGAAAATAGGACTTCTACAAGGAGATTGAAATTTAGTGGATGCCCATCAGTTGAGAAATGGCTGAATAAGTTATGATAAATAAATGTAATGGAATATTATTGTTCTATAAGAAATGATGACCAGGATGATTTTTTAAAAGCCTGGAAAGACTTACATCAGCTGATGCTGGGTGAAGTGAGCAGAATTAAGAGAAGATTTTACACAGTAACAGCAGCATTATGTGATGGATTTGGCTCTTTTCAACAATGAGGTAATCCAAGATACCTCCAATACACTTGTGATGGAAAGTACCATCCACATCGAGAGAGAGCTATGAAGACTGAATGAATGAAGACTGATCAAAACTTAGTATTTTCACCTTTTTGTTGTTGCTGTTGTATGTTTGTTGTATGTATTTTTCCTCTTTCTCATGTTTTTTTTCTCCTTTTCATCTGATTTTTCTTGTTCAGCATGACAGATATGGAGATATGTTTAGAAGAATTGCATATGTTTAACTTATTGCTTGCTGTGTTGGGCAGGGTGGGAAGGGAGGGAGAGAGGAAGAAAAATTTGGAACATAAGGTTTTGTAAAGGTAAATATTGAAAATTTAATTTTGTATGTATTTGGAAAAATAAAATAACATTAAAAAGATAAAGAAAATAGGTTCACTAGCATGTTGTTATTGTTGGAGCTGTGAATTGGTCCAGTCATTTTGAAAAACAATTTGAAACTATTCCCTACAAGTTATTAAAAGCGTACCCTTTAACCCAGCTATTTCATCAGTAGGCTTATATCCCAAGAAAGAAGGAAAGGTTTTGTCTGTTTATAACAGCTATTTTTTACTAAAGCTTTATATTTTCAAAACATATGCATGGATAATTTTTCAACATTGACCCTTGCAAAACCTTTTGTTCTAAATCCCCCCTTTCCCCCACTTCCTTCCCTAAAAGGCAAGTTATCCAATATATGTAAATATGTGTTAAATCCAATATATGTATACATATTTATACAATTATCATGCTGCACAAGAAAAACCAGATCAAAAGGGTAAAAAATGAGAAAGAAAACAAAATGCAAGCAAACAATAAAAGAGTGAAAATGCTAAATTGTGATCCACACTCAGTTCCCATAGTCTTTTCTCTGCATGTAGATGGCTTTCTTCATCACAAGATCATTGGAACTGGCCTCAATTATCTCATTGTATAACAGCTATTTTTGTAATAGTCCCAAACTAAGGGGATATACTCTTGGGAAATGGCGCTTATCGATGCTCTAATAAACCCTAAATCTGAAAAGATTGAAGATGAAATATTTCACTTACCTTCTAAAAGAGAAGCAATGAACTTAAAGTGCAGAAACACATTTTGAATATGACTAATGTAGGTATTTGTTTTACTAGACTATGTGGCTATGCATTGGAGCATTATTTTTTGAGAATTAAAAAATTATCCAATTAAAAAAATTTTTTTTTCTTTACCTGTCTTCTTCTCCTTTGCTACATATACTCTATGAGAATGAGGTAGCATTCCATGTCAAGTACAGCTTTTCTACTAGTGCCCTTGTCTATCATGCTCTTTTGGAGCTCATTACACTGTATATTTCATTGTTTTGTGCCTTATTTAATCTCTTTCCATTTACTTTTTTTTCCCTCACTGGCTGGAAATATACCTATTAATCTACCTTTAATAACAGCCTCTCACTGGACCCTGACGTCACTTCAAATTTTAGTATTACATCTTTATTCTCTTCTATTATCAGGCATCTGATCTGGTCTTTGGTCTATAACCTTGTGTCAACTGTTACAGTCACTTCAAAATAACAAAGAAACCTTGATTGCAAGACTCAGTGACAAGCATACAACTGGAAAATGAGAGAGTTCCCATCAATTGATGAATAACTGAATGATGTTATAAGAATGTAACATAATACTATTATGCTGTAAGAAATGAAGGGGTCACAGCGAAAGAACTCTGGGAGTTGATTATGAACCACTACATAGAATTCCCAATCCCTCTATTTTTGTCCGCCTGCATTTTGGATTTCCTTCACAGGCTAAATGTACACTATTTCAAAGTCTGATTCTTTTTGTACAGAAAAACAACTGATCATGTATACATATATTGTATTTAACTTATACTTTAACATATTTAACATGTATTGGTCAACCTGCCATCTGGGGGGGGGGAGGAAAGAGGGGAAAAATTAGAACAAAAGGTTTGGCAATTATCAATGTTGTAAAATTACCCATGCATATGACTGGTAAATAAAAACTATTAAAAATGAAGAGATCAGTCTCAGAGAAACTTGAGAAGACATTAAATGATGCAAAGTGAAATTGTCATTAAAACAAAATAATTTTTGTAATAACAGTTTTAGAAAACTAAATTTGAAAGATCTTAGAACTCTGAGCAATGCAATGACCAACCACATGATAAAATATGTAACTTACCTCCTAACAGAGAATGAATTAAAGGTGCAAATTGAAGTTTACCTCTCTTTCTTTTTGGATAGGACCAGTATGGGAATTTGCTTTGTTTAACTATGCATATTAATTACAAGTATTTTTTTTCTTTTCTTTTTTAAATAGGGATTGGGCAGATAAGAGGGAGAAAAAATAGATTTTTGTTAATAGAAAATGCATTTCTAACAAAACAATAAATAAAATGTATTAATTTAAAAAGTTTTTGTGAGTTATCACCCAGTTCCTCAGTGTTTTGTTTCAAATTCCTGCATATATATGTGAGTGTGTGTGTGTGTGTGTGTGTGTGTGTGTGTGTGTGTGTACACACACACAGAGACAGGGACAGAAAGACAGAGAGAGAGAGCAGACAGAGAGAGAGAGACAGAGAGACAGAGAGAGACAGAGAAGACAGAGAGGGAGAGAGACAGACAGAGAGAGAGAGAGAGCACCTATCTCACAGGATTATTGTGAAGATCAAATGAAATAATATTTGTAAAGCACAGTGTGTGTTATATGTGCTTAATGCTTCCTTTCTTCCCTTCTCATTTTAGAGATGAGAAAACAGGTTTAAAAAGGTTAAGTAACTTAACATCACATAGCTAGTGAGTATCTGAGGCAAAATTTTAACTCCAGTCTTTCTGACTACAGAACTATCACTTTATCTATTATCTAGCTGTCTTTATTCATTTTAATTGAAAAGATTAGAAGGTCAATGATGGGGGGGAAGGAAATTAACCAAATGTTTAAAAAAAATCCCTCCTTACCTCTTTTTAAAAAAATAGCATGCACAGTTGGTTTTCAATATCCACCTTTGCAAAAACTTATATTTCAAAATTTTCTCTCTCCCCTTTTCTTCCTCTCCTCTAGACAGCAAACAATCCAATATAGGTTAAACATGTACAATTCTTCTAAACATATTTCCATATTCGTCATGCTGCACCAGAAAAAATCAGATCAAAAGGGGAAAAATATGAGAAATAAAGAAAAATACAAGCAAGCAAACAACAACAACAAAAGATGAAAATACTATGCTTTGTATACATTCAGTCTCAGTTCTCTCTCTGGATGTGGATGGCTCTTTCTATAACAAATCTGTTTTGTTTCTGATTACTGGTTATCCTCCCTCTTTTATCACCTTCTCCTTTTTTCCCTCTTAACTTCTTCCCCTTCTACTTTCCTGTTGGGTAAGATGTATTTCTATACTATGTGTGGAGATATACATACATATATATATATATTTGAAATATTTTTCCCTGTTATTCTTCTCCCTTTCCATTTCTCCCCTTCTTTCTCACTTATTCTTCTGAAATCATTCTAACATAATAGACAAACATCTATGCCATTCTATGTCCATAACAAAGATTATATTCTTAGGAATTACATTTATTATCTTCCTATATGGGAATTATGAATTCCTATGATTTCTTATTCATGTTAACTTTATATGCTTTTCTTGAGTGTTGTGTTTGAATATCAAATGTTATATTCAGTTTTTTTTCTCAATCAGGAATATTTGAAAGTGCTCTATTTTATTAAATGTCCACCTCTCTTAGCCCCCAATAGAATTCAACTCAGTTTTGCTGGTCAGATTATTTTTGGTTGTAATACTAACCCCTTTGCTTTCCAAAAAATCATATTCCAAGCCCTCTGCCCCTTTATAGTGTTGCTACTAACTCTATTGTGAACTGTGATCCTAACTTTGACATAATTTAACATTCAGTTTTTAAACTTTCTTTCTGGATGCTGACCGTATTTTCTCATAAGATTGGCAGCTCTGGTTTTGGTCATAATATTCCTGGGAGTTTTCATTTGGAGATTTTTTTTTTAATAAAATGGATAGTGGATACTTTTGATTTCTACCTTGCACTCAATGTTCTAAGATATCTCGGAAATTTTCATTTCTAATTTCTTGAAATTTGACATCCATCTTTTAAAATATCCTGGCTTTCATGTATTTATTTCAATAGTTCTTAAATTATCTCTCAATCTATTTTCTAAGTCAGTTGGGTTTTTTCCCTATGAAAATTTTCACATATTCTCCTTTTTTTCTTCAGAATTTTGACTTTATTTTCTTGTTTCTTGATGCTTCATAGAGTCATTAGAGTCCAACTTTTGTCAGGTTATTTTCTTCATGAAGATTTTATACCTCTAACATTTGGCCAATTTTTATTTTTATTTTTTTTAATGTGGTGTATATGTGTGTTCACATATATCTGTCTGTCTTACCAAGATGTTAATTTTCTTTTTATATATTTTTTGCATTGCTCCTATTTCTTTTCTCAAATTTTCCTCTACTATCCTTGTCTGATTTTTAGAACTTATTTTTATCTCTTACCTGGTACTTCTTCCATTGGGTCACACTCTTGGCTAGCTCTCACTTCTTTGTCCATGGAGTTCTCTTTTTATCTTTCTAAATTTCCCTGAGCTGAAAAAACGAGTCACTTTGATTTTTCTTGGCTTTCTCAGAATTATGTCCAATGTTTTCTATGGTTATTTTGAAGGAGTGATTTTGGGGGCGGTTTGGCAATTGACCTTTTTTTTTTTTTGTAATTTTTTTTTAAATTAAAGCTTTTTATTTTCAAAATATATACATCGATAATTTTTAACATTTACCCCTGCAAAATCTTGTGTTCCAAATTTTTTTCCCTCCCCAACGTATTTCCACAATTATCATGCTGAGCAAGAAAAATCAAATCAAAAAGGGGAAAATGAGAAAGAAAACAAAATGCAAGCAAAACAACAAAAAAGAATGAAAATGCTATGTTGCAATCCACACTCAGTTCCCACAGTCCTCTCTCTGGATGCAGATGGCTCTCTTCATCACAAGATCATTGGAACTGGCCTGGGTGATATCTTTTGATTCATGCATACATTGGATTTGTGAGGAATAGTTGTACAAAGTTATCAGCCTACCTCTCTCTTCCAGGGATATCAAAGTCCAGAGGCAAGGACAAAAGGCAAAATGACAGGCGATGGCCCTGGATGAAGCGGATGACCTTGGGATCTTCAATGTCTGAGTTCTCAGGGCTCCACAATGCCTAATTCAGCTGTCTTCATGGCTATTGAAATAAGTTGTTCTTATCTGCCCGATCCACTGGGGAGAAGTTTTTTTTTTTTTTTTTTTTTTTTCTTTTCTCAATAATATTTTTTTTTCCAGTTACATGTAAAGATAGTTTACAGCATTCATTTTGGGGGTAATATTTTGAGTTCCAAATTTTTTTTTCCTCTGTTTCTTTTTTATCTTTTCTCTCCCACAGACAGTAAACAATTTGATATAAGTTTACATATTTCCATATTTGTCATTGTAAAAGAAAATCAGACCAAAAAGGAAAAACCACAAGAAAGAAAAAACATTCTTTTTTTTTTTCATCTCTTTTTTTTAATTAATAATTTTTATTTACCAGATATATGCATGGGTAATTTTACAACATTGACAATTGACAAACCCCTTGTTCCAGGATGATTTCAGAGAGGCCTGGAGAGACTTACATGAGCTAATGCTGAGTGAAATGAGCAGAACCAGAAGATTATTGAACATGACAAAAACAAGAATATACAAAGATCAATTCTGATGGACATAGCTCTTTTCAACAACAAGATGATTGGGGCCAGTTCCAATGATCTTATGATGATGAGAGCCATCTATACACAGAGAAGACTGTGGGAACTGAGTGTAGATTACCACATAGCATTTTCACTCTTTTTATTGTTGTTTGCTTGCATTTTGTTTTCTTTCTCATTTTTTTCTTTTTGATTTGATTTTTCTTGTGCAGCATGATAATTGTATAAATTTGTATACATATATTGAATTTAACATATATTTTTAACATGTTCAACATATATTGGATTACTTGCTATCCAGGGGAGGAGGTAGGGGGAAGAAGGGGAAAATTTTGGAACACAAGGTTTTGCAAGGGTCATTGTTGAAAAATTATCCATACATATATTTTGAAAATTAAAAGTTTTAATAATAAAAAAAGAAAAAGCAAACACATAAACAACAACAACAACAAAGGTTAAAGTACTATTCTTCAATTCACACTCAATCTCCATAGTTCTCTCTAGATAAGGATAGCATTTTCCATCCCAAATCTATTGGAATTGTCTTGGATCACTGTGTTGTTAATACATAGATAAGTAGGTAAATCTGTTTTAGTTGATCATTACACAATATTGCTGTTATTGTATACAATGTTCTCCTGCTTCTGTTCACTTCATTCATCACCAGTTTGTCTAAGTCATTCCAGGCTTTTCTGAAATAATTTCTTATAGAACAATAATTTTCTATTGCATTCATATACCATAATTTATCCAGCTATTCCCCAATTTTACAGTTCCTTGACACTGCAAAAAGAGTTGCTATGAATGCTTTTGCACATGTGGGTCCTTTACCCTCTTATATGATCTCTTTTGGATATAGATCCTGTAGTGGTACTGCTGGATCAAAGATATGCACAGCTTTATAGTCCTTTGGGCATAGTTCTAAATCGTTCTCCAGAATGGGCAGAGCAGTTAACAAATCCATCATTAGTGTCCCAGTTTCTGCTCCCCTCAACATTTACTATTATTATTATCTTTTCTTGTCTTCTTAGCTTATCTGATAGGTATGAGACGGAGCCCCAAAGTTGTTTTAATTTGCATTTCTCTAATGAATAGTAATTTAGAGCATTTTTTCCTGTGATTATATTTGACTTTAATTTCTTCATCTGAAAATTGTCTGTTCTAGGGAGAAATTTTCATGTTTGGAGTCTTTGACTGTGAAGATTGACCAGAGAGCCAAATGAACAACTGAGATGAAAAGACTGATATTAGGCTGATCAATTAATTATGCACTGGGTTCATCAAATTTGTAGAAAATGCTAAACTAAGTGAAATTGTTAATATCATGGAAGATGGAAAAATATTTCAAATATCTTGACAAAGTTGGGGAGGGGAAGGAAATGATATTATAAAGTCATGATAAAATTTACAGAATGGTACCTTTAAGTTTAAAAGTCTAATATTAGTCTGGGTGGCGCAGAGGATAGAGCACCAGCCCTGAAGTCAGGAGGACCAGAGTTCAAATGTGACCTCAGACATTTAACACTTCCTAGCTATGGGCAAGTCATTTAATCTCAATTGCCTCATTGTCCCTCCCCCCCCCCAAAAAAAAGTCTAATAATAAAAATACAGAATGGAGAAATACAGAGGAGAGGGGTGGGACAAAGACCTAGGAGTCATAGTTGACCACTAGCCCAAATCAGCACCAATATAGTAGAGTATCCCTTTTTGTAGAGTTTGAGTTGACTCTGAATTAGTCAATTCTTTAAAAATATATTATATCTGACTCAGGTCAAGCTATTTTTTGAAAGATGTATACAAATTTGAGATAGACTAGAGAAGAGAAACAAAAATGATTAAAGAATACCAAGCAGATAATTCATATCCTTAAGATGAAAGTTTGGTTTTCAATATAATTTTAATATAGTTAAATATATATGCTTTAACTAATGGAAATAGTTTAAAATGATTGTATGTATAGCCATCTTGGATTGCTTGTTGTCTTAGAGAGGAGGAAGGGGAGGGAGGGAGAAAAAAATTTGAACAAAAAATCTTACAAAATGAATATTGAAAACTATCATTATATGTAATTGGAAAAAATAAAATACTACGTATTAGATGGAGGAAAAAACAATCACAAAAATCTATGAGATCATTTCATCCCACAATGAGTCCATTCCTTATTACCCTTATCTCTGACTTGGGCTAAGACTTAGTTCTAAGATAAGGATAAATGATCCTGAATCAGCAGAAGCTTATCAGTAAGCCTTATCAGTAGGCAGAGTAGAGAGAAAAGTACTTGGTAAAATTTGAAGGAAACCAGAAAAGTTCTTTTGTTTCTTGGTTTGATACACCATTACCTATTCCTTCTTTTGAGATCCTACCTTCATAGCCCATTTCAAAAGCTATCTTCTCCATAAAGTCTTCCATGATTCCATAGTTAGTAATAATCTAGTTATGTATTTTTTCCTCAAACCAAGTACCAAGGTCCCAGTTGCTATCCAAACCAGCACCTAGCACAATCTTCTGCAAACAAAAGCCTTTGAATAAATATTTGTTGAATTGAATTGAATGTAGTCATTATAGATAAAAAGTGTTTGAAATCTTTTTACAATTATATCTAGAACTTATAAGGCATTTTTTTCATTTATATATTCTTCATTCAGCAAACATTCTTTTCTTTCTTTTTTTTTAGACTCTAAATTTTTTTAAGACTAGACTTTTATTTCTTTCTTTCTTTCTTTTCCTTCCTTCCTTCCTTCTTTTCTTTCTTTCTCTTCCTTCCTTCCAATTTGGGGGATGGGTATGGCATCAGAAACTGGGGAGTTTCGGGGGGGGGCATTTCTGAAGGAAGTTGAGATTCTAGGAGATGGAGGTGAGTTGGTAGTGTACTTCACACTACCAAAGAGTTAGGAAATGGAATATTCTGTTCACTTTGGCTGAACTAAAGAGCGTTCAAAAAGAAGTGGTGTTTAGCAAACCTGAAAAACTGGGAGATAGCCAAATTCTGAAGGACTTTAAAAGCAAAGCCAAGGCACTCCTATTTTATTTTAGCTGCAAGAGGGAGCTACTGGAATGATCAGGGAAGTAACATGGTTAGTCCTTTGCTTTGGGAATATTAATTTGGCAACTGTGTGGAGAATGGATGGGAAAGGAGAAATTTGAGAATGGGAGACCAATTAGGAAGTTATTGCAGTACTCCAGGCAAGAGATAATAGGGACTTATATTATCATACCTGAATTAGCATATGGGCCGTGCTAGTGGAGAGATGTGGAGGGAGAAATGACAAAACTTGACAACTGACTAGATATGGACCTTAAGGGCAATGGAAAAGTCAAGGATGATTCCAAGATTATGAACTTTGCTGATTTTGGAAGGACAAAAGTGCCCTTAAGATATATGGCTAAGTTAAAAGGAGGGGAGGACTTTGAAGAAAGATAATGAGTTTTGTTTTGGACATTTTGAGTTTGAGATACCTTGGGGACAACATTTGGCAATGTCCAGGAGGCAGTTAGAGATGGGAGACCTGATGAGAGAGGCTAAGGCTGGATGTTTATAGATCTGAGAGTCATCTACATAAAGATAGAGTTGAGCAGAGAGCTAAATACATGGGAGCTGATAAGATCACTGGAGGATCTGTGGTAGAGGGGAGAAGTCTTGAGAAGATCCTGGGGCACACCCATGCATATATCCTAAAACTGATGATAATTCATTCAGAGGGGACTTTGAAGATGGGGATGGATATTCAGAGGGAAAGCTATAAGGAAAATCCCTGGAGGAGAAAGGAAAAGGGAATGGTCAATCAAACTGATTGGGCTAGGTGGGCAGTAAAACAGAGCATGGGATAGAGTACTGGGTCTAGAGTCTGGAAAAGCAAAGTTCCAATCCTGCCTCACTTACTAGCTGTGTGATCCTGGACAAGTCACTTAACCCTATTTGCTTAAATTCTTTATCTTTAAAATGATCTGGAGAAAGAAATGGCAAAACACTCTAGGATATTTGCCAAAAAATCCAAAATGGGGCCATGAAGAGCCATGGCTCAATGGAGAATGATTGGAAAGAGGAGAAACTTGGACTCACCAACAGTTTATTGCAATAATATAGGAGTGAGGATGACGACCCCCATTGAAGTGGGACGATATCAGCATAGTAGAGGGGGAATTTCAAGAGATATTTGAAAAATGAAGTTGACAGGTCGTGGCCATAGTTTGGATATAAGGGGGGAGAAAGAAGGAGGAACCTAGCATGACTCAACAATGTCAGGTTTTACAGAAAGATGGGGAAAGATGAAGACTGAGGACAAAAATCCACTGGATTAATCAATTAAGAGATTATTGATAAACTGGGGAAAAACAATTTAGTTTGAGTGATGGGAGTCATAGCCAGATGACAAAGGGATGAAAAGTCTAAGGCAAGAAAAGAAAGGCAATGAGTGCACTTTTTTTTTTTCTTTTAGAAATTTGACTGAATCAAGGAGGATAGAAAAGCAAAGGAGGATGGATAGTTTGACAGATAATATGATCAAATTAAATTTTTGTTATTTATTGTTATTTTAAAGAATGGAGAGATCTGAACATGTTCTCAATGGTGGCAAATCTTTGGCTTTGAGGATGGATGTCGTTTTTTTGTTTTTGTTTTTGTTTTTTTAATAGTCAAAAGCATAATTTTTTTGTTCTTTCTCCTCTTCCCTCCCTCCCTTCTTCTCTTTCTTCCTTTATTTTTTCTTTCCTTCCTTCCTCCCTTCCTCCATCTTTCCTTCCCTCCCTCTTTTCCTTCTTTCTTTCCTCTTTTCTTCTGTCTTTCCTCTTTTCCTTCTGTCTTTCCTCCTTTCTTTCTTTCTTTCTTTTCTCTTTTCTTTCTTTCTTTCTTTCTTTCTCTCTTTCTTTCTTTCTCTCTTTCTTTCCCTTCCTTCCTTCCTTCCTTCCTTCCTTCCTTCCTTCCTTCCTTCCTTCCTTCCTTCCTTCTTCTTCTTCTTTCTTTCTTTCTTCTTTCTTTCTTTCTTTCTTTCTTTCTTTCTTTCTTTCTTTCTTTCTTTCTTTCTTTCTTTCTCTCTTTCTCTCTTTCTCTCTTTCTCTCTTTCTCTCTTTCTCTCTTTCTCTCTTCTCTCTCTTCTCTTCTCTCTTTCTCTCTTCTTTCTCTCTTTCTCTCTTTCCTCTCTTTCTCTCTTTCTCTCTTTCTTTCTTTCTTTCTTTCTTTCTTTCTTTCTTTCTTTCTTTCTTTCTTTCTTTCTTTCTTTCTTTTCTTTCTTTCTTTCTTTCTTTCTTCTTCTTTCTTTCTTTCTTCTTCTCTTTCTTTCTTTCTTATAAAAGTGGATGGCCAAACCAAGTAACATTGTTTTTTTCAATGCAACAAGTGTCATGACATGAGAACTGGTTTTATAGGGGAAATGAGAATTCCAAAAGTGAAAGCAATTTCTTTGAAGGGCAGATATTCTTCATTTCTGTGGGGAAGTTTCTTTTTGTTTAAAAAATACATATAGCAATAATAGAAAGAACACTGGCTCTGGTGTCTAAGAACCTGTTTTTAAATGAGGCTCAGATTTGTTACTTCTTGGGCATGTGATTTTAACCATCACTTTAAAATATTAAACATCAATATGATGATTTAGATGTATTTTGTAATTATACTTTTATAAATTAATTTCAATGCATAAAATACAATCTTTTTTTTAGTCACTACCTCTAAGTCACCATTAGGATTTTTTTCACTTCAGTTCCCCTCTTATATAGTTGTGGTTAATATTCGTTGATTTGCATTTTTTAAGTTGCTAGTGATTTGGGCTATTCATAGTTTGATTTCTTTGAAAACTGTTTGCTTATATCCTTTGATCCTTTATCAATTGGGGAGTGATTCTTATTCTTAGAAATTTAAATCAGTTCCCTACTGAAATGATGTTTTTATCAGAGATAATCATCTTCCTATCTAATTTTAGTTGAATTGGTTTTGTTTCTGCAGACACTTTTCAATTTTATGTAATCAAATTTGTGCATTTTACTTTCTGTGATTTTTTCTATTCTTTGTTTGGGCATAAATTCTTCTCCTATCATAATTCCAAAAGATAATTTCTTCATTGGTTCACTAATTTGCTTTATGTTTAAATTAACCTTTATGTTTAAGTCATCCACATATTTGGAGCTTATCTTGGTTTATATAATATCTTGGTTTATTCGTAGGTTCTGCCAGACTACTTTTGTTTTCTCAACAATTTTTGTTGGATAGTGAGTTCTTACCAAATAGTTAGAAGAGAGTTAGGTGGCACAGTGAATAGTGTTGGCCCTGGAGTCAAAAAACCTCACTTATTAGGTGTGTAACTCTGGGCAAGTTAACCTTATTTACCTTAGTTCCTCTTCTATAAAATGAGCTAGACAAGGAGATGGTAAACAACTCTAGTATCTTTCCCAAATGAGCTCATCAAATACTAGGCTAGTGAGCTGTTTTGCTTCTGTTTATGTACCTAATCTCTTCCACCAATCAACCCCTGATTTTTTAAATAGTACCAAATTATTTTGGTGATTACTACTTTGTAGTACTTTTGAGATATGGAACTGCTAGAAACCCTTGCTTCTCAGTTTTAAAAAAGGCCAGGCACTAAAGAATAAATTTAGGTATTATAATTTTTATTATATTTGCTCAGACTACTCATGAACAATTATTATTTCTTCAATTATTTAGATGTTTTTATTTAAAGAATATTTTGTAATAGCATTCAAAGTTCTTGTGTGTGACTTGGCCAGCAGACCTCCAAGTATTTTATACATTCTGTATTTTCCCAATTTGTATTTCAAAAATGATTGTACTCGATGGAAATGAGTATACTTTTTTCTCCACATCTGTCATCTTTGAGTTTCTTTGCCTGTAATTTTGCTAATTTGACCATCAAAGTTGGAGGTCAAACTAACAGTTTTATTTTATATGTCTTCGTTGAGATCAAATGTTGTTTCGGGTGATCATTAACAATTTTTCAAAAACTTGAATATGAGCTAGTCCTTTCTTAGCCTGGAGAGAATCATATTAGTATTACTTCACAGGGCTGTTGAATGACAAAAGTGCTTTGTAAATCCTTAAAATACATGTAAATGTATTGTTCTTTTTACTTCCCAGATGTAACTTGTTTTTTGATTCCTGAATTAAACTGGAATAGGGCAGGAATCTCCCTTATTTTATTTTATTTTATTTTTACTACTTTTTGCTCTGTATGGGAAAGCTAAGAAGAAAGGGGTGGGGGCCGGAACTTATGTACTTCTCTGCACAGGACCTGGCAATGTCAGGCAATGCATGTTTGCTGTTGCCTGGTTTGTTGATTGAAGCAAAGAGTTGTCCAGAGCCATGTCTCGACCCAGCTCTCCCGCACTGTGTACTTAATACTCACACCATATGTGTTTGCTCTTCATAATGACAGCTTTAACAGTACCCAAGGGATGGAGAAGAAATACCGGCTCTCGGTGAGGAGGGAGAAGGGAAGAGTCTGGGGCATCAGGGGCAGATCTGGGAAGACCACCCAGGAGTTCCTGTTTCCTGCCTCCCGGAGCACCGGCCCTTTGGTGGGAGCCTGCTGGGGACAGAAGCGGCCTTTCCCGGCCGCCTTTCGTCTTTCCTGAGCCTTCCATGGGCATGTGCAGATGAGGGATGCACATGGGAGCTTGAGCCTGGGCACAATGGGGGTGGGAAGCCTTTCTCCCCCTCCTGTGTCCCCCCCCCCCCCTTCACTCCTCCCCTTGGCTCTTGCTATCTGCTTGTCTGCTTGCCAAACGTCTAGTCACTGAGGGAAAGAGACTGCCTGGGGTCCTCGGGGTGAAGTAGAGGCGACCCTTCTAAGGCGAGACTCTGGTTACAGGGCTGAGGAGCTGGGGAGTTGTGGGGGGCTCGTCTCCAGTTTCTGGCTCTTTCCTCAGTGGATACATAGGATCTCCCTCCCACTGTAGTTCTCCTATCAGTCCTTTCCAAACTTATGTGTTTACGGTCTTGGGCCACTGTCCCTAAATCTTCTCCTCTTTCCTGGCCAGGAGTGTGGGATTTTCTCAGCTGTCTGGGGGTAATGGAGGGAGGGCTCCCCGGGCCCGGAGGAGTAGGGGCGGGGCTGAGGGAGAAAGGCTGAGGGGCCGGAGGAAGGAGGGAGAGGGAAGAGGAAGGGGGGAGGGGCTGGAGGAGGAGTTGGGGGCCGGTGGGACGGAGAAAGAAAGGGGCAAGAGTCAGCTCCAGAAGTGGAGGGGTCCGGGGCAGTCTGGGACGTAGTTTCTCCACTTCCAGTCTTTCCTAGATCCCCGCTCTCCCCACCCACCCCACCCCCCTCCTCCAACTTCTCCAACTCCGCCTCGGTACTGGCCCCTCCTCGGACCGCCCCGGGCCAGGCCGGCCCAACCTTTCTCTCTTCCCTGGGAGCCCCCCTCCCTAGCCTCCCTCCCAGTCTCCTCCCCAGCTAGTCGCGAGGGTCGGGCACTCCCTCCCTCAGCTGCATGCATCTCATACCAGCCCTCATTCCTCACATACCAGGCTTCCTCCTTTCAAACTTGAGGCCAGGGGGGTGGCGAGGGACAGCAGTCTCCCCAAGGCTCTAGCACCCCAGCCCGGCCCCCTGCCACCCCCCTCCCTACCCCCCCGCCTCGGCCGGCTAGCTGCCTCCTCCCGGGGTCTTCCTGCCCCTTTCCCATTCAGGTGAGTGGAGGTATCCGCACAGCAAGTCCCTGCTTCTTGTCTCCCGCCTTCCCTACTTTCCTCCCTCCTCCCTCCTTCCCCTCTCCCTCTCCCCCCTCCCTCTCTCTCCTCCCTTCCCTCTCTTTCCCCTCTTGTATTTCTCACCCTCTTCAGTTCCCTCTCTTTTCCTCATCCTTTGCTTTTTTCCTTTCCCCCTCTCTCTCCATTATCCTGCTCTTCCCTCTCCATCTTAGTTTCTCCCCCTCCTCTTTCCCTTTTTGATTCCTATCTTTCTTTTTCTCTTTTCTCTCTCCTCTCTTCCTTTCCCTCCTTCCTGTCCTTTCCCTTTCCTTTCTTCACACTTTTCTTTTTCCTTTTTCCTCTCATTTCTGTTCCTTGAACCCTCTTTTCTTCTTCCTTTCGTTTCTCCTCCAAAGTTACTTCTTCCTCTCTTCCAGTTGACTCACTCCTCCAAGAATAGGGATCTTGTGTTTTCCTGTCAATTTGATCCTGAAAAAAAACTCTTTCCTCTCTTCCTTCCGGCCTCTTGCCTTCCCCCACAGCCATGTGTGTGGCAAGTTGTATGCTGTCCTGTGGGGATCCTGTCTCCCCATCATTATGACCTTAGGAGAAGAGCTCTGCCGCCCTCCCTTTCCCTACTTTTTACAAGTCTGAGTTTCCTTTCACTAGGGAGGGTTTTTTTTTTGGTATCAAGAGTCGGAACCCAGAAATTCTGGCATCCCAACGCGATTTCCCTTGTTCATGCTCTGCAGCGTTACTGGAGAGCTGGAGCAGAGTTGGTGCATCTCAGAGTGCCCCTCAGAACTCACTTAGCACACCATCCCTCTCCCAGCCCCCATCCTGGGACAGGTAAGGAGCACGTTAACTGCATTGTAGCCGCGGTAAAAAGGGAGAGGGACAGAGAAATGCGCGGGAAGGGTGGTTGTTTAGGGGAATTCGCGGACCACTCTAAGAGAGTCGGAAAAGAAAAGATTTTAGAGATCCTCTCTTCTAGATTAAGGACTGGGGTCCCTAGGGCTGGAGATGGAAGAAAAGCAGGAGAACTCTGAAAATAGCAGGGAAACGAGAGCATATAGAGAGAAGGAAAGGCAGAGGGTAATTGCCCGGGATAGTAATTGTTAAATCTGTGTGATGTTGGGAAAGTCTGTCTGTAAAATAGATACTTTACCATTCTGATAGAGATCATTATGTTCAAAGGGCTTTGGAACTAGAAAGTATTACATGTGGAGAATCATACTTCAGACCTGTAAGAAACTTAAAGAGGCCGTTTAATTCCACGCTTTATTTAACAAAGCAAGAAGCAACCTCAGGGAGAAACAATTAGTTCAAGTTTTAACAGGTAATATGTAAATGTGAGTTATTATTACTGCAGCAATGACCATCATGTGAAGGGAGGTAGATGGAAGTGGACGGGAAATAAAAGGAATCTGGGGAATCGGGAGGAATGAAAGCTGTGAATAAAGGTGAATAAAGGGATTTCCCATCTGGAGCTCTTCACTGCCAGGCCTTTCTCAACTTAGACCTAGAAGAGGGAAGAGTACTCAGCGGGACGTATTTGGAGTTTGCTGTATAATTGTTTTTTTTTATGATGAGGCTATAAGTGGCTTAGAAGCCAATAGTGTTTTTTCCTTTTTTTCTTTTTTTCTGGGAGGTGATGAGAAGCTTGATGGTGGCCATGCTTATAAGAATAAGAGGGTTATAAAAACCTAAAATCTGCATTTTGCCAGAAGGGAAACTCCTTCTGTGTGTGTGTGTGTGTGAAATAGAGATATTAATTGGGGAGAGGTGATGATGCTTTTGGTGGCTAGATATCTCACTTTGTGAGCATCTCTAAATGAATTGTAGGGTTGCGTGTTTCTGTTTGTATCACTCTAGTTCAGTGTGAGAATATGTTAACATGAATCCATGTAGACAGTATCTTTGAATAGTCAGATTTGTATTTGAACCTCTGCCTCTCAGCGGGTTTATTTCAGAGTGTATGGAGGCGTTTTGGGTTTGTTTGTTTTTTTGAGTGGAGGAATTGTTTTTGTGAACTGATACTCTTGTGTTTTTAAATACATTTTCATATTTGTACATGTCTGATTATATGTGTTTGTGTCTGAGTGTGAGTATCTCTGGATGTAAATCTATGTTTAAATAAGAGAGACACAGAGATTGAGGGAAGAGATAAAGAGAAAAGAGAGATGGAGGAAAGAAGAATGGACAGGATCAACGTTAGTACTATGTGTGACTGTGTCGGTATTGTCTGAATTTGGCTGTTTGTGTGTGTGTGTTTTACATTGGTTATTTGCTATTAGGAAGATTTGTTTTAGAGTGAGCAGGATGGGCTTTGTGGTGAATTCCTTGATGGTTTGAAAATGTGAAGCTGACTTCCCACTTGTGCTCTTGGGAAAACAAGGTAATGAATGGGAGGGACTTTAGATCCCTCCCAGGAGCAGGAAGTGAGACCTAGTAATGTATGGGAATTGAGTTGTAAATCACACACCGAAGGGAACGAACATTGCAATCGTTTGAGTTGTGTAAGTGGGTGCTTTTCAGTTCTTATCCTAATAGCATCTAGTGTAGCCTTGCAAAGAAGGACAAAATTCTATCAGTCCACTCATTTTTTTTTTTTTTAACCAGCCCTACTAACCTGAAGATAGCTTCATTTTTTGACTGGACAATTGGCCAGTGCATGACTCACTACTTTTTCAGAATAGGGGCATTTCTCAGAGTAGGTGCATGGATGAGTCTCTTTTTAGAAGGCTAATTTATTGCCAGTCTGTTCTGTATTCCCAATTTTGCTTTCTCTTGGCTTATTGGGAAATAGTATAGTATGGAAAGCGTATTGCATTTGGAGTCAAAACCTAGGTGCAAATCTCAACTCTGGTGCTTAATATCTTTGTAACTTTGGGTAAATCATTTCCTTTTTCAGAACCTCAGTTTCCTTATCTGTAAAAGGAAAGGCAGGACTAGCTGTCCCTAAGATCCATTCCATTTCTAAAAATATCATAAAACCCTTAGGTAGCTAATTTTTATACTCATCCACTCTATTGAATTTTCCTCCCCTACTCCCTCTCCTTCTCTTATCCTTTACTTGATTCCTTTTCAAATGACTGTTCTCACCAGTTGAATATTAGAGTGAATGAACTGGTTCAAGAGCTGGGGGTGGAAGAGACTGAGGCAGAGACAGACAGAGACACAGAGAGAGACTGAGAGAAGCTGAGAGAGACAGACAGATAGACAGACAGACAGAGACAGACAAAAAGAGAGGCAGAGGAAAAATGGGGAAGGAAGGAAGGAGGGAGAAAGAAGGGGAGGGACAAGAGGCAGAGGAAAGGAGGGAGGGAGACTGACAGAGACACAAACAAAAAAGCACAGAGAGAGATTGAAAGAGAGAGACAGAGAGAGGGAGACAGAGAGAGGGAGAGAGAGAAACAGAGAGAGAATTTCTTGGTATTTGTAACAAAGCCCAAGTTATCACCTTCTAAATCAAGGGGAGTCATTCTGGTCTCCCTTTGTAATGTTCAGAGAGAGGGAAAAATAGGAGATTCCTACTGTAGCTCATAACTTCAATGGAAGTTATGGAACAAGCAAGAAATAACTTGAGGGATCCATCTAATATAATCCCTTAATTTCCTAAATGAGGAAACGGAAACCTTGAAGGGTAAAGTGAATTGTTTGTAGTCATGCCGGTTGTTGTGTATAGTCCTCTGCCTTCAAAGGAAAGTTCCTTTCTTTTTGTTTGTATGTATAACCCCAATGTTTAGCACAGAAGCCTGGCACATAGTAAGCCCTTCATAAATACTAGTCACCTTGCCTTTCCTAATAAATGGCAGAAGTAGGATTTGAACCCATTGCCCCTAAATCCAATATTCTTTCATGCTACAAAACCACATCCTCAAAAAAGAGAGGTAGGAACATGCCCTAATCTAGTTTCCTTACCCTTCTTCCTAAAGCCTACCCTGTTATCTCAGAAACAGATTTTCCCAAATATACAACAGATAACCAATCTCTTTCTCCCTCCCTCCCTCCTTCCCTTCCTCTCTCTCTCTCTCTCTCTCTCTCTCTCTCTCTCTCTCTCTCTCTCTCTCTCTCTCTCTCTCTCTCTCTCTCTCTCTCTCTCTCTCTTCTCTCTCTCTCTCTGTTTCTCTGTCTCAATCAGAGACAGACAGACAGACAGACACACACACACACACACACACACACACACACACACCCCAGAGAACTAGGCTATTGTCCCAGTTCTTTGGTCTACAGTCAGTTTGCAATTACTTTTTCCCCCTCCTGCCTTTATCTCCAATTTATTCTATGGAGATGAATTTTCTAGTGAGCTTCACCAGACTCTTCAAACCACAAAACCTTGCTTCGGTGGGCAGTGGTGACCAAATGAATCAGAAAGAACCTTAGAGATATAGTGCAAATGCTCATTTTACAGATCAGGAGACTGACACCCAGCCAGGGAGGGGAAGGAGCTTACTAAAAGGTCAGAGTAAGCTTGTGACAGAGCTGCACTAGAACCCAGGTTTGCCAAGCCCAGAGAGCTTTTCCCCTTGTGACTAATCTGGGAAGAACATTGGGTCTGGTTTGAGAAAAGCCTCAGATTTGCCCTTTCTATCCTAGAGGGCTAATCTAAAGTCTAGCAGGAGCTCCCTATTTGTCCTGGAGCAGATCTGAGACCCTCAGATAAATCTCAAACCTGGGGCAGAGGGTGGGGAAGCTCTAGGCTGGAGATGATCTAGAGTTTTTCTTGTCCAGGATTAGTTCTTTCTGCCTCCAGCCTTAAATTTTTTTTTTTTTTTAATTCAGTTTTATTTTTAGTTCTATGTCCTTTCCCTGACCCAACCCTTTCTCCACCCATTGAGAAGGCAAAAAAAAAAAAAAGTACAAAATACATTACAAATAAGAAAAAACAAATTTCTGTATTAGCCACACTTGGGGGGGGGGGGCCTCGAGTAGGATGAAGGAAGGAGAAGGAAAGAAAAAGAAGGAAAAAAAAGTTGAATTTGCATTGAGTTTCTTCAGTTTCTTTTCTTTCTTTTTTTGGAAGTAATTTTTCCCCAATAGTATTTTATTTTCCCAAATACATGTAAAGGTGGTTTTCAACATTCACTTTGGTATGATATGACTGTTCCAGGTTTTTCTCCCTCACCTTGTCTTTCCCTCCCCAAGACAGTAAGCAGTCTTATGTGCAATCTTACGTTAAATATGTGCAATTCATTTAAACATATTTTCATCTTTATCATGTTATGCAAGTGAAATCAGACCAAAAAAGAAAAAAAATTACTAGAAATAAATAAATAAACAAAAAAGGTGAAAATACTATGTTTCAATTGACATTCATTCTCCGTAGTTCTCTCTCTGGATGCAGATAGCATTTTCCATCCCAAGTCTAATGAAAAGCTTTGAATCACTGCATTATTGAGAAAGGCCAAGTCCATCGTAATTTATCATCACATAATCTAGTTACTGTATACAATATTCTTCTCCTGGTTCTGCTCACTTCACCCAGCAACAGTTCATTTAAATCTTCCCAGGCTTTCCTGAAATCAGCTTGCTCATAATTTCTTACAGAACAACAATATTCCATTACATTCACATACTGACTTATTCAGCCATTCCCAAATTTATGGGCATCCATTCAATTTCCAGTTCCTTGTCTACAAAAATCACTGCTACAAACATTTTGCATGTGTGGGTCCTTTTCTCTCTTTTATGATCTTTTTGGGATACAAATCCAGTAGTGTCACTGCCGAATCAAAGGGTAGGTACTTTAATGATCCTTTAGGCATAGCTCCAAATTGCTCTCCAGAATGTTTGAATCATTTCACAACTCCACCATCAATGCATTAGTGTTCCAAGTTTTCTCATATCTTCTCCAACACTTATTATCCTTTCCTGTCATTTTAGCCAATCTGAGAGCTGTAAAGTCTGAAGTTTTTGTCTGAAGACAGGTAACATTTTTCATCATGAGTCTTTGGAATTGTGTTGATCAGAGTTATTGAATCTTTCACATTTGATTATCTTTACAATATTGTATAAATTGTTCTAGCTTTTTCTTACTTTACTTTGCATCAGTTCATATAAGTCTTCTCAGGTTTTTCTGAAACCAACTCCATCATTTCTTAGAGCTCAATAGTATTCTATCACATTTATATGTCATAACTTCTTCAACCATTTCCCAACTGATGGGCATCATCTCAGCTTCCAATTCTGTCACCACAAAAACAACTGCCATGACTATTTTTATTCAGATGGGTCCTTTTCCCTTTTTATTTTTATTTTTTTATATTTCTTTGGGTTATAAACCTAGAAGTGGCCTCCGGTCTTACCTTTGCCAATCTATTCTATCCCTTGCCAACAGGTCTCCTACACAGAAACTTTTCAAATTCTCATTTTCTGTCACTCAGGTTGGCTTTCCACACTCTTGACTTCCCTCTCTTCAAATCAGGCTGATTGCCTGAAGGCAGTGAATATTGGGTTTTGAATTAGAATTGCTCTCCTGTTATTTACTAATTACATATCCTTGGAGATAGAGTATTTTACCTGTATGAACCTGAGTTTCCTCTTTTGCAGAATGGAGGTGATACCTCACAAGGTTGTTTTGAGAAAAGTGCTTTATAAATTGTAAAATGCTACTCATGTGGCAGGGCAGGTATTTGGAATGTAGAGAAAAGTACTCTGAGTTTGAGGACAAAAGACATAGATTTGATTCCCAGCTCTACTACTTAAAATCTGACACGTTGGGCCAGAAATTTAAAGGGTAAGGGAAGGTACTAACATTTATTACATATCTTTCTATGAGAGGGCAAAGGACTCATGTGCAAAAATGCATCAGCTCTTTTTGTGATAGCAAAGAATTGGAAAAAGTAGATGACCCTCAATTGAGGAATGGCTGAATAATGTGCTATATGGCTGAATATGGTATATGAAAAATAATGGAATATTATTGTTCTGTAAAAATAATTTTAGAAAGGCCTAGAAAAATTTACATGAACTAATGCTGAGTGAAGCAAACAGAACCAGGAAAATATTGTACACAGCCACAATTGTGATGATCAACCGTGATGGACTTGGCTCTTTTCAACAATGTGGTGATTCAAAGCAATTCTAATACACTTGCAATGGAAAGATCAGTCCATAGGGCTATGGAGATTGAATGTTGATTGAAGCATACTGTTTTCACTTTTTTTGTTGTTGCTATTTGCTTTCTTTGTTTTTTAAATATGAAATATGCAAATAACCAAAAAATTTGTTTAACATGCAATTGGAGAAAATATTATTATATTATGTTATTACATAAAATAATACTTATTAATTATAAGGTATCTATCTACTATGTATCAGGTACTGTGTGCTTTACAAATAGCACTCTACAACAACCTTACAAATAGGTGCTATTATTATCCCCTTTTTACAGTTGAGGAAACTGAGGTAGACAGAAATTAAATAACTTGTCTATTTTTAGACCTAATATCCTGTTCGCTTCATCTCCTAGCTGTTCTAGCTCAACTTTTCTGCACCTCAGTTTCCTTATTTTTAAGATGAAAAGATTATGAACTCTTTAACATTGCTTCTAGCTCTAAAAATGTACTAATCTCATTCCTACTGGGTGCTTTTCACTTATGTTCTCTTTTTTTGAAAAGTTGCTTTTTTCCCTCTTCTTTCATCCAAGTCTGAGCCAACTCAGTTAAGTGCCTGGATTTTTCAGTTGTCATAAGCTGGTAGCAATTACGAGAAGAGTTTCTGGATCAACATCAGAGTGCCATGTTACCGTCTATCTTTACCAAGAAATAAACAGGAAGGAATTAGACAGCAGATTTGCTTTCTAGTCAATAATAACTGATATTTATAGAGCGTTTTACAATTTGCAGAGCATTTTACATGAATTGTCTCTTGTGAATCTCACAACAAACTTGTGAGTGAGATAGGTACTACAGACATTATTATCTCCTCTTTACAGGGGAGAAGACTCAATCCCAAGAGATCTAAGTTACACAGGGTCAGAGAGGCTGTCTGAATTCAGGTCTTGCTATGTCCCTAGATAAAATCTGATAGCTACCATACCACACTTTCTCTCAAGGATTTCAGAATCTGGAAGAGATTCTGTAAGAGATCTTCAACATATTTAGAATATAGAAATATGTTTAGAAGACTTGCACGTGTTTTACCTATATTGGATTGTTTGCTGTCTGGGGGGTAGAAAGAGAAAAAAAATTGAACACAAGGTTTTGCAAAGGTGAATGTTGAAAGCTACCTTTACATGTAAAAATTAAAAAAAATACTATTAAAGAAAAAAAAGTCATCTAAACTAATATCTTCATGAGGAAAATAAAGATAAAGTGATTTCAGATAAAATCATACAGTTTATAATCACTAGATTCAGACCTCAAAGTTGGATTTTCATTGCAAATGCAGAATTCTTTCCACTATACCAATCTATCTTATTTTCAAGAACTTAAATCTAGCTCTTCCTTCCTTCCTATTCCTTTCCTGATTATTCTGGGCTCACCTTCCCATCTTAATTATAGTCTGTGCCATACAATGTAGCACTTTGTTATGCTGTTGGTTTGTGTGATTTACCGTTGTTTCTTGTGGTTTGAATTAGCTTTCCAAGCTCTTGGAAAGCTTGAATTTCTCCTTGTATCCTATAGGTTCAAACATAGCCCTGCCAGCCTTCAGAAAGTGTTTGTTGAGTGAATGGTTAGCCTCTTCTACCTTTCTGGATCCTGGTGCTGTACCTGTGATGGAGTGAGCGCCATTTGCTAGGAGATTCTCATAGAACTAAAGATGATAGTGTTATCTTTCTCCTATATGCCCTCTGGTTTCACTCCAGGACAATATTCAGCTTCTTGTAATGTCCAGTTAATGGGGGTGGCTGGTACACTGTTGGTGCAACATTGTATCCTATTTATATAAATAGAATCAAGAGGCAAAACCATCATATCTTTACTTTCTTTTTAAAATTTAAATAATTTTCCTTTTTTAATTTTTAAAGCTTTTTATTTTTAAAACATATGCATAGATAATTTTTCAACATTGACCCTTGCATAGCCTTGTGTTTCAGATTTTCTCCTCCTTCTCCCCAACCCTTTCTCTAGATGGCAAGCAATTCAATATTTGTTATACATGTTAAAATACAGTTAAATCCAATATGTATAAACATTTATACAATTCTCTTGCTACACAAGAAAAATCAGATCAAAAAGGAAAGAAAATGAATAATAAAACAAAATGCAAGCAAATAACAACAAAAAGAGTGAAAATGCTATGTGGTGATCCACACTCAGTTCCCACAGTCTTCTCTCTGGTATAAATGGCTCTCTTCATCACAAGATCATTGGATCTAGCATCATCTTATTGTTGGAAAGAGCCGGGTTCATCCGAAGTGATTGTTGTATAATATTGTTGCTCACTTCACTCAGCATCAGCTCATGTAAGTCTCTCCAGGCCTCTCTGAAATCATCCTGTTGGTCGTTTCTTACAGAACAATAATATTCCATAACATTCATATACATAACTTCTAGCCACTATGAAAAGGGCTGCCACAAACATTCTTGCACATTCAGGTCCCTTTCCCTTCTTTAGTATTTCCTTGGGATATAAGCCCAGTAGTAGCACTGCTGGATCAAAGGGTATGTACAGTTTGATAATGTTTTCAGCATAGTTCCAAATTGCTCTCCAGAATGGCCGGATCCATTCACAATTCCACCAACAATGTATCAGTATCTTTACTCTTTATAGAATCACAGAATGCCAGAGCTGGGAGGGAAGCATGGAGTAAGTATGGGGAAGGGTAAAGTAGAGAGATAGGAAGTTATAGAGAGGGGACATAAAGACAGACAAAGAAAGTGCTTTTGAAAGTCATTATATCCATCCTTGTCTGCATGCAGACTTTATACTTAACCAAGTCCAAATCAAAGTGGGATAAGACTCTATCTCTCATATCCTCTAGGATACTGGGGGATTTTTATACATTCCCTTAACTAAGAATCCCAATGCCAACCAAAAAGTCCTGTCTGTGGTTTTCTCCACAACTTTACCTTCATTCCTCTGTGGAAATGAGTGGTACTCTTGGTGTCAGTCCAGTAATCTTTCCTGTAGTTAAAGACAGTTTAAATGGCAGTTGAATATCTATTTCTCTCTCAAGGTCTTCCCTTGAATCCCGTGACATGATGTTTTATAGGTTTTTGGGATAATAGCTTTTGGAATTGGAGTAGAAGTGCTAATTTTTCTCCTTTCCCACCTCCCATCCCAGTCCAAACAGGGAAGAGGAAAGGGTTTGCTAGTCTAAAGACTAGAAATCTGGGCTTTTGGTTGTAGTTCCAATTCTTTTTTGGTCTGCTTAGACCCTTCTCTTAGTTTTTCCATTCAGATAAGGAGAATACTATTTTCTTCTTGAGTAAACATTGGCCCCACTCTACCCCCTTTTTGGCTCTTAAAAAAAAAATTATGAATCTAATTCTGCTTTATTCAACTGGAGCTCTAGGAGAAATCTACAATGCTTTTAAACGGGAAGGATTTGGAAGCTCAGCAGAAGTGGGAGTGGGGTAGGGAACTTAGATTGCTCTGAAGAAGAGTAGTTCAGTCTCCCAGTGACCTGGACCAGCACTGTGCCTTTAGTGAGGGCAGGCCTCTTTGGGTGGGGACCCACCTTCCTCTGACCCAAATTGCTTGGAAACAATAGGCTTCTGAAGAGTCACCGGCAGCAGGAAATGGGAGCTGTGCAATGGCTGGGGTGACCCTCCTGGGGGATGGGATTGTATCCGCCCTAAAGGAAAAGCAGACTGTGTAATGGGAAGGGTGGGGTTGGGGGTCTGGAGCAGCTAGGAGGGGCTACTGGCTTAGGTACCTTTATCAGCAGAGTTGCAGTCATCCCTTTAGGAGGAAGTAGAGTTCAAAATGATAGCTGACATCCTGAAAGCCCCTTTAATCCACGTAGAATTTATTCGTGTTTCAAAAGCAAAATCATAGAGATCCCTGTTTTTTTGTAGCCAATTAGAATCCTCTCTAGGCCACTTCTCTCTCATTCCTCTATTACTTTAAGCCCTTGCTATATCTTCTCAGACTATGTCTGGCCCAGCCTGGAAAAACAACTCTGTTGGGTTCCTTCCTGGCTGGTTAGTCTCCTTCCTGGCATCTTGCTCAATGGAACAGCTGACTTGGGAGGCAGTGTAGTATAGTAGAAAGAGCTTTGGGCAGTGATTCAGAAGCACTAAATGTTTTGTTATTGTTTTTTAAGCTATGTGCAGAGCAAGAAAATGAATGAAGAGAGTGTAAAGTCAACTTGTAAAAAGTAGAACTCATTATCTTTTCCTCTAAATCCATGCCTCTTCCTAACATTTCTATTTCTCTATTACCAGCCTTTTAGTCACCTAGGTTCATTTCCTGCAGGCATCCTCTTCTCTTCACTTTCCAACAATTCCCATATCCTAGCAATTGTATTGTCACAATATTTTATGCATCCATTTCCTTCGTTCCATTCACATGGCTCTACCTAGTTCTGTCCCTGGTCATTTCTTGCTTATAGTATTGCTACAAACCAGAGATGGTACATTGGCAGCTTACAAACTCCCCAGTAAGGCCTGAACCAGATTAAAATGGAATTAGGAAATGTTTAATAGGATAAATAAAAATATAACATAGATAATGTTCACTTGTGGTTTTCTCAGTTAATATGGAGCCTGCATACTGCCCTTTGAGTTTGACACCATTGCTATAGATTACTAATTGGTTGTTGAATCATATCCAACTCTTTGTGACCCCATTTGGGGTTTTCTTGACAAAGATATTAGAGTGATTTGCCATTTCCTTGTCCATTTCATTTGACATGTGAAGAAACCAAGGCAAATAGGGTTAGGTTCACAGAATTTGGCAAAGATAAAATAGCCCAATACCCCATGGCCTGTACCATCTATGTACCCTCATGGGCTTTTAACTCTGGACTAATTGACCAAATTGCTGATTTTCATACACTTACATTCTCTTTCATTGCAGTACACATTGCAGTCTTCTTCCTCTTCAAGCTTCTAGGAACCCCTAGCTTCCTTCAAAGCTCAGTTTAACTGCTACCTCCATCCTGAATGTCTTTCCTGTTGCCACCCCATCTCCCCAGGTACTAGCATCATTTCAAACCTCAAAGTGCTTAGTATTTATTCTACTCTTACCAAGTGTGTCCTTTCTTCTCAATAGAACATTTTTTTTTCCTTTTTTTTATTTATAATTTTTTTTCACAGGATATATGCATGAGTAATTTTTTTATATTATCCTTTTTTTTTTTTTTTTTTAAATTCATTTTTCCAAATTATCCCCTCCCTCCCTCCACTCCCTCCCCTAGATGACAGGCAATCCCATACATTTTACATGTGTTACAATAAAACCTAGATACAATATATGTGTGTAAATTCCATTTTCTTATTGCACATTAATTATTAGCTTCCGAAGGGATAAGTAACCTGGGTAGATAGACAGTAGTGCTAACAATTTACATTCGCTTCCCAGTGTTCATTCTCTGGGTGGAGTTATTTCTGTCCATCATTGATCAACTGGAAGTGAGTTGGATCTTCTTTAGAACATATTCTTTTTTTAAAGCTTTTTATTTTCAAAACATATGCATAGGCAATTTTTAACATTCACCCTTGCAAAATCTAGTGTTCCAAAATTTTTTCCCCCTTCTTTCTCTTCATCCCCTTCCTCAGATAGCAAATAATACAGTATAAGTTAAACATGTGCAATTCTTCTATACATCCACAATTATTGTGCTGCACAAAAAAATCAGATCAAAAAGGAAAAAAATGAGAAAGAAAACAAAAAGCAAGCAAACAACAACAAAAAAGTGAACACAGTATATTGTGATCCATACTCAGTCCCCATGGTCTTCTATCTGGGTGCAGATGGCTCTCTCCATCACATGTCTATTGAAACTGGATTACTCTGCTGTTGAAAAGAGCCATATCCATCAGAATTGATCATCTTGTTCTGTGTGCAGTGTTCTCCTGGTTCTAGTCACTTCACTTAGCATCACTTCATGTAAATCTCTCTAGGCCTCTCTGAAATCCTGCTGATCTTTTCTTATAGAATAATAATATTCCATAACTTATTCAGCCATTCTCCAACTGATGGCCCTACACTCAGTTTCCAGTTCCTTGCTACTACAAAAAGGGCTGCCACAAACATATTAGCACATATGGGTCCTTTTCCCTTTTTAATGATCTCTTTGAGACAGAACATAAACTCTTGAGAGCAGGTACTGTTTTCAGGTGTTTCTTTTGTCTTTGGAACCTCAGGATGTAGCATAATTCCTGGCATTTTGCAGATATTTAATAAGTGTTTATTGATTGAATAACTTGTTTGGACTTTGATAAAATATAAACAGATAGTTGAAAACAGAACAATCCATCTATTCTTCTTCTGCTCTAAAATTTTGTAAGGGATCACTGTTAGCCTCCCAGTCTATGGTTTTCAAAGTTCATCTTGCCCCCCAGTTTTGAAAATTGGGATAGTTGTTTCCTATTTATCACCTATCCCTTCTCTGTCATTTCTTAAAGATTACCAATGATGACTATAATTTTCTTCTTCATGGAGAAAAATAACCTTTAAACTAGAAAATAAAGAATAAATGTTATTAAGAAGGAAATGACGGACTGAGGAGGAAAAAAGGGAGACCACTGATATATTTCAGTTTCTAGGCTCAGAATACCAAGAGAATGTGTGATTCTGGAAGACATTTTTGGTAATTTTTGAGAAGCTATGAAAAATTAAGATGAACTGCTAGAAATCTGGATTTTTAAAAAGTATGGCTCTGGAAACATGGTATTCAGCAATAAAATTAAAGAACAAAGAGATGATTTCTAAGAAGTGCTATTGGTTCACTAAGAATGTCATCCTTACTTAATTGAATTCTTTTTCTGAATAGTATTACGAAATTGGCATATTAAAGGAACTGTTTATATGTGAGATATAGGAGTTTGACAAAGTTCCCTGATAAATGCTTCCTGAATTGAGTAAACTTGTAGATACAATGGGAGCAGATAGAGCAGTTGGAGGAATCTGTAGCATTGAATTTTTCTTTCCTATCCTCCCAATATAAGTTGTAATATCAGTGTCAATATGGAAGGATGTCTTTAGTAGTATGCCAGCCACTGGAACCAGTCCCTGCCCCTGTTCAATATTTTATACAAAATTTGGATGAAGACATAAAAGGTGTGCTTATTGTTGTTATTCAATCATTTTTTGGTCCCGTTTGGGGTTTTCTTGGTAAAGATACTGAAATGCTTGGTTTTTTCCCCTATCTTATTTTACAGATGAGGAAACTGAGGCAAATTAAGTGATTTACCCAGGGTCATACAGCTTGCAAGTGTCTGAGGCCAGATTTGAACTCAGGAAGGTTTCAAGCCTGGTACTCCATTCATTGTGCCACCAAGCTTCTCTGCTTATCACATTACAGCAGATATAAAATTGGGAGAAATAAAGAATATTGTCAGACTTTGAGAGGCTAGAATTATGGACTGCAATCAGCACCCTACAGGTTCAATCCCGGCTCTATGCTTGAAGCCTTTTCAGCTTGCTAGCACTGCCAGAGTTTCTCCCCATCCCTCACCCCTCACTATCATAGTCTCAAGAACCCCAGAAACACCTTCCAACCCCATGCTGAAGCCTCAGAGTAGGACTTTAAAAGAACACATATCATTAAATGGAAGCACAAAGTCTGGCACAAGGGAAACAGCAATCTCGCTGAGTAATATGCTGTTTGTCTCACATCTGGAGTACTACGGTATTTGGGTCTGAGTGCCATACTTTTAAAAGAGACATTACATTAACAAATTGGAATATCCAGAAAAAGATAACCTAGGAATCTGGAAAGAAAGCATTGACAATTGAGAAATAGGTGAGGAAATCTCGAATAAAGGACATTTTTTAAACCAATAAGATAGGCAGGAACCATATACCAAGGAATAAAACATTAAAAAATTAGAACAAAAATGGATAATAAATAACAGAAAATCAAAAATAGAGTCATTCTTAATCTTCCCTTCTCACTTCATATGGGAAAAGGCATCATCTCTCCCAGGCTCTGACATTTGTGAGGAAGAGAACTCTTCTGAACATTATGAATCAGATTGGAGAAGGATTATACCGTGCCTGGAACATCTTTCATGCCTTCATCCCCCTACAATTGTTCCTTAATTCTTCTTGGTTCTGCTTCCCATATCTCCCCATTTCTTGTCCCTGAGTTTCCCTTGTCGTTTTTGCTCTACTTTTCTCTAATAGCATGAATTGAAGCTCCTCTGTCTCCCTTGCCTCTGAAATTACCTTCCCTCCCCCCCCCCCAAGCTGCTTGCAATCTACTGGAAATTTCTGATTATGATAAGGAAGTTTGATTGCTTTTCTTTGTAACTATACTAGATCAATATAGAAGAGATAATTCAAATTTTTAGCTATTCTGTTAGCAAGGTAATAGCATTAAATATCAATATTCCAAAGTACCCAATTCAAAAGAAAGGTTGATTGTTGATATGATTAATAGCTGAATCAAGGTAAATAAGTTCCTTTCATGTCCCCTTTCTAGATCTACAGTTGAGTGCATCCCATGGCATCTACAAAAACCTGCTAAGGCTTTCAGGGCCTAGCAGTAAACACATTTATCACTTTTCATTTGCTTTTCATTCCTATTGCATACTTGGCTAATATTTGAAACCATTCAAATTGCCTCAAAGTTTTAGTAAGCCTGAAGGAGGCACTTAATAACATTGGAGGGGAATCACTTTCCTTCATTCCATCATGGCATAATCTTGTCCTCCTTATGCTAGTGTAAGAGTCACATCAAGAAGGTAGATGAAGCAGATCCTATATGTTTAAAATTAGGTTTCTGGTTTTATAAGCATATAATGTGATGGCAGTGTTATTCAGTGACGGCATTTGTTAATCACTTGATAATGTGTATGGGGGGGGGGGTAACTAGGCTATACAGAAAATAGATGGCTGGAGGAGTCAGGAAGATTCATCTCCCTGAGTCCAAATCTGGCTTCAGACACTTAATAGTTGTGTGACCTTGGGTATTTGCCTCAGTTTCCTCATTTGTCAAATGAGTTAGAAAAGAAAATGGTAAATTACTCTAGTGTCTTTGCCAAGAAAACCCCAAAATGGTTTCACATGACTGAAACAACTAAACAACGGTAAGTGATGAAGATATAAAGACAAGCCAAAGTCTTTGCTCTTTGGGACTTCACGTACTAATGAAGAAACAACATGCAAAAGAACCATGAACGTAGAAGATATACAGTACAATTGGGAGGGAATCTGAGATGAGAGTAGGCACTAGTACTTGGAGGTGGGGGAGTCAGTGGGGACCAGGGAAAGCCCCTTATAGAAGGTGAAATTTGAGGTCCATCTTGAAGGAAGCCAGGAGAACATAGCAAGCATGAGGGAGAACCAATGAAAAGATACAGAACGTAAGAGATGGTGTGTGGTGTGTGAGGAAGAGCAAGACAGACAGTGCTGATGAATTACAGAATACATGGAAGGGATTAGACTGTAAGTTGACTGAAAAGATTGTAGGGGGCTTTAAAAGTCAAATACAGCCTTCTAAGTCTTGGAGTTAAATTGGAGTTTATTAAGTAGGGAGAGGGGTATGACATCCCTAGATCTGTTCTTTAGGAAGATCACTTTTGTAGCTGAGTAGGATGGAACAGGGAGAGACTTAAGGTGAGGAGATCAACTAATGGCAGCTATGGGGGCGGGGATCAGGAGATATACACTAGAAATGTTAAATTAGAAATGATTAAATTAGACATTTGACAAGACTCAGCAGCAGATCGGACACCTAGGGTGAATGCCAATGAGAGGTTGAGGGTAACAGTGAAGTTGCAAAACTGGGTGATTGGGAGGATGTCAGTGCCTTTGGCAGTAATAGGGTTTTTGTAGGAAAGATGATGAGTTCTGTTTTGGATATGTTAATTTTGAGATGTCTTTGGGAAACCACTTTTAGATGTCCAATAGGTAGCTCATAATGTGAGATTGTAAGGTAGGAGAGAGCTAGATAAATATGAGAATCATTTCCATCGAGATGATACTTGAACCCATGGGAATAGTAAATCAATAGTGTGGAAGAAGATTGGAGAAGAGGGCCAAGGACAGACCTTTGGGGGCAACTCTTGCTGGTTATTGTGACTTAGAGTAAGATCTAACAAAGGAGACTGAGTGATCTGGAATGATCAGACAGATAGAATGTGAGCCAGGAGAGGCAAGAAAGGCAAATTGAAACAATTGTGAGGTTTGGCTTTGTGCCCACCTGACTGCAAAGGATGACAGAAAACCAGAAGATTAAAATATTAGAAGAATTTTAGAAAAATATTGATACACTGTTGAAAGAGATATGTGATGGTGGAATAGATCCAACCATTCTGAAAAGGAATTCAGAGGTAAAGACAAAAAGTTACTAAATTATATTCTTGATCCAGCTATACCACTAGGATATATAGCTAAGCCTGTATCTCAAAGAGATCATATAAAAAGAAGGTTCTATGTGTACAAAAATGTCTGTAGCAGTTCTTTTTGCAGTAGGAAAATACTGGAAATTAAGAATACCCAACAATGCTGAAAGAATGATTGAACAAATAAATTGTGGTTATATAAACATTATGGAATACTGTTGTGCTTTAAGAAATTGATGGTTTCAAAGAGACATGGGACAACTTATGCGAACTAATTAAGAGTGAAGTATGGAGAAGCAAAAGAAACAAATTTATAATATAACAACAAATAAAAATTTTGAAAGCTGTAAGAATTCTAATTAAATAGAGTGACCATCTGTGGTTCCAGGGGATTAGAGATGAAATATGCTATCTATGCCCTGACAGAATTTAAGCACTCTACATGCAAAACGAAACATATATTTTTTGGATACAGCCAAAAGAAGATATGCTTTATTGAACTATGCATATTTGTTAAAAGGATTTTGTTGGGGTAGCTAGCTGATGCAATGGATAGAGAATCAGCCTTGAAGTCAGGAAGTTCAAATATGATCTCAGATACTTAACATTTCTTAGCTGTGTGATTCTGGGCAAGTCACTTAACCTCGATTGCCTCTGGAAAAAACAAAGATTTTATTTCACTTTTTCCAGTGGATTGAGGGGTGAGAGTGAGAAAAAAATAAATATCTGTTAATTTAAAAAATAAAATTTAATTTAAAAAAAGAGCAGTGTCACAAAAACATAGAGAGAAAAGAATATCCGAGAGTGGGAGATGTGTAATAGAAGGTGTTATAAATCTGCAGTGGTGAAGAACAATATTTGACTTAAGAAAACCAGAGTTCTACATCCTGTTTCTCAGACTTTTCCAATTGTATGACTCTGGGCAACTCTTATAATTTCCATGAGTCTCAGTTTCCTTATCTGTGTAGCATGTACTTTCTAGGGTTGTTGTGAGCTTTAAATATCTGTAAAGTATATATTTGCAAATGTTAATGTACTGTAAAAATTCTTAGCTTTTCTAGAGAGGATAAGGAATTAGGATTTATTAAGCATCTACTATGTGTTAGACAGTACTTAGCTTTTAAAAAAAATAAATTTTATCTCATTTGATGCTCATGACAATCCTACAAGAAGCTATTATCAATATTGCCATTTTACAGTTGAAGAAACTGAGGCAAATAAGTCTCATGGACTGATCTCAGAGTCACAAAGACTTGAGTTTAAGTCCCATTTCATATGTATATACTGATATACTGGCTCTGTGATCCTGGGCAAATCTCTTAACTTCTCAGAGTATCCCCAGGCAATTCTCTAAGATGATAAATTAAAGGATAGTTGAGTTCCCCTCCGGAAGAGGGATTTTCCTCATGAGAAACTTCCCAGCAATGAAATCACAGGTGCACCACTCCATGCAAGCTATTACACCACCTGTCTCACAGAGTTTTAATGAAAGTGCTTTGTAAACCTTTAAGTGGTATAAAAAGAATTGTTATTGTAATAAGAGGTAGGGTAAATTATAGCTTTTAGAGGTGAAGCATAGGTGAGGATTCACTAAAGGATTCTGAGGGAAAATTGTCAGACAGGTAAGAAGGGAATTGTTACCCAGGAAGGAGAACTAGGGGCTAGTCAATTGTGACAATGCTGCAAGGGGATAAAGAAAGGTAATAAGGACCCATAAAAATACTATTTATTGTATTTAACAATTAAATGTTTCCATTGAGTGGTGTCTTTGTGATAATTTGAAGCCAGATTGCAAAAGACTGAAAAATGAATGACAGAAAAGGAGATACAAATAATAAATGTAGACAGTTTTTTTCTCTCCTTTTAAATTTTTTCCCTTTATTTTATTTTTAATTTGTGGAATAAAATGAGCATTTCCATAACATAGTATAATTAAAAAAGATTATTGGACATAAAACTGCAGATGGATTATGTACAACTTGCTTGCTATTCTGGTAAATTCCTTGCTATTCATATAATTTTTTTTCCTTACCTCCTCTCAACCATGGCTATCATTAGACACAAGTGTATATATAGATATATACATAGACATATTTATATATATAAATATAGATATATATGTATATATATAGTTTAGAAATCAGAAAGAACTGACTGAGAAAGAACTAATAAATACAAATAAAAACAATATTTTTGTTTATCTATACATATATTTATCAGTTATTTCTCTGGTTGCAGATAGCTTCTTTATATGTCCTTAGTAATTAACTTGGATATTAATTATAGTCAAAATTACTTGCTCAAAGTTGTGCTCAAAACAATATTGCTGTTACTATATACAGTGATCTCTTGGCTCTGCTCATTTTGCACTTCATTATTTCATACATGTCTGTCTATGTTTTTCTAAGATCATTGAGCTTATCATTTTTTCTAGGAGTTTGTGAAAGGAGGGAGAAATATAGAATGATAGATTGAGGGTAAGAAAGAATAAAGTGAAGGTTTTGTTTTTTTTTGTTTTAAAGAGATTAGTGGGGAGATCTGGACATATTTGTAAGGAATAGAAAGCCAGTGAATGAGAGAGATTGAAAATTAGGTAAAGAGATGGGATAAGCTTGGGAGGAAATGGAATCAGGGACACAAGTATAAGGCTTGATGTTGTCAAGAAGGATCATCTCTTCCTCAGAAAGAAGGGAATAATTTTTAGATGATTTGCAGCTCTTAACCTTATACCACATGAAAATTTGTTAAAGTAACTAGATCAATTTAACTCAGAGAAGAAAAGACTTAGGGGAAAAATGATAGCTGACTTTGTGCCGACTCTTTAACTGGGGTTACCCCAATCCCCCATCCTAGTGAAGTTTCCTTTGAAATGCTCTGAGAGATGTTTAAATGTATAAGAAGGGGAGGGGATGGACAATTTTTATTCTAAGTGACTAAGGAATGGAGGGATCAGGGAAGGAGAGATTTGGAAAGGAGTTAATGATGAAGATCATTGCTATCAGAGGTTGTGGGGTAGGAGAAAGAAGAGATTAATCTGGAAATTTTTCTCAGGATCCATTTTAGTCTGGAGTAGGCTAATGCTGGGGTGCTAAGCCGCAGCCATGCTTCTCCACTCATCCATTTTGGTCAAGAATGGAGGTGCAGTAGAGAAGAAGAAAAAAAAGAACATTGGCATTTGTCATAATTTTCTTGCAAATTTTGGGTCTCCATATATGTATACATGAGAAGAAAGATTATTCCTATTAACTTCTCTGAGGCTCAGTTTTCTTACCTGTAAATAAGGAAAATAATATTGTCTTTAGGGTTCCTTCAGTTCTAAATCCTATTAATGCCAAATCCAACAGCCCATTGGGCTAAGATTCTGCCTTATCCACCCCAGTGCCCTATTGTTGCCTGGGTATTAGGTAAGGAGTGGCGTATCACTTGGTGTTACTTTCCATCCTTCTCTTCAAGGCAGCCACAGACAAGGAGGTTCTAAGTATTGCCTTCCTCAGTTACAGAGAAAGGCTTGCAAATGTCTTTGTGGAGGTAGGAAGAGGTCAGACTACCCCCCCCCCACCCAGACAGCTGGGAAATTAGTTTGGGTCATTGTATCTTCTTAGGAATCTTGTCTCCTTTCTTTTGAAACAGTCTCTGAGATTTCCTACCCCTTCTTTATAATAAACCTTTATATATGAGACTACCTTTATCTAGCTATCTGTTTATGTATTCACCTTACTGTCTCATTCTTTCCTCTTTCATTCCATCTCATTTTGGTTTACCTTCTCTCTCTTGTAATTACTCCTATTCTGATACTTTCCTCCTAGTCTCATTCTTGCCCTATTTTCTTCAGATTGCTGGTGAATAAATAGAAAGAGTACGGAGCCTGAAGATAGGGAGATGAGCTTAAATTTAGCCTCAGACACTTACTAGCTGTGGGCTAATCATTTAACTTTTGTCTGCCTTAATTTCCTCTGCTATAAAATGGAGATGATGATGATAATAATATTTCCCAGGGTTGTTTTGGGGAGTAAATGGGAGGTTAATGAGAAAACATTTAGCACAGTATCTGGCACATAGTAGGTACTTAATATATTCTTGTTTATGAGAACAGCTAGCAGCACATTGGATAGAACGCCAGGTCTAGAGTTTGGAAGACCTAAGTTCAAGTTTGTCCTCAGATACTTACCAGCTGTGTGACTCTGATCAAGTCATTTAATCCTGTCTGACTCAGTTTCCTCATTTGTAAAATGAATTGGAGAAGTAACTGGCAAACCATTCCAGTATCTTTGCCAGAAAATTGCAGATGGGGTTACAAAGAGTTGGACACAACTGAAACAACTGAATAACAATAATATGCTTCCTTCCTTCCTTCCTTCCTTCCTTTCTTCCTTCCTTCCTTTTCTTTCCTTTTTTTTCTTCCTTCTTTTCTTTCTTTCTTTTTTTCCTTCCTTTCTTTCTAGAACCTTTTTTTTTTCCCATTGTGGCTATCATACTCTAGATGCCTTCTTGTTTCTCAACAAATCTGAGAAAGATTTAAATTTAGTATTGTTTTTTTATTTTCAAAATTTATACATGGATAATTTTTGACATTCACTCCTATAAAACCCTGGGTTCTAATTTTTTTCACTCCCTTTCCTGCCTCAAGTTGGCAAGTGATCCAATATATGTTAAAACGTGCAATTCCTCTATACGTATTTCCATACATATCATGTTACACAAGAAAAATCAAATCAAAAAGAAAAAAAATGAGAAGGAAAACAAAATACAAGCAAACAACAACAAAAAGTATTGTAGTCCACCTTTGGTTCCCACAGTCCTCTTTCTGGGTACAGTTGCCTCTCTTCATCACAAAACCATTGAAACTTGTCTGAATCACCTCATTATTGATGAGAGCCATATCCATCAGAATTGATCATCATATAATCTTGCTGTTTCCCTGTATAATAAAGATCTTAATTTAGAAAGACCAAGGTCATCCACTGCATCTGTATCTATGGCCCTCACCAATCATCTTGCTTGACTTTTGTCTTGTTTCTGGACATGTGACTGAAGGAGAGAGAATGCTCCATCTTACTTTAAATCTAATTCATGAGCAAGTCAAAATATCACATTCATGTCATTAAACTAGGTAAGACAACATGAACAGTTTCTTAATATCCTCTCCAGCCCACAAACATACTCTCCCATCTACTTCTGAAGCACCCTCATGAGATCAAGCTTTTAGTATTCATTCCCTGGGTACACTTAAGGAAACAATTTCACCTCTGTACTGGTCTCCTCATTTATAAAATTAGCTTAGACCGTATAATGCTTATAATATATACTTTTACCATTCACAAAGTGCTTTCCTCACAACCCAATGAGATGAGGAGATCTCTTAGAAAAAATACATAAAACCTGCAATTCTTCATTTACATAACACAAAAGATTTTGTTTTACTTGCATATTTGAAGTCTATGTCAGGGTCACAATCTATTAAGTTCTATCTTAGACCGGAGGCCTTGGGGGAATGAGGTCATATAAGCTTCCCTCATAGTAGTCACTTCCTTTCTTCTGAAAGTGAGGGGGTTGGAATAGATTATCACTAAGGTACCTTTTGGCCAACACTCAATAGTTATGTAATTTTTAGAAGACTGAGGTCAAATTGGGTCATATTTGCCAGGAGCTGGAGGAGGCTCACCAGTCCCAAAATATACCTTTCCCCTATCTAAATGTCACATTGCTTAGATTTGTATTATTATTGCTTCATTTCTTCACTCTTTGGTGTAAGTTTTGCTTCTTTTAATTTGCCAATTTCCCTGGAAAAATATAAACCATTAAGTTACTTAGTACGAATGAGTTTATCAGATCTTCTTCCTCAATAAATTCCTCAAGAATAAGGTTTTATGTATTTTTTCTAGGAGAATGGGATAGGGTAATTGAAAGGGACACAAAAGGACCAAGAATGGGGAGATAGAAAAAAACAAACAACATTTTGATGTCTCTCAATAGTCTCTTCCAGCGAGATCTAAAGGGAATAGGGGCAGCAGAGAGAAAAGAGAAAGGCTCTCTGGGGGGAGGGAAAGTTTCAGAGGAAACCAGAAGGGAAGATTTTCTTGAAGATCAAAGTTTTTTCTTAGCATCTTTTCAAGTAGATCTAATACCTGTTTTCATTATTCACATGGGTGTGGGTTTGTCTTCAGACCAGAGAAAGCTAGGAGTCCTCAGATAGGGTAAGAAGAAAGTTGAGAGAGTGACCTGGGAGGAGGTATCCAGCTTAAATGCTTTATATATAAATGTGTAATACACTAACCCTCTCTACCAAGTCCCTTTCTTTTTTCTTTTTTTTATAGCTTTTTTCCCAGCTTTGGCTAAATTATTATTATTTTTAACAAAAAATAGTAAGATAAGCAAAATTTGTGGAAATACTATAAACATCTTAACGGATTAAGGAGTTTGAAGATTAATTATTTTAAGATTGCAGGAGAGAACTTCTGACTTTTTGAGTTTTTGTGGGATAATTCCAGGAACTCAATCCCTTCTAAAATATCTTAGTAAGTTTTGGGGCACCACTTCATGTAATTTATTTTAAAAAATTTTAGTAATAGCTTTTTATTTTCAAAATATATGTAAAGATAGTTTTCAATATTCACCTTTGCAAAAACCTTGTGTTCCATATTTTTCTCCCTCTCTCCTCCTTCTCTCCTCTCCTAGACAACAAATAATCTAATATAGGTTAAACATGTGAAATTCTTCTAAACATTTCCATATGTATCATGCTGTGCAAGAAAAATCAGATCAAAAAGAAGAAAAATGAGAGAAAAAAAAAAACAAGCAAGAAAACAACAACAATACATCCAGTCCCCATGATCCTTTCTCTGGATGCAGATGCCTCTCTCCATCACAAGTCTATTGGAATTGGCCTGAATCACCTCATTATTGAAAAGAGTCATGTCCATCACAGTTACCGGAGTCCCTTTCAATCCACCCTAACCTCAGTAGACATCTAGTCTCATGCTTTGCCCTTTAAGCCTTGGAAGCCTGGGGCTGCCTCAGCTAGATGAGTGGGTTGAAACATCAAGATTAAGTGACTTGGCCAGGGTCACACAACTAGTATCTGAGGCCAGATTTGCATTTGTCAAGGTGAGTCTTCCTGACTCCAGACCTGACACTCTATATCCACTATGCCATCTAACTGCCTAAATCTAATATTTGTTGAGTAATTGATGGATGCGCTGATTTTTTATCAAACAATTGGTTGCTACAGTGGAAATAATGGGAACTTTATGGGAAAGTTACTGACCCATCCTAGATTTGATTCTGGAGAAGAAGAGGAAAGTCTGCCATATATGCCTTATATTTTTAAAATAAAATTTGATTTTTCCTAATTGCATGTAAAAACAATTTTTAACATTTATTTTTAAAACATTGAGTTCCAAATTCTCTCCCTCCCTTCTTCTCTTCCTCCCACCTTGAGATGATAAGCAATTTGATATAGATTATACATGTGCAATCTGGAAATATATTTCAATATTAAAGTATGTGTAAAAGGATTACACATATTTAATCTATATCAGATTGCGTGCTGTCCTTTGGAGAAGGAGGAAGAAAAATTAGGAACACAAAGTCTTACAAAAAGGAATGTTGAACTATCTTTACATGTATTTGGAAAAAAACTCATTTCCATATTAGTCTTGTTCATTTTTTTAAAAATAGGTGTCAAAATGTTCAGCAAAAGGATAGGAAAAAACCAAAGACCCTTAATTCTCTAGGAGATGTGTCAGAAATGATAGATAACCCAGGAACTCTTTAGAATCAATTTCTGAAGCCACCAAGAAAAGCAAATTTCATTGAGTAGGAAAAGGGAAAAATTCTAAAAAGATCAATGTGGATAAAAATATTTAAATAACTAGATTTTTAAAAGATCTGTACAGATGATGGAAATAAAGTCAATTTAATGAAGGTTGAATAAAAATAGGTATTATGGTCTCATGAGAAAGGTATAAGGACTGCTGTCTCAGAATGAACTGACTTGAGTAGAGACACTTCAGGACAACAAAAACATTTGATTTTTTTTTAAAAAAATTAAACCTAAATTGGACAAAAGAGGACCAAAGAAGGAATAGGATAACTGCTTAGGGATGGGATGTCAATGATAAGATATGCTATAAAGCAGAGGATCTCAAATCTTGTTTTCCTTGTTTCCTTGGTGGAGGAGAACTAATTCTGGATTAGAAATGAAAGAACAAAAATCATTTAACAGAGAGTTTAAATCCAAGATAACTAAGGAGATAATAAATACCTTACTGGCTTTGATGAGTGCATGTCATGAACTATAATTCAATATTCCTGGATACTGAAATAATTTCAAATATGATGCAGTCGCAGAAAGATTCTGGAGAACAACATGGAGAATTCAGGACTGGAGAAGCATAAACTTCCCAGATCTTTTAAAATGGGAACTTGTAAATTATAGTTCAATAAACTTGACTTCAATTCCTGGGAAAATGTTAAATATATTAAAAGAATAGTTAACTAAATATCTAGTAAAGGGAATAGTATCACAAAGAATCAGCTGTCATCATTAATAATAGGTGATACTAGACTAACCTAATTTCTGTTTTTGACAGGTTTACTGGACTGATAAAGAAAAAGAATATTTTAGAAATAGCTTATCTGTGATTTAGCAAAGCATTTGACAAGAATCTATTCTATCAATGACTTTCATGTGAATGAAAGCATAAATGGAATGCTTTACCAAGTTTCTGATTGATGTAAAACTAGGAAGGATTGTCAATGTATTGAATGAAAGATTTAGGTCCCAAAAGGAATTTGATAGAAGATTGCATGGAATTTAATAAGATGACATATAACAGGAATAAATGAAAAGTCTTAGACTTGAATTGTCAAAAATCAATTTTATCAGTAAATCAACAATCATTCCTTTTATTATATGCCAAGCATAAGGATACAAATATAAAAATCTTTGCTCACAAGGAATGGATTCCTGATGTAACTGCCTGTGTGATATTATGCCTTAATTTCATCCTATTAAAAATGTGGAATTTGGACTAGATGGCCTCCGAGTTCCCTTTCAGCACCTGATTTATGATTTAGATTTAAAAAAATAGATGGTTATCAATTATACATAACAAATATAAATATAAATACATTACATATATTTACACCATCTACATTGAACCTATATCTCTGTGCTTACATTCCACTATGATATTTATGAATGATGGGGGAAATACAATGTTGCTGGACAGCCAGAGGAGGGTTACCCAAGATGATGGAGGGATCACAAAGCCATATGGTAGGAGGATCAGCTGAGGAAGTGGGAATATATAGGCTGAAGAAGAGAAAAGTTAGGAGAGTATAATAGCTGTCTTCAAGGATTTGAAGAGCTAGCATGTAGAAAGAGTTTTAAGATTTACTCTTTGCTTGGTCTGAACATCTATCTCCTCCATCCTTCATAAATATCCAGTAGAGTGTAAATTCAAGGATACAGGGACAATGTAGATTGCATATATATGCAATATATATAATATTTATATTATATATAATTGATAACCATCTATTTTTAAAAATCTAAATCAGAAATCAGAACTAGCAATAAAAGACTTATGTTGCAAAGATGCAGATTTTAAATCAATGTAAAAATTAGAATTGTTCCAAAGTGGAAGGTAATAGGAGGTAATAGAAATCCACTCTCCAGAGGTATTCAAGGAAAGGCTGTATATCTATTTGACCTTAGGCCAAACACTTAACTTCATAAAAGCTCAGTTTCCTCATCTTTAAAATGAAAGTGTTTGACTGTTAAGCATATCAATAAATACTGTTTGTATTGTTTTATGATTCTAAATTGGCCATCTTTGGAGAAAAGATCCTTTTAAAGAAAGCTTATGGTTATTAGTGTTTATCTTAATAAACCATGTCAGTTCCTGGATCGCTGTTATCTTAATTATCTTGAGCAATTACCAGAATTTAGGCATGACTTCAGAATGACAATAAATGGAACTGGGAGTGGAGATCCCTGGGATCAAGACTCCAGATGGGGAGCATTTTTGTCCTGCTTTTTTTAAGTGGTAGTGTTTTACATCCTAGGCTTAATAATGCCATCTGTTCCCACCTCACATTCTATTCTCTGGCAGGCACAGATCGCTGGATAAAGTGTAATACTTACTTGTGAGGGAAAAAAACAAACAAACAGACAGCCTCTCTTAAGGGGCGAGATGGGGTGAAGAGTCTTGGAGGGAGGGAGTGGGAGGGAAGTGTCAGCTTACACCATGTGCTTCTAACATGGCCTACCAAGCAATGACTCCACTGCAGATTTGCCACATGGAGAGAGTGGGAGCTGGGCTTCTGGGAACTAATCAAGGGAGAGGCTATCAAATGATTGGGATCAGGCTGGGTAGGACTAAGGCTGCTCCCCAGTGAACCTTGGCTGATGAGAAGACTGGGAGTAGCTCCATTTGGTCATAGATCCCAGGGCCTTGGGTGACCTGCTGCCCTACTTTTTCTGGAATAGTGGACACAAAGGGTAGGTCCTTGTGAAATTTAACTTGTGGGGCCATAGACGGTCATACAATCATAAAATTAGAGTTAGAAGAGATCTTGGAAGGCATCCTACCCTTTCCCTCATTTTACAAGTGAGTAGACTGAGGCCCACAGAAGTTAATGGATTTACCCAGGTTTGCACAGCTTGAAAGTGTCTGAGGCAGTTCTCAGTTCCATGTATGCTGCCTTATCTGCTACACCATGCTACCTCACTGAAATCGAGGGGCTAGCCAGACATCCCTGAACCCTCTTTGTGGAGCTGCATTCCTGAAACAAGGTGCCCCCTTGCCTCACTTCTGCAATGTCAAAGTGATTTGCAGAGAAGGATTAATGATGGTTAATTATATTCCCAGTAACCCCAATTCTTCAGGGTTGGGGTATGTAAAATAAGGGTCAGAGGAATCAGGTAATCAGACTTTGGAGAGTCTTGTGCAGACTACCATTGGCTGGCTGGTTGATGCATAACCAGAGGAATATTGCACTCTCCTTCCCTTTCCTATACATATACCTTTGGAGAGAAAGAGATAATGTGAAAGTAGGGGAGGGCTTGGCACAGAAGCTTTTCAGGAGGTCCTGAGATGAATTTTTCAAATGGTGTACTTGGTTCAGAGGACTTACAAAGAGATCTTATTACAGCAAATATGTTCAATCCCTTCCCTTCACTTTCCAAGTTTCCCTTTCAATAAAAGTCCCAAGAAAAATTAAGCAAAAGGTCGCTTAGTTGACTTTCTTCCAGCTCAAGGACCTGCCCTAATTTGCATGACTGTGCTAACTGCATGTGTGCCTTTGGGGCTGAGGTTCTGTTCCCTGGGTGGAACCTGGGATAGGATCCAGGATAGAACTTTGTCACCACTATGTCATATTTTTAGAGTTTCTTTTCTTTTAAGAATTTTTTTTTTTAAGAAAAAGAAAGAAAATATAAATTCAGAAATCAGGTGCCAGGATAAAGTAATTATATCTGTACTTAAAAGTAATTATATCTGTACTTAAAGGAAAATCATTCATCTCTGATTGATTGTGTTTCAAAATAACATTTCCCAGATCTAGTTTGGCCTTCCATGATTTTCAGTTCCAAAGCCCCAGGCTACCCCTTTCAGACTCTCTTATTATGTCAGAAGATAACCTATTTGGAAATTTATCCTGGGTAGGATCTATGAAACTCATTTCTCCTTTCTCCAGATTGACTCTGAGCCAATCAGAAAGCCCATCATAGTAACTTCTCTTCCTGCTAAGGGATAAGCAAGAAAACATAAGTAAATAAAACAGTCTTTCTATCACCATAAAAATCAAAATATTTTATCCTGACACACAAGGGTCTACTAGAATTCCCAAAATTCATTACTAGGTCTATATTGTAGACATATTCAGTTGATGAGGCAGGTAGACACTAGGGGTTGATGGAGGGACTGGAGGCAATATGTAATATCTAACTTAATATAGTATATAGTCTAATGCTTTAGTTACTTGTTACTGTTCACCAAAACACTGGTATCCAGATTAGACTGAGAAATTTGAGTCCTTTCTTACTGGAGTTTTAGAAGCAGAGGTTGATAGCCATTTGTCTATAATTGTATAGATAGTGATTAATGTTTTGGAGGATTGGCTAAGCGGTCTATAAGAGATTGTTCCAATATACACAGCTAGTTAGTGTCAGGGGCAGGATCAGAATATAAAGGCTCTTGTTGAATCAAAAAGCCTAACTTTCATCTGTTGGGGAAAGCCCACCAATATTTGCTATATAGTCCTATTACAAAAAGTTTTATGGCTGGAAACTCAATGAGGAAAAGAGGATAATATTTTAATACAATTTACACTGTTTTTTTTTTTTTTTAAGAATGTATTGTTTGTTCTGTTCTTTGCCTTTTATCTTTATTTCCCATCCTCTTTCTTTCCACCCTGAGATCCAGTTCCCTTTATTTCTAGGCTCTTTTCCCTGTTAACCCCGATGATGCTTCTTTTTCTTTATCCCTCACTACACAAGGTTTGGCTCTTCTCCCCATATCCTCCCAAGAAGACCAAGTTATTTGGTTGATAGTTTCTATGTATTCCCTCTTATGTATACCATCCTAAAGTTGATACATTGTTCCCCCTGTCTTATACATATAAAGACTTATTCTTTCCTGTCATCCCTAACACTTTGGTCTCCATCCCAGCAGGTCCAACGGGTCCTTCTCCAAGCGGAGCCTTGGAGGGCCTAGCCGGCACCATTACCTCCAACGAGTGGAGCTCTCCCACCTCCCCTGAGGGGAGCAACGTCTCCGAGGGCAGCGAGGCTTTGGACAAACCCATCGACAATGATGCAGAGGGCGTGTGGAGCCCTGACATTGAGCAGAGCTTCCAAGAAGCCCTCGCCATCTACCCACCATGTGGCAGGCGCAAGATCATCTTATCAGATGAGGGCAAGATGTATGGTAAGGAGCTAGAGTAGAGAAGGGGCTGGAACTAATATTGGTGATAAATAACATTTTTAAAATACTCTGTAGGAAACATTGTTTGCTCTATACTCAACCATGGAAAGGATGCAAAATTTAGTTTAAAAAAATGTTGCCCTTACCCTCAAGGGTCTTTTATTAGGGGAGATGCAAATGTAGATAGTTATAAAGTTTATAATATAATATGTTATAACTATACTAGTATAATAGTTTATAACTATTTGTAATAGTTATAATACACAATATTACAAGAAAAATTAAATCAATTACAAAACATAGTTCTATAAGAAGTTATTATTAACCTGGAGGATCAAAAAAGAAGGTATAATTTCAATTGACTTTTAAAGAAGTTTAGTTAAGTCAGGCAGAAAAGACATATTCAGTTTTTCCTAATGCAAAATAATATATGATAAATGGCATATGAGTAACATAGAATGTAAGGATCTGAGAGTAAAAGGAAAGAAAGATCATTGTGGCCTGGGGTAATCAAAGAAGATTATATTGCGGAAGGGTCATTTGATCTGGTTTTTTAAAAATAGGTAGAATTTTCATGGATAAATGTGGGAAAGTGTGTTCAAGGTAGAGAAGACGTCATGAACAAGTGGAAAAAGGTTTGAGAGAGGGAAAAAATATCAGGCATATTGAAGAAATGTTTAAATGAAAATATGATATCTCGGTTCCTATCTGCAAGACAAAAGGGAGAATTATGTCTTAGTAGCAATATCATCATATAGGGATAGCAGTTACGGGATGTCTGTCTGGGGATCTGCATAGAGGAATGCTTCTTTCTTCCCATATTGTTTGTCTGATTCATAAGCAAGCTGGTGGTTTGGATAGGCAACAAACTACACACTATTAATCCTAGGTCCCAAGCTATTCAGAGCTCAAACTTAAATAGTTTCAGATAAAGAGCTGACATAGCATTAATAGCACAATGCCCCATTATCCATGCGGCAGAGAGTGGGGTATTCTAATCCTGAGGTGTCAAACATACAGCTCTAGAACCACATGTGACCTACAATACTTTTGAGCATATCTTGAACCAGATTAAGATGTACTTGGAAAATGTTTAACAAAATAAGTAAAAATACAGTAGATAACTGTGTATTAATATTTTATTATGATCATATTAAGGTATAATTATAAATGAAATTATAATTTTATGTTAATTACTATAATCCTTATAGTATATTAGAAAAATAATAAGATTCTTTACTTTTATCAATGATATTAAATATATATTATTTTAATAGTACTAATATTAACATTCAGCCTTTGGATATTCCTGTGTATGCTTTAGAGGTTCCTATTTCTGTTTGAATTTAACACAGGTCTAGACTACTGCAATTGGGATATTTCTGAAAAAAAGATGAGGAATGAGGAGCAGGGACTCAGGAAACTAAAGTAACTGTGCCACAGCAAATATATGACTGGGAAATGAGGGAGCTGCCCTGTCTTCAAGTCACTGGAGCCTTAGCATAGAAATACCTTGGAGGTTGGGGCTGTACCAGTCAAACCAGTTTTTACCAGTTCACACTGCCCTCAAACACAGTCTAGTGGTCAGAATGTCATATGCACATGAATCTCCTTGAGAACAAGAATAGGATTTTATAAAGTGTTTAATTGTGTGGGTACAGATTAAAAATGTCATAGGAATTCAGAGAAAGGAGAAGTCAATGTGGGCTATAGTGCTCAAGGAGATTTCAATGAGGGAAATGGAATTTTAGCTATTTTTTATTTGAAAAATAGACTCTGAATAAGTAAATGGGAGAGGAAAGAGACTTCCAGGATAGGGGACCATATTAGCAAAAGGATAGAGGCAGGAAACTGCTTTTCAAGGTAGCCAGATATCTAGTAAATAAGGATTATTTCATTTGTAGCCTTAGTTCCTTTGTACATAGAATGAAAGAAAGGTTTTTGAAAGATTAACCCAGCAGAATCATAGTAGGGGAGTCAGAACCAAGAAGACCTCAGTTAGAGTCCCTCTTCTAACATTTGTTATCCATGTCACCATGGGTTACTTTAACTTTTTTAAACTTCAGGCTACTCTCTAAGAATATAACTTAAATACAGGTTGAGATTTGTGTTAATGGGGAGAATACCCCATAGCAGGAGTTCCATACCAACAACAAAAAATTGTAGATCCTTAACATATTGGTATAATCTGTCAGTAATATGCAGAATAGATTAGGGAAAAGAAAGACTAAAGACAGAAAATGGTAGATTCACTCACTAACATATATTTTTAAGAGATATGCATACAAGAAGAAGAAAAGAAAAGGAATTCCAAAATCTATATGATGTCGATGAGGAAACCTAAAGACAATAAAAAGGGTTTTCTTTAGCTCTATTACAGAAAAGAGAAGGGCCAAAGAAGGATAGCACTATTTAGGATAGATAATAAATTAGGCTGTAGGCAGGGATCCTCAATTTTTATTTTGCTTCTGTTTCTTCTGGGGAAGAAAATACTTTTTAAACTAGAAAGGGCAAAACAAAATTTCTAACAGAGGGTTGAAAACTAAGATTAACAGAAGGTAGTTAAAGAATGTGTAACTTCTTTTGATGAGTCTATGTTGAAATAACTGGAGGGCAAAGATGTCATTAAAGGGTATCAAAGGATCATAGAATTTAGAACTGATGGAACCTTAGCAGTCATCTAGTCTTCCTAGTGAACACCTAGCAAATGAGAACATAATTGCAATGGATGCTTTCCATCAAAAACAAATAATGTCAGACAAACTTTATTTCCTTTTTGACAGAGTCACTAGACTGGTAGATGAAAGGAATACTCTTGATACCTTGATTCTAGCAAAGTAATCTTGTGGGCAATAAGAAAAGATGAGTCACAAACAGTTCGTTTTGAACTGGTTAAAGAGCAAACCCAGAGAATAGTCACTATGAGTTAATGATTTGATGTTAACTTGAAAAGCAGTCTCTATTAGAGTACTCCAGCTGGACCAGTGTGCTGTTAAACATTTTTGTGAATGAGTTGGATAATGGCATAGATGACATCATCAGTTTTGTGGATGGCCAAAACTTTAAGGGATTTCTATCACATTAGATGATGACAGGAGTTAGTGTTCAAAATTATCTTGATAGGTCATCATGTTGGTCTGACTCTAATGTGATAAAATTTATTAGGATAAATGTAAAGTCTTATACTTGGGTCCAAAAAAATTGTTTTCACAAGTACAACATAGACTCACAGTTTGTCTTAAAATGATCTGGGGGTTTTAGTGGACTGTGAAATCCATGAGTCAAAAATGTGATTACAGCCTTTTCCAAGTTAATATATTCTTAGACTACAATAAGTCATAGAGTCCAGGACGAGAGAAAAATAGGACTGCTCTGTTTTTTCCCTGGCAAGACTTTGTCTGTAGTATTGTGTTTGGTTTTGGAAACTACCTTGAAAGAAGCAAATTGATAAATTAGAAATTATCCTGAGGAAGGCTATCAGAATAGTGAAGAGCCTCAAAATCAAGCTTTATGAGAATTATTTGAAGGAATTACAAATGTTTAATCTGGAGAAAAAAAATCTTGGGGACAAGAAGTGGGGTGTAGTAGCTGTCTACTAGTGTTTGAAGAATTGTGTTCTATTTGGACTCAGAGGGCAGAACCCTCTTGAGTTAAAATTGCAAAGAGAGAAATTTAGAGTTGATTTAACAGAAAAACTTGCTAACAAAGCTATTTCAAAGTGGAATAATTGCTTAAGGAAGTTGTAGGAGGTGAGAGAAAAGGCTATATAACCACCTATCAAATGTATTAGAAGAATTCTTTTTACCATTTGAGTTTGGACTCAATGGCTTTCTTGGTTCCATTCATTCAATTGAAATTCAGCAATTCTGAAAAGATGAAGGCAGGAAGTCTAAGCCTTGGAAAAAGAAGAAAGAGGAGGAGGAAGAGTGGTAGTAGTAATAGTACTACTATTAGTAGTAGGAGTAGTAGTGGTAGTGGTGGTGGTAAGTAGTAGTAGCAATAGCAGTTTAGAATGCCATAGCTTTCTAAAATTTGCAAACTACCTTTTCCCCAGCTATCTTGTGAATATAAGAATTTGTATTACCTCCATTTTGCAGATGAAAAAAAATTAATATTCAAGAAAATTTACTAAGGGTTCAATAGGAAGTAAGAATCAGAGTCAGGACTTAAATTTAGATTTTCTAATGTTTAAAAATAAATCTCTAAATTCACCAAACTTCAGGTAGGTATGGGAGAAAGAAGAAAAAAGACAGGGGAATGGTGGGGAAGTAGGGAACTGGAAGTAGAAGAAATAAAATAAGGAATGAAAGAAGAGAGATGGGGAATAGGAAAGGAAAGGTTTCTTGTGTGTGTAAAGTTGGTAGTGTAAACTTTCTCCTTCCCTTCCCCCGAGACCCCTCTGATTCTCCCCCCTCACTTAGTTCTCATTTCTACAGCTGGTCAGGCACTTTGCCTGCCCGGGAGGTGGAGACTTCGGTGGTGTCTGTTGACCTATCTCAGCTCCCACTGCACCTGTCCTCCATGTGCACAGACTTCAGAGGACTCCAGACACTGGTTTATCCCCTCTTCTCCCACTCTTCTTCTCTTCTTACAAGACTCTGTAGTGAGTGAGTGCCAAGGCAGGGACTGCAGAATATGGCCAGCCTGGATAAGATAAATATAGTCCTGAACTCACTACTGTGTGGATGGATTGGGGTACTGGGAGGTGGTGGTAGGGAGCAGGCTGACCCAGGTGCCAAAGAGCTGATCTCCTGGAAGCTGTCCCACCTTCTACTCTTTCCCAATGCTTTCTCCTTCTACCTTTCTGTCACGTACCACTTCTCTTTCCTCTATTCCTTAGTCTTTCAAACAATTTTTTCCCCCTGTTATTCCTCATCACCTTTTTTCTAAATCTTTAGCCTAAGAGCAAAACTCAGATGAAGTAAAAATTAGTCATTTTTCTAGGCTGGATATTCTGATCAGGAAGGCTTTATGATACAGTAGTAAGAACATTAGATTTGGAAACAGAAAACCTATATTTGAGTTCTAATGCCAACTAGGATAACAGGATGTGAGCTAGGATTATAGGGGACCAAGTTATGAGACTTGGTTCAATACCCTCATTTTACAGCATCCTGTAATAACTAATAATGTGAGATAATCTATGAAAATTCCAAATGGGTTGAAAATCTTATAGGAGAAGGTGGGCATCATTGTGAGTTAGGCATCTGATAGCTGGTTAGGATAAGAAGGCAGGATTGTTTGAAAAGCTTCATGGAGGAGATAAGATAGAAGCTTTCCCTCAAGAGTGAGTTTGCTTTGTATATGAAAGAAAAAGGGAAAAGGGTATTACAGGCTGGAGAAACAGTTAGAAAAATCAGCTTTAGAAGTCACCCAATAAATATTTAGAACTGAAAGAGAATGGAGAAGTTTTCTTATCCAGTCTCCTCAGTTTGTAGCTGAAGAAAATTTGTAGAGAGGAAATGATTGGCTTAAGATCATAAAGCTGTTTAATTAAAAATCTGAGACTTAATCCTAGACCTCCTGACTCATTTCAACAATCTTTCTGCTATCCTGGGTTGACTCATGATGAGGGATTTCCTCATTTTTTCATAGGATTCCTATTTTCTGTGACTAATTTTCTAAATTCTTTCTCTCCATAGTTCTATTCTTCTGTTTTTCTATTTCCTTTTTATTAAAAAATTGGATTTTATATATATACACACACACCTATATATCTGTGTATGTGTGTGTATATATATACCTTAGTATAACCTCTCAAATTACTTTTCCTCTCCCTCCTCATTCACACTCTACTGCTCAACAGTAATATTGAAGCAAAAAAAAAAACAAACATCCAATTAAACAAAGCAAATGAACATATTGGCTTGTCTGGAAAATATCCCTCACCCTGAATGTCTAGTCTTTATCTGTTTTTTTCTCTCTTCAAATACTTCCTCACTGTGAAGAGCACTAGACTTTTAGTTAGCAAATTGGGGATTAAATCTTGGCTTTGCTACTTACTTAACTAGTATTTCCTTCATCATGTCACATAACCATTCTCAGTTTCCTCATCTGTTCATTGAAGAGTTTGGACTAGATTACCTGTAAAGCCCTTTCCTCTTGAAATCACTCTTTCCTTTCCTATCCCTGTGACTTTAGGGATCTTGTTTTGGCCTGACTTAGTGACTATCATCTTGGTCCTAGAATCCTTAACTTAGTTTTTGAAGAAAACTTAGAGAGCATGGGAACATAGCTCTATAACTGGAAAGGAATCTCCAACCTTCTAGTCCAGAGATGGATATGATGAGAGAAGTTTTTAAGAAGCTAAACTGACATAGACTTCATTTCCAATGATATGTTTCCAGTCCAAGAGAGCTCTCTTACCCTGGAATTGGAATAATAAGCCAATTGGCTTAAATCATTTCATTGTTGAAAAGAGCCACATCTACCACATTTGATCATCACATAATCTTGTTGTTGTGTACAATGTTCTCTTGGTCCTACTCCTTCACTTAGCATCAGTTCATGTAAATCTCTCCAGGCCTTTCTGAAATTAACCTGCTCATAATTTCTTATAGAACAATAATATTCCAAAACATATACCATATACTTATTCAGCTATTCCCCAACTGACGGGCATCCACTCAGTTTTAAGTTCCTTGCCACTATAAAAAGGGCTGTCACAAACATTTCACAAATATTCCTCTGATTGTTTTGTTTTTCTTTCAATTTTTGAAAACAATTTATATATGGTAATGGTATTAAACTGTAAATCCATCAGAACTGGGAGCAAGTTTTTGTTTGTTTGTTTTATAATTCCTTTATACCTAGTTCTCTTTCCTTTTCTCAAACTGGATTATTTAAGATCTTTTTTTTGTCATTTTGTTAATTTGGATATTTCTTGTCCTCTTTTTCTTTTGTCCTATCAATTTTATTAGCTTATAACTACACATAGTAGGTTCTGATAATTGTTTTTATTATTATAATTTCTTTGTGGTTTTACTTTGTTCATTTTGCTAATAGTAGGTTTTATGCTCTCTTCTTTTTAATAAAGTTAACTAAGGATATGTCAACTTTCTTTTTTTCCAAAGAACCAGCCCATGGTTTAAAAAAAAGTGCTGGAATGTATATAGTACTTTAGGAATTGCAAAATATTTTACAGACATCTCATTTTATTTTCACAACCCTGAAAAGTAGGTGCTATTATTATCTATATTTTACAGATGAGGAAACTGAGACCAATAGAAGTTACTCAGAGAAAATGTCTAAGTCACATTTGAACTCAGGTCTTCCTGACTATATACAGGTTTAGCTCTTTATACATTGTTCCACTTAGCTGCTGTTTATTATTTCTGTCTTCTTTTTGCTTTCCAAATTATACCTTTTTCTTTAATTTTCAATAATTTCTCTTGTGCTTATTTTGGCTTTGTAAAGTTTGTAATTTCTAAAGAACTCAGATTCAGTACATTAACCTTTTCTGTTTTATAAATGCATGCATATATACACATACATATGTACATATGCATATATGTACATATGTATATATGCATATGTATAAATTCATGTAAAGAATCCTTAATGATGCATTTTAGAAATTTTAGTTGCTCACTTCTAAATGAAAAAGAGCTACCTCACAAAGTAGCCCAGTCCATTTTTTTGACAATTCTAATTTTAAAAGTTTTCTTTCTTGAATTAAAATATGCCACTCCTACATAGTTCTGCCCTCTAGAGACAGAAAAAAATAAATGTAATATTTTTTGCCACATGGTAAAATCACCCTATGTACTATATAGGAATTCATACTATTCAAAACTATATTTACATAAATATGTTGTTTAGTACCAAGCTGGTGGGAATATACTGTAAGAATTTGAATAATGCAACCAATTCATGGATTCATTATTTTCTCCATTTGGGATCTGGTTATAAACATTTCATCATCATCATCATCATCATCATCATCATCATTCTCCTTCTCTTCCTCCTCCTTCTTCTCCTTCTCCTCTATGTAATGGCACTAAACTATTATTATAAATTTTCTCTGTATGAAAATCTCCCCCCCTTGTTAATATTACAAGGAAATGACAATTTTTAGTGACTGTATTAATAAGAATTTTCCTATACATGATTTGTGTCCGGTGTAAAGTTCATGAAGTGGTTCCTAGTTAAAGAATCAGGAGAATCAAGTAAGTTGATGAAATTATACTAAAGGGATCATGTATTCTTTGTTTTTTAGGAGATTCAGGAAAGGGTCAGAGGATATTAGATTCAGAGTCACTAAGTCAAACTTTCTCATTTACAGAGTAGGAAATTGAAGCCTACAGAAGTTTACATCTACAAAGGGTCTGAATTGGGTTTCACATTTTCTAATTCAAGTCTAGTATTCTGTCCACCAATCAAACTTGACAATTAGGATATCTGTCTTTTGGTTTAACCTGAATGTGTCTAACTAGAAGAAATAAATTTAGTCCTCCAGGAACCTAGGGAAATAAACAAGTGTTTGTTAAGCACATACTATATGCTAGATACTGTGTTAAACACTGGGAATATAGATAAAAACAAATAATAAATTCCCTACCCTCAAGGAGCTTACATTCAAATAGGATAGAATGACACATAAAAGGAAGTTGGAAAGATTGGGGGGATTGGAGGGAAGACATCCAGTGAAGAAGTCCCAAAAGTTGGGGATGGGATAGGGAGAAGAGTGGTTTGAGCATGGCTGGTCTGAGAACTTTCTCAAAATGATAGTTCAGGAGGGTATTCATTCAGTAATCAGAAGGAGACACAGGGGAAAATGTATATTCCGGGGAAAGAAAAGCTAGAGAAGTGTAGAGTGTGGATGAGCTATGCTTAGGTAACAGGCCAAAACTGCTTTGGGTTGAATACATGAAGAAGAAGCTTCTTTCCCCTAGGACACTGACCTCAATCTTTCATTAGAGGTGTTTATTACTCCAGCTGATCCCCATTAAAGTAAGCTAGGGGATCCATAGGGATTAGACCACTGAAAACTGATTCTGGCCTCCTTCTCTCGAGGTCCCAATTTGCAGTGATTAAATTTAGAGCTCATAAAAGGGGAACAATGTTGGCAAGAGAGTCACTTGTTGAAGGATGTTTCTGGTTCCAGTGAATCGAGGACTGACAGGGATGTTTGCTTCTAGTTCAGAGTGAGGTAGTACTTTAATATATCTCAACTCTTCATGATAAATTTTATAGGTGAAAAATCTCATGGGGAAGGAGATGGATTGAGACACAGAATGGGGGGAATTGAAGCCTGTGGGAAAACTGAGATAAGAGAGCTATAGAAAGACCTGAAGATGCTTGTTCTAGATAAGGACGTGACAGAGAGGGACTTACAGCTTTCATGGAATCATGAAGAAGCGCTATGTGTAGCTTGTTTAAATAGTCTAGAATGATGAGTACACCTGAAACAAGAGGGAAGTGATACAGATACAGTGCTACTAAAGTTCTTGAATATGTTGTCCAATCCTTAGCACTCTGGTTAGAAACAGAGTCAGGGTGTGCTAGAGCCAGCTCTTGACAGCTTTCAAGAGCTATTTGTTAAATTTTCAGTGTGAACATTTATACCTTAGAAATCTGAAAGTGCTACAAATCAGAATCTGGTTCATTTTTGTTTTAAATAAGGTGACAGAGAAAAATGTTAATAATTATGCAAATTAATTTAAAAGTAAATTACAGATACTTTCTCTTCTCCTACCTCCCCAACTCTCCAAAAAGCTGCCTCACTGGCCTTGCCTCCCAGTCCCTTGTTTCCTTCCAGAATGGAGCTTGTGACTTCTCCATAGGACCTGCAGCTGTCTCTGGAGTTCTGGTCTGTGGTGAGATGGGTGGGAGCCAGAGACAGAAGCTCTCCAAGCCCCAGGGACTAGTGACCACTTGTGTTCTGACAGATGGGCCAGGGGCTTGGCAGTGCCCTTCCACCCTAGTCACACCCTGCCTCTTCTTTGGGGATGAACTAAGGGCATCTGCTGCTCAGTCATGCCCAACTAACTAGCTGGCTGTAGAAGTAACTTTGAATTTTTGACCTCTCTTTTTCCACCTCCATGATCTTCACTCTTCTCCCTTCACTTCTTCCTCAGGGATCTATCTCTAGTGTAGTCAAAGTGAAAACAAATGATCTGACTTAAGTTGTACATAATCACTCACTTTATGGGGGACAGGAAATTTAGCTATTTATTGAAGGGGCCCTCCTCAAATTCTTTTTATGGCTTGAAAGAAGCTGACTGGATTTCATAGCCTTTGATGTAAGGAAGACCTGCTTAGGAAAAAATAAGAGGGAACAGGTTTAAATTTCAGTAGTATTGAATTTAGATTAGATATTAGGAAGACATGTGTGGCTCAGAATGGAAGAACTTCAAACACATTGATTACTAAGTCAAATTGTGGATTTTCTTTCTTTCAAGATAGTTCTCGTGTTTATGATTAGGTTGTGGACTTTACTTATCTGAAGATAGTTTTATCTTATGTACACACACTTCAGTGCACTGAAGAGGGAGTATGATGTAGTGGAGAAAGAGCTGGTCCCAGAGCCAGGAAAATGTGGGTTCAAATTTTACCTGTGACACATTGGAGTGCCTCTTAGAAAGTCACTTGTACTTTCAGTGCTCTGTCAAATTCTCCATACTGTAAAATTACAGAAAAGTACTGATCCACATTGGTTGAAGATGTTCCTTCACTTTGAAGTTCCCCATGCCAGTGAAATCACAAGTTCAGTCCTTATCCCTATATAGCTCAACGAATTTTATTTCATTAAAACGAACAGTGTTTATATCAGTGATGTCACAACCTGTGCATGTCTATTAAACTTGTGCACTTCTTGTCCATGTGCTTCCTTCCACTGATCCTCCACAGAGAAGCCACTGAATGTACTAGGGAATTTCCTCTTGGCTGTTTTGCATTTTATCAGTGACAGTGCAGCACCTATGCTGTCCCTCACTGGCTGCATGACTAGAAGACTGTGGTCTTTTCTGATTAAACATTTCCTCACTGATTTCATTTTTAGACAGATTATGAATTAAAAATATGCTGTAATCTACTGATGTCTACTACACATTTCTCCATTGTCCTCTGGGTATCTCAAGGTTTTGATTCTTGGAGACAATGATATTTCAAGGTTAACAATAATACAAATTTATTTTATCATTTACCTGATCTACATAGATATAGCTAAAGATAGATATACCCTAGATATGTGCATACAAACGTGCATACATATACACACATATGCAAATATATATATCTCAATATATGAGATTTCATGCTATTTCATAGTATGGACAATAGACATTTTTATGCTTTAGGTTTTTCCTGTGTGGGTTTTGTGATGTGATGAATAAAGAGCTAACTAAAAAACTAGGAAGAATTATGTTCTAATCTTACCTCTGACATATACTAGTTATGTAACCATAAGCAAGTTACTAAATTTCTTTTCAATGTTCCAGGCAATTTTTCAAAACTATATGTTAGAATGAGGTGCTTTCATTTTGCACTATGTACCTTAAAGAGGTGGGATTTATCCTTTGGGTTTTTTTTTTTTTTGCATAATATCTAAATATAATAAAAAAAATTGGGATAGATTTGATTATCGAAAAAAAAAAAAAAGAAAACCTCAACAACCTCAAAACACTGGGTGTTAGAGATGAGTTAATATTCTTCCTCTGTGGAGACATTTCTATCTCTGGAGTTCCCTACACTAATGATTCGAACTAAACAAAACAATTATTAGTGAAGATGTAGAAAAGTGAAGCCAAATGAATATCACTTCCTTTTTCAACAGGATCATTAGAATGGTAAAGAGAATATTGTCAATAGCCTGTTTTGTGGGATAGGAGTTAGGCTAGTCAGATGTTCTTAAACTTTTCCCACTTATAACCCTTTTTAGCCCAAGGAATTTTTATGTGATCCCAGGTATATAGGTATGAAAATAGTTATGCAAGGCAAACATTTATTGAAAGGCATAACCCAGAATTCTGTGTCAGCATGATGCTAATTAACCTTTTAATCAATGACTTAGATAAAGGCATTGGGGAGATACCTAGGAAATTTGCAGGTGACATAAAGCCAGGAGGGATTGCTGTCATATCAGATGACAGGATCAGTATCCACAAGGATCTTGATAGGCTAGAATGTTGGTCTGACTCTATTTAATGCAACAAAATTCAAGGGTGTGTATTATTGCATATATTATATTTTAAAAATTATTTTTAAAAATAATATTGTTGGGGAAAGCTGTTGGAATACACAGGAGCTACCTGACAGTGGCTGCTGGAGATCCAAGCTTGAGTGGATCTCCTCTTATGAGAGGATGATACAAGGAGACTGAGAGGCCATTGTGTTGTCTGACCTCTCTCCTCTTCCCTCTGCCTCCAATTTGTCTCATTCCCAGTTCGCAACACCTGTGTCAGCAAAGGCTGCCCTGCAAATCCTTCAGATGCTATGTTCCACAGCTGTGGAGCCTTTTGGAGAATTGACCTGTCCCTTAACAAGTATTTTATTTTTCTAAATACACACAAAGATAATTTTCAACATTCACCTTCGTAAACTTTGTGTTCTGAATTTTTCTCCCTCTCTTCCCTTTCCCCTTCCCTAGACAGCAAGTAATCCAATATAGTTAAACATGTACAATTCTTCTAAACCCATCTCCATATTCTTCATGCTGTGCAAGAAAATTCAAATCAAAAGGGGAAACAAAACATGAGAAAGAAAAAAACAACAACAAAAAGGTGAAAATACTATATTTTGATACACATTTAATCTCTATAATTCTATCTCCGGATGGGAATGGCTCTTTCCATCCCAAGTCTTTTGGAACTGCCTTTAATATGATGCTATTTTTTGAGTCATCGATTTATTTTGTCAATATTTTTCTCTTCCTCTTTTAAAAAAGATCTTTGTTATATGAAATAACTGATTGGAAGGTGGAAAAGTGTGAAGGAAGATAGGGAAATGTTAAGTTAAAAACAAAAAGTATCTATAAAAAAGGTGATAGCCTTATTCTTCTTGGCGTCAGAGGACAGAACTGAGAGTTTGTGGTTCTTTAGTCATTTTTCAGTCATATCCAACTCTGTGATCCCATTTGAGGTTTTCTTGGTAAAGATACTGGAGTGGTTTGCCATTTTCTTCTGTAGATTGTTTTTACAGATGAGGAAACTGAGGCAAACACAGTTGAGTGACTTGTTCAGGGTCACACAGCTAATAAGTTTCTGAGACCAGATTTGAACTCAAAAAAATTAGTCTTTCTGACTTCAGATTTTCCTCTCTAACCACTGCATCTCCTGCCTATCCTTTGGAACTAAGAGTAATAGATGTAAATTGGAAAGAGACAAATTTGTTCTTTGTATTAGGAAATATAGGGGAAAAAACTTGCTTATAATTAGAACTCTCAAGAATTCGTTACCTCTAAAGGCAGTAGATTCTCCCTCACTGGAAGCCTCAAGCAAATGCCAGTATAACCATTTGTCAAAATGTTCTGTAGAGAAGATTTTTGTTCAGAAACAGGTCCGTTATATGAAGTGAGTTCTGAGGTTTCTTCCAGTCCTGATGCTCTGTGATTCTATGATTCTTAAAAGACATTTTTCTTTCTGAGAATATTCTTCTGCAATACTTTTCAGAGGCAAGAGAATGAGGTCCCTGCCTTCTGAAGATTCACAGAAAAGACCAGGGATATATTTTCCTTGTGTTCCTCAGTTACTCATATCAGATTGGTTTCCTCCATTTTGTACTCTTAGATCGAGAATGTGAATAGTTGTGGAGGAGGTCTGAGATAATAGATTTTAAAAATTCTGACTCCATTTTCCATCTCAGCTACCCATTTTGGAACAGTCAAATGTATTTTCCTCACCTTAAATTAGGGGAAAAGCTTTATGGATTGTGTTTTCCAAAAGGCTAAGTGACTTTTATGAAATCTTTGAGAAGAGCAGAGGGTTGAAAGATGGGAAAGTAAGAAGCAAGGATGGGCTCCGAGTTGTTTCAGGAGTAGGAATTCCAGGGTTGGAAAATGGCAGTTGAGAAAGGAAGGCCAACATGAAAGAATTATATATACAGGAAAAAGTTAGACTGAGCCTGAGAGAGAACAGACATAGAAGAAATTGGTGGAAAAGATTAAGGATCATATCAGGGGAGGTATGGAGGACACACTGTTGGGGCAATAACAAAGACTAGGTGGCTTTCTAGGAGCAAGGAATAAAATGCAACACGTGTGCCCAAGTTACTTTCCTCTTTTTTTGTAAAGTCTGAGAGACTTTCCTTTCTTTTGCCCCCATTCCCATGCCCCATCCTATTCAGGAAAAAATCACTGATCTGTAAGGAAGTGAAGTCTAGTGGAGGAAGTCTTGAGATTCTACTCAACTGAGTTCCTTTCCTGGTTCAATCCCAGATTTTTTGAAGGACCTCAGTCTAGCCATGCAGACAGATATTACTATGGACTTTATTCAGAGTCCCAGACTAGGCACTCTGGAGAAATACAAAGGGAGGAGAAGGTGGTATATTTCTTAACCATGGGGAACTTTTTCTATGAGACACAATAGAGAAAAAAAGAAAAGGATTAAAAATAAACATCACCAGTGTAGTGGAGACTTTGTTATTTGAAGTAGATAAAGGAAAATGGTCACAGTGGGGTCAAGAGAAGAGAATCATTTTTGTCTCCTCCTGTGGACAGAATCCTAAGCCTGGAGAGGACCTCCTAGTATCATCTACTTCTGAAGAAGATGTTTGGAAATCTCTCCACTACTGAAAGGTCAATGAAGCTCTAAAATATAATAGCATATGGCCTGGCTTAGATATCAGCCAGGACCCAGGGAGAATGATAAACTAGTTTACCTCTGCCATGCTGAAATGACAGGAAGGTGTGGTCCATGGGCTTCTCTGGCTCAGTGCAGAAACTGAAACCCAATATTTTATTCCCTTGGGGAGAATTCACAACTGCTCTCACCTCCCTCTGGCCATGACCTGCTGGGACAGAACATAATGTTATTTTGAGACTACAACATGAGATCCAGTGATTATAAGGGAGGAGGACACCATCTGGGGTTATGGAGGAAGTTCAAAAAGAAAAAGAATACAGGTACAACTGAGCCAACTTTGGTTCCCTATTCAATTTGGCTCCTGTCCTGTCTTCCAATGCTGGCCCTTTGCCCAGGGCTGGCATGGCCTCTCTAGAGTTGACCAGATCCTGTGCGACAAGAACTCTCCCAATTCTAGGAGAAAAGTGGATTTATGTTATCCATGCTATCTTGGAGCCAGTATATGGGCTGGATTGGTTTGGAGTGAGGGTCATGGAGAGGGCTTGGAGGAAAAAATGCTTTTATATGATGGAGTAAGATAGAGTGGGAACAGTTCTTGACTCAGAATTGAGATATCTGAGATTCAACTATTGCAGCTAGCTTTTACCAGTTAAAACCATTTTCCAGCATAACCACATGACACAGCCATTCTGGGTTTCGGTTTTCTAATTAATGAGATGGAGATGATAATACTTTTATTAGTCTCCTCCCGGGATTATTATAAGGAAAGGTTGTTGTATTAAACTCCTATGTGTCAGGGAGCTGAGTGTTCTGGGAGGGGATAACAAAGGAGACACAAAGAACCTTCTACATTTTTCCTTTCCCCTCCTTCCCTCAATCTTTTCCTGACTTCTCACTCTTTCTTTTTTCCTCTTGTATAGAAGCAATACTGACAGTATTGAGAGAACAGAGTCTTCTAGGAGGTTCAGGGCAGGGGCAAAAGAAGGTGAGGAGAGAGGTAAAGTGCAGGGCAATGGGAGCTCTTTTAAAGTTGAGGATAAAGTTCAGAAAGGGCCAGGAGCATGAAGGTGAGGAGGAGAAAGAAGAAAGGAAGGAAGGAGAGAATAAGGGAAGAAAGGAGAGAGAGAGGGAAGAAAGGAAGGAGGGAAAGAAGAAGAAAGGATGGAAGGAAGGAGATAGAAGGAAGGAAATATGGATCTATTTACCTAATATATGCACTGTGCTAAGCTCATTACAAGTATGATCTCATTTGATCCTCACAATAATCCTGAGAGGTAGAGGCTATAATTATTCCCATTTTACAGATAATGATCCTCTTTGGTCCAGTTCTTGAGGCCTTGGCTTTCTCATCTGTAAATTAGGGCTGTTGGATTAGATAATCTCTTAAAATTTATTCCAATTCAATACTATTATTCTATTATAAGGGCGTGTGGGGATGGAGTTGTCAAGTCACTACTACCCCACTTAAATTAACTGACAACAGGTACACATATGAATACACTTAGTTAAGTAATCAAAGAGGTGTGAAGTAGGTATGAGCAAAACTTAAGCATCAGGAAGGAATTAACTATTCAAAAGTTTTTAGATTAGATTCAAAAATTACTTGATTAATTTAGAAGTCCTTAAAAGCCATTGGATGAAATGGAGGGACATTTTGTAAGAAGTATATTCAGATTAATTGAGAAAAATTGGTGATACTCTTGGATTTTGTGTAGAACAACCAACCACTTCAAAAACCAGGCAATTTGTCTGCTACTAGAACAAAGAGAGCCACTCCAGCCAAACCTTAGAGAAGGAACTGCTTCTCTCTCTCTCTCTCTCTCTCTCTCTCTCTCTCTCTCTCTCTCTCTGTCTCTCTCTGTCTGTCTCTCTCTCTCTGTCTGTCTGTCTGTCTCTCTGTCTGTCTGTCTGTCTCTCTGTCTGTCTCTCTCTCTCTGTCTGTCTCTCTCTCTCTCTGTCTCTCTTTCTCTCTCTGTCTCTCTCTGTCTCTCTCTCTCTCTGTCTCTCTCTCTCTCTCTCTCTCTCTGTCTCTGTTTCTCTCTCTCTTTCCCTCTCTTTTCTGTTTCTCTCCCTCTCTGTCTGTCTTTCTCCCCTTCCTTCTAAAGAGAGAGAGGACCTTGTGAATTTTGGAGGATCAAAGTTCTTGTCATCAGCATCTTAGAGCAGCATACCTAGAATAGGTGACAAAGCATCTGTGCCAGTCAGGGTAATAAGGAGTTCCTTTCCTTCCTTTGTAGAGGGATTCATGACCTTCTCCATAAATAGGGTACAGTTTTTTTTTGGGTGTCTTGTAGTCTTAATACTGCCTTTTCTAGGGATGTCTTCAGTTCCTTACTAGTATATTCCTTTTATTGTATGGTTTCTATTTTTCCTAGCATCTTGGTCATTCTTTTCTTTTGTTCTTTGGCTTATCAATATCCTTTCTAAGATAAGGCCCCCCACAACTTAAAATGTTATTCAAGATATAGCCTGAACAAGGCTAAGTATAAGTAGTACGCCTTAATTTGTTCTGGACTATATGCTTATGAATTAATGCAGCCTAAGCTCACATTAACATTTTTGGCTGTTGTGCCAGACTGGTCATATTGAACTTGAAATCTATCAAAATCCCCACTTCATAAACTGTAATCTAGCCATGTCCCTTATGTACTATACTTGTGAAGCTAATTTTTTTAACTCAGGTGTTAGACTTTATATTTATCCCTACTAAATTTCGATCAATTAGCTTTGGTTATAGTTTTTTCAGCTCTTTTGAAATCTTAATTCTGTAGTCTTAGCTTTCTGGGTTTTTTTCCCCTTGTACTAGGTTTACTGGGAATTCACTGTGTTCTTAGTTCTGTGCTAGTAGTGGCTGTAGAGGATATAAAATAAATCGCTGACATAATTCCCACTTTCAAGGGTATCTAGATGGCTCTAGGTAGCACTACTTGGAATCAGGAGTTTAAAAGCCAGTTTCAGACACTTTTATGATCTAAGCCAAGTCATCTACCCTTTGTCTGCCTCTGTTTCCTCCTCTGTAAAATTGGGATGTAACAAGACTTGCCTCCTCGGATTGTTGTGAGAATGAAATGAGATAATATTGGAAACCTTAAAACAGATTAAAAAGCTAGCTGTTATTACTAAGAGGTATATAAATTTGCCTGGAGAAACAGGGTTATACACATAATACTTAGTTAACAATGTAATCTATATATCTAGATAGCTCTGATGCATAGTTCACATTTTTTATTGTCTCACATTTAGATAGAGAAGCAGTGTAGTCCAATGGATACCTCAGGCTAGGAATCAGTCAGGCCATTATTCAATCCTGGATAACTCATTTAATCTCTCACTACTCTCAGGCAAATCTCGAAAGCTATAAATTGCCAAACAATTCCTGAGCTATATTGGTCAAGGGGTATTTCCTCATCAAAATTAATCATTGGGCCAGATTGGTGTGAAGGTTTATAAAGTGTTTTCTTTTCATCAGCCCTATAAGGAAGGTAGTAAATTATTATCCTTATTTTATTGATGAAGAAGTAAGTCTCGTAAAGGTTAAGTGACTTTCCCATGATCTTATATCTGGTATGCAATTAAGCCTTTGAAATAGTATTGAAACCCATATTCCTGTCCTAGGACCAGTACAATATAGTTCTTATTCCTGGAGTGCCCCACCTTTTCCATAAACCCTTCCTTGACCACTCAAGTACACAGTGATCTTCCTCTTTCAAAATCTTCTGTGTTTCTATTGATGGCACTCATATCCTGCCTAATATGGCGAGTTCATTTTCACATGTGTGTCTTGTCTTTTACCCTCAACTGGATTGCAAACTCCTCTAGGACCGATCACAGAAAGCAACTGACTTTGAGAAATCTTATTAAATGGGATAGTTTTAGACTTATGAATTAGCACATTTTAGATGCTAAAGGAAAAATGATGGCACAGGGCCAAAAGGAAATAGGGATTCCTGCCTCTTATTTGTCTTAGAAAGTTTCATGGAAGAGTTGTAAGTTTGGCAATTATTTAATTAAGGAGAAGGACATTTTTTGATTTGATTTGATTTTTCTTGTGCAGCATAACAAATAGGGAGAAATGTTTAGACAAATTGCACATGTTTAACCTATATTGGATTTTTGCTTTCTAGGGGAGGGGAGAAGTGGAGAGAGGGAGAAAAATTTGGAACACAGGGTTTTGCGAGGGTGAATATTGAAAATTATCTGCATATATTTTTAAAAATAAAAAGCAATTAAAACTGAAAAATAATAATTAAAGAAAGGGAAAGAATTCTAGTCTTATTCTTGTAATTAGGCCATAAATTTTTTCAAGGTAGGTCCTCTTCTAGTTCATTTTTGGGTCGCTCATTGGACACGTTAATGTCAACCAACTGAATAAGGTGGTGAGTGAAATGACTGAAAGAATGCATTGAACAAGTGTAAATTGCCCCAGGAAAAACCTTCAGTTCCAAGAGTCAGACTGATTGTTTATTTGTTCATTCTCAGGATCCATCATCATGATACAAATTCATAATTACTTCTGCCAGGACTCAGCCCTTCTGGTTTTCTTAATCCCTATTTTCTGTCCCTTCCACCCAACTCCCATTTTTCTTGTCTCAGCAAATCTGTTTTGTGTCACTGCAGGTCGGAATGAGCTGATTGCTCGGTACATTAAGCTCCGGACAGGGAAAACTCGAACCCGGAAGCAGGTAAGTGCTATGGACATGGTTAGCAACAAGAAGCCAATATCTCACAACTTACAGGCTTCCTAAAAGGAAAGAAAGTGTCTTCCTCTGACCTTTGGAGATAGGGCCGGTTTAAGGCTTGGTATATTTGTCAAAGATGATTATGTGAACTTGGTTTTCTGTGGGCCAAAGGTGGATTATTCCCCTATCCCTTATGAAAATGCACCATATCTCTGCAAGAGCAAACACTTCCCTCAAAGCTCCCTAGTCTTCTAGAATCAAAAGACTTAAAAAGTTGAAATGGATTCTGCTCACATTATTTTTTAAAGCTTTTTATTTTCAAAACATATGCATGGATAATTTTTTTAACATTGACCCTTGCATAGCCTTGTGTTTGATCACTTTATTTAAAAAAATTTAATAGTATTTTATTTTTCCAAATAAATGCATAGTTTTTATTCTCTATTGCAAAACCTTGTTTTATAAATTTTCTTTCTTGCCCCTCCCAGAGACAGTAAACAATCTGATATTGGTTAAACATGATCACATTATTTTACAGATAAGGGAACAGAAACTCAGAGAGAAGGTGCCTTGTCCCAAGTCACATAGAGCAAGCAACAGAACTAGGGAGAGAAGCCAGAGGCAGTTCTCCTTCCTCTCTTATTCTTCTGGCACACCTGAATGGCATGACCCTGCAGAAGTGCTGAGGAAGCACCTGATATAACTTAATAAGTCATTCTTAAATGATGAGATGGTGGCAAGGCCAGGGGCATGATGAGATGGTGGCAGGGCCTGGGTATGAGGAGATGGAGAGAAGATCTCATGGGGCCTCAGCCAAGTGTGACACAAGAGCATAATGTCTTCTTTCTCACAGGTATCCAGCCATATCCAGGTGCTGGCCCGTCGGAAAGCTCGGGAGATCCAAGCCAAGTTAAAGGTAAAGCAGGTCTCAGGATATTTCTACCTCTGTCCCCTGGCAGCAGAAGGGGTAGCAGGGACATTCACTACTTATCAGGGGGAAATTTCTCTTCCTTCCTTTCTTTGGCTTTATAAACCTAAAACTCTTAAAACGGAATCATCACGAGCCTCTTTTGTGATGTTGCTAGTAGTAAGAAGAGAAAGAGAGGTGGCAATAGTGTCTAATAAATACTGCAGTCCATGGTCCCTGAGCTCCTTATCTGCCTCTGGGATCCTTACTCTTGAATAAGAACTTTCTTGTGACCCTCAGGTAGCCTTTCAGTGTCAGCTGTTAGTGGTCCATGCAGGTTCCTGAAAGAACCAGGTTATATGACCTTGGCCCATGGTGTTGACTTACACACTACATCTTACTCTAAATTGGGAGCCAGACTTCTGAGTCAGAGGGAAGAGTTGGAGGCCCAGACTTCCACCAGCATGTTGGGAGGGACAAACAGCCCAATGTCCTCCTGCTCTTTCTCTTCCCCCTTCAGCTCTGCCTTTAGGATCAGTCCACCTGTCCTCCTCCCCTGAGCAGCTGCAGCAGAGACACCTTTCAGCGACAGCTGGAGAGGTTGCAGCTGCCGGCCCTCCATCCACAGCATGAGCCCTTACCACCCCAGGCCACATCCTGAGCGCTGTTAGCCGTGGGATTTCCTCTTGCCTAAGCTTTCCCCTTACTGCCCTCTCTCATTCTGTGTTCAAATCCCCAGTCAACCAGCTGCTGGGCTGGAGACCACAGCAGGGTATTTATCATGGAGAACAATTGCTCCTGTGTTATCTCCAGAGTCATAAAAGTGAGTGTGAATTTGCTTGGGCCACACTGTGTAGTCAATTTTATGCCCCCATGTATTGTTCTTTGTTCTTTGTGTATGCTGCAGTCCAGTGCCTGGGTGTCTTTCCCCATCATGCACATCCCTCTCCTTCCTTCCCTCCAGACACCTCTCCCTACCCCACCTTCCTCCCCAGCTAACGGCATCAAGTCCCCTGAGCCAGAGAAGTTTTGGATCAGTTTAATACCTTGATCACTCAGAATAACATTGAGTTCAATTCAGCATCATTTCAGAACTTTCACACCCACCCACCCACCCACCCACCCCCACACACACAAACACAAACCTCCCCTTTTAAAATTTCTTTTCCCTTGCAAAACTGGATGGGTTTGGTACAAAACTGACAACCTTCCAGAGGTAGAAATAGATATTTCTGGGAAAGGTCACGTTTTTATCTAAGTCTAATCAGTTAGCATTAGGGCTTAGTATCTAGGCAGCTGAGATTGAGAAAGGGATGGGCAGCCCGTCAGCAGTGGGGAAAGGGGCTCTGCAGGAGGGGAGGCACAGGAATTATAGAGCTGGACTGACTTCAAAGTTTTGCCTCTTGGTCCTGACTGCTCAAAATCACCACCCCTGCCATTAGTAGGCGAGCCATTGCTAACCCCTAATTTAGTCCAATCAGGCAGCTTATTGGTGATGTAACACATAGAGTGCTGGACTTAGAATCAGAAGACCTGAATTGGAATATGGCTTCAGATACTTACTAGCTGTGTGACTTTGTGCAAGATACTTAGTTTCCATTTGCCTCAGTTTCCCCATCTGTAAATTGGGAATAATGATGGCATCTACCTCACAGAGTTATTGTAAGGATCAAATGAGATAAAAATTACAAGACACTCAGCACTAGTAGTTATTATATAAATGTTAGCTGTCATCATCATCATCATCTGATCATTTCTCCCTTTTGCTAATACAGACTTTTTTTTTGTCTATAGCAAAAGCCCAGGGGTAATAGAGCTACAATCCACAGAAAAGATGATTGTTATCATCACCGATAATAGGAAAGGTACCGTTATAGGCAGCTCTTTAGTATGGCAGATAGAGGCCCATACCTGGAGTCAGGGAGAATGAGTTCTGGTTTGATCTCAGACGCTGACTGGCTGTGTGACTCTGGGCATGTCACTTAAACGTGTTTGCCTCAGTTTCCCCATTTATAAAATGAGCCGCAGATGGAAATGGCAGTATCTTTGCCGAGAAAAACCCAACCGAGGTCACAAAGTGTTGGACGTGGCTGAAACGATTAATACAGTTTGAATCAGGAAAGTCCCTGGCTCAGAGTGGGGCTGCTAGATACCCTCCTTTTTCAAGATAGTCCAGGAAGGGCTCAGAAATAAGGATAGAATTAACTAAGACATAGCTTCCTGAGGCTGACAGTTCATATCTAAGGAAGAACAGATGTCTTCTCAGTGGTCCCTTAGGAGGGATCATTTATTATGTGCATTTACATTTATATTCTACTTTCAATTTTTTGAAGTCCTTTCATGTGCATTGCCATTGCTGATCAAGAATTATAAGGAACCTCAGAAATCACTTAATTCATCTTCATGTTAGAAATGAGGAAATGACACCCAAGAGATTAAATGACTTGCATGAGGTGGTAATACTACTACTACTAACTACCATGACTGCCACTAACTACAATGACTACTATTACTACTAACTAATTACTACTACTATTATGACTGCTACCTCTACTTACTATTACTTACTATTACTATCATGACTACTAATTACCACTGCCATTACTACTATTACTATTATGACTGCCACTACTACCACTATGACAGCTACCTCTACTTATTACTACTATACTACCACCACTACTACCACTACGATTACAACTACTACTATTATGATTGTTACTACTAACTACTACTGCTACTGCTACTTCTGTTTTCCATTACTATTACTTTTACGACCAACCACTACTATTAGTGCTATCACCACTACTACTACTACTATTACCTATACTACTAATACAACTACTACTTACTAACTACTACTACTACTAACTAGTACCAACTACTACTACTACTACTACTATTGCTGTTGCTGCTACTACTCAGATAGTAAGTGGCAGGACTGGAGTTTGAATCCAGGACTGCTGATTCCAAATCCAGTGCTCAATACTTTGTCTTATTTGGTCCTTATGAAATCCCTATAGGGTAGACATGGTAGGTATTTTTACTATTCATAGGAATTGAACTCAGAGATCTTGTCTATAATCACATAGTTGATCAGTGGCTGAGTCGGGTCTAACTTGGGTCTCCTGACTCCTAGGTAGGGGTTCTTTTCACTAGGGCAGGGGACTGCTGCCTTCTTCCCTCATTACTCCTCTCCTCCCGACACCTTTATACATCTATGCCCTTTCCCTTTCTGTTTTCTTGCTGCATCAAGATCTCCACCACACCATCCCTTCCCTTGTCCCTTCAGGATCAGGCAGCTAAGGACAAAGCCTTGCAGAACATGGCTACCATGTCATCCGCTCAGATTATCTCTGCTACAGCCTTCCACAATAAAATGGCCCTTACCCGAGGACCAGCCTACCCAGCCGTCTCAGGGGTAAGTGGACAAACTACAGTGAAGGATTAAGCCGCCTCCCTTCTTCTTCCTTTCTTTTCCCCATCCCTTTGAAGACGGTCTAAGTGCCACACCCAGATTTTGATCACTGCCCCCTCCCTAGCTTGGGATGTTGGAGTGGAGAGAACAAAGATTTGGGTTGGGAGGAGGTGATTGACCTAAGGGCTAAGCCAAACTGGAATCTTTGGGCACAGCCATAATTCATAATTCCTCCCCATAGGTTATCACTCTCCAATTTCCCATTAACTCTCTCTCCTTATACTGCTCTTGGATGAGGCTCACCTAAAAACTGGTAGAATGGGGCCTCAGGGCGCAAACAGCTCTTAGATTTAAGGAACAAACCCACAGCTTCCATTCTTATTAACTAAATAGATAATTGAACTTCACCCTTTTTGGCCTCTGTCTCTTCTACTCTTCCTAGTAGTTTTTCCTTTACATTCTCTCATTCCTTTTCCTTTTGCCCCCCTTTCCTCCAGATTCTCAGCTTTTAAGGCACCAAAGGAGTCCACGTATTGCGTTCAAACCTTCACTTTCCAGTTCTGGCTTCTGTCTCCATTTCTTCTGCTTTCAGCCATGGCCCTACTTGGAAGCTAGCTTGTATTGACTCTGTTTTTTGCCTTTTTCAGTTTTGGCAAGGAACTTTGCCAGGCCAAGCCGGAACCTCCCATGAGTGAGTATGTCTTGAGCTCTGCTCATGTTTGCTGTCTCCATAACCCTTTAATGTATATTGAATCTACTAGAGTTCCCGTCAGCTTCCAGACTTCTGAATAATGCTATGGACTCCAGGACTGGCCTCTAAGACAGACAGAGGTCTGAGTACAACTTTTCCAGAGCAACTAATGTTTGGAGATTGATAGTTTGAACTTTGTATAGCTTTACTGGAGTGACTGAGTCTCAGTTGGTAATCCATCATTAAAGCAGTAATTAAATCAGGTTCCCTGGGTCCAGAACCACAAGAGGATTGCCTGGAGTTGGGAGCTTGATTTCTCTGCAACATCCATCAGAGCATTACCTTCTTCAGCAATGGAAATAATCCCTTTGTGGAAGATATGGCCCTTAGGGGAAAAATTTGGGTGGGTAGACAGGCTTAAGTTTTGGGCCCCAGGGTCTTTCCTACTGAGGGTATCCAACTTCAATTAAAGCTCAGCTGACAGTCTCTCTCCCGTGTTTCCTGCAGTGTGAAACCTTTCTCTCAACAAACCTATGCTGTTCAGCCTCCGCTCCCTCTGCCAGGTGGGTCAGCGCTGCATGGCTCCCTTGCATGGCATCCTCCCTGAATCCCATGCTTTGGGCTCAAGGCATAACATGTCTACCTGAAACCCCAATGTGTGTATTCTTTTCTTGCCTCCTACTCATTGCACCCTCAGTTTTTACATCCTGTGACCTAGATTGCCTCCCTGCATGTGTGTCTAACCCCACTGACATGCTAACTTTCACACTCTTTATCTTTGGTTACATCCACCAAACTCCTTCCCCAGCGTTTGGGCATACAGCTAGCATGCCTGGTCCCTTCAGGCTCAGCTCAAATGCTTTTGGATTGGCTGGAATGCCTGGCTTCCCTTGCAGACCAAATACATACCACTTGCATGCTTGACCTCTGTACACAACTTTTCCCCTTGCACCCCACTTCCCTCAGCTCAGCTTCATATCCTGTGGACCCCTTTCCCCATAATTTAAAAAGCCTAAGATTCCCCAGCTTTCACCAGCAGGGAGAGTCTGGAAGAAAAGTGGGGTCACTACTAGGGCAATGGCATATAGGGGTAGATAGCCATTGTAATCAGGTTCTTTCAGCTATGTGAGCCAGTCATGTGCTCCCTTTCTCCTCTTCCGTGTATGTCTCTATCAATATGGGATGGAATGGGAAATAGGTGAAAGATGGGCAGAGTCCTAGGCAGTAAGACTCTTACCTCCTCCCTTTTTCAGGAATGACTCCTGATATTATGGAACTTGATTGACTCTGGATTTCCCCAGGGTCTTGGCAAAAGTTTTGTACAAGTCTTTGCTCTCCATTCAGGCTACTCTGAATTTGGGGGGTTAATACTATCTCCAAGCTCAGGTGCAAGCAGTGGGAATACAAAGAGAGAAGACCCACTGACCTAACAGTTCTGGGGGATCAGTTCCCTGGATCCCTTTTCTAGGCCCTGCTGCTGGCTCCCTGGACAGCATTCCCCTATTTGGACCTGTGCTTCCCTCTTTAATTTGGGGTATATAAATCACTTTATCCTGTTGTTGGATATCTTTGTCTCCAGAGCCCTTAGACACTTTTCCTATTCCTATTATACCTTTCCTTCCTACATCTGGAATTTAGAGTAAACTGAGATAGAAATTTGGAGCAGATTTAGGAAAAGGCATCCCTATCTCCACTGCAGAACCCCTTTGTTTGGAACCAAATGATTATGGTTTGAACTATCTCAGCTAGGTGTTTCTTGTTGTATTATTAGTCACAAGTTCTGCCCTTCAGAGACTTACACGAGAGCTTTTGCTCGCTATCTCACCATGACACTGTTTTAGAAGGGGACACGAGGCTTCTTAAGTGGGTATATGTGTGAGGAGGGATTGCTCTTGTCCCCATTGGCTTTTTCCCCTGTATTCAGGGTTTGAATCTCCAGCTGGGTCCACCTTGTCACCACCAACCCCTCCATGGCAAGGCCGAAGTGTGGCCAGCTCCAAGCTCTGGATGTTGGAATTCTCTGCCTTCTTGGAGCAGCAACAAGACCCAGACACGGTAAGCCCTGACCCCCTGGCCTTACGCTTGTGAGTCTGGGCATCCTTCCCTCTCTGTCTAGGTGGCTGCTATTTCGAATCCCACATAATCTTTTCCTCTCCCTCCTCTAAGTTTATTTCTATTTCTATTTGTGTTTCTGTTTCTTTCTTCTCTTCTCTCTGCATATCTCCTTTCTTTCCATTTTTTTCCTAGTCTCTGTTCCTCCTCTGTTATCTCTTTTCATTCTTCTTCCTCCTTCTTTTCCTCTTCCCCTTCATAAGAAAACTCCTCTGTTTCTTGGCTTTCTCTCATTTTTATTCTTGTTTTTCCCTCTTCTCTCTCTCTTCTCTCCTTTTCTGTGTTTCTGTTTCTCCCTCTTTTTGACTTTATCTTTTGATGAATGTACAAAGTTCATTCCAAAGTTTTCAGATGGGGTTCATCTTCCCATCCTTGGGTCTATTCTAATTTAAATGGACTATCTCCCTTCTCTAAATTTTCAGACTTTTTTCTCTATCCCCTTTATTTCTCTCCTTCATTTCATACTGCCTTGTTACAACATCTCATTGAAGAGGAAGATAGACACTAAAGTCTGTCTCTGACTTCTTTCCAAAATGGATTTAAATAATTTCTCAAGTTGATTCATTGCTTCCCCCTTTGGAATGGACTTGGTTAGAAGTGAGGAAGCAAAGGAAAATGCTATTTCTGCTATGTGTTAAAAATAAAACAGGAAAAGAATAATTGATTATTACCATCACATCTCCTTGCCTCCTAACCCTTTTTACTATGTAAGTTCTCCCAACTTGCCTGACCAGTGATGTTCCTTGAATAATATTAGTGAGATAGACTAGACAGAACTTCCTCCTTTGGAGTATGCAACAAACATTCAGCCCTTAAAGGTCATGGGTAGTGTTGGAAGGAAGCAGGGGAAAGGCAGTATGGAGTAGTGGGCAAAGCATTTGACTCAGAATCGACAAGAGCTGGATTTGAATGTCACCTCTTATGCTTACTAGCTGTGTGATCCACAATAAGTCATTTAACCTTTCTGTGTCCCAATTTCCTCATCTGCAAAATGGGGATAATAATACCTTCCACCTTCCAGGATTGTCATGAGTTTCATATTATGTAATGCATGTGAAGTACTTTGCAAACCTTAAAGCACTATATACCTGTCAGCTCTTATTATTAAATTCTGCCTTTGACATTTAATAGTTGTGTGACCTTGGGCAAAATAATTGATCCTATATGAGCCATGGTCCCTAAATCTGTAGAATGGGGATAATAATAGGACCTGGCTCACAGGGTTGTTGTAAAGCCAAAAAAATAAATATTTATGTGTATATATAAGGCAGTTATGAAATGGATAGAGTATCAGGCTTGGAATTAGGAAGTCTCATCTTCCTGAGTTCAATTCTGGTTTCAGACACTTGTTAGCTGTGTTGGCCTGGTTGTTTACCTCAGTTTCTTTGTAAAATGAGCTGGAGAAGGAAATGGAAAACCATTCCAGTATTTCTGTCAAAAAACTCCAAAAAATTAGAAAAAACAACTCTGAAGTCAAGAGGACCTGAGTTCAAATCTGGCCTAAGCACTTAACACTTCCTGTGTGACCTTGGGCAAGTCACTTAACCTCAGTTGCCTCAGCAAACAAAAGAAAACAAAACAAAACCTCCAAAAAACTCAATTTGAGTCATGAAGAGTTGGATGCAACGAAAATTGATTGAATCATAACAAAAATGTGTACATATACATTAAAAATGCTTTGCGAATTGTAAAGCATTATAAAAGTGTTTGTCTCTGACATTTTGCTAATCTAGGTGAACTATCTGGTCTAGCCCCTCATTAGGAATGAGGCTCTGAGAGGAGATATACCTTGGCAAAGATTACACAACTAGGGAGACTCCAGTTCCCCAGTCAAGGATCTTTGTACACCACCCTGGAACCCTGCAGTTATCTCCCTTTCTCACTTCTGATCCCACCACTTTCTTCACAGTGTAACAAGCACCTATTTGTACACATTGGCCAGTCCAGTCCCAGCTACAGTGATCCCTACCTCGAAGCGGTGGACATCCACCAGATCTATGACAAATTCCCTGATAAGAAGGGAGGACTCAAGGAGCTCTTTGAACGAGGACCCTCAAATGCTTTCTTCCTTGTCAAGTTCTGGGTAAGTCAGTGATTTGAGGTAGGAATAAGAATCAAGAATGGTCGAAGTTGGAGATTAGAATCTAATGTCATCTTTTTGTAGATGGAAAGTTCCAATGAGACTCAATGAAAGGGGTGTTGGAATCAGGGAATAAAACCCCAAATAACCAAAAAATGGAGACTAAAATGGTGGTAGGTCACTGATACTAAAGGGTGAAATCATAGGAGAATATCCTTTTCTGATATGTGAGGGTGGGACCATGGCATGGGAGTAGAGCAGAAAAATATAAGGATAAAGTGGAGCATGGTCTGCTGAAAGACTCTGAGAGAAAAATTCAGAAAGGTTGAGACCAAGAATGGGTATTTCCTATCATTCAAAACTTTAATCCATTGTCAATAATTTGAAGGCCCCATATTCTAGAGGATAGTTAAATTCCATAAGTTTGTATTATCATTATCATCATTGATACATTTATGTGAATTTTAACAATTACAAAACACTTTACATGTTAGCTCATTTAGTCCATGTAATAACCTTGCGAGGTAGGTTCCATTATTATCATTTTACAGATGAGGGAACTGAGTAACTTATCAAAAGTCAGAGACAGTAAATCATGATAGCAAGTAGGAAAAGGTGTTTCAAAAAATCACTCAATTGTGTTATACATTCATATTAAGGTTATCCCTCTCCTATTCCGGGCTGGAGTGGAGCTGGGGTCACAACTCCCCATGGGATTGGGACATTTTCTCCCAGCAGTAAGGAATAAATTTCTCTTTTTTACTACAGTTTCTTCAGCTCAAAGAATAACTGAATCATGGAAGTTGTACCAGTACATAGACACTAAATTTTCTTATTAATACCTTATGGTTTGGAAGATAGAAAATTGACCTTTTCAAAACCATTTTTGCAATATCTCCTATGTGCTAGGAAGTATAAAATGGTACAAAGATAAATTAATTATCCTTTAGAATGGATATAAGTGCCATATATAAAAGTGCCAGAAATTGCCAGAGGGAATATGATCATTAGAAAAAAAATTATGGAAGTCATCTTATCTTAGTGGAGTAAGTATTTAGCAGGATCTTGAAGTATGTCTGTGGAACAAATAAGTGAAAAGACCATTATAGACAGGAGTACAGGAATATAATATCAAAATCACAGCTTTTCTATTTCTCTTGTGACCAATAGATATTTCCTTCAACTCTGTTTCACTTTCCCTTTTTTTGTGGTATGATGGGAGTTTATTGTTCCATCATAAGAAAATGTAGGAAGTAATAGGAATATGAAATACTTCCTACCTAAGAAGAAAAAAGTGATTATAGAAGCAATGATATGAGTAATTTTTTTTTTTAATGTTTTACATTTTTTATAGAACATTAGCAGTGAAGGTAGTAGAAGGATATTTAGGCTTGGAATACCCATTCTTCTCCCTGGATATTTCAGAGAAGCTAACTTTTCTGGGTTTTGGTTTGCTCATCTGTAAAAGTGAGGGGAATGATGTAGAGCAATGATTTCTAATATTTTTGCTCCTCAAACTCCATTCAACAACAACAAAATATGTTGTGAACTCCTAAAGTAATATTCCTTTAGATTTATTCATTAAATTTTCACAGTAACCATAATGTCCAAAAAAGTTCCAGATTAAATTTTTTATTATAAAATATTTATCATCAAATATAAGATGTTATTCTATTTGCAACTATGAAAGTTCCAAATATAAAATTACAAAACTAATTATAAAATAATTACAAATACTTTATGTGGGATATTCTATAAGAATTAAAAGAAGTAACCTAGCAAGATTTGCTATTATTCATGAGAATATCTGAAATTTCTTTATTTTACAATTTTTGGGGGAATGTCGCTATTTATATGAAAATGCCCAAAAACATTTAGACAACAACATGCGACTCAAAGTCCTATTAAATTTTTTGTGGTATGAATCTCTTGGACCAACATCAAGAACCAGGAAATTGGAACCACTAGGTCCAAATGATCTACAAGGTTCCATTTTGTTCCAAATCCTATGAACTATAATCCTATAAACTCTTAGAGGTGGGGTTGATTTTGGAGATAAGTAAAATATCCTCATTTGATAAATTTGTCTAATTCTTTTAATTTTATATGTCTTTCATATGCTTTTTCATTTGATGTTTGCATCAGCTTTGGAAAGTAGATTGAATAAATGTTGATATTCCCACTTGATACGATAAGGGAATTGAGGTCATGCCCAAACTAAGGGTTAATGGCAGAGCTTGTCTCCTGATTTTTAGTACTAAAATCTAGGGGTTTTTTCCATTAGTTCATCCTGCCTAAAAAAAGAGTAGGGATCTGACTAAGACCTGTTTATCCCTGTCAACAGGTCTCTTGCTCCTGGTACAGGATAGAACAAGACTAGCACAAGGGTGTGGTTTGGCATCCAAATGACAGATGGATGACTGTAGTTGTCTCACCACTCCAGGAGTATGATGAGTTATGTGTAGGGGGGACCTGGGTAGAGGGAAACACAATCAGCTAACTCCATTCTCCTATAGCTGAGTTGTTTCTATTCCTCTTTTCAGCATGGACCAGGGCTGAGTAGACCAATGCAGACTTTGGGATTAGATGAGTAGATGGCAAGTATACAGACCCCTTGAAACTCATGGGGGTGTTTTAAATGTGTCAAGAGAAAAGAAACAGGCTTCAGTGAAATTATCTTAGTTGTAGCTCTGATTTAGAAAACTTAAAAAAAAAATAGAAGTTCTGCCAGTATGTAGCCAATTAGTACTATTGCTGCCAGAATATCTTATTTGTATCTAAAATGTCTCTCAGAATTACTTTTGCCCCCTATAGCACAGCTCTTTGGAAGGAACCATAGGCATGGATAAAGTGTTGCATATTGTGTGAACACCTATGAGAAAAAATTAAAGTTATATTAATTCCTCTTTCATGCTTTGGTCCATTTCTCTTCCTAGGGTCTTTCCTGACTCAGAGGAAGGAATAGAGCTCAGCGATGGCTCAAGCTTCCCTAGAAGCACAATTCTGGGTCTTAGGGGTACCTCAGAGAAGGTATAGAGAGGGAGATAGCTTGAGAAGAACAGGTTTGCAACAGCTGGTGTATGGATGTGTGGGGGGGAGTGCTGTAGAGTCAATCAGGGAGGAGCACAGGGATTTTGGTGCATTAATAAGTTTAAGTTGAATAGCAAAAATTTATAGCAAACTCAGCAGTGTAACTTCCTTCAGTGATGTTTTATAGTTGAACAGCAGAAAGAGAGATGGTCAGTGGTAGGAGTAATATAACTCAGGATCACATTGTGGTTATTGGTAGCTTTCATCACATTGCTAATTCAAATTGAGTTTGTAATACTAACGCTCCTAATCATCTTTAGTTTTTTTTTTTCCAGTTAAACTAGCCATATCTTGCCCTTTCCATAATTAAAAAAAATAAAGAGAAACAACCTTAAATTTGGGGTTTTTATATGGGTTCTTCTCAAACTCTGTTTTGATAGATTCAGGACATTGTTCCCACCCAAATCTTATTTTAATCTTGATCATGTCATCCACTAGCTTAGCTTCTGTCCAGCTTTGTTTGTGTCCAAGTCAGGCCCAATTACCCTCATTTGCTTTCCTTAACAGGACTGTTAACGTGGTTGGCAGATCAGGTGCAGTGGACAAGAAAATCTAGAATTCATAAGGCATTTGATAGCCTGTGATGTAACCAATAGTCACAAGATAGTCAGTAGTAATTAGATAATCTCAAAATGTGAGATAGTTCTCTTCTCTGCAATTATTCCTTTTTTACAGGATTTTTGGAATCTTAAACCTGGATAAGGAGAGTTGATATATCTGCTTCCCAAGATAAGAGATATCTCCACCAAACATTCTCTTGGCTTTGGGGCACATCTCCATTTGCAAACATTCGGATGGTCTTTTGGCTATTTATTAGGGATGGTTTCCAACTAGAAAAGTTCATGGGCTCAATAGCAGAACTTGGACTAGGGCAGAGAGCCTAGAGGAGGATAGAATATATAATGAGCTTGCCCCCTGATCATTTCCCTCCAACCCCAGCTTGACAATTCTGTTTAGGCCCCTTGACATTTCTCCTGGCTGGCCTGGTCGCATACCAGCACATGACAATGAATCTGAGCCCCTCCAATCCCCCATACTCGGGCTGCGGCTGCTCTGGCTCATTTGCCAGTCATTTGATTCCCCACACCTGTTAACTGCTTTCCTTGGGAGCTGCCAACCCACACACACAGCTATGAATAGGTTAGGAGAGTGAGAGGGGCATGGAGAGGGCAGGAGGGTAGAGAATGGGAGGACAGGCTCTTTTGAGAGAATGGAGTATATGTGTGTTTGTATGTAGGGGGAGGTATTTCTTAGAAGAAAAGAAGGAAGAAAGAAGCTTTTGAGGGATGGGGAGATGGAGAACAAGGGAAGGAAGTGTAAGGGGAAAGGAAGAGCAAGAAATGCTTGGTTTTATGGTTTCAGAGAAGGAAATCTGGGAGAGAGATAAAGGACAGCATTAAGAAATTAAGGGCAACTAGGTGCCAAAGTGGGTAGAGAACTGGCCTTGTAGTCAAGAGGACCTGAGTTCAAATGTGGTCTCAGGTACTTGACATTTATTAGCTGTATGAACCCTTATTGCCTTGCCAAAAAAAAAAAAAAAAAAAAGAAAAGAAAATGGAGTCAATAGGAGGGGGTGACTAAGAGAAAAAAAACAACAGATAAATAAAACTATGTATGGACTAATTTTACATATATAAGCCTATCTATGTCTAATAGTAGCCATCTTTAGATCAGGGGAGAAGAAGGGAAGAAAAAAAGAAAAACCTAGAAATTTTCATGCTAACATTGTTATATTTGGAGAGAGCAGCAAATTGTACATGGTAGAGTTACAGTTTCATGTGCAATGATGTTTTTTATTATACTATTATGGAAATGTTTGTTTTGTTCCATGAATTGAAAATAAGATAAATAAAAAAACAGTAAGACCGATTGTGTCAAAGGCCAGAGACTTGATAATTATCATAATAGTTTATATTTATAGCTTGTTAAAGCTTTTTATGAAACTCATTCCTTGCAGTAGTCCCATGAGGCAGGTAGTGAAATTATTATTATTAACCTCAATTTCACAACTGATTGCCTAAGGGTCAGAGGAATGCTTATAAGTGTCAGAGTTGGGAAAGGAACCCAGCTCTTGTGACCTCTTATTTCACTGTTCTGGGTGATTATAATTTGACATTTATCTTAGACCGCATTGTAGTATTATGCAGAATGTCCTTTGAGTGGTAACAGGTATGCTAGAGCCAGCTCTAAGCATCTAGAGCTGATTGTTAAAATTTACAGTAGTGTTAAAATTTCACTTACACCCCAGAAACTATCAATCACTACAAATCAGGGCTTGGTTTATTGTTTGTTGATTGTCTTGGACTTAAAGTATTAATAATGTACATTAAACTTAAATATGTATATGCATGCATTCTCTCCTTCCCATAGAACCTGTTTGTTGTCGAGTATTTATTAGCATATCCCAGGATTAGGTTCGGTAAAAGGCTCAGGGAATGAAATTATCAGACTGAAGTCCTGGTGATTATATGATGGTAATAAAATAATAATAATAACAATAACTGACATATGGTGCTTGAGGCTTGCAAAGTGTTTTATATCCATTATCTCATTTGCACCTCACCTGAGACTCCACACTCCTCAGTAGTGTGGGGGAAAATCACAAGGTCATGGGGTTGTAAGAGGTGAGTTCAAAATCTGATTTTGTCACTCACTAACAATTTCGCCCTGAGTAAGCCACCTCCATTTTCCGAACCTGATCTACTTATCCATCAATTGAGGGTGATAATAGCACCTGCACTGCCTATCTTACAAGGCCAATTATGTAAGCATATGCTTTTAAAAGTGCTTTAATATGCTATGGATGTGAATAAGGATTGTAATAATAACCAGCATTTATAGAGTGTTTTAAGGCTTGCAAAGAGCTTTATAAATATTATCTTTTTTCATTCTCATAATTGTTATAATTATTGTCAAGTCTGTCTCCGGTCCATCTTTGCCCAGTTTGTCTCCCACTCCTAATTTATTGTCCTTCATCTTTCTAATTAGCACAGCGCTCAACTCTCTCCCATTTCTTGTCATCTTAGCTAGATTGTTAAGTTGCTTGATGTAATGCTTATGCTTGATTGTATCTCCCACAGCACCTAATTTGGTGCCTTACATAGAAGGTGCTCAGTAAGTACTTGTTGATTGATAAATTGGAGTCAGGTGATCTGGAGGTGGCAAAAGGAGACTTGGCACTGGAGCTAACACAAGGGATGGAACTGAGATGAGAGAGAAGGCAAGAAAGCAGACATAAGATTAAGAAGGTTGCCCTGCTTCAATCTACTTTTTGCTCCAACTCTTAAAACAACATGGCTTACTATAATTCTCAGCTCAAGCCATACCTCCTCCCTAAACTAGATAATCATTGTCTCATCAATTCCACTTAGTACCTTGTAAGCATCCTTGTTTCAAGTTCAGAATTCTGGTCCATAACACATTATTTCATTGGTAAAGGGACTTCTTTCTTCTGTCAACTTAGATCAGCACTTTCCCTACAACTTATTAGTTAATACAAAATGGTATAAGGGAGAGAGTGATGGATTTGGAGCCAGAAAACTGGCCCAGATGTTACTCCCTGAATAATTTTAGGCACTTGGATTCTCTGGGCCTCAGTTCCCTCAAGTGTAAAGTGAAGAGGTTGAACTAGGTGATCTTTAAGTTCCACATCTGAATCCTTTTTAAATGTGCCAGTTAACACTGTAGAACAACCCCTTCTATCCCATATTGAAGATCTTTTCATACGCATTTTAGACAAACAATCCCTTTCCCTTAAAAAAAAAAAAAAATTATGACCAACTGCCCCATAGTGGCCAGTAGTAGAATTGTCCCTCCAGGGGTTGATTTATTATATCCTTGTCTTGGGAAAGGAGAATGGTCTTTGATTTCTGAGTCTAAAACTATCCTTGGTCCAGAAACTTTTCTCTGTTATTAGGATTGTATTAATAAATATGTTCCATTTAAGTCTCATTGTGGCCAAGGCTCCAAGCTGAAGTGTAAGGGTTGAGGCTAACCTGGTAATTAAGACTTCTGAATTGGATGGATTTCTTATGTCTTCGTATTGATTTGTATAATGCCCTTGCCCAAGTACAGAATGTCTAAAGTGTCAAATGGGGATAATAATTCCCAGAATGTATACCATGCCAGGATGTGTTGAGTTATCAAATGAGAGAATGTCCCCAAAGTGCTTTGCAAATCTTAAATTATTATGTATAAATGTCACTTTAAAGCGTTATGAATAAATGCCACTTTTTATTATGCTAGTGATCACAGGAATACAGCCTAGGGCTTTAGGAAAACGAATAACTGTTTTATTTCAAGGTGTTCTTAATTCTGAGAAAGGCAGTTGTTTAAATTTCATTGAAATTAAAGTTCAGTGAAGTTTACCAGGATAATAACTATGACACATGAAGAGTTTATCTTCAGTGCCGTAAGATCAGAGGATTTGCAGGTGAAAGGGACCTTTTAGATAATTTGATTCAATGTCCTTCCCTGTAGATAAGGAAATCAAAAGCTGGGGAAATATGAAGGTAGTGAGCAATAATTGGAATTTCAACCAAGGTCCTCTGATTCAAATTCAGTGACCTCCCTGATGTGGGTACCCCTCCCCCAATGCACATTGCAATCTTTAAGTCTTATTATACTATGTATTTCTTATTCATACCTTTCCATGAAAGATATGGCTATAGATGTAGAAAGATATAAAATAGTCATTTCACATTCATCCTTCCTTCAGTTCTTTAATAATTTGCGGATAACAATGTGATACTCAGCCTGTCCATCTGTTATCTCTACATGACGGATCATTTCTTTTTCTATGTCCTTTCTGTTATGCTATGTGCTAGCCAGCTATGAATTTTCAAATAACCACTGTCTAAATTCTTTTGAAGTTTTCCCACTTCTGGTCCCTTGACTGGTTTAGAGTCTTTGTTAAATAGAATGACTTTCTCGGGTATTTGAGGCTGTCAAAAATGTGTCTGGATACCTTTGTGGATTCATCTGAACTATTTGGTTCTGTGTGATGTCTGTCCCAACAGGCTGACCTCAACACCAACATCGAGGATGAAGGCAGATCTTTTTATGGGGTCTCCAGTCAGTATGAGAGTCCTGAGAACATGATCATCACCTGTTCCACCAAAGTCTGCTCCTTTGGCAAACAGGTTGTGGAGAAAGTAGAGGTGAGCAACTACCTACCCACAAAGGGTGGAGAAGGGGGTGATAGAGCCAGAAGTACAGGTGTAGTGCTGATTTCATCTAACAAAGAGCTCAAGAAAAGCCTGATGGTTAGTGCCTTGAAGCAAGCTCAGGACTTCTGGGTACTATTCCCTACAGTTGACACAGTCCATTTCCCTGTATGATCTTAAACAAAAAGTGGGGTCTTTGATTGTAGACTCTCCACAAGGAGAATCCTAGAGCTTCCTTCTCCATTAAGCTTTCCTTGAGTCTGCTTTTAAAAAAAATCATAGCATTTGATTCTAAACTTAGTAACCATCAACAAAAATAAACATTTGAATAAACAAAATGATGAATTATCACACATTTAACTTGTTAGAAACTCCAAATTATTTGTGCTTTTGAAAAGTGTATGTTAACTTTAACAAAATAACAAAATAACTTTTGGAAAAAGTGTTATCAGCTTTTGATTTATTACTATATTCAAGTTACTGTGCTGGGTCCTGAATACAAAGTATGATAAGACATTATTAATTCAGACTCCATTCATTGGAATTTTGCTTATTCAGAGAGACTAAGGAATATTGTTAACTGACCTGTCGATATAGGATTTAGCCAAGTTTATTAACAGACACAAAAGTTTAAGAGGCTCAATTTTTATTGTGTATGTTAGCAATTATTTATATAGAAACAAGCAATAGGTATACTAATTTATAAACTATTCTTATTTCAATATTTTTTTGGATCCATACCTTACATAATGCAGATTGTCATTGCCTTTTTATCCTGCATGATTCTTAATCAAATTTTACTATAGATCTCCAGTGAAACCCAGCGAATTAGAATTATATTTTGTTTTATTTATATATTTACATTTCAAGGCTATTAGTACAATACTTGGGTTATCCAATTGATATCATTTACTGTAATCATGAAGGAGCCCAGCTCTTTTTCTGATGATCTGAAGCTAGTTACTTCTTGCACATAAAAAATATATTGCTGCCTGCTCATGCTCACTACATGTCTGTACATTGCTTCTTGGGTCACTGGCAATTTTTATCTTTGGAGGTTATGGCAGCCCATATTTGCAATCATATAATATCCCCAAGAGAATATTGTTTAGATGAAAGACATTTTTTTCATCTATTTGATTTTTACTGAATAGATACACTTGTTTGAATCACTAGAACAATCTCTTTTGAGTTATCATGCGTCTCACTGAGAGGCCTATAATAGCCTTAGGCTTTATCTCAGTATAATATCTTCCATAAACAGGAATATTCAGAGAACCCTCCCTTCTTTTTGGATCTTATTAGGGACATTTGTATAAAAGTGACAAACATTTTGGATAAATATAAATCTTCCTGTTTTATTCTTGACATACCAATCAAAAGGTCATTGAACATAATTACTTCTGTGGTTATATTTATCAATGTTTTATATAATGTTAAGATGATTTGAAAGATTTTATGATTAAGAGTTCTTGAAGACTCCTTTTTCCAAAAGATAATTTTAAAAGTTTAATGCAGTGAGGAAGCACAGAAAATAGGAGGCTGGACCAGAAATTAGAAAGATATGAGCTTTCAAATATAGCTTGAGATAGTAGCTACGTGACCCTGTGCAGGTCACTTAACTAGGTTTTCTCATCTGCAAAATGAGGAAAATAATAATACCTACCTCCCAAGGTTATTGTGAAGCTCAAAATGAAGTAATATTTGTAAAACACTCTGCAAATCTTAAAGTCTATATAAAGTTTGGCTTTTAATTTCTTTAATTAAATCCTGTTTTGTAATCAATGAACATTATAAATACAACAGGATCTTTTTGGTACTTCTCAGCTGATTTTATGATTACAAAGAAAATAATTGTTCCTTCACAAAATTTCATCAACATCTAAGCAGAAAATGTTTATAAAAATTAATAAAGATGAAAAAGTAGGTAAGAAGCATTTCAAAGCCTTATTATGATATTCCATGATTAATTCCTGGTTTGTTGGGGCACTGTTGATTTAATTTCAAAAAACCCATATCTTGGTTGAGATCTGCTGCTTTTACATCATATTTATTTACAAATACATCCTTGCCTCCTTCCTTGTTCAGCAAATATTAATGAAGGAGGAAGAAAAACAGTTCAGGAATTCTAACCAACACATTCTTTGTGTCTGACTTTATGTGTGTCATTCAACACTATCTCTGCAATGAAGAGAAGGAGGCACATTTGAAAAAAAATTCTCCTTTAATAAGATGTTCCATTTCATTTTTTGTCTTTGTTGATCTTGTTGGTTGTAATCATTGTACATGTACATTTTCTTGGTTCTATTTACTCTTTATAATAATTTTTTTCTTGGTAAATTGTGAAGCTGCTTACAATTAGTCCTAGCTGGCCTTTTAAAGGCCATAAATGATGATTGATCGAATCTTGGTTAGTCATATGCCTGGTCCCTGGATTTGACCTAAAGTCAAAGAAAGAACTATCAGAGACAAGAGTGGGAATGATCAAAGAAAAGTTGGTTAGATATAGAGAGAGTCTTGTTTTCTGGGGGGAAGTTTCCACAGTCCCTTTAGGGAATGATGGAGAGCCACGTATCTCCAGATATAGAAGTAGACAGAATTATGGAATGAGTAACAAGGAATTCCTAGGCCAACCTTGGAATTGTAGGAACATAACTGAGCAGCAGAACTTTTAGACTAAGCCCCCTGGACACAGAGGAAGAGTTCCTGGATGATGCTAAACTTTTGAGCCAAGAAGAGAAATTCTATTGCTAAGCAGGATGTGGAACTTAATATCCACAAGGGTCAGAGCCAAAATATAAAGGAGAAAACATAGATTTTGCCCTTTGTTATTCTAAGTTATGTGAACTATGCTAGTTCTAGAGAAGTGGAATCATCTTCAAATGTTTTCTCCTTGTAGATTTTGAATTCTAGTGCCATAATCATGAAAAATTTTAAAGGTACCTGGCTGAAGTGGAGATCTACTGAATAGGGGAGCAAAGTTTGTTTTAGGCTTTGGTAAAGGTTCTTGTGGTTTTACTTTTTTTGTCAAACTAAATAAAGCCTTTCTGGAAAATATTTACATAGGAGCCAAAAGCCTTTTCCCTTTTATTGTTGAGTCCTAAATTTGAGTCAAAATGTGAAGTTCCCAAAGTAAACCAAAGGAAAAAAGTTCCTAGGACAGAAATGCATCTGCATATACCTACTGCCTTTGGTTTAAGATCACCAGTTACATAGGTATGGAGTTCAGTTGCTATTTTTGCTCTTATCTTTAGGATAGAAACATTCCTTGTGATTTGTTCTATTTTTCAAAATATATTTCCTTTCCTGAAACACTTTATAAAATAATTCTTTATTACATTTAAAATTATATGATTATGTGCCATTCATCGCAGATGTGCATATCCCCTTGTCCTCCTCCAGTCATTCTTTCAAACTTTGTCTTTTTATGTGCCATTTCTATTTCCTCATATACCATATTGGGAACTCAGGTATTAGAATCCACATGTGGTATATACCCTTTGACATTGATGATGAAAATAGATTTTTAGAAATGCCTGGCAAATCTCTTTCATTTTCTGTATTTTTTTTTTTTTTGGTCGCCTAACAGTGTGTCACCTATGGATGCTTTGGCATGATGGGTCTTGGAGATGCTTTTGGGATGAAAGTTTAACTAAGCTTTCTACTGACTTGCTTCTGCTTTTACTAATTTTCAAAGCAATACTGCTTATACTTTTCTTCTCTCTAATATTTACAAATGAGTTTGTATTAAAAATTGCTATGTCCTAGGCTGCAACATCTCTGCTTCAAGCTTTTGTTAGTTTAGGCAATTTGGGAATTTTTTAAAAATCTCATTTTTTTTTTCCTGAGGCTGGGGTTATGTGACTTGCCCAGGATCACACAGCTAGGAAGTGTTAAGTGTCTGAGGGCAGATTTGAACTCGGGTCCTCCTGAATTCAAGGCTGGTGCTCTATCCACTGCACCACCTAGCTGCCCCTAAAAATCTCATTGTTTTGATGCTTACATTATATAAATTAAATTTCTGCAGAAAATAGGGATGATGCCTTTTTTTACATATCTCATTATGAATCACTTTTATGTATGCAAACAAGCAAATCCCCTGTAGTACTTTGATGACCCAATTATTTCTTGAATGTGAAAGTAATAATTTTACATTTCTTTGAAAAATAAGGTATAAAAAGCTAACCTCTCTATTCTCTTACTAACTTACAGCTTGCTTAATAGTCTTATATCTATATAAAGTACCATAGTTTCAACCAATTGCTAAAGGGAGGATTAGAGTTGGACAGAACCATATTGCTTCTCACTAGCCAAAGATGATAGTCTTTCTTCATTCTTCTAGAGGAAACTTCCATATCTCTTTCTTCTATTTCTGGGAATTATGGGAATCCTTCCATTGGAGTTACTCTAGAATATAGAGGCAACCATAAGGGCTAAAGTACATGCATGAGGAATAGAAATAGGGATGTAGAGTGATCCTAAATTTCAGCTCTTCTTTGGGTCCTTCAGACAGAGTATGCCCGCTATGAGAATGGCCACTACTCCTACCGAATTCACCGGTCTCCTCTCTGCGAATATATGATCAACTTCATTCATAAGCTAAAGCACCTGCCAGAGAAATACATGATGAATAGCGTATTGGAGAACTTCACTATTTTGCAGGTATGTGCTCAAACAAGTGCTCCAGGAGCTTATACTGGTGGGAATCCAGGGTGGGAACAGAAGGACTTCAAATTGGGTGGCTGAAGTTCAAGAGGAAGCAATAGATGACATGAACTGTTCCTTGTGGCCAAAGGTTGGAGCTACAGGTAACCTCAAAACTTTTGAGATGGAGAGGGCAAGTCACTATAGAAAAGGGGAATCTTTTGGGGGATGTCATCACTTTTCTTTCTTCTGCCTCTAGGTGGTAACCAACAGAGATACCCAGGAAACCTTGTTATGTATTGCATATGTGTTTGAAGTGTCTGCAAGTGAGCATGGAGCTCAACATCACATCTACCGGCTGGTGAAAGAATAAGACTTGGGGATGAAGGATGAGAAGAGCCAGGCTGTGTGTTTCCAGGGAAATTAGGGAGATCTGGTCTATGCCTGAAGTTCAGAATCAAGAAGAGAACATTTCCCCCCTTCCCAAGAACAAACATAATTCCCTAACCTCAAATAAACTCAAGATATTACGTATTTTCAGAGGAATGTGGTCTGGCTGTGTGAACAGAGGGAAGGGGCAGGGAAAGAGATCTAGGAGACGAAAGTGCAATTTATCTGGGAGTTGTGGTGGGGTGAGGAAGGAGTCACACATTCCTTATGTGTCATGAGCTATTTTGAAGCCATGATTCCAGTCTGCCCAGCTCTCCATACCCCCCTTGAACCTTCTGGACCTGCTGATTTACCTAACCCCCCTCCCAGTCATTTCTTGGACCAGATGAGTGAAGGCTTAGGTATCACCATGGAAGAGTCAGAGCTAGAGAAGACCTTATTTTATAGGTGGGGAAACCGAGGTGTAAAGAGACCAATGATTTGTCTCCATGATCATAGATAGTAAACAAAGCTGAGATTTGAATTCAGATCTTTTGACTCAAATGCTTTCTCCCCATACCACATTGCTTTCCTATGTATCCATGTCCTGAAGAAAGGCCACACTAGTGTAATGGTCTTTGTTATACTTGAATATTTGCCCCTGTGCATACAATTCCATTTCATCCAGAGACTGGCACGGGAAAACAAAAGTAAAGTGAAAGAAAGCTGTGGTGGGGTAGGTTTGGGTAGGATAAATAGTAGGGTAATAATAGAGAACCTTCCTTAGCCTAAGTATATATCCTCCCCCCTTTCCCCAGGAACATTAATTTATTCAAAAAACATTTATCTAGTGCTTATCACATACAGCACTAGAGGACATTCAAAGTTTAGATAACACTGCCATCTTAGCTAAAGATCTTTCCCTGATGGAGCTTGCATTTTGGTGGGTAACTGAGACCAACTTCTGCTCTGCCCAATGTTACATGATAATTGCCTTAGTTGCAGAATGTATCAAGTGAGGTTTATGGGGAAGGTTGCTACTTACCACCAGGGACTCAGGGAGAGTTTCATGGAAGAGAACACATTTGCTTAGATAGGAATTAAGTGGATAAAGGAGAAAGGCCATTTATGCAAAAGACACAGCATGAGCAAAGGCACTGAGGTGGAAAAGTTCTTAAAGAGGCAGATAAGAGTCTGTATTGACTGGGGAAATGGAGACTATTGAAGAAAATGACAAGAAACAACCTTTGAAAGTCATGGTGAAATCACAGTGTGGGAGGCTTTAAATGCCAAGTTAAGGAGTTTATACTTTAGACAATGAGAAGCTACTGAAGAATAAAGAAGTCACCCAACTAGCTAACATCTTCCCTGTTTCATTTTTCCTACCAGTTAAAAATAGGCCAATTTTATTTTTTACAAAGTTGCTTATTTTTACAATATTGTATTATAAATTATTCTGATTTTGTTCACTTTCCACTGCATAATTTCATACAAATTTTACCAGGTTTCTCTGAAACCAGCTATTGATTTCTTACAGCACAATAGTGTTGAATTTATTTTATTTTAAGGGGTATCCTCTTACAAAATGAAATCCAGGTGAAAGTTCCTTGATTCCAACTCAAAACCTCAAAAAGCTTCCCAATTAGGGAAGCATCTGGGTGGGACAAAGCAGGTGGGGTATATTTCTATAACCCCAGGGCATCGGGCAGTTCTCCGAGTTATCAAAACATTGCTACTCTCCTCTCTTGTTTTGGGGGCCTCTTGGGATTATGGAATTTAGAACTGACATAAAAGAGATCATAGTTATTTAATTTAGGGTTTGTTAATTTTATGTGTCATAGACCCCTTCAGCAGCCTGTTAAATGCTATGGGCTTAGAATAAATGTTTTTAAATGCTTGTGTTTTTAATGCAATAATGTTTAAATACATCAGACTTGAAAAGGGAGTCTAATATATTAAAATTTGATTCTCACAATTTTTAAGAAAAAATAAGTTTCTGGAGTTTTAGTGGGGACTATTTTAGAAATAAAGACCCTCAGGTGACTCTGAGCAAAATTTATATTAAGAAAGATGTTTTACTAGACTATAAATTCTGACAATAAGAGCAAAGACTACACCTTATTTCTCCATATTTTCTTATAACTGACACTCAGCCCACACTTAATAGGGCATTTGATAAATGAATGGGGTCTGGTCTCTGCTCTCCCTCAGGGATGCTGTGGTGACCCTTTGCTGCCACCTTGTGGCTTTTACCCCAACCCTCCCTCCCTGGCTCCCCAGCAGAGAGCAGGAAATATCACAAAGGATCATAGGATTTTAGAGTAAGGGGCTTGGGGACCATCTGGTGCTTATTTTGCAGAGGAGAAAAGTAGAACTCCAGGGAATTCAAATCTCTTGCCCAAGGTCACAGTTCAATGACCTAGCTAAGGCTAGATCCCAGATCAGAAGTTTATTCAGAACTTTGCAAGGTTGTTGTGAAAGTGCTTGGTAAAGACTTTGCAAAGAATGTGCTTTATAAACTGCAAAGCACTACACAAATAAAATTGTTTTTTCTACAAGTAAGGCAATGAGCTCTGTCCTAGGGACACAAAGGAGATTCGGGTCCTGTCCAATAAAGTTCTGGACATCATTTATAGCATCTTAAAATTTTAAAAAATTTTCATAATTACAACCTAAAGAGAGAGAAAAATGCAATTACTCTTACTTTGGCTTTGCAGATGAAAAATAGGTTTAAATACAGGTCAAGCAAACCAACTAGGTCACCTAGCAAATGATAGTTTCGGAATTCATCTTCTCATTTCATAACTTTCCCCACTGTATTTATTGGTGCACTATCATCTCCAGAGTTACTAATGATCATTATCAAAGCCAATGATTTCTCAGGTCTCATTCTTCTTGACTTCTCTTCAGCCCCTGACACTATGGACTAATCACTTCCTTAATACTTTCTCCAATTTGGGTTTTCATGACATTGCTCTTGGCTTTCCTTTTAGTGACCTGGCCTCTCTTTAGTTTTTCTTGCTTCATCATTAATCCTGTCCCACTCCCATTCCCCTATGGTTCTGTCTTGGATCTGCTTCTCTTTCCAGAATTTCTCGTTTGTCTCACCAACTCCTACTAGTTCATCTTTCTGTTTCCAGCCCGAGAACCAGACTTGCATCACCAACTGTATATTGGACATTTCTCCTTTGCTATCCCAGATGCATCTCACACTCAACTTATTCAAAACAGATTTTCCCCCAAGTTCTTCCCTCTCTCTAACCTACTAAGAACAACGCCAGTTTTTATAGCCACCCAGTTTTAGTTTTGGAGTCATCCTTAACTCTTCACCAACTCTTATATGTGATCATTTGCCAAGTCTGGTTGATTTTGCCTTGACAACATCTCACAAACCCATCCCCTTCTCTACATTCATACTACTTCAAATTCTAATCACTTGTCTTCTGTACTATTATAATAACCTCCTGATTGGTTTCCTTGCCTCTGGTCTTTCCCCTTTCCATGCTATCCTTCACACAGGTGCCAAGTGATTTTCCTAAAGCACAATTTAAACTATATCACTTAACCATTCAAAAAGTTCCAGCGGCTCCCTATTGCCTCTAGGGTAAAACACCATTTTGAGCATTTGAAGCATTTTATAATTGGACTCCAATCTACTTATCCATTTTTTCTTCCCCCTCTCTTTCCCTTCCTTTTCTTTCTTTCTCCCTCCCCCTCTCTGTTTCTGTCTCTCTATGTGTCTGTCTCAGTCTCTGTCTTTGTCTCTGTCTCTGTCTCTGTCTTTCTCTCTCTGTCTCTGTCTGTCTCTCTTCTCTCTCTGTCTCTGTCTCTCTCTCTGTCTCTCTTCTCTCTGTCTCTGTCTCTGTCTCTCTCTGTCTCTCTCTCTGTCTCTCTCTATCTCTGTCTGTCTCTCTCTCTCTGTCTCTGTCTCTCTCTATCTCTCTCTCTCTCTGTCTCTCTCTGTCTCTCTCTCTCTGTCTCTCTGTCTCTCTGTCTCTCTCTCTCTCTGTCTCTGTCTCTCTCTCTCTCTCTGTCTCTCTGTCTCTGTCTCTCTGTCTCTGTCTCTGTCTCTCTCTCTCTGTCTCTCTCTCTGTCTCTGTCTCTCTGTCTCTGTCTCTCTCTCTCTCTGTCTCTCTCTCTCTCACTGTCTCTCTCTGTCTCTCTCTGTCTCTGTCTCTCTCTGTCTCTGTCTCTCTCTGTCTCTCTGTCTCTCTGTCTCTCTCTCTGTCTCTCTCTGTCTCTCTCTCTCTCTCTGTCTCTCTGTCTCTGTCTCTGTCTCTCTCTGTCTCTCTCTCTGTCTCTCTGTCTCTCTCTCTGTCTCTCTCTGTCTCTCTCTCTCTCTCTCTCTGTCTCTCTCTCTCTCTCTCTGTCTCTCTCTCTGTCTCTGTCTCTCTGTCTCTCTCTGTCTCTCTCTCTCTCTGTCTCTCTCTGTCTCTCTCTCTGTCTCTGTCTCTCTGTCTCTCTCTCTCTCTCTGTCTCTCTCTCTCTGTCTCTCTGTCTCTCTCTCTCTCTCTGTCTCTCTCTCTCTCTCTCTCTCTCTCTCTCTCTCTCTCTCTCTCTCTCTCTCTCTCTCTCTCTCTCTCTCTCTCTCTCTCTCTCTCTCTCCTAGGTCTTTATCTGTTTATCTGCACTGGTTACTTCAGGAGAAAAACACATAGTATCTACCCCTAGAGTTTCTAGTCTAAGGCCAAAATTATGTGGCAGAGATGCTTACGTAAAGAATCTGTAGATGTTTGCACTGATACTAAGTATCCAAATAAAGCAAATCACATCTTTATGTTGCAGGTAAGTAAAGAATGGCATATTTTAAGAGTCATTTCCTAGAGATCTGTAATGGATCTTATAGTGATATATTAAGGAAAGCGCTTTGTAAACTATAAAGTATTTTAGAATATAAGATTTTATTATTGAGTCCAATTAAATTTTACAGATAGATAAAATGAGGCTCATAGAGGTTCTAAGGTACTTTGTCCAAGTCATTACAGGAAATTCATAACAAAACACTTTGAGGTTGCTGGCAGGAGAAAGGGTTGCCTGTAGACTAAAAAAGACTTTGAAAAACTGGAGAGTATCCAGATCAGGAAAACCAGGAAGGTGAGATAGAGAGACTGAATAAAGAAAATGATGGTATTTATTTAGCTTGTTGTCCACTAGAGTATACTACAGACCAAATGGCTAGAAAAGATTAAAAGTCAGATAAACAGATTATAAGCCTAGTGCAGAGGCATTATATAGTAGTGGTGGTGGGAGGGAGTTGTATGGTGCTTCAATTATCTAGCCAGCTGTTGGAAACTTTTGGCAAAAGAAAAGAAACTAATAGAGCAGAAAAACTAAATTATTTGCTTGCTGTAATGATAAGTTCACCAATACCTGTTTTTCTGGATCTGATTCTGACCAAGAATTGCTTGCTGAAGGAGAAATGATAGGAATCTTTGGAAGGGATGGGTAGGTAGGAGTGTAATAATAACCAATCTATTTGGGGGCATTTATTAGAGAAGAGAAATCTGTACTCTATATTTTGGGAGAGTATATATTGAAGATGTCAGAAAATTTAGGTAGGCCTAAAATTCTGCAGGTGAAGTCGATCAATGAAGATTTATTAAACACCTACAAATGTCAGACACATTGTATTAGGTCTTAGGCATACAGACAAAAAGAATGAAAGAATTTTTTTAGATTTTTGTTTTCAGTTATAAATTCTGTCTTAATTCCTCTCCCACTCACTAAAAAAAAATATATAATTTCCATTTTGTGTGTGGGTGTGATATACATGTAATATGATATGTATATGCATCCAAAACCTTTTTACATTAGCTCACATGGTTTTTAAAAAGTGAAAAAAAAAAAAAAAGCTTCATTATAACACTCAAAATTTATCACTTATTTCTAGAGGAGGATAACATTTTTCATCATGAGTCCTTTGGAATTGTGGAATATTGTATTGATCAAACTAGCTAAGTTTTCCACAATTGATTATTGTTACAATATTGCTATGTATAAAATATTGTTGCTTCCTTTGCATAAGTCCATAAACTCTTTCTAGGTTTTTCTGAAACTATTCCCTTCATCATTTCTTAAAGCACAACAGTATTTCATCATAATTATATACTTTGATTTGTTTGACTATTCCCCAATTAAGGGTCAAGTACTAAGTTTCCAATTCTTTGCCACCACAAAAACACCCCAAACTTGATATAAATATATATTTTTTTAACACGAGAAGGTCCTGGGTTTATTTATTTATTTATTTTTTAAAACTTCTTTGGGTTACATTATACACAATAACAGCAAGAATGTGAAATGATCAACTATGAAAGATTTGGTTCTTAGTGGTTCAGTGATCCAAAGCAATCTCAATAGACTTTGGACAGAAAATGCCATCTGCATCCAGAAAAAGAACTATGGAGACTGAATGTAAAACAACACATGCTATGTTCACTTATTTTTTTCTGTTTTTTTTTCCCCCTCTCCCATGGTTTTTCTCTTTTGTTTTGATTTTTTTCCTCCCAACAATGATTCATAAAGCAATGTGTATTGAAAATAAATAAATCAACCTAAAAATAAATAAATAAATAAATAAAATCTCTTTGGGGTACAGACCTAGTAATGGTATTGCCAGATCAAAGGGTATTCTGTTTTATGCCATGGTTCCAAATTGTTCTTTAAAATGGTTAAACCATTTCACAGCTCTACCAGCAGTCTGCCTATTTTTCTACATCAATTCCAGCATTTGTCATTTTCCTTTCTGTCATATTCACCAATCTAGTATGAGGTAGAGAGCTTAGAATTGTTTAATTTGCATTTCTGTGATTATTAGTGATATAGAACATTTTTTCATATGTCTATTGGTAGCTTTGGCTTTTTCTGAAAACTGCCTTTTCATATCTTTTTATGATTTATCAATTGGGAATGACTTATATTTTTAAATAATAATAGATTTATCAAAATACATGTAAAGATAACTTTCAATACTCACCTTTGCAAAACCTTGTGTTCTATATTTTCTCCCTCTCTTCTCCCCTAAACAGCAAATATGTATAATTCCTCTAAACATAATTCCACATTTATCAAGCTGCACAAGAAAAATCAGATTAAAGAAGGAAAAAATAATAGGAAAAAAAAAAAAAACAAGCAGGGGCAGTTAGATAGTACAGTGGATACAGTGTTGGCCCTGAAGTCAGGAGGACCTGAGTTCAATTTCAGCCTCAGACACTTAACACTTCCTAGCGTGTGACTCTGGCCAAGTCACTTAATCCCAATTGCCTCAGCAAAAAAAAAACAAAAACAAAAAACCCAGCAACAACAAAAAAGGTGAAACTACTATATTGTGATCTATCTTTAGTCCCCATAATCCTGTCTCTGGTTAAAAATGGCTCTCTCCATCACAAGTCTATTGGAATTGGCCTGAATAAGTTCATATTATTTTATAAATTTGGCTCTTTTCCTTATATATCTAAGGATATATATTTTCCTTATATATTTTATTAGAAAAACTGCTACCTCAGTTTTCTTGCTTCTAATTTTGACTGCATTGTTTTTATTTGTACAAAACCTTTTTGATTTAATGTAATCAAAATTTCCCATTGTACTTCCTGTGATCTTGTCTATATCTTATATGGTCATGAATTCTTCCTTTATCTGTAGATCTGACAGGTGACTATTTTTTTCATGCTTCCCTAATTTATTTATGATATTACCCTTTATGTTTGTATCAGGTATGCATTTTGAATTTGTCATGGTGTATAATGTGAGATAGTGGTCTGTGCCTTGTTTCTGTCAGACTTCCTCATTTTCCCAACAGTTTTTATTGAATAGTGTGAGTTTATGTTTCAATAGCTGGAATCTTTGGGTTTATTGAACACTAGGTTACTCTGCTCATTGACATTTATATTACTCTGTATCTAATATATTTCTTTGACTAATTGCTCTATTTTTTAATCTTGTTCCAGATTGTTTGAGATATGGCACGGCTAGGCCGCCTTCCTTTACTCCCCCCCCCCCATTGATTCCTTTGATATTCTTGAATGTTGTTGATATTTTTTTCTAGTTCTATAAAATAATTCATAATTCTTTGGTAGTTTGATTGGTATGGCACTAAATTAAGTAAATTAATTTATGTAATGGTGCCATTTTTACAATATTGATTTAGTTTATTATAAGTAATTAATATTTCTCCAGTTATTTAAATCTGTCTTTATTTGTGTGAAGTGTTTTGTAATTATGTTCATATAGTTCTTCTGTGTGTTTTAATGGATAGACTCCCACTTTTTTATGCTTTCTGCAGTTATTTTAAATGGAATTTCTCTTTCTATCTCTTCTTGCTGGGAGCAATTATTACTATCAAAAAGCTTACATTTTATTTGGGGAGACAACATGTACACATAGAAGTATGGACAAAACAAATATAAAATTAATAAAAAGTAATCAGTGAAAGACAGCCTTAGCACTTGGAGATATCAAAAAAGCCTTCACATAGAAGTTCTTGAGCTGTGTCTTGAAAAGAGGAATTTGATGAATAAGGAATGCATTTCAGATATGAAAAATGATCTGTAGGAAAGCACAGAGATGAGAAGTGGATTACCATGTGTGAGGAACAGAGAAAAGGTCATTTTGGCTCTACTGAAGAATCTGGGTGGCAGCTAAGTGATCAAGTCTCTGGTCTGGAGTCAGGAACATCTGAATTAAATTCTGGCTTCAGACACTTATTAACTGTGTGACCTGAGCAAATCATTTAACCTGTGTTTGCTCTCAAACACTGGAGAAGGAAATTGCAAACTACTCCACTATCTTTGCTAGGAAACTAACTTAAAGAGTCATGAAGTATCTGACAAGGCTGAATGACAGAACAATAAAAATGTGGGAATGAGATTGGAAAGATAAAGGACAAGTTGGGAAGGATTTTAAAAGCTGGAAAAGTTTATGTATTTTATCTTAGAGGGAAGTTATATCATGAAAAATATGAAGCTCCCAAGAATGAAATTCCTTAGCATAAAAACAAATTATTTTACTGAGGAAAAAAAAGGAAGGATTTTGTGCACCATCATGCAAAGGGGTTACATGACTTGCCCAGGGTCATATAGCTAGTAGTCATCTAAGATTAGAATTAAACTCTGATCGTGATCATTCCAGGTTCAGTGCTCTATGCATGATGATGGCACTTAGTTGCTTTCACATCCTCCAGTACTGCTCATCTCTGACCAAAAAAACCCCTTACTTCTCAGATTCAAAAAATTATAGCTAAGCCTCAGTTATATCCATTTCAGAATACCCATTCCAGGCCATTTCTTGAGTGAACCATTTTCATAAACCATCATCCTGTATCCCTTCATGGCTAAACCCTTTGAGAGACTTCTGCAATTGATGCTTCCATTTCTCCTTCTCTAACTTCCTTCTAAACTCTAAGCAGTATGACTTCTAATCTCATCACTCAACTGAAGTTGTCCTTTACAAAAGTAATCAATGATCTTTTAATTGCAGAATCTAATAATTTTTCTCTATTCTGATCTTTGAATTCTCTGTAGCATTTGACACAATCTTTTCCCTCTAAATATTTTCTCCTTTAAGATTTTATGACATTGCTCTCAAATGGTTCTCTTTTTTGGTCTTACTGCTAAGACAAATACTATCAAGCTCAGTTTCCCTTGCTAGTATTTCATGTGATTCATTGACTGTGGGAATCTCCCAAGGCTCTCTCTAGGGATCCTTTTTTCCTCTATACTTTCTCCCTTGTTGATCTTATCAGTTTTTGTTAGTTCTATTATCATCTCTAAGGAGATGGTTCTAGGAATGAAATATCCAGTCTTAGTATCTCTGTTGAGTTTTCATCACACATCTCCAACTGCCTCTTGGACATCTTGAACTGAATATCTTATAAACATCCCAAAATCAACTGGTCCAAAATAGAACTCATAACCTTTCCACCCAAATCCTTTTACTGTCAAAGAAAGCACCACTTAGTCATCTGCCATTCCTTAATTCCTCACTATCATTCATCCCACATATTTGTTACATTGCTAATTCTTTTCTACCTTCATAGTTTCCTCTCTCTCTCTCTCTCTCTCTCTCTCTCTCTCTCTCTCTCTCTCTCTCTCTCTCTCTCTCTCTCTCTCTCTCTCTCTCTCTCTCTCTCTCTCTCTCTCTCTCTCTCTCTCTCTCTCTCTCTCTCTCTCTCTCTCTCTCTCTCTCTCTCTCTCTCTCTCTCTCTCTCTCTCTCTCTCTCTCTCTCTCTCTCTCTCTCTCTCTCTCTCTCTCTCTCTCTCTCTCTCTCTCTCCCCCTCTCCCTGACCCTCCCTTCTTCCCTCTCTATCTCTGTCTCTCTCTGTCTGTTTCTGCCACTGTCTTTCTCTCTGTCTCTATCTGTGTCTCTCTTTGTCTCTGTCTCTGTCTTTTATCTGGACTTCTGCAATAAAGACTTCCAACCAGTCAATTCTCTTGCCATTCCATTACATACTTTGCCAGTAATTTTTCTAAAGCATAAGTTTAACTTTTATCACTACCCGCCTCTACCGCACTTGTTTCTCTCACTGCTTCTGCTTAATGAGCCCCAGAGATTCCCTATTACCACCTAGATAAAATATAAAGCCTTCTGATATTTAAAGATCTTCATAACCTGGCCCCTTCTTGCCTTTCTGACCTTCTTATACCTTAAACCTCTCCACAGACTTTGTGATCCAGCTACAGTGGCCTATTTGCAGAACATGACACTTCCAGCTCCCTGCCTTTGCATAAGTGGTCTCTATGCCTTGAATGCTCTGCCTCTTCTTTGTTTCACTGACATCCTTCAACCCTCAGCTGAAGCCCCACCTTTTGCTGGAGAACTTTTATGGGGGACACAGCTACTAGTTCCATCCCCTCTAAGACTATTTTCATTTTCTCTGTGTATAGCTTATTTACATGTCTCTCCAATCAGAATATATGTTCCATGGGAGGATTAAGTACATTCTCAGATCATTATGACCTCAAACTTTCCCCAAATAAGAATTATGAGTGAGATTTCATGAGATAGATTTCAACTATCTCCACCATCTAAGATATCAAGCACCCTAAAGTGATCATAATCAATGAGTTAATAGTAGAGATAATATGCTCATTTAGCAGTCCCTTATCCTTTAATGACCACATGCTGGTAGGATTGTTAAAGTCGACCCTTGGCCTTATAACAGAGTTGAACTCTTCCCTTACTCCCTCTGTACTGTATTAACAAGCCTAATGATAAACCACAAATTCTGCCTGCAATCTGGAGAAATGTAAATGTAAAGAAAAAGAAATTTGAACAATACAAGACTATTCTGCAATCACCAGAACTCTCTATAGGGAATAGAATAATCTATTCAGAATTTTAAGGGAGATCAGGACAAAACCTACCTGCAAAGTGACATACCCTGAAAACCTAAAGCTGACAATTAATGAAGGAAAAAAAAATGAATTCAAAGAAGCAGGCATGGCAATCTCACATTCAGACAAAGTAAAAACAGAACAAAACAAAACAAAACCAAATTAATAATAAAAAACCCCTTCTCGCAACATAGAGATAAGCAAAGAAATAATATGCTAAAAGGAACCTTAGGCAATGTCAATATTAAACTTCAATGCTCCAAATGCATTTAAATTTGTAAATTAAAAAATAGCTGAATTACAAGAAGACATAAATAGTAATATATTAGTGGTAGGAGATTTTAATATCCCTCACTGCTTTTGAAGAACACAAATATAAATAAAAGTGAAAATATAGAACTAAAGAAACTGTTAAATTCTTAAAGGGTTATCTATGAATTCTTAGGGTATCCAAGACCCTTTCAGAAGGTCTTCAAGGTCAGATATTTTTATAATATGACATTATTTGCCTATTAAAATAACTTTCATTTTCCAACTGCATATCTCTGTGAGGCCAGGTTTTCTTATTCAGATTTCATTTTCTTTATCCAGATTTTTTCTTTATTCAGCCAAAATAACAAAAATTGGATGCAGAAGTAGATATGAAAATCCATTTGTCTTTTAGTAAAGAGATTTACATAAATGCTACTCTTCTTATAAAATGATTTTTCTTTTTGGAAAATATAGTTACGTTCATAAGATGTTATTTATATTAACATGTAATGTTAGTTTTGTTATATAAGATGTTATTTATGTAAACATGTAATGTTAGTTTTGTTATTTTAAATTAATATTTTTAATGTGCCCATTTAAATTTCTAACAGCAAATATCAATAGATATAACCCACTTAAATGAAAGCTCTTTGGGGTCCTCAATAATATTTTCCATCTTCAGTGATGATACCTTATTCTTTCCTAATGGTAAAATCCTGTGTTTAGAGATTACAGAGGAAATCACTACTTTCTAGAAGCCACCCATCCCATACCCAAGCTGTACCCAGTAATCTGGAATCACATTATTTTTTCCTGCCCAACTTTACACATCACCTTTGGAAATACAGGTCTCTTAAATCACTCTGCACAGAGGTCTCTGCAAATGCACTGAATTGCTTTAGCTGCAGTACCTTTAGGTCAAGGATTTTTTTTGTTGCTGTTTAGGACACAGATTCATAAATTGTGAGAGTCTAGATAGAGACAGGCTAAAAGGTAAACCTAAGTTACTGCTTACCTTGCAGTTTTTCTTCTCTTTCATTTTTTCTTTTATTGGACACCAATCACTAAAGTCGTTAGAGATGAGATGATGCAACTGTAGGACCCACATAAAACCACCAATTATTCTATATAAAACTGCCACCTAGTATTCTAAGTCAAGGGGAAAAATCTATAGAGTCTAGTGTCACAACTATGGAGTAATCCTTCAATGTCTTCAAGGAAACAAAGCTGGCCCATTTGATTAAATATTGAATTCTCTATCCTTCCAATTTTTTTTCTGGTATCATAATTGCATCATGGTTATTTGTCTCTTCTGCATTCATTAGATAAAAAACAGTATCACCTTTGAAATGAGGATTACAAATTTAGAAAGAAGTTTGGAAAGCATTACTACAATTATCTGACTATCCTTGGTGAATCCCTAAATCTATCATCATACTTTGGTTGCTATAGAGTTTTTTAAAGTAATAAAACATTGAAGTATATTTTGGAGGGGTCTGAGATTATTCATTGCATTTAAAAGTGTTTTGGGTCACGTAACATGCCTTATTATACCAGATTGGAACAAATGGGATTGAGGTCTCAGATTCCTGAATGTTAAGAAACAATACAAGCTTAGAAGCTGCATAATTGAACAGAATTCTCAGTGTGTGCCAGGACAAACATTAATATTGTTTAATATGATAAATATGATCACCAATGGATGACTTCCTGGATCCTGAAAAAGCTAGGACCTGAGAGCTTAATTTTAAGAGATCACAGGATCACTATGATAAAATAATAAATTACAGCAGAATATGAATATTAAATCTTTCCTTGAATAAGTTGAGCAATACAAAGAGTAATTAAATCCCTCTTTATTCCTTTAGTTCAAAAATGCATAGGCCAAATCCTTATAATTTCAAACCCCATACATATCTGTTTCCAGTTGGTGAATGTGAGAAAACACTGACCCCAAATGCCTCCTCCTACTAAACAAAACATAGACTGGGGGTGAAACGCACAAAATAGGTGGCTCTTCTTTAATATCTGTTTCAAGGAAAATAATATGAAAACTACTTTCCCAAATTTATTATTTTAGAAACCCATCTTAAGGTCAAGGAAAAACAACCCTTTAATGAGGAGCCAAGACATGTTCTTCTGGCACAAACATTTCTTTATTCCTAAATCTATGTTTTTGATGTTTCTGAGTTTCACTGATATTCATGGGATCATTTTCTACTAACAAAAAGTGAAAGAGGTTCACAGATCACCTAAGTTAATGATATTCATGTAGATTTTAGATCAGCGTTTTGATTGTGAAACATCTGAAAATCAAAATGTCTCAGTTCAAAAACTCACAAAGTCCATTTTATTCATTTATGTAAATTTATTTTAATCATGGCGGTCCTGATTTAAAGACATATTCTCAGACTTTATTAGTGAAGAATGATTCATAAGTTCATCTATTTCCTTCATTTTTTTCTTCTCTTTCCTCTTCATTTTTTGGGTCTGGGTTTTTTTCTCATTCCTCTCTTCTCAGTCTTGATATTCCTTTTTGTTTACTAGGTCTGCAAATTATACCATTTTGATCATGTTTAATTGATTCAAAATCTCATTTATTTTCTTCTCTACTGTTAAAATTCCACCTCTTTTTGTCTATTAAATTCTGTCTATCCACATTCATGTCTGCTATATTCTTCAGGTTAGACCACAGTACATATGGCTACACATTGTTCATTTTGTTCTTGGTTCTCACAAGATGTGCACAGTTCACCATCACTTTCTTTGAAATGTCTTCTACCCTCTCCCTGGTGTAACCCTAAATGCCAAATATCTTCTGGCCAACCATGCTTTATTAGATCTTCAGTTTCATATTTATCCTTTCCCATACAAATAATATAACAGATGAATCATCATGGCTGGTGAAGTAGACCACCATGTCATGGGAGCTTCAGGTCAAGCTTTGCTCCAAGACAGGAATTTAGAGTGACATCCAGGAAGCAGAACCAAATCTATGCATCAGTCAATCTGTCAGTCCTAGTCCTTGATAATACTAAGAACAAAAAGTCTGAGAACTGCTACATTAGAGAAAATAGAGCTAAAAAACATGTGGTATCTTCTCGAAGGGACTACAAAAGAATTTGCATATTTCTCAGAATCAAAGGAAATTTTACCAAAAATTGGTTGTATATTAGGGAACTGAGTTATTATATATAATATAATACATTTATATTATATATGTTATATATAAGTAAATAATGTATACTGTAGACCTTAACAAAATGAAATTAGCAATCAGTTCGGGGTACATAAACAAAAGAGGCAAATATATATGGAGACATAAACTCCTAAATAAAAAGAACATCATATAAATAATCAAAATTATGTGAAATATTTAACATATTGGATTACTTTCTGTCTAGAGGAGGAGGTGGGGGGAATAGAGTGAAAAAATTGGAATACAAAGTTTTACAAGGGTGAATGTTGAAAATTATGCATATATTCTGAAAATAAAATGCTTTAAAATTATGTGAAATAAAATGGTGATGATGAAACAAAAGATCAAAATTTCTAGGATGCAGCTAAAATAGTTCTCAGAGGAAAATTTATGTCCCTAAAACATATATTAACAAAATTTAAAAAGCAAAGAATTATTGAGGTAAACTAATCCATTAATAAATATTTATTAAGCTTCTATTATGTGCCAGGCAAAAGACAGTCTCTGCCTTCAACAGCAAACATGTATATATATATATATATATATATATATATATATATATATATATATATATATATACATACATATATATTTAAAGCAAGCTTTATACAGAATAAATAGGAAATTATTAGGAGAGGGAAGACACTAGAATTAAGAGGAGTTAAGAAAGACTTTAGTAAAACAAAGGATTTTAGTTGGGACTTGAAGCCAGGAGATAGTGAGGAGGAAAAGCATTCCAGGCATGGGGCATAGCACAAAAAATGCTTGGAGTTCAAAAAATGGAATGTCTCATTTGTGGAATAACAAGAAGGCCAGGCTGGTGGTTCCTTGCAGAAAGAAAGTAGGCAAGGAGTGAGGCTGTGGAAAAGATAAGATGTGTTTTGAACATGTTCAATTTGAGATGTATATGGAGTATCCAGTCTGAGATGGCTGAAAGGCTACTGGAGATGTGAAATTAGAGGTCGACTGAAAGGTTGGGGACAGGATAAGTACATTTGAGACTGATCAGCCTATATCCATGGGAGATGATGAGATCACTAAGTGTAACAGTATAATAGGGAGAAGAAATGAGGACCCAAGACAGAATCTTGAGGGACAGCTATGGTTATAGGGTGTGATCTCAAGGAGGATCCAGCAAAGGAAACTAAGAAGGAGATAGGAGGAGAACCAGGAGAGAGTGGTGCCCTGAAAAACTAGAAAGAGGAGAGGGTGATCAAAAGAATCAAAGATGAAGAGAGAAACAGGATTGAGGTAAGATTATTTCATCTGGCTACAAAGTACTCTTTAAAAAAATAAAGAATAATAAGAGCTGGGAGAATAGTCATTTCTCATAGCTGGCCTACACCAATGTAAGAAAAGGGATGACATTACCAAGATTAATTTATATTTTTGATGTGATACTAATCACATTATCAAAGGAATACTTTACATAATTCAATAAAATAATTTAAAAATTCATTTGGACAAAAATGTTAAGGGAGATAATGAAATGAGGTAAGAAAGTAGAAAGAATAGCATTTCTAGATATTGACAGTATATTGCAGTATATTGATTAGTTTTATAGATTTTTTTCTCTTTATTTTCTTTTTTTATCTTTAAGATTTTATTATTGTTATTGTTATATAATGTGGTAGAAGAGGGAAGACTATTGGGAAATTTTAGGTGATATAAAGAAAAACAAAACATGAATAAAATTTGTTTTTTGAAAAAAGGATATGTGCTTTTTTAGGATAAGGACCATGTTTTTGTCTTTTTATCCCCACCACTTAGCATAGTGCCTGGAACATCATAAACATTTAACAAATGTTTGTTGATTAACTCTTGACTAACTGATTTAAGATTAGAATAGAACTAACAGAAAAGAGGAAATATAAAAACAAGCCTCAGGCTTGCCAAATCAAGATTTGTATTTTAAATGCCTTGTGCTCATGTCTACATGGCACCTGGGTTGGGACACAAAGCAAACTATCCCTTCCCACCTCTTAGGGGAAACAACTCAAAATAGTCCTGAATATTTATACCAAGATAAGTTCTAAATGGTATAAAATAATTTCTATGTGACATAGCTATCAAAGGTCATATCACAAACAAATTAGGGGAGCAATCTGGATTTGTTGTTCAGTCATCTTCAATTCTTCAAGGACTCATGGATGGATGTAAGTGGGATTTTCTTGACAGAGACACTGGAGTAGTTTGCCTTTTCCCCAGGGGATTAAGGCAAACAGAGGTTAAGTGATTTGCTCAGTCATTTAGTTATTTAGTCACTCAGAGATGACAAAGCTAGTAAGTGTCTGAGACTGGTTTCAAACTCAGGTCCTCTTGATTCTAAGTCTAGTGTTCTATTTACTGAGTCATATAACTGCCCTCCAATTTGTAGACACGAATATATGACCAAGAGTTAGAATCACAAAATGAAATGAAAATGAAAAGCCTTAATTGAATACAATTTTAAAATATTTTTGTACAAACAAAATTAATGCAACTAAGATTTGAAAGAAAATAGTTTTCTTTTGGCAGTAACTTTCTTATTTCTAAAATATATGAGAAATTGATTCAAATACATTAAAACAAGAGCCATTCCCTAATTGATGAATGGTCAAAAATATATGAACAGGCCTAAGGAATAAATCAGTTATCAGTAACTATGTAGAACAAAAATTTGTTCCAAATCACTAATAATTAGAAAAATACAAAATAAAATAACTGAGATTCTACCTCACATTAATCAGACGAGAAACATGACAAAAGAGGAAAATAACACGTGTTAGAGAGACTGAGAGGGAACAGGTATGCTAATGCATTGTGGGGAATTCCAAATTGGTTCAATCTTTCTGGAAAGCAATACAGAACTATGCCTTTGGACTATTACTAAGCTTGTATCCTTCTTCAAAAATGGTCCTTTTTGGAAATGAAAGAGGACAACAACCTTATACCCCAAAGAGATCAAAGGAAAAGGAAAAAGAACCATATGTACAAAAAATACTCATGGTTATTATTGAAATGATAAACAGATAAAAACTTATGGGGTACCCATCAATTAGGAAATTGCAGAAAAATTTTTAAAAAGAAAATTTTTAAAAAAGGAAAAAAGGAAGTTGTTGAACAAATTATGGTTTATGAATGTAATAGAATATTATTTTTCTGTAAGAAATTGCAGAAACGATACTTTCACAGAAACCTTCAAAGAGCAAAGAAACAAGAAAGACTGAGCAGAAATCAAATAATTTATACAATAACATTTTAAAGACAATCTTCTCTGAACTCTGATCGACACAATAACCAACCATCATTCTAAAGGACTGTAAAGGACTTATAATCATGAGACCTAATTCCAACAGAGAGATGAACTCAAGATAAAGAATAAATCATATATTTTTAGACACGATTAATGGAGAAACTTGTTTGTGTGGCTGCCTATTAGTTTCTTATTTTACTTCTTTTAATTAACAAAAAACCAATTTTATTTCTCTCCTACTTCCATGTTATTATTTTTGTTTTATTTTTAAAACAAACCTTTGTGAAAGAAAAAAAATATATCAAAACTATAAATTTCTGACTGAAATTATTTTTAGCCAAGCATTTTTAGTTTGAATGTTCAAAGGAATGTACAAAGTTGTATAATTTTCGTGGCCTCTGACATATGTCTCAACTACAAGATAATTTGAGATAACCTTTATGGGAATTTTCAAGGAGGGAAAAGCTCACAATATGTAAAAATTCAGTTTGGAATGAATAACCCCAGATTATTCTCTACTCAGTTCCTTCCTAGATCATTTCCTTCAAGGATTGAAAAGGGTTCCTCCCTTTGATCCATATCTGAACAAAGAACACAAAAGAGGGCATTGCCCTGAATGAATCATGATATCCATCACTTCTTGTAGATGAGGAAACAACAATCTTACTTGGACAAGGAGTATGTTTGGTTGTCACCATAATCTATTTTCCTAAAAAAAGCCTTAGCTTTTTTTCTAAGCACTTTCCTAAAGGGAAAATTTCAAAACTGTCTTAAACTGGTTGATATCGTTTCTTATAGTATGGTTTCTTATAGTATAATAATATTTCACTGCCTTCATATATTATAACTTAGCCATTTCCCAATAGGTAGCCATCTTCTTAGTTTCTAATTTTTTGCCACTACTAAAAGAACTGCTATCTATATTTTTATACATATAGCTCCTTTTCCTCTGAGGATAGGCCTAGTAGTGTTATTTCCAGGTACAAGGTTATGAACTCTTAAATCAGTGTTTAAGATATAAGTTTGAATTGCTTTTCAATATGGCTGTACCATATTGGTTCAGCTCTCTCAGCATGGAATAAATGTCTGTTTTCCTATAGTTCCTTCAACATTTGTCATTTTTCCATTTTTTTTTTTTTTTAAAATCAACTTTGCCAATTTGATGGGTTTGAGGGAGAATCTCTGTCAATTTACTTTGCATTTCTCTAATGATTATGGCACAGCATAACTTAAATATTTTAATTTACCTTGGATTTTTATTTTGAAGAGGTGGCAGAAAGAAAAAAAAATCAATGCTTATTATTTTTTTAAAGAAAGCTTTTTTTTTTAAAATATCCAAAATAAAAATAAAAAGCTTTTAACAAAAAAGTCACATTTCTTAAATATATGAGCAACTGATTCAAGTGTATAAGGATTAGAACCATTTTCAAATTGATAAATGTTCATAGAATATGGAATATATATATATTTATCAATTTGAAAATGGTTCTAATCTTTTTTTTTTTAAATTTTTTTTATTATATATATATATATATATTTTATAATATTATCCCTTGTATTCATTTTTCCAAATTACCCCCCCTCCCTCTATTCCCTCCCCCCGATGACAGGCAATACCATACATTTTACATGTGTTACAATATAGTCTAGGTACAATACATGTGTGTGAATATCATTTTCTTGTTGCACAATAAACATTAGAATCCGAAGGTACATGCAACCTGGGCAGACAGATATTAGTGCTAACAATTTACATTCACTTCCCAGTGTTTCTTCTCTGGGTGTAGCTACCTCTGTCCATCATTGATCAACTGGAAGTGAGTTGGATCTTCTTTATGTTGAAGATTTCCACTTCCATCAGAATACATACTCATACAGCATTGTTGTTGAAGTGTACAGTGATCTTCTGGTTCTGCTCATTTCACTCAGCATCAGTTGATTTAAGTCTCTCCAGGCCTCTCTGTATTCCTCCTGCTGGTCATTTCTTACCGAGCAATAATATTCCATAACCTTCATATACCATAATTTACCCAACCATTCTCCAACTGATGGACATCCATTCATCTTCCAGTTTCTAGCTACAACAAAAAGAGCTGCCACAAACATTTTGGCACATATATGACTCTTTCCGCTCTTTAGTATTTCTTTGGGATATAAGCCCAATAGTTGCACTGCTGGGTCAAAGGGTATGCACAGTTTGATAATTTTTTGGGCATAATTCCAGATTGCTCTCCAGAATGGCTGGATACTTTCACAGCTCCACCAGCAATGTATCAGTGTCCCAGTTTCCCCACATCCCCTCCAACATTTGTCATTATTTGTTCCTGTCATCTTAGCCAATCTGACAGGTGTGTAGTGGTATCTCAGAGTGGTCTTAATTTGCATTTCTCTGATCAGTAGTGATTTGGAACACTCTTTCATGTGAGTGGATATAGTTTCAATTTCTTCCTCTGAGAATTGTCTGTTCATATCCTTTGACCAGAAAATGGTTCTAATCTTTATACACTTGAATCAGTTGCTCATATATTTAAGAAATGTGACTTTTTTGTTATAAAGCTTTTTATTTTTATTTTGAAGAGGTGGCAGAAAGAAAAAAAAATCAATGCTTATTATTTTTTTAAAGAAAGCTTTTTTTTTTTTTTTTTTTTTTAATAAAGGAAAACAGTCCAGAAGCCAAAAAGGAAACATACCCTAAGGATGTGGATACTCCCTTTTCAGGCTTAGTTGCCTATAAATCATTTCTAAGCCAAGCACTTTAGAGCTGAGTCATTCTTGGGGGAAAGCAGGCCTTGAAGCTCCCTTATGCTTGAAGAAAAGCTAGTAGAGCCTCAGCTCCACAGGAAAGTGCTTGTTGAACAAATTATGGTTTACGAATGTAATAGAATATTATTGTTCTGTAAGAAACTGCAGTTTAACCTCTCCTTCTAAAAGGTCTACCTTTCTCCACCAGTTTCCCTATTTCCACAACTGCCCAATGATTTTTCTTCACTTTCTCTTATGATAAAAACCTTCAGTGACTCCCCATTTTCTTTGATAAGGTACAAACTCTTTAGTCTGGCATTTGAAACATCTCACAATCTGGCTTCAACTTTTCATTCTTACTGTGTTTCATATTACTTCTCTTTCCATATTCCATGTGCCAGCCAAATTATACTGCTAGTCCTGGACTTGACATGTTGTCTCTTGCCACTCCGCATTTCCCACAAGTTGCCCCCCACACTTGGAATGCATTCCTCCACCTCACCCTTTTAGAATCTTAATTTTCCTTTAAGGTTCAGCTCAGGTATTTCCTCCTCTATGTAGCATTCATATTTCCTACATCATCTTGTTTGGATTTCTTTTGTCTTCATGATTTTCTACTTTGTGTTATCTGAGTAAAGGGTGAATTTAGTCCTGCCTTGTCAAATAGAATGTAAGCAAATTGAGGGTAATTGTTGTGTAATTTTTAAAAGTCTCTGTATCTGTTGGGACTAGCAATCAGTGAGTCAATAAACAATTAAGTACTGGGAATATAAAGAAAGGCAAAAGAAATTTCTGCCTTTAAGAAGCTCACCTTCTTAAAGTTTCACTGGGAGAGGAACAAGTAAACAAAAATATTTACCAAAAACTGTATAGGATAAATAGGATAGTTTAGAGAGTTAGAATTAAGAGGGACTGTAAAAGGTAAGATTTTGTGTAGGGCTTGATGGAAGCCAGGAAACAGAGATGGGGACAAAGATCATTCCAGAGTTGGGGGACAATCAAGAAAATGTCTGGAGCTTGGATTTCAGAAAAACTTGGAAAGATGTAATAAACTGATGCTATGTGAAGTGAGCAGAATCAGGAGAACAATGTACAAAAAAACAGCAATGTTGTGTGATGATCAACTATGATAGACTTAGTTCTTCTAAGCAATACAGTGATCCAAGAAAATTCCAATAGATTTGGAATGGAAAGTGACATCTATATCCAGAGAAAGAACTATGGAATCTTAATGCAGATCGAGGCATACTACTTTCACCTTTTTATTTATTTGTCATTAATATTATTATTATTATTATTTTTTTTTTTTTGCAAGGCATTGGGGTTAAGTGACTTGGGTCGCACAAGTTTGGAGTTGAACTCAAGTCCTCCTGATTCCAGGACTGGTGCTCTATTCACTGTACCATCTAGCTATTCCTATTTTCACCTTTTTCAATTTTTTTTCTTTCTTGTGATTTTTCCCTTTTGTTCTGATTCTTCTTTTACAATGTGACTAACACAGAAATATGTTTAACATAATTGTACTTATATAGTTTATGTCAGATTTTTTTGTTGTCTTGAGGGGGTGAAGAGGGAAGGGATGGAAGGAAAAAAAATTGGAGCCCAAAGTCTTACAAAACAAATGTTAAAAACTATCTTTATATGTAACTGGAAAAATACTATTAAGTGTAAAAAGAAAGGAAGGAAGGAAAAAGAAAGAAAGAAAAGGAAGGAAGGAAGACAAGAAGGAAGGAAAAAAGGAATAAAAGAAGGAAAGATGGAAGGAAGAAAAAAAACATAGCTTTTTGTGCATATTTGTTTACTTGTTTCTCTCTCAGTAGATGGTGAGCTTCTAAGGGCAGAGATTTTCTTTCTTTCTTTGTATCCCCATTGTTCAGCACAGTGCCTGGCAAATAGTAGGGCTTATTATTTGCTTATTGATTGATTAATTGCTAGTTCCAATAGATACAGAGATTTAAAAAATTATCCTCAAGTTGCTTACATTCTATTTGGTAAGGTAAGACTAAATTTACCATTCACTCAGATAACACATAGTAGAACATTATGAGAACAAAAGAAATCCAAACAAAATGATCTAGGAAATATGAATGCTACATAGAGGAGGAAATACCTGAGCTGAGAGATAGAGTGTCTTATTTGTGTAATAGCCAGGAACCCAGTGACATTGGATGGAAATATATATATTAGGGAGTAAAGTATAAAAAGTCTGGAAAGAGGGGGTAAGCTAAATTAGCACAATGGTTTACACATATTAGGTATTTTATTTACTATATGAAATAAGTTAACATGTAAAACAAAAGCTTTATAAGGCTTTCTAGTTATATAAAGGCTAGCTATTATTTTATATTTTTGTTGAATTAGGTTAATAATAGCCTTTTTTATAGTGTTTTACCATTTACAAAGTACAAAATATTATTTTATTTTATTCTTATAACACCTTTTGAGAAGGAGGTACTATTATTATTTCTGTTCTATAGATGGGAAAACTATGGAAAACAGAGTAACAACTAGAGGTAGAATTGAAGACCTTTGAGATCACAAGGGTGAGATTCTCCTGACTACAGTGCCACCTAACTGACCATTCACTGCCTTTCTCATCTTAAATCTTGATGATTAGGACCAACTAGTTGGCACAGTAGATGCCACAGTAGACTGGCCCTCAAGTCAGGACCTAATTTCAAATCTGGACTCAGACATTTGATATTTCCTAGCTGTATGACCTTGAGTAAATCATTTAACCTGGATTACTTCACCAAGGAGGGAAAAAACCCCCAAAACAACTGTAAATTATTTAGAAGTATAAGGCTTAATATTTATCTCTAATAACTTTTTAAAATTTTATTTTATTAGTATTTTTCCAATTAATTTCTCTCTTCTCCTTTCTTCCCTCAATGAATCATTTTTAAAAGGAAAATACCTTTATAACAAATATATATAGTCAAACAAAACAAATTCCCTCATGGATAATTTCCATACATATATATATACACACATATATATGCACACACATATACACATATAGATACATACACATAGATACACATGCACAAATATACACACATACACATAGATATACTTGTGCAAATACACACATACATCTACACATGTACATGTATGTATATATGTATCTATCTATATATATGTAATACACATATAATTCTGCATTTTAAGTCCACCACTTCTCTGCCAGAGTTGAAAATAGCAAGAAAACCTTTACTATTGATGAGGAACAGGATGGTGAAGCAGCTTTCTTGTCTTCTCATTGAAGCAGTCAAAGAATACTTGAAAGATGCTTTGTCACTCCTGACACCCACATAAGTAGCCTTTGCCCCCTTCAAAAGTCTGAAATGGCCATGTTTCTTAATAAAGGAGGAGAAATATATTTAGAAGAGTTACTTGGAGGTCCCGCACACAAAATTCCAAATTTTAACTCCATCTCTGCAGCAAACTGTAAATTCTTTGAAGTACCATGCTACACCAATTGATCCCCTCTGGTTCTGATCATCCTGTATCAAATACAAGCAACATGCCCATATTACATCTAATCCTTCTTATTTCTAATCAACTCATCCCACATCCCACTGCAATAGAGTTCCCTCATGACCTAGTTTGACTGATCCTAGGTCATTGATCCAGGATCCAGGATCATTGGCAACCCCTCCCCCCCTTATGCTGCCTTCAGTCTTCCTCCTAAACCACTGAACTTTTAAACCTACCTTCCTTCAGCATTCTTACTCTTACCAAATTCCAGGATCTGTGCTTATTCAGTTCAATTCAATTAAACTGAAATAGAAATAAACTTTTCTGAAATTCTAATGAAAGTGATTATTTGCAGTGTGTTTTGAAGCAAGTCACATTACTTTTAAATCTCAATTTTTTCATCTGTAAAATTAAGCAGTTGAATAAAGATCCCTTCTAACCCTTATCAATATCCTGGGACTCTACTGTGGATTTAATTGATAAGAAACTGATTCTGTAATAAATGGTTGAAATGCTTTAAACCAGGGATAGAAGACATGTTCAAACTAGCTCTCCTAATTGGGAAGAAACAAATACAAGTCAGGGCACAAAAAGAATCTATATCCTGATTACTCGAATTTGAATCTCAGAGCTTTATTCATTGTCTGGAAAACCTTGAACAAATGATTTTCCCTTATTAGATCTCAGTTTCTTCATTTATAAAAATGAGGCAATAAAACCAGCTAATGTCAGAAGTCCCTTCCATCTCTAAAATCATATTATCTTTTTTTTTAATTTACTTTTTTCTGGGATACTTAAAAAAACTAATTTAGGCTTAAATACTTAGGTGATATAATGAGAAGACAGGACTCAATGGAAAAGATCCTGAAGTTGAGGAAAGATTGAAAGCAAAAAGAAAAGGGCACAGCAGGAGATGAGATGGATAGCATCATGGAAATAGTGAATGTGCACTTGGACAAATTTCAAGAATTGAATTTTTTGATTTTTTGTGACCTCATGGACTGATAATTGAATGACTGAATAACAAAATGGGGCACACCCCAATTTCAACTTCATGCAATTTGTGCACTGGCCACGAGGTGGTGCAATTCTGCAGGTGATTTAGTATCTCATAATCTTTTGTAGAATTCATCCCAGAGTGGTTGAAACTAAATTTTTTTCATCATTGTGCTTGTCACTTTAAATAGCATTTAGGGATTTTGAAGGGAAAATTTGGCAATTTTATTGCTAACCTGAACTGTTAGGGAATTAAATAATTCTGAGAGACTCAAGGAAAACCAAAATTAGGAGATTTTAGGACTTGTCTCTAGAAAGTACTATTTCTGGTTATACTCCAAATAGATGGATACCTAGACCAGTCTTAAAAATTTCCTGGATGGAAATGATGTTACTTCCAATACCATGAACTGATGTACTTTATGCTGTTGGCAATCTTATTCTTGTGTCCAAAGTAAGTACTATTATCTTCAATGTAAATAATTTCCTCAGGATTTTATGTGTTTAAGGAGGACTAACACCTCTAGTGTGAGGGCTTGCTGAAGCGTTTTTCAGGGCTCTTCATGCACTTTAGGGTGTACCTGTCACTCAACTCACACCTGAGGACTCCAAGAAGCTATATCACATACAGTGGCCACACTCCAGTAAAACCCATTCAGCAGATTGGCTAAACCAGGTCAAGGGTAAGGCCTTAAATCCCTCAGTGAATTAGGGGGATGTCTATTCCAAGCATGTGAAGACATCCCTCTAGTAGGATAAGCAGATGGGGACAATAGTTCCAATAGTTGAAATAGGTAGTGTGTAGCGCTCAAAGCCTGTTCAGGCATTGAAGACACAAGGTCAGCTATTGGTGGGCTATTACCTGTTGTTAGGGGACAGGTCAATTCTCTGAGAACTTCCATAATTGTGGGTCATAGCATCTGAAGGAGTGGCAGGGCAGCCTTTGCTGACACAGGTGTTGTGGACTGGGAATGAGACAAAATTGAAGGCAGGGGAAGAGCCTCAGTCAGAGAGATCAGAAAACTGCAATTGCCTCTCAGTCTCCTTGTATCCTCCTCTCACAAGAGGAGATCCATTATGGGTTGGATTCTCCAGCAGCCACTGTCAGGTGAGTTCCCCTGTATTCCAACAGCTCTCCCATGTATTCCGACAATCAGTGGTATTAGACTTTTGTCATTTGATTTTGATGACTCTTGAAGAAAGAATGAGGTTGATGATGACTTTGTACAATTCTGCCTCATTTAAATCCAATTCACACACATTTCAAGACATTACCTCATGATGTCATTGGTCCTCTTCAAAAACAAAGGATGATTTAAAAAATGAATGTTCAAAATTGGTTTAAGTGTAATTGAAGAAAAGGAAAATACTAAAAAACAAAAGATGAACAAGTAATTTCCTTTAGTTAGAGTTTTAGTGAAGTTGTCAAACCTTCCTTATAGATAAAATGTCACCTCAGTATTTCTATATTGAATAAAATCAAATGCTTTTCTTGAGCATTTGTGAATGTGAAGCTCTACATTTGGTTTAAAAAATCAGATGTATTTATGTTATCTGGATTTAGACACTATAGTCAAATCCTTCTGGACCTTAATTCTGCTATCTGGAGGGATTAAACAGATTGAAATGTCCATTTCCATTTCTTTCTTAAAAATACATTTTATTTGTTTTGGTTATTTTGTATTTGACATATATCATCAACCATGATATGCAAAAGAAAAGGATGAATGTAATAAATTCAACATGTTATTTACAAAGTTGTCTGTTCAGTTGTATTTCTGAATCTTCTTTCTTCTGTACACTTTTTTTCTGGTGAGAGTCTTAAATTTTTTTTTTTTTCTACTGTATACTTTTAAAAGATGCCACAACAACCTTTTTATATTTAGAGAAGATCTGGAGTTAAGACATCCCCATTTCAAATCTGATCTCAAATGTTTATTATCTGTGTGATCTTAGGAAAGTCATAACCTCTCTCCTTCAATTTCCTCATTTGTAAAATAAGGATAATTACACTACCTGCATCACAGGGATGTAGTGAGGTTCAAATTAAGCAGCATTTGTAAGTGCTTTGCACAATTTAAAAGTGCTACAAGTGCTAGTGATATTTTTTTTTTTTTTGGTCTCCACTGATTATTTCTCTCCCTCTCTCCTAATTCTGACCCTTCACCCCCATTAGTCATGTCCAGAAATGTACAACTTGACTGCCTTTGATTCCCACCTTTCTGCCAAGGTATTGGTATCAATATTGATCCTCTAGAGTAGTTGGAAATTATATCAGATATCTTAAATCTTTCAAAGTATTTTTTTTACAATGAGATAGTTATTGTATAAATTGTTCCAATTCTGCTCACTTCATTTTGTATCAATTTATGTCATCCCAGTTTTCTCTAAATCTATCTCTTTCATCATTTCTTATATTTCATTAAATTTTGTTATATTCACATACTATAACTTGCTCAGTTGTTTTCTAATTGGTGGGTACCTCCATCCTAATTTCTAGTTATTTACTCTAGTAAAAAATATTGCTTTTTTTTTTTTTTAACAAATAGGTCCTTCCTAAAAATCTTTCTGCCTAAAAATATTCAATTATTTAAGAAGAGGATGGTAGAAAACTTGGCTTTATTGGAGTTTATATGAAAAAGATTTAAGGGCTTTATTGGATGGCAATTTCTGGAGAAAAATAATATTGAGTGAATAAAAAATAAAATAAAATGAGTGAATGTGTTGTGGTTGCAAAAAAGCTAAAGTAATCTTTGAATTAATTCAAGGAATATTTATTGAATACCTCCTATATAAGATATCTTGCTAGGTACTAAATTAATGGAATTATAAAGCTCACTTCTCTCTCAGCTCTATCTCTTCCAATGTTTCTCTCAGTTCCAGCAACATTCTCCTCTCAAGAAGCTCTTGCTCTGTGGATTCCCTCCTCTGATTTGTAAGTTTCTGTCCTAGACCACCATTTCAGGAAGTTCCCAAGGTCATTCATGCTCACTTTTTTCTTGAATCTATCCTGGCTCTCATGATTTTTTCTACCTTACCCTCCCACGCCTGTTCTGGAGTCTTTCTGCATATCCCCTGCTCCCTTTTATCTGTTGTCTGCTTCCATTAGAATGTAAGCTCTTTGAGGGACTCTGCCCCCCTCTCCACCCCAACACTTATGGTATTTTTTTTCCCCAATTACATGTAAACATAGTTTTCAACACTTGCTTTTATAAGAATTTGAATTCTAAATTTTTCTCCTCCTCTCCCCAAGATGGCAAGCAATCTGAAAGAGGTTATATATATACAATCATATTAAACACATTTTCTTATTAGTCATGTTGTGAAAGAAGAATAAGAATAAAAGTAGGAACAAACAAAAGAACAACAGCAACAAAATAAAAATAGTATGCTTTTAATCTCCATTCAGAATCCATAGTTCTTTGTCTGGTTATGAATAGCATTTTTCATAATGAGTCTTTTGAAATTGTCTTGGATTATTGTATTGCTCAGAAGAGCTAAGTCTATCATAGTTGATTGATGTGCAATGTTGCTGTTACTATGTACAATGGTCACCTGGTTTTGCTCACTTCACTCAGCATCTTTCCAGATTTTTCTGAAATCCACTGCACATCATTTTTTATAGCATAATAGTATTCCATTACATTCATATACCACTTAATATATCAATTTCCCAATTGATAGGCATCCCCTCATTTTCCAATTCTTTGCCAATATAAAAAGAGCTGCTATAAATATTTTTGTACATGTGGGTCTTCCCCCACTTTTTTTGTGATCCCTTTGGGATATAGACCTAGTAGTACTATTGTTCGATCAAAGGGTATTCATAGTTTTATAGACTTTTAGGTATAGGGACTGTCTTTTTTGGTTTGTATTTGTATCCTTTGCACTGTGCCTAGCACATAGTGCTTGATAAATGCTTTCAAACAAAGCAGAATAAAAATGTCTGATTAAAGTCAGGGATTTACCTGAGCTCTCCCAAACTCCTCTCCAAATAAATTTAAAATAAAGCTTCAAATCGAATTTTAGAGCAGCAGAACCAATAAAAGATTGGAGTGAACAATGTCAAGTGGATAGAAAATGGATTAAAAACAAGAATCCTATAATGGTGTTTACAAGAAATACACATGAAGTGGATTCACACACAGAGAATAAAGATAAAAGACTGGAACAGAGTCTACTATGTTTCTGCAGATATAAAAAAAGTAAGAGTAGCAATCATGATTTCAAACAAAACAGAAGCAAACAGATCTAATTGGAAAAGATAAGCAGGGAAACTACATTTTACTAAAAGATCACCTTAGACAATGAAGTAATATCAATATTAAACATATATGCAATAAATGGCATAGCATCCAAATTCTCAAAGGAAAAAAGTGAATTGTGAAAGAAAATAGGCAGTAAAACTATACTAGTGAGGACCTCTACTTTCCCCTCTCAGAATTAAATAAATGTAACAATTCCTCAAAAATTCTTTTTTTCTTTCTTTCTTTTTTTTTTTTTTTCCCCCCCTGAGGCTGGGGTTAAGTGACTTGCCCAGGGTCACCCAGCTAGGAAGTGTTACATGTCTGAGACCAGATTTGAACTCCAATCCTCCTGAATTCAAGGCTGGTGCTCTATCCACAGCGCCACCTAGCTGCCCCCGATTCCTCAAAAATTAATTGGAAACTAAATAATTGAATCCTAGAGAATCAGTGAGTTAAGAACAAATCATAGAAACAATGTTTTCATTAAAGAGAATGACAACAATGAAAGACATACCAAAATTTATGGGATGCAGTCAAAGCAGTACTTAAGGGAAAATTTTTATCTTTAAGCATTTACATCAATAAAATAGACAAAGAGTAGATCAATGAATTGGGTATGTAATTTTTAAAAAATTAAAAAAACAAAACCAAAAATGGAAAAAATTAAAATCTAATTAAATATTGAATTAGAAATCCTGAAAAATCAAAGGAGAGATCAATAACATTGAAATTAAGAAAGCCATTAAATTAACTAGGAACTAGATTTATGAAATAAATAAATAGATAAACCCTTGGCTAACTTGATTTTTTAAAAAGAAAAAACTAAATTTTCAGTATCACAAATGAAAAAAGTGAATTTGAAATCAAAGCAATTACTAGGAACTATTTTGCCTAATTATATGCCAATAAATTTGACAATCTAAGTAAAATTGATGAATATTTACAAAAATATAAATTGTCCAGATCAACAGACAAGGAAACAGAATACTTTTATAACCCCATTTTAGAAAAACAAAATAAACAAGTCCTAAGAAAAAAGCCCCAGAGCCATATGGGTTGATTTTTACCAAGCATTTAAAAACAATTAAATACAATACTACATAAACTATTTGGAAAAATAGGCAAAGAAGGAATCCTACCAAATTTCTTTTTAGGCACAAATATGATACTGATACCTAAGTCAAGAAGAGAATAATAGTATTCTATTACATTCATATACCACTGCTTGTTCAATTATTTCCCAATTGATGGGCATCCCCTCAACTTCCAATTCTTTGCCAATACAAAAAGAGCTATTATAAAGGAAAAAGAGAAAGACAGAAAGAGAAATGCCATTTAAAATATCTATAGACAATATAAAAACCTTGGGAATCTACTTGCCAAGATAAACCCAGGAAATACAGGAACACAATTACAAAACATTTCCACACAAATAAAGTTAGATCTGAACAAGTAGAAAAATAATAATTGTTCATGAGTAGGCTCAGCTAATATAATAAAAATGACAATTCTACCTAAATTAATTTACTTAGTGCTATACTAAGCAAACCACCAAAAACTATTTTATGGAGCTAGACAAAATAATAACAAAATTTATCTGGAAGATCAAAACTATTAAGGGAATTAATTTAAAACATGAAGGAAATCTGACTTAGCAGTGCCAGATCTCAAACTATATTACAAAGCGGCAATCATCAGAACAATCTAATACTGGCTAAGAAATAGAGTTGTGGGTAGATGGAAGAGATTAGGTGCACAATAAACAGTATTAAAAGTCCATAGTAACCTAGTTTACAGGTTTTGGGGACAAACACTTAACACTTGACAAAAATTCCTGGGAAAACTGGAAAGCAGTTTGGTAGAACAATAGGTATAGCCCAACACCTCATACCATAAGGCAAGATAAAGTCAAATTAGGTACATGATTTAGACATAAAGGGTGAGATCCCAAGAAATTTAGGGGAGCATGGAATATCTTATGGATAAGAGGATTTATGACAAAATAAGAAATAGAGAGCATTTTGGGAAGTAAAATGGATGATTTTAATTACACGAAATTAAAAAGTTTATGCACAAGAAATCCAATGCAGCCAAGAGTAAAAAGAAAGGATAAAATTTTGGGGAAACTTTACAGCAAATTTCTCTGATAAAGGCATCATTTCTCAAATATATAGAAAAACTGAACCAAATCTATGAGAACACAAGTCATTCTCCAATTAGCAAATAGTCAAAAAGTACAAATAGGAAATATTAAGAAAAAGAAATCAAAGTTATTTATAGTCATATGAAAAATGGTCTAAATCACTTTTTCTCCCTTTTTAAGTTTAATATTTCCAATTAAGTTTAATATTTTACAATTACATGTAAAAATTGTTTTTTACATTTTAAAAATGTTGTTATAAATTCTTTCCTTTTCGGGTACATCTATAGCAATCTAATCTTTGACAAACCCAAAGATTCCAACATTAGGGATAAAAATTCATTATTCGGAAAAAACTGTTGGGAAAACTGGAAATTAGTATGGCAGAAATTAGATATGGATCCACACTTAACACCATATACCAAGATAAGATCAAAATGGGTCCATGATTTAGGCATAAAGAGGGAGATAATAAATAGATTAGAGGAACAGAGGATAATCTACCTCTCAGACTTGTGGAGGAGGAAGGAATTTATGACCAGAGGAGAACTAGAGATCATTATTGATCACAAAATAGAAGATTTTGATTACATCAAACTAAAAAGTTTCTGTACAAATAATACTAATGCAAACAAGATTAGAAGGGAAGTAACAAATTGGGAAAATATTTTTAAAAACAAAGGTTCTGACAAAGGTCTCATTTCCAAAATATATAGAGAACTGACCCTAATTTATAAGAAATTAAGCCATTCTCCAATTGATAAATGGTCAAAGGATATGAACAGACAATTCTCAGAGGAAGAAATTGAAACTATATCCACTCACATGAAAGAGTGTTCCAAATCACTACTGATCAGAGAAATGCAAATTAAGACCACTCTGAGATACCACTACACATCTGTCAGATTGGCTAAGATGACAGGAACAAATAATGACAAATGTTGGAGGGGATGTGGGGAAATTGGGACACTAATACATTGCTGGTGGAGTTGTGAAAGAATCCAGCCATTCTGGAGAGCAATCTGGAATTATGCCCAAAAAGTTATCAAACTGTTCATACCCTTTGACCCAGCAGCGCTACTACTGGGATTATATCCCAAAGAAATACTAAAGAGCGGAAAGAGACATATATGTGCCAAAATGTTTGTGGCAGCTCTTTTTGTTGTAGCTAGAAACTGGAAGATGAATGGATGTCCATCAGTTGGAGAATGGTTGGGTAAATTGTGGTATATGAAGGTTATGGAATATTATTGCTCGGTAAGAAATGACCAGCAGGAGGAATACAGAGAGGCCTGGAGAGACTTAAATCAACTGATGCTGAGTGAAATGAGCAGAACCAGAAGATCACTGTACACTTCAACAACAATACTGTATGGGGATGTATTCTGATGGAAGTGGAAATCTTCAACATAAAGAAGATCCAACTCACTTCCAGTTGATCAATGATGGACAGGGGTAGCTGCACCCAGAGAAGAAACACTGGGAGGGGAATGAAAATTGTTAGCACTAATATCTGTCTGCCCAGGTTGCATGTACCTTCGGATTCTAATGTTTATTGTGCAACAAGAAAATGATATTCGCACACATGTATTGTACCTAGACTATATTGTAACACATGTAAAATGTATGGTATTGCCTGTCGTCGGGGGGAGGGAATAGAGGGAGGGGGGGTAATTTGGAAAAATGAATACAAGGGATAATATTATAAAATATATATATATATATATAATAAAAAAAATAAATAAAAAAATAAAAAAAAAATTAAAAAAAAAAATTCTTTCCTTTTCTTTCTTCCTTACCTCCCTCCTCTCTGAGACAGTAAGAAATTTGATATAGGTAATCATGCGAAACATTTCCATATTAATCATATTATAAAAGAAACTGATGAAAAAAATAAGAAAAATAAAGAAAAAATTTAAAAGTATGCTTCAATCTGCATTCAGACTCCATCAGTTTTTTTTTTTTTTTTTAATAGAGGTGGAGAGCATTTTTCTTAAGTCATTAGGAATTGTCTTGGATTATTGTATTGCTAAAATAGCTGAATCTTTCATAGTTGATCATGATATAATATTTTTATTTATTTTTAATAATGGATTTTAAAAATTATTTTAAAAAATATATGCAAAGATAGTTTCCAACATCCATCCTTCCAAAACCTTGTGTTCCAAAATTTTCTCTCTCTTCTCCTTCCCTAGTCAGCAATTGATTCAATATAGGTTATACATGTGCAGTTCTTGTACACATATTTCCACATATATCATGCTGCACAAGAAAAATCAGATCAAAAGGGAAAAAATAAGAATAAAATCCAAGCAAGCAAATAGCACAACAACAAAAGTGAAAATACTATGTTGTGATCCACATTCAGTTCCCATAGTCGAATGATTTTTTATAGTAAAATAGTATTCCAACACAATTATATGCCACAAATTATATGTAATTTCCAATTTTTGCCATCACAAAAAGAGCTGTGACAATTTTTTTGCACATATATATATCCTTTTCCTTTTAAAAAAAATCTCTTGATTAATACCAGTTCCAATGATCTTGTGATGAAGACAGCCATCTACACCCAGAGAGAAGACTGTGGGAACTGAGTGTGGTTCACAACATAGCAGCTTCACTCTTTTTGTTGTTGTTTGCTTGCATTTTATTTTCTTTTTCATTTTTTCCTGTCTGATTTGATTTTTCTTATGCAATAAGATACTTCTATGAATTTTAACATGTTTAACATGTATGAGACTACCTGCCATCTACAGGAGGGAGTAGAGGGAGGGAAGGGAAAAGTTGGAACAGAAGTGATTGCAAGGGACAATGTTGAAAAATTACCCATGCATATGTTCTGTCAACAAAAGCTATAATAAAAAATTAAATTAAATTGTATGCATATATTGGATTTAACATAATTCTAAATTATTCATGCATATATTTTGAAGATAAAAACCTTTAATAAAAATTTTTTAAAAATTTATTTGGGATACAGATGTAGTAGTAGCATTTCTAGTTCAAAGGGTATGCACAATTTGTGTTCCAAATTGCTCTCCACAATGGTTGAATCAGTTCACAACTTCACCAACATTGTTTCAGTTTTAGAGCATTAGTGTCTCAATTTTCCCACATCCTCTCCAACATTTGTCATTTTTTTGGTCATACCGTATTTGACTATTTGATACATGTGAGGTGGTATCTCAAAGTTGTTTCAATTTGTATCAGTAGTGATTTAGATAATTTGTTTCATATGATCATAGATAGCTTTGATTTCTTTATATGAAAATGCCTGTTTATAAACTTTGATCATTTATCAATTGAGGAATGACTTGTATTCTTTGTTTTTTTTAATTATTATTATAGTTTTTATTTACCAGATATATGCATGGGTAATTTTTCAGCATTGACAATTGCCAAACCTTTTGTTCCAACTTTTCCCCTCCTTCCCCCCACCGCCTCCCTCAGATGGCAGGTAGACCAATACATGTTAAATATGTTAAAGTATAAATTAAATACAATATATGTATACATGTCCAAACAGTTATTTTGCTGTACAAAAAGAATCGGACTTTGAGATAGTGTACAATTAGCCTGTGAAGGTAAATAAAAATGCAGGCGGACAAAAATAGAGGGATTGGGAATTCTATGTAGTGGATCATAGTCTAATGACTTGTATTTTTATAAATTTGTCTTGGTTCTTTATCAGAGATACTTGATGTAAAAAAAAAATTCCCAACTACTGACATTCCTTCTAATCATGGTTGGATTGGCTTTGTTTGTGGACAACCTTTTAAATTAATATAATCAAAGTCATTTATTTTACATTTTGTAATGTTCTCTCTTTGGTCATAAATTTCCCCCTAGATTTGACAGGCAAATTATTTCATGATCTTATAATTTGCTTATGGTATCATCCTTTATGTCTAAATCATGTACCCATTTTGACTTTATCTTGGTATCTAGTGTGAAAGATTAGTCTATATATAATTTCTGCCAATCTATTTCTCCAGTTTTGATGAGCAGGTTTATTTCAGAAAAGCCTGGAAAGATGTATATGAACTGATGCTAAGTGAAGTGAGTAGAACCAAGAGAACATTGTACATAAAAACAACAAGATTATGTGATGATCAATTGTGGTGGATTTGGCTCTTTTCAACAATGAGGTATTTCAAGGCAACTTCAGTAGACTGGGGATGGAAAGAGTCATCTGTATCCAGAGAGAGAACCTGATTGTCCTTATTTTTTGTTTCTTTCTCATGTTTTTTCCCTTTTGATTTGATTTTTCTTAAGTAGCATGAGGAATTTGGAAATATATTTAGAAGAACTGCACATATTTAATTTATATTGGATTGCTTGGCACCTTGGAGAGGGGGAAGAGAGGAAGAAAACTTTTTTAAAAATAATAATAGATGTTTATTTTTCAAAATACATGAAAAGATAGTTGTCAACATTTATCCTTGCAAAACCTTGTGTTCCAATTTTTTCTCCCTTCCTCTTCTTAGATAGCCACCAATTCAATATAGGTTACACATGCACAATTCTTCTAAACATATTTCCATATTTATCATTCTGCACAAGAAAAGTCATATCAAAAGGGAAAAAAAAAGAAAGAAAAAAGCAAGCAAACAATAACAACAAAAAACTTGAAAATACTATGTTGTGATCCACATTCAGTCCCCATAGTTCTCTTTCTGGGTGCAGATGGCTCTCTCATCACAAGTCTATTGGAATGGGCCTGAATCATCACATTCTTGTTAAGAGCCAAGTCCATCAGAGCTGATCATTACATAATCTTCTTGTTGCTGTGAACAATGTCCTCTTAGTTCTTCTACTCACTTCACATAGTATCAGTTCATGCAAGTCTGTTCAGGCCATTCTGAAATTATCCTTGCTGACTGTTTCTTATGGAACAATAATATTCCATTACGTTCATATACCATAGCTTATTTAGCCATTGCCCAACTGATGGTATCCATTAAGTTTCTAGTTCCTTACTTCTACAAAAAGGGCTGCTATAAGCATTTTTGTACATGTGGATTTTTTCCCCCTTTTTAAAGATCTCTAGGATACAGAACCAGGAGAGACACTACCGATCAAAAGGTATGAACAGTTTGACAGCCCTTTGGGCATAGTTCCAAATTGGAGGGAGAAAACTTTGGAACATAAGGTTTGGCAAAGATGAATGTTGAAAACTGTCTTTGAGTGTATTTGGAAAAATAAAATACTATTAAATTGCTTTCTAGTTTTCCTGGTAGTTTTTTGTCAGATAGTAAGTTCTTGTCCCTAAAACTTGGATTTTTGCATTTATCAAACACTAGATTATTATGGTTTTTTCCCACTATATATTATATATTTAATGTATTCCACTGATTTACTACTCTGTTTATAAGCCAATACCAAATTATTTTGATGACTGCCGTTTTGCAATATAGTTTGAGATCTGGTACTGCTAAACCACCTTTTTTTACATTTAACCAAAAATTAATTCCCTTGATATTCTTAACCTTTTATTCTTCTAGATGAATTTTGTTATTATTTTGTCTAGTTCTATAAAATAAGTTGTTGGTAGTTTGGTGTGATACTGAGAATATATACAATTTACATCTATCATATGTATTTATCCTATATATAACTTGTATAAACAGAATATAGTTGTTAGCATGTTGCCTGTTCCATTAGACTGTGAGCCCCTTGAGAGGAGGGACTGGGACAATATTATATATATCCAAGGCATTTAATAAATGCTTGCTGATTGATTGAACTGGAGGAGATACTGAAAAGGGTGGCATAATAGAACACAGTGTAATTAAAAGGACAGGAAAGTATTGGGACAAGACTTGAGGAGAACAGTTTGGCAATCATGTTAAATTAAAAGATAGAACTCTTTTCTATCATCTACACTTGATTCTCCTTGTTTAATGCCTGCTTTCTTACTGCTAGAAAATATATGCCCATGTCTCTCCCATCCTCAAAAAAATCCCAAAACCTTTCCTTTGATCTGTTCATCGCTGCTATCATCTCATATCTCACCTGATTTTTTTTAAAGCTAAACTCCTCCAGAAAGTTTTCTATAATAGATACCTCCTCTTCCTTCCTTTTTAATTCTCTACAATTTGTTTTCCAACCTGAAGACAGGTTTTTATCAATCCTCAATTTTTGTGTCTCTGTCTTTTGTGACATTGCCCATCACTCTCTTTTCCTGGATACTTTTTTTTTTAAGCTTTTGTGACACTAATCTCTCCTAATTCTTTTATCTGACTGCTCTGAGTCTGCTTTGCTCCAGGTTACACCCACCAACTGTGGTGTCCCACAGGGATTTTCCTGAGTCTTCAATTTTCCCTCTCTAATATTTGACTTAGTGATCTCATCTTATGGATTCAATTATAATCACCCTTCTGATAATTCTCACAATTTATCTGGTTCTTTTTGTTTATTTGTTGTTGTTGTTGTTGTTGTTAAGGTTATCAGGGTTAAGTGATTTGCCCAGAGTCACATAGCTAGTAAGTTTAAGTGTCTGAAGCTGGACTTCCTGACTCCAGGGCCAGTGCTGTTTATTTTTTCAAAATACATGAAAAGATAGTTGCTTTATTGAGAATTCAAAATCCTTCCTTCATAAGTCAACATACACTCCAGTCTTTTCAGTCTTCTCACACATTAAGCTTAGATTCAGTGACTGGCCTTTTTACTCTTTTCCCACAAGATCCTCTAATCTCCTGTTGCAGGATATTCATTGGTTGCCCCCATGAATGGAATGCTTTCCATCCTTAGGTTTGCCTCCTAGTTTTCTGGGCTTCCTTCAAATCTCAGGAAAAAAAATCTCACTTTTTACTGGAAGCTTTTCCTGATCCTTTAATTCTATGCCTTAACTCTGTTTATTATTTCATTTTTTTTCTGTCTATAGTTTGTATATAGCTATTTGCATTTGTCTCTACCATTAGTTTGAGAGCTTCTTGAGAGAAAGTATGATCTTTTAATTTTCTATGTATCTCCAGGGCTTAGCATAGTGCCTAACAGAGAGAATATATTTTAATAAATGTTTATTGACTATTGACTCAATAATGAAATGATGAATAATAATGAATGAGCCTTTGGGCTCCTTTTCCTAAAGATGTTCAAACCTCTAGCTGTGAACCTAAGTTGGGGATGGGGGAAGTTCCTAAAAGGAATTTTGTCTATAACCTAAATAACTTGAATAAATAAGAGATCACCTAAAAAAAAAAAAAAAAAAAAAGAACTCAAAGATAAAGAACCTTGCTCAAAATGACAAGGTAGTTAGTGACAAAACTTTCAGGAAGATACAAAATTCCTGCTTGCCCACACTGTAGATCTTCCCACTGCCCTTTTTTAAACCTTTTCTGTGCATTGGATTCTTTTTGGTCATCTGGGAAAGTCTTGTGATACCTTCTTAGAATAATGTTTATCTGCATTAATAATTGGAGGAAGTGCTAAATTTCCGGTAGAGATCAGTGAAAATAAAAATATATTTTTTCTAATCCCAATTCACAGACCCCAGGTTATAAGAATCCCTGCACTACACCAAGTCTGCCTTTTACTTAGGTCATCCCAACAGGGATGTTAAACTCTGACCTCTCAATATAGAAACCTGGTGTTCTTTTTTTTTTTTAATATATTTTTTTTTATTATAGCTTTTTATTTGCAAGATATATGCATGGGTAATTTTTCAGTATTGACAATTGCAAACCTTTTGTTCCAACTTTTCCCCTCTTTCCCCCTACCCCTTCCTCCTGATGGCAGGTTGACCAATCCATGTTAAATATGTTAAAGTATAAGTTAAATGCAATATATGTATACTTGTCCATACAGTTATTTTGCTGCACAAAAAGAATCGAACTTTGAAACAGTGTACAATTAGCCTGTGAAGGAAATCAGAAATGTAGGCGGACAAAAATAGAGGGATTGGAAATTCTATCTAGTGGTTCATAGTCATCTCCTAGAGTTCTTTTGCTGGGTGTAGCTGGTTCACTTAATTACTGCTCTATTGGAACTGATTTGGTTCATCTCATTGTTGAAGAGAGCCATGTCCATCAGAATTGATCACCATATAGTATTGTTGTTGAAGTGTATAATGATCTCCTGGTCCTGCTCATTTTACTCAGCATCAGTTCATGTAAGTCTCTCTAAGCCTTTCTGAAATCATCCTGTTGGTCATTTCTTACAGAGCAACAATATTCCATAACATTCACATACCACAATTTATTCAGCCACTCTCCAATTGATGGATCTCAGTTTCCAGTTTCTGGCCACTACAAAGAGGGCTGCCACAAACATTCTTGCACATATCTCTTTGGGATACAAGCCCAGTAGTAACACTGCTGGATCAATGGGTATGCCCAGTTTGATAACTTTTTGGGCATAGTTCCAAATCATTCTCCAGAATGGCTGCATGTATTCACAATTCCACCAACAATGTATCAGTGTCCCCAAAACCTGGTGTTCTATCAAGGGCTGTGTCTCATATGTAGAATAGGGGTATCATTATGTGACTTGAAGAGAGACAGAATGGAGATCTCTATATTTTTCTCCTCTGTACCCTTCTTCAAAGAAAACTTTATTTCAAGCCAGGAAGGATATCAAGCTATTGGGTCCAGAAACAAAAGAGAGAGAGAGAGAGAAGAAGAAGAAGAAAAAGAAGAAGGAAAAGGAGGAAGAGGAGGAGGAGAAGGAGGAGGAGGAGAAGGGATCAAGGGAAGGTTAGAATTATATCCATCTATATTCCCTTAAATATTATTAATCTCAAGGTGGTAGTTTTAGGGTTCAAACTAATTTCTGATTGTTACTTCATTATTCTGGGGAAAGGACCCCAAACTTAATATTCCAGACTTGACTCCCTTCTCATGAAATACCAGTTGCACAATAATACAAAATAGATAGCAAAGAAGTCCATTTATCCATAGAAGTCCATCTATTTATCCAAAGAAGTCCATTTATCATAGCAAAATACAGAAATCAGAGGAAGTATATATAGGAGAATATATATACCATACAATACAGAATGAAAGAGTTCTCTTATTGGGGAAGTTCTCCAAAGTCCCTAGTATAGCATGCTGGGGACAGTAACATGAGGAAGACAGTTGACTTCTTCCCAGTCTTTTCTTTCAGCAACCCTGAAATGGGATTATTATCTTCTATCTCTTCTCTGGAAGCCAGAACCAATGTTCAGAAACTGAAGAGCCTAAAGAGATTACATTTGAAGAAGATCCAAAGACTCTTATACTGAAGAGGAACAAACCTCTCTTTTCTTTGGCTCACTCCAACTTTGTCCTATTCCTTACCCAGGCAGAGAGCATTGATCTTCCCCAGCAAGAAGAGTCCCATACCAATGGGCTTTAGGCCTCAGGTTACAAATCAACACATCAGGTTTTTATGTTCTCAGATTCAATAGCTGACAATAGCACTAATCTACCTACACTGGTCAGGCCATAGCTGTGTTGTTCAGTTATGGGCATTGATAAATTGGGGAGTGTCCAGAGTATCTGGACACTGAAGGTCACTGAAATTACTTGCAATCCCTGGGCATGTTAAGATTGCAAAAGATTTAGGAGAAGAACGGGAGTCATTTTCAGGTATTGAGCTGTCACATGGAAGAGGGATTGGTTAGGTTTGTTCTGCTGCCTTAAAGACTAAAACTAAGGGCAATGAATGAATGAATACAGACTTCAGGAAGGGAAAGCACTGTAACAATTAGATTTCTGCAAAAGTGTTTCGGGCTGCCTTGGGATTTAGGTGGGTTCCCTCTTCACTGAATGATTGGATGTGGCTATTACAAAAGAAAGTGCCATCCATCAACTTTGTTACTTGGGAAAAGCTTTACATGGTATATCATCCTTTCCTTCCCCAAAATAGTGTAAGTGGGCGTGAAATCAACTGAAAAACAAAACAAAACAAAACAAATTTGCTTGAGGTAATATGGGTGAGAGATGTGGTGCAATAAGGTCCTTTTGATAGGGAGATTCTTAGACTCCGGGACTCAGGACACTGTGAGGCTTTGCTAGGGAAGCAAAAGAGGTCATCGGGGAGGAGCTTATCTGGGGGAAGAAACCCCCTGGTAGCTTTCTATTTAAACTAATTATTGTCTTGCAGGGAGGTGCTAAACCTCGCAGTTTCTAAGGGGATGGAGTGTAAGTGTTGAATTTTGGTTCCATGGGACAAAACCTATTTGCTCTAGTTCCAGTTCTTTTCCTCTTCTGAAAGTCCGGGTGAGTTTTCTGGGCGTAAGTGAGGAGAGCGGGGCACTTGTGGTCACAGAAAAGACTTGGGGCATGAAGCATTTCGGGAGTTGAGACCAGCTGCCCCAGGCCTCTCTGGCCTTTCACCCCTCTACCTTGCCGCTGACGTGTATAATTAAAGGCAGAGGGTTGGGAGTCCAGCAGGCTCCGGGCTTTGTTGGGTGTGCGTGTCGAGGATTCAGTTACCTACACGCAGTGTGGCTTAGCGGGAAGCTCACTGGATTTGGTATCAGAAGACCTGGATTTAAATCATGGTTTTGTTACCTGTGTGAGCACTTCGTGTTCTCCGCGTCTCAGAAATAAAGTTGGTGAGAGACTGGACTAGGAGATCGGCATCCAAAGCCCCTTTCCTGCCTACCAATCATCCTAAAACGGAGCGGCGTGAGGTCGGGACGGGGCAGGACGGGGCAAGGCGTCCCCGCGTCCCCCCGCAAGGGTGCAGTTCTCTGCAGCACCTCGGCTCATCTCCCCTTCCTCCAGAGAACCAGTCATCTTCCCCCACTGTGGAAGACCTTCCGCTCCTCCCCTGAATCTGTCCTTTCCTTCCCTTAGAAAGCCCTTCCCCTTCATTTCTCCTCCCTAGGCTCTCCCTCCTCTTCCTCCGCTCTCCCCTCCTCTTCTCTCTTCCACTCCCGGCTCTCCAGGTCTCTCCATCCCCCCTCCTCCGCGCGGGGTACAGTCTCAGCTCTAGTCCAGCCTTCCCGAGAAGGCACAGCCCCGCCCCCTCCCCGAAAGGAGCCCCCCGCCCCGCCCCCCGTTTCCACTGGCGGCGGCGGCGGCGGCTGGAGCGGGAGTCTGGGCGGCGGCTGGAAGCTTCATTCCAGCCCCCCCAACCCCCACTCCTCCGCCCGCCGGGAGGCCGGGGCCCCGGCTCGGGCAGGGCGGCGGCGGCGGCGGCTGGGGCGCTGGCCCCGGGGCCGGCCGAGCGGGCAAAGTTGTGGAGACTCCGGCCGCTGCGAGAAGGAGGGGCGGGGAGGGCCGGTGCGGGCCGGCCAACCCGGACGGAGCCTTTCCCCGGCCCGGCCAGCGGGGCCCGGACGAGGACCGGAGGGAGCGGTAGGAGAGGGCGGGGTGCCCGGGCAGGGGGAGGGGGCGCGGGAGCGGAAAGAAGGGGCGCTAGGGTCGGGAGGGGACTAGGTGCCAGGAAGGGCTAGCAGAGGGCACGGGGGGGTGAGGAAATTAGGAAAGTTTCTTAGAGAGAATGGGATAGAGGAGAGAGTTGGGAAAGTTTCGGTAATGGGGTGGGCTACCTGGGACAGGAGGCAGGGCGGGGTGCTGGGAAGCGGGGTGAAGGGGGCATGTTAGAGAGCTTGGGCCAGGAGGCAGGATGGGTGGGTGGCATGTGGGGGGAGGGAAGGGGCACATTGGAGAGCCTGGGTGGATTGTGTGGGAGGGATGTGGGGGCAGGGGGGACATATTGGAGAGCCTAAGGCAGGATGGGAGGTGGGACATGGGAGAGCCTGGGACAGGAGGCAAGATGGGGAGGTGGGACATGGGGTGAAGGAGGACATATTGGAGAGCCAGGGTGGGATGTGAGGGTGGGATGTGAGGGTGGGATGTGGGGGCAGGGAGGGGGCATATTGGAGAGCCTGAGGCAGGATGGGAGGTGGGACATGGGAGAGCCTGGGACAGGAGCAAGATGGGGAGGTGGGATGTGGGGGGAGGGAAGGGGCACATTGGAGAGCCTGGGTGGGATGTGAGGGTGGGATGTGGGGGCAGGGAGGGGGCATATTGGAGAGCCTGAGGCAGGATGGGAGGTGGGATATGGGAGAGCCTGGGACAGGAGGCAAGATGGGGAGGTGGGACATGGGGTGAAGGAGGACATATTGGAGAGCCAGGGACAAGAGGCAGGATGGGGAGGTGGGATGTGGGGGGAGGGAAGGGGCACATTGGAGAGCCTGGGTGGGTTGTGTGGGAGGGATGTGGGGGCAGGGAGGGGGCATATTGGAGAGCCTGAGGCAGGATGGGAGGTGGGATATGGGAGAGCCTGGGACAGGAGGAGGCAGGATGAGGTGCTGGGACATGGGGTGAAGGAGGGCATATTGGAGAGCCTGGGACAAGAGGCAGGATGGAGGGGGAGGGAAGGGGCACATTGGAGAGCCTGGGTGGGATGTGAGGGTGGGATATGGGAGAGCCTGGGACAAGAGGCAGGATGGGGAGGTGGGAGATGGGGGAAAGGAAGGGAAATATTGGAGAGCCTGGGGCAGGAGGCAAGACAGGGTGGTGGAATGTGGGTGAAGGTGGTCATTTCTGGAAAGCTTGGGGCTAAAGTGAAGACAGGGTGAAAGAGGGCAATTTTGGAGAACCAGGACAGGGTGGTCCTATATGGGGTGAGGGAGGAGGTAAAGTGAAGTAAGAGACAGGACAGAACCCTCTGGGCTGACTGGGGCAAGAGGCAAGAGGGGGTGATATGATGTGGAGTGAGAAATTTGGAGGGAGTCCACTTATCTTGTGAGGACTGTTGGTTAAGTAAGAGGAAAGAAACAGAAATAGGGACAGGGCAGGCCTTCTGAGCCTTTTTAAGAATACCCACAATGACACTAATATTGATTGTAAGACAGATCACATAGGATTGTAAGGAGAATAGTAGAAATATTGAGTTTCAGTGGAGTTGACTGGCCCTGAAGTTACGGGACCAAGACCTACTGAGTTGTTAGGATTCCTAGTCTAGCTGTTTTCTGCTTTGAGGAGGGTGCTCAGAGGATGACTCGTGTGTGTGTATGTGTGTGTGTGTGTGTCTTCATTTATACCTATTAGCATTTGTGCAATAGTAAGTACAGGGAGGACATACTTCATAGGAGGTTATTTTAGAGCAGTTCAAGGCCTTGGGATTTAGCCAATCAGTTTGCATTAGTTTAAAAGATTTTAAATTTAAAACTACAAAAGAGGTGGTTTTTTTTTTTTTTTTAACTTTTCCCCCATAGAATTGTGCCACAGAATGTTAGGACTGGAAAGAAACTCCAGTCCAAACTCTTTTTATGATGAAGAAATTGAGCCACAGGGAGGTTCTGTTTAATGACTTGCCTTATGGTCAGTAAGTTTCACAGCTGGAACATATTTCCTAACTCTCAGCCTTGTGCTCTGCATTTGTGTATCTTGGAGCTGAAGTTGCAATATCTCTTCCTTGTTTGAAAAAGATGCAGTTCCCTTCCCTGACCTCTCCCCAAGAATTCTTGCAGTTTCTGTGTCTGATTAGAGATTTTAGAAAAATGGGAGAGGCCTCTGGCTGCCATCTTGTAAGTGGGGAAGCAAAATTATGTTTCCAAATGGGACTGAACTTGTAAGTCTTTTCTTGCCTCCTCAATCACTAAAATTAGATAGAAATTTCTGGGGGTCTGCCCCATACTTGGGAAGAGGTGAAGAGGCTAAAAGTACATCTTAAAGTCTTTGTTCTTTTTTTTTCTTTCCTTTCTGCTCCCTTCCTCCCATTTTCTGCAGAGCTATGATGGCAGAGATCCCACTTCTTCCAAGAAGCTTTCCTTGACTAGCTGAGAGAAAGCATAGATTTGTGCTCAACTCGATCTTAGACAGCAATATTTATTTCCCTGATAAATATATCCATAGGGACATTTCTATGTATCACATTATTGAGAAGTACAATCTGCTTTTATTATCTATACGGGGGATGAGAATAGCATTATGGAGAACTAAGTTATGGATAGTAGAAAACAGTTTAAACCCCTATACCATTTATATTTGGCTTAGGAATGCAGTCAGCAAGACAGATATTTATATTCACCCCCTCCCCTCTGGCCCAGCCCTAGTACTACTGACTCAGCTGAGCCTTCATGGGGAAGAAGGAGGATCTGGATGATTAAAACTCTCCTAACTAGTTAAAGTTAATTGTAACCCTTTGGGGTTTGTGTTTGCATTATTTCAGTTAGCTTTTAAGTTCCCTGTGGCCATATCTCCCTTCTCAATCAATAAACAGATATTTATTAACAGGCAATCCCTGTTTTATGCCTGATCCTGTGCTGGATACTGAGGATATAAAGAAATCTTAAGACCCCATCCTTAATTAGGCCAAAGCCTCTTTGGGAAAATATACATGCACACATACACAAAAGGAGAACTGTGTTGAGAATTTTGTGATAACCAAATGAGCAAGATTTATAAAATACCTACGGTGTGTCTAGCACCAGATTAGGTGGAATAGGGAATCCAGAGATAAACAATAGGGTCTTTGCCATTCAAGTCCTTGCAATCTCATTGTGAAACAAGTTTTGCAAACATGAAATGAAAGAGCACAGCCATTTCTACCACTACCACTAGCAGTCAAAGCCCAGAGGGTAGTCCTTCATGGCCTTAACCTGGCATCTGAACACCTTTGATCCTAATCTACCTTTTTAACCTGAACTACTAGTATTTGCCCATGTGAGTGGTCTCTAGGTTAATTCATTGTTTAGTTTGATTTATATATATATATATATATATATATATATATATATATATATATATATATGTTGCTTCTCTGGATAGACTGAAGGCTTCTTCCAGTTAGTAATCATATTGTATGCTACTTCTGTCTTGTAGCACCTAGTACAGTGCTATACATATCAAAGGTTTAGTGAATGTGAATCAAAATAATGAATTCGTGATGGGTGAGAACTGGCTCCAAAGGAAGAGGGTCAGTGTCAGCTTCTCAGAAATAACTGCTCATGGATGTCTCTTTTCCCACAGAAAGACCTCCCAGATCTCCTGTTGTTAGTAAGCAGCCCAAGTCTTTTCAGGAGGACAAGAGAAATCAGGTCAGTAGGAAGTCCGAGGAAACCTATATTATAAACACTAATGGTTTGCTTACTTCTTGATTGGGTGTTGGGGATGAGAGGATCCCATCCTCTTAGTAGGAGATGGAATGACTGGGTTTGGGGGACTTGTAGGGAGAGAGAATTATATACCCTCATTATTTCTAATTAGGAGCTAACACCAGTGTTAACTTGTACAATCATTCCAGCCTTTGCTGATTGTTTGAATGTATGGAAGGAGCTGAGGGAAGCAGGAGAGTCTTGTAAACTTCCTGCTTCCCACCCTTGAAAACCCTTGGGGAGCCAGGGTGGGACAAGGATGGAATATCCTGGATGCCTGGCTGTTGGGTAGTTTGCAGGAGAGAAGTCATTCCTTCTCTTCTACCTTCTCCTCCACCCCCTCAAATGCAGGCTCCTTCATAGACCACTGGGTAAACTTCACGCAGACTTCAAGATGTTCATGATGTTCTTCCCCCCTACTGGCAACTAATACATTTTTTCTCCTCGGTGGCTCCTTGCCAGGAAATTTGCTTCCTTGTGAGTCCCAACAGGGAGCCTCAAATTAGAACAGGGAATAGATGAATCTTATGTTGATCCTGAGTTGTAGTTTTGCACATTGCCCGCAAGTCTGGTACCCACAATGCCACCTTTGTTGTCTCTGTGGAAATGTTGGGCAGGTCTCCTCGTGGTCTGCTTTGATTTCATATATTTGCAGGCTAAATTGGAGAAGAGTGGGAATGTGAGTTCCCATTTTAAGAAACTCTCCCTCCTAGTCAGTGGTCTTGATGGCTATCAGTTTTCAGCTATGCTGCTTTGGGATTTGGGGTGCTGCTTATGTTTGGGGACTCATATGCAGCTGTGCAACCTGGCATGGATCTGAAAGAAATCAAACCAACTTAGAAATCAGGGATGTGGATAAAAAAGTTGAATATAAAAGGAAAATTACACACTTTGTTGGAACTAGCTTTCTTCAGATTTTTCAGGCTTCTGCCCTTTGGGAAAAAGTGGCAATGTCCTTAATTTGTGGAAAGGTTTGGGGGCAGAAACTTGAATCATCTAGTTTCTGATGGAACCAACCCAGACAAAGCCGTGAGGAGAACTCAAAAGGATCTGCACCACTCTGCAAGGACAAACAACATCTGAAAATATTTCTTTTCTTTCTTCCTCTCTCAAGAGAATTTTAATCTCCAGATCCAAATGCCTGAAAAAAAAAAGCTTTTGTGGTCTTTTGCTTCTTGTCCTTTGCTTTTTGAGTATGAGGGTTTGAAAGGTACAAAGTTAATAAGTAATCCTAAAAACTGCTTTCAGTTGAAAGCTGGGGGATGGGGGGAAAGAAGTTGTTTACAGTGATGGTATGGGTCACCTGGCTAGTAATCAGGTCTTTGTATTCTTGTGTTCTGGTTGTAAACTGGTACTGGGCATGCTTTCCTTATAAATTAGTACTTAAATTTTAGCTGAATTTGGAGGTGTCCATGTTACCATGTTGGATGGACTCTGGTTTTTCAGGTGAGTAAATTTAGCATCATCTATGGTCAGATATTGATTATTTACTCTTGATTTCCCTCTTCCTCAACCCCCAGACATAAAAATGTATCTATTTGTAGGTGTAGAACTGGGAAAGGATTGGGGGCAGAAATGTGAGTGTAAATGTGTATCTAGCTGTCTTCTGGCACATACATTGTTTTGTTTGACTTGTAGTCAAGAAGACCTGAATTCAAATCCCACTTCTGACAGTATTTGTGTGTCACATACAGCCATGAACAAGTCACTTAACCTCACCTTTTTCATCTGTAAAATGGCAAAAATTATACCTGAAATAGTTAATTAGGTAGGTTGTGAGATACTAATGAGTTGTGGAGCTAATGAGCTGCTTTCAAACTCTAAAGTGCTGTAAAGTGGCAGGAGGACTAGATCTGGGGTCAGAGACCTTTACTTAGCATCCTGGCTTTGCTGCTTAGTGTACTGAGTGGCTGTTGACTTTTCTGAGCATCTTTATGATGCTCTTATTCTGCCCCCTTCTTCCATATGATTTTTTAAATTTATTTTTTTCAATTAAAACATTTTTCTTCCATACTTGCCAATCAAAAAAAAAAAAATCCTTGTAACCAATATACATAGTTAACTAAAACAGATTTCCTCATTGGCCATGCCCAAAAAGTATGTCTTAAATTTCATTTTGAGTCACTTTCAAAAAATTGGCATTTCCAAAATTTTGTAAAGCCAAAGCTATGTGGGGAGCTGTATTCAGGAAAAAGGAAAGGGCAGAATAACAGGAAAAGGGGACAGGAAATATTTGGGCAGGGAGCAGGGAAGGAGGGGCAGGAGGCATTTTAATTTTGAGTGGTAATAAGTGACTGTTTTAAGAGAATGTTCCACAGATTCTTCTTTACCAAACAGGATGGCTGTGCATATTTTTCCTTTACTGTGATATTTATATAAGAAGTGTTTGTAGCCTCTGATCCTAGGATAATAATCTCAAGTATTTGCATAATGCTTTAAAGTTGCAAAGTGCTTTGCAATTATTATCTAATTTGATCCTCACAACAACCTAGGGAAGTAGGTCCTGTTATCATCCCCATTTTACAGATGAGGAAAAATGAGGCAAGCAAAGGTGAAATGATTCCAGCCAAGTAAATGTCTAAGGCTGGATTTGAACTCCAAGTATAAGACTCTAACAACTGTGATATCTCAGTGATGATCTTGTGGTATCTGTCTATGCCCGTGCTATTGAATCACAGGAAGGAGGGAATTTACCTCTTAATTCCACTTTTGGGCAGCTCTGATTATTAGAATATTTTTCCTATATTGAGCAATTTTCATTTTTTGCTTCTAGTTTTGCCCTTGGGTGCCAAGCAGAACAAGGCTCATTCTCCTTCTATATATGAAGATCCTTAATGTTTTCCTCTTAAATGTTGTCATCTTAAGACTAAATAACCTTAATTCCTTTGATTGATCTTTGTATAGCACGGTCTCTAATTTTATCATTGTCTTGGTCACATTTGTGGATGGGTTCTAATTTACACAAGCATTTATTAAGCCCCTACTGTGGATATGTCACATAATGTATATACTAAGACAAATATGCCCTCAAAAACCTTATATTCTTCTTAATGTGAACCTCAAGGTATTATAAATAATGTTAAGTTTATTTTTATTTTACTGAAGGAACAGTCATGCAAATAAATAACTGCAAAGAAAATTTCTGGAATGGGGTACATTATTAACGCCCATGGGGATAGCGGATAGTCTTTTTTATTAATTTTATAATTATAATTTTTTTGACAGTACATATGCATGAGTAATTTTTTTTTACAGCATTATCCCTTGTACTCATGTTTCCAAATTTTCCCCTCCCTCCTTCTACTCCCTCCCCTAGATGACAGGCAATCAATAGGGGATGGTCTTAAAGGCTTTAGGTAAGAAGTCATACTTGAACTGAGTGTTAGTGAAGAGCTAGGGAACAAAAGAGGTGAGGACATAAAAGACAGACATACAAAGTCATGGAAGCAGGAGATGAAATGCTCCCTCCCCCCCATTTTTATTTATTTTTAGCATTTTTTAAACATTTTTTTTGGTTTCAGTTTCTTTCCCTCCCACCAGCTCCTCCTCCACCTACAGGGAAGAGGAACAATAGAATATCAAATACACATGAAAAATCATCCAAAACATTTCCATATTAGCCATGATATGGGGGGAAATATAAAAAAAGTGAAAAAAATTATACTTCAGCTTGTATTCAGAAGCTCATCAATTTTTTCTCAGGAGGTGGATAGAATTTTTCATCGTGAATTGTCTTCAGAATTTTCTTGGATCATTGTATTGATGAGAGTTGCAAAGACTTTCACAATTGATCATTATTATAGTAGTGCATTACAGTGTGCAGTGATCTCTTGGTTTTGCTCACTTCTCTATGGATCAGTTCAAATAAGTCTCCTTGTTTTTCTGAAATCATCCCTCTCATCATATCCCCGTCACAGTTATGTATCACAATCTGTTCAGCCGTTACCCAGTGGATAGGCATCCCCTTGATTTCTAATTCTTTGCTACCATAAAAAAAAGAGCTGCTATATGTATTTTTGTGCACAGAGGTCATTCCCTTTTTTCTTTGATCCCTTTAGATATACTCTTAATTGAGGTATTTCTGGGTCAAAGGGTATGCAGAGTTTTATAACCCTATGGGCATAATTTCTAAACTATTCTCCAGAATGATTGGACCAGTTCATCACTTATCATGCATTAGTGTACCTATCTCATAGATGTGAAGTGGTACCTCAGAGTTGTTTTACTTTGCATTCTCTGATCAATAATGATTTAGAGCATTTTTTTCCATATAACCACAAATAGTTTTGATTTCTTTATCTTGAAAACTACCTGTTTTATGGCTCTAGATATTTTTATAAATTTGGCTTAGCTTCCTATATATATTTGAGAAATAAAGGTTTTATTATAGAAACTTGCTGAAATTTTAAAAATATTACTGACTATGATACCTTTTAACAAAATGTTTCCTTGATTAGACCTATTTTTGCTTTTGTTTTGTCTAATGTCCTGATTGCTACCTTTGCCTTTTTAAAAAATTACAGCTGAAATATAATAGATTCTGCTCCAGCTCCATATTTTAACTATGCATGTGTCTTTCTGTTTTAAATGTGTATCTTATAGACAACAAATTGTTGGATTCTTGTTTCTAATCTATTCTACTATCTGCTTTCATTTTATGGATGAGTTCATCCCATTCCCATTTACAGTTATGATTATCAATTATGTATTTCCCTCTCTACTATTTCTTCTGCCTTTCCTTCTCATTTTCTTTCTACTCTGTTCATCCTCAGAAATCTGTTTTGCCTCTGATCACTACTTCCCTTAATCTTCCCTCTGTTTTATCATTATCCTCTCTTTCTACTGTCCTTTCTCCTCCTACTTCCTTGTTGGGTAAGATAGTTTTCTAAAGATGAACATGGAAATATGTTTTGCATATTTGTACATTTATGACCTGTATCAAATTGCTTAAACTGTCAGAGATGAGGGGTGGGAAGGAGGAAGAATTTGGAAAAAACATGTCTGGGTTGCAGGGCTAAAATCAGTAATAGGATATCTTATAGAAAGTGATGGATTAAATTTGTAATATATAATTTCTTATAAAAATAAATTTCCATACCAAACTGAGTATGTATACTTATTCTTCGAGCCAGTCTGATGAGAATGAGATTTAAATGTTGCCTGCTACTCCTTCCCCATTCTACACCCCCCCCCACTGTAAAAGCTCTTATGTTAGATAATTTTCCTCATTCTTTTTCACCCTTCTCCCTTTCCCAGGACATTTATCTTTCTTACCCCTTTATATTTTTCTGAGATCATGTTACTCATATCCATATTCTTCCATCTATGTAGACTTCTTTTAACTACGCTAAAATGATAAATTTTTAAAGGAATTATTAGTATTATATTCTTGTATGGGAATGTAAAAAATACAATCTTATGGAATCCCTTATTTTTTCCTAATTATCTTTTTATATTCCTCTTGATTCTTATGTTTGAATGTCAAAAGTTCTGGCCTTTGTATCAGGAATGTTAGAAAGTCCTCTATATCATTAAATGTCTATTTTCCCTTTTAAAGACTAAATTCAATTTTGCTGGATAAGTTATTCTTGATTGTAATCCTTGTTCCTTTGTTTTCTGAAAGAGCATGTTCCAAGATATCCACTCCTTTAATATGGAAGCTACTAAATCTTGTGTAATCCTGACTGTAGCTTTGCAGTTTTAGAATTCATTCTTTCTGGATGCTTGCAGTGTGTCCTTTTTGACTTGGGATCTCTAGAATTTGCTATAATATTTCCAGGAGTTTTCAATTTTGGATTTCTTTCAGGATATGATTAGTAGATTCTTTTGATTTTAATTTTATTCTCTGAATCTAAGATATTAGGGATTTTTTCCATTATAATTTCTTGAGATTTCATGTCTAGGTCCCCTTCTTTTTTTTTGTCATAGATTTCAGGTAATCCAGTATTTTTAAATGATCACCTTATCATTTAATTTCCTGGTCACTTGTTTTTCCTATGAAATATTTCCTATTTTCTTCTATTTTTTTCATTTTTTACTTTTAAAATTGTTTCTTAATGAATTATAGAGTTATTAGTTTTGCTTGTCCAATTCTAATTTTTAAGGAATTATTATCTTCACTGAGCTTTTGTACTTTCTTTTCAAAGAGTAAATTTTTGTGCCTCTTTTACCATTTCATAATTCTATTTTTAAGGTATTATTTTTTTCATTTTTGGTGCTTCTTTTACTAAGCTGCTAATTCTGTTTTCCTAGTTTTCTTGCATCGGTCTTATTTCTTTTCCAAATTTTTCCTTTACCTCTCATCTCTTTCTTTAACTCCTCTAGGAATTCTTGTTGGGCTTTTCTTTGAAGGTTCACTTGCAGATATTTTTGACATTATTGTCTTCTAAGTTTGTGTCTTGGTCTTTCCTGCCTGTAGTAATTTTTTGTGGTCAAATGACTTTTTCTTTTCTTCTTTTTTTTTTTTTTGGTGGTTTGCTCATTTTCCCCAGCTATTTCTTCATTTTAAGCTTTATTTTAAAGTTGGGCTTTGCTTACCTTAATGGGTGGGGAGACTCTCTCAAAGTAGGTTTTGTAAGCTGCAGTTTTCAGGGCTTGTTTTGGGGGTCTGCACATTTTTAGTGTGGTGTGATTTGGGGATAGGTGTAGTCACTGTTCTTTAGGTCTGTGCTCTGGTCTTTACTCAGGAAGAGCCCCTGCTCCCCTTCAGGCAAATGTGCTATAAGCAATGGAACAGTGACCAGATCTCTTGCTGCACCAAGTGTTTTTTTTTTTTTTTTTTTTTTTTTTTTTTTTTTTTTTTTTTTTTTTGTCTTGGACATGTTAGCAGGACTCTAGCTCCCCTGTGACTGACTGTCACGTAGAACTGCATATGGGCAATAGAGTTGCCAGACGGTGCCACATTCTGCACCTAGTGCCAGCAGAGGGTCCCCCATAATTTCTTTCTGACCATTTGTCTGATCCTCTTCCCATCTCTGCTCTGAGAGATCCTGAAGTTGTTGCTATGTGCAAGGCCCATGTTAGTGTTGCAGCTATGTACTCTTCAGGCTACTCAGTGTCATAGATATCTCCTGCAGACCTCCCAAGTTGCCTTTGCTTGGAAAAATGTCTCACTCTGACCTTTTGTTGGCTCTGTCGCTCCAGAATTTGATGTAAGGCATTATTTTAAAGTTGTTTGTTGGGGAATGTTAGGAGAGTCCAGCTGGGTTGCTGTCTCTACTGTCATCTTGGAGCTCTCTCCCCCCATCGTCTAATCCAAATGTTATTTTACTGGGAATAGCAAGTAAGCAGGCTTGACTGGAACATAGGAATGTGAGGGATGGTAATGTGAAATTAATTCAAAAAGATAGGTTGGAGCCAGTTTGTGACAGGCTTTAAATGCCAAATAGAAGTATATAGTTTTTTTTCCCTAAAGACAGCGGAGAGGCATAGAAGCTTTTGGTATGGAAAAATGAATTGTGCTTCAGGAATATCATTTTGGCAGTTATGTGAAGGATAGATTGGAGAAGGGAGAAAGTATGCAAGAAAAAATTAGGAAACCAGTGCAATAATCTTAAGTTAGAGGTGTGAGGGATTGAGCTCAGAGGTGGTAGATTTTGGAGTGGGTTGTAGCAGTTGATGGAGAATGAAGAGTTGAGAATGACGGGTGATGAACCTGGGTGACTAGACGGATGATGATGTCCTTGAAAAACATAGGGAGGTCAGAAGGAGGAGGATATGTTTAGAGGAAAAGATAGCAAGTTTGGTTTAGCATATTTTGAGTTCAAAATGACCAATGGAATAATCAGGTTGAGATATGGGACTAGAGTCCTGGGGAGAGATGAGGATTGGAGATCTCTTTCTCTTTCTCTTTCCCTCTCCATCCCTCCCCCTTTCCTTCCCACCTCTTTCCCCAGATCTCCCTCCCTCCCCTTCTCCCTCTTTCTCCTCTTCTTTTCCTCTCCTTCTCTCTCTCTCTCTCTCTCTCTCTCTCTCTCTCTCTCTCTCTCTCTCTCTCTCTCTCTCTCATTCTCTCTCTCTCATTCTCTCTCTCATTCTCTCTCTCTCTCTCATTCTCTCTCTCTCTCTCTCTCTCTCTCTCTCTCTCTCTCTCTCTCTCTCTCTCTCTCTCCCTCCCTCCCTCCCTCCCTCCCTCCCTCTCTTCCTCCCTCCTTCTCTCCTCCTTTCCTTCCCCCTCTCTATCTCTCTCCCCATATTTCCCTCCCTCCCTCCCCTTCTCCCTCTTTCTCCTCTCCTCTTCCTCTCTGTCTCTCTGTCTCTGTCCCTGTCTGTCTGTCTGTCTCTCTCTCCCCCTCCTTCCCTTCCTCCCTCTCTCTCCCTTCCTCCCCCTCTCTTCATCTCTGTGTGTCAGGAGGACCTGAGTTCAAATCTGTTCTCAGATACTTAACACTTCCTGGCTATGAGACCCTGAGCAAGTCACTTAACCCCAGTTGCCTTAGCCAAAAAAAAAAAATTAAGTGGCAGGTTTTTAAGGGTTTTTGAAGATAAACAAAAAAGGGCATATTTGTAGGCACCAGATAAAAAACTAGTGGATTAGCATGAAGGGTTGATGATGGAAGAGAGAAACTCTGAAGGGGATTGTAAGATATAAGAGGGGATACATCAAGTCCAAGTTGAATTATATCCATTGTAATTTAATAATATTTTTCAACATTTATATGTTTGCCTCTATAAGGCAGCATGCTAGATGCTATGGGAACTACAGAGATGGATATTATCCCTATCCTTATGGAGGCTACATGTTTTGTAGAGAACAAAAGAATTCTGTCTCAAAAGTCTTCTTGACTCTAGGTATGCCTTCCTCCATTTTTGGAGAAATGGGAATGGATATTGAAAGTGAAGAGGTTTTAAAAAATCATTAAGTCAGCCAGTAAGTGTTAAACATTTAGTATGAGGCAAGCATTGATGGATGTAAAACATGGCACCCATTCTCATAAGGAAGGCAAAGAATATATCTATATCTATATTGATATAGAGATACACACACAGATATATATCTGTGTTTGTGTGTGTGTATAAAACATGGCACTCATTCTCATGAGAGAGGCAAGATATATATATATATATGTTTATATATATGTATATATCTATATATTTATACACATACCACATATATACACATACACATAGAGTAATAAAAGGCAGTTTACACAAATGCTAAATTGAGTTACATAGATTTTTAAAGTAGAATTTGAAGAGGCAGAAAAGAGGTAGGTTGAGGTGGGAGCATGGTGTTCTTGAGGGGAGTAGAGGAATCAAGAACCTATAAAAATGGTAAGGAGATTATGACTGGAGTAGAGAGGCTGAAAGCAGAGGGAGATTGAGGTAGGATGACTTAGGGCCACGTGTTAAAGGTACTTTAATGGCCAACAGAAGGTAGTTAATAGGTAGTAGGGTATTGTAAGTTGTTTTACTTAAAAGAGGTAAAATAGATATCTAAAATAACATGTGGGTAGGAGCCTCTGTTAGAAGATTTTCCCCTCACTACCCCCTCTCCACAGCCATGACCTTATGTATGAGGGTTGTGTTTATGAAATATCTTGGAGTGATTAATTAGAATCTAGAATTAGAAGAAACTTTTATTGAGTCCAACTTCATAATTTTTGTAGAATCAGATCTTATAGTTGGCAAGGATTTAGTTGAAACTGCACCCAAACAAGAATTATATCCTAACAAGGGGTCATCCAGACTTTGCTCCAAGACCTACAGAGAGGGGGCAGAAGGTGGGGGGGGGTGTCTAAGTGTGTGGTGCATGCATTCCCTCTCAAGGCCGGCCATTCCCTTTTGTTAGGAAATTTTCCTTTATTTCAGATTGAAATCTATCTTGCACATTTTTCTTCCTCACTTGACAGAGGAAGATTCAAATTGGACTTTGGCCTCTTATGTGAGGTCACTATTTCTGTATTTTTCTCTTTTTTTTTGGTCACTTATTGACCCTAAATCTTCTACACTAAAAGGCTATAACTCCTTTAGGAAAGAATGAGATTAGACAAAATTAAGGGGAAAGAGGTGTAATGAGGAGTCAATGGGGTCATTAATGCTACACTGGGGCTCAGTTTGGCGAACAATGCCATGAAGTTACCATTAGGAAGGATTCTCCCTCATTCTAACCATTTATCTAACTTGCTATTCCCTAGAGAGTTTAAACTTGACTTGACAAAATATGCTTTTCCAGCAACAATTCTTTTACCTTTATCTGTTTCATAGATTATGTATTAATCAATTTGTACAAAGGAGAGTAGATTTATAATCTCCCTACCTTTTCCTAGGACCTCTCTTGAGAGAAATGCTTCATATCTGAAAAACACTAATTCTCTTTCCCATCCAATTCTTTGTCCTCTCTCTCCCTATTTCCCTTCCTCTCTGCTCCCTCCAGTGTCCATTTCTCTTATAATATGTGGTATGGGAGAACGGCTGAAACTCAGTGACATATTTATCCTTGGAAATGATATGCTAGGCACCTCAGCATGGTCAGGCAGTTAGAGTAATTTAGCTAAGTTTAAGAGTCCTGATGGATCTGTATATCTTGAAAAACAAAGGGTTAATACCATTTAATGATTTATTTACTCGATATTTATAAGCACAGTGTACTAGATTTTAAGGAGAGATTACAAAGACAGATCACAAACCACCAAGAAGTCTATGCAGTGTCAGGAATTGGAATGAAACTTTGAAAAAAAGCCTAGTCTTGACTGGCAGCTATTCTCCTGCCTCCTTCCTTCTGCCAAGACAGCATTGTTAGCAGGGCCTTAATTTCTGTAATTTTAGGGAATTAAACTTTGTTCAGTCCACAAATATTTATCGAATATCTCAATTCCTTATGGAGCCCAGGAGCTTCTAGTCCAAAACAATAACAGGACCCAAATGTTTTATGCAATCAGCCCAAAGCACAAATCTAACCATTCTCTCTGAGGGAAGCCTAGAAATATTTGCTTCCTTTTTTTCAGTTCAACAATTCAATTCTATAAGCATTTATTAATCCCCTACTAAGTGCAAGAGGCAGCTAGGTGGCACAGTGAATGGAGTGTTGGGCCTGAAATCAGGAAGGCCTGAATTAAAATGTGGCTGCAGACAATTAACGAGTTGTTCAACCTGGGCAAGTCACTTAATCCTATTTGCCTCAGTTTCCTCGTCTGTAAAATGAGCTGGAGAAGAAAATGGCAAACCAGTTCAGCGTCTGTGCCAAATGGGGTCATGAAGAATTGGACACAATTAAAATGACTGAACAGCAACTGAGTACAAAGTACTTTGGAGCTAGGCTTTTCAACACTTATTTTTATTTTTATCAAGTGCTTTTTAAATAAAGTTTATATTTGTTCGAGGAAACACAGTGTGTGGTTCCATTATATAAGTGAATTCCAGAAGAAACTAGATCATCAGTGTCCACAAGACTATATTTGAAGCATAATTACTTTTTGAGCTTTTTAGAGATCCCCCTACTTCCTGGTAAGATCATCTTTGATTCTCCAAATCCAACCTGCAAATTGAACACATTTTAATTTTTTGAACAAAGTTTAATTCCCTAAAATTATAGAAATTAAGGCCCTGCTAGCAATGTTGTTAATGGGGATGTTCAGATCATGATTGAATTTAGAACAGACAGAGACCTTAAAATCATCTGGGCTTGTCCTCCCATTTTGCCGATAAATAAACTAAGACTTAGTAACTTGTTTGCGATCCCATATTTCCTGTGTCTGGTGCTAGAATTTTTCCTATCTCAACATACTATTTCTTTGCCAGTTTTATTCATTTTAGCTCAACCATCTAGTAGTTTATTCTGTTTATTGCAGGTACAGATGAATTTGTCTCTATGTGTGTACCTCTTAAAATGTGCATATGTGATTAGGTATGAGTTGAACAAACATTTCATGAATAATTATCATGTGTGTGTATGCATGTCTGTGTACTTGTCAGGGTCTTATTTAGGAAAAATCTATTTACATGCCTTTGGGGAAATAAGCATTTCTAGGAAATCTGAAATTTACTTATCCTCATGTTTAGGTATGTGTGGGGCTGTGTGCCTCCCTATGAGGGAAAATATAAGCATTTCTAGGAAATCTGAAATTTACCTATATTCATACATGTTTATGTGGGGGGGGGGCTGTTTCCCTATATGGGAAAGTATATGCTAAGGGGGACCATGTCATCTGGTCTGAGATATATGTACAGAATGGAAAATAGAAGAATCTGTATAAGAAACAATAAAGACCAATCTATAAATTTGAGACTGACAATTAATTTTCTTCTTTATGATAAAAATCAGTTTTTTTCTATAGTGCTTAGCACAGTACCTCACACTAGATGCTGCTTATTGATTGATTATTTTGAGATCCGCTAAATGCTTTAATATCCATTCTTTCATTGGATCCAAGCAATAATCCTGTAAAGTGATGGGTTCAGAAATAGCAAATGATTTGCCTTTGGCCACATATCTGGCAAATGGTAGGTATGGGATTTGAATCTAGCCCAGCATGCTTTCTACTATACCCTGCCACTTCTCCTTAGTCTAGGGGTTATTGCTGATATCTAATCTCTGGCATTGTCCCTGTTAGCTTTTTACCTTTTCTTTTGTTCTGTTATTGAAGAAAGAAAGAACAGTGCTAGTTGGATCAAGTCATCACTGAGTGATGATTATTTTCTTATTCATGATATTTTCTTTCATTAAAGATAATATTTGAATTAATAACAACATAACTTTCAAGACCTTTGCTATGAGATAAAATGATTTTATTTTTAATTAAGTTAATAATTAGTATTTGTAAAATGCTTAGCACAGTACCAGGCACATAATAGGTGCTTAATAAGTACTTATTTCTTTTCCTCTTCCCTTCTGTGAGAAGCTTAAGCACTTAACTTACTAATTCTTAGTCATCTTCACAGTAGTTCTCTATATCTTCAGAAGATAATTTACAAATTACCTACCCATTTCACTGATGAGGAATACTGAGGATAAACAAAGATAAAGACTTGCCTTGTTTGAAGCTACATAGCTATTAAATGTCAATGTTAGGATAAAAACTAATGTCTCCTGAATCTAGGTCCTGGACTCTTTCTACTTATTTTTCTTTTAAAATATTTTCTTGTTGCTATTTACTTTTAAAAAAAATATCACTGGTACTTCTTGATGGCATTTGTAATAAATAAATCTTGTTAAGTAAAACAAATCAACACATTAGGCATATCTGAAAATTTATGTCTTATTCTGCACTCATAGTCTGTCTTCTCGTTGCCAACATGTGGGAGGTATACTTCTTCTGTCCTTCATCTGTCCTTTTAAAATCCATAATTAGTTACTGCATTGAACACTATGCTGAAATTTCTAGCTGGTGTTTTTTCTTTACATTATTGAGAAGCCTTATAAACTATTCCTCTCGTTTTATTTCTATATTATGATATGTCTTTCCAAATTTTTCTGAATTCTTTATCATTTTATAGAAAATGGTAATATTCCATTATACTTTAAAGGTTCTGAAAGAACACATTTCTTTCCCCAATTAGAATCTTAGCAATATATCATCATAGGGCACCTTTAAATTGGCCAAATAAATTTACCTTTCAAGTGAAATCTTGTGTTTTTATTTCAGAGTTCCTATTCAGCACTTCCCATTTCCCACCCCACCCTTCCACCACCAAAAATACTAGAAATTTATCTATTCCAAGTAGGAACTCTGAATTTTGGCTTTGACATTCCTGGAACTTTTTCTTTTCAGGAGGTGATTAATGAGTTCTTTCGGGTTTTTCCTTTTGGTTCTAATAGATTTGGACAGTTATTTTATGATTTCTTGAAATATGGTATCGAGGCTTTTTCTTGTTTTTAGGAAATCTACTGATTCTTAAATGATCTCTCCTTGATCTGTTTTCTGGATCTCTTGTTCTTGATATCAGAAAACTGACATTTTCTCCTATTTTTCCAGTGTTTTTATTTTATTCTACTATTTCTTGAAGTCTTATGGAATCATTCATTTCTGTTGGCTTCGTTTTCAAGGATTCTATTTCTTAGCTAAGGTTCAGTACTTTTCCCTCTACGCTACTTGTTTTCTTTCCATTTCTCAGGACCCTTATTTTACTTTAAAATTTTCTTAATTTCTTCTGGATCTTCATGTGGAAAATCCAATTTGTGCTTTGAGTCTCTGCAGTTGTCAGGGAGTTAACTTGCAGTGATTTGTGGTTCCTGAATTGGGGCTCTGTTCCAGGGCTGGGTTCCACCTACTTGCTGTACTTTTGAGTGGGATGGTCAGCTCTGCTTGGTCTTGTCCTTGGCCTCCAGCTTTCTTGTGCTGATTCCACTAGTACTGGACCCCAGAGAGTTCTTTCTCACATCTGAGGACAGAATCTTAGGGATCCTGAATTTCAGGGCCTTAGCACTGTTGGTTGGTCCTTGCCTGTCACCCTCCTAGGATTAACTTAAAGGGATTTTCCATTCTTGCTGTATATGGACTCAGAATCTTGGGGATCTCTTGTGTCTCAGTACTAGTAGTGGCAGTGGTACTTGATTAGGGGAACCTCCTTTCCTGATGCTCTTGGGCTTCTGGCTGAAATTTTGACTTGGAAGAAAGCTGTTGCTGTAATTTCTTATTAGGTTCCTTGATTATTATTAGGTGTTTTAGTTGGAGTTGGTTTAGGGAAGCTCGACAGTCAGCCTCTTGTTTCAGGGGAGCCATTCCCTATAAATTTTAACAGTTGTAAGGAGTAGGAACTGTATTCAATAGGTACTACTTATTTTAAAGTAAAATAAGAGTCCTGAGAAATGGAAGGAAAAAAAGTAGTTTAGAGGAAAAAGTACTGAACCTTATCTAAGAAATAGAATCCTTGAAAATTAAGCAAACAGAAGTGATTCCATTTGAATGATTCCATAAGATTTCAAGAAATAGTATTGCTATTCTGACTTTCTGGAAGGAAGAGAACTGCCTATGGCTTCAGAGGACCTGAGTTCAAATTGTCTTTGTATCTTTGTGTCAGGGAACCTCCTTTGGCCCCAGTTCCCCTCATCTGTAAAATGATCTCTAAAACCCTTTTCAGCCTTAAATCCTGTGATCCAGTAAGCCGCTTCCCTAGCAATTTCTATGTCCCATTTTTAATCTAGCCACAAAGCCATGTTTACCTTGGCCTCCTGGTAGGATATTGCCAAACTAAATAGCCTTTTCATTTAGTCCTGTCATGATCCAAGTAAGGATGTTACTCAACCTAAATGGGTCCTTGTCAGGGAACTTGTAAATCTTGGTTGTCTGAATGGAAAATTCCTGGTGCTTCATGGGCCCCCCATTGCTAGCTGTGTTAGCCAGCTGGACCCAGGAGATGCAATCACAGCTGGATTGGCTCCAAGACCTGTTCTTTGTAGAAAGCAGGCTCTCTGGCCTTGTGCGTATGAGAGGCCGTCTGGCAGTTTACTGGAATGAGTCATAAAGGTTTCTTTTCCTCCAGGCACTGGGCTTAAGTCATTAAGGGTGGATTTGATTAAAACCATTTTTTTTTTTTGAGTTGTTTTTATTCTGAACTTAACAAACACCAAATAAGATGAGATTTACCATACATAAAACAGAAAAGAAAAAAGAGGATTGCAGCTGGGAGACAGCTTGCTTTGCTCTCCAAATACATAACAAATTCAGAGTATTATTCTCAAAGTTGTCCTGCTTCTCTGTTTTCTACTGATTTTCCTTCTATGGTTTTCTGTACATTTTGTAACTGTTTCAGTGACCTACTTTTAAACATTTCCTTTTCTTCTTTTTTGGCAACTCTTGGGCTAGCTCTGATAGTTGATTGTTTATTTCACTAATCATTCTTAAGTCTTACTTTATAATGTTGCTTTTATTGTAGAAATTGTTCTTCTGGTCCTGCTTACTCCATTGGCATCAGTTCACATAAGTCTTTCCAGGATTGTCTGGGACTGTCCCTTTTGTTATGTCTTTACAGCACAGTGATAGTTCACTCTATCTATCTATCTATTCATCCATCCATTCATCCATCTATCTATTATATACAGCTATTATTATTTATAATGTTATTATTAATTTGATGGGTGTCCACTATATTTCCAATTCTGTGTCACTACAAAAAGAACTGTGGTAAATATTTTTGTAAATATGAATCCTTTCCCTTTGATTTCTTTGGTTCTCAAATCTAATGGTGGTATTGGTGGATCCAAGAACATACATAATTCGCTGATTTTTAAAAATCATGTATATATCTCATTTGCACAGAGTTACTTTCATGTCATCTCTTCCTCCTGTTAGTAGTTTCTTGAGGGCAGGGACTATTTTGTCCTTGCCTAGAACATATTTGGTTCTTAATAAATAGCTCCAAATTGCTTTCCAGAATGGCTAGAACAATTTGCAGCTCCACCAACAATGTATGTATGTCATTTCCCTTTTCTCCCTTTTAAAAAAATCTGCCAATCTGATGGGTATTAAGTGGAACCTCAGAGTTGTTTTTAAATCACATTTCCCTAGTTTTTATTTTGTGATTTGTGATTTTTTTTTCATACGGTTATTGATAACATGAATTTCTTCCTTTTAGAACCTCCTGTTCATACCCTTGAAATTTGTCAAATTTGTTGAAGTGGAGAATAAGCTTTTGCTCTTAGATATCTAAGGCAGTTCCTTATGTGTTTAGGATATGAAAACTTTATCTGAGAGAACTGTTTACAGATATTTCCCCTTTCCCCCCCAGTTAACTGTTTTATAATTTTAACTGCTTTGGTTTTACTTATGCAAAAACCATTCATTTTGTTATTATCCTAATTATCCTTTTATTTCCTGTAATCCTCTCTATCCCTGGTTTAGTCTGAATTTTTTTCCCTCTTTATAGATATAGGAGAAAATGTTTTCTTTGTTCCTCTAATTTGTATGCATGTTGTGATTTCATTTGGAGCTAGTCTCAATATATAGTCTAAAACTAACTTCTGCCAGCATGTTTTCCAGATTTCCCAATAATTTTTGTTAAAGAGTGAGTCTTTTTTCTTTAATAATAGCTTTTTATTTTCAAAATACATGCAATGATAGTTTTCAGTATTCAAACAAAACCTTGCAAAACCTTGTGTTGCCAATTTTTCTCTCTCTCTCCACCTTCTTCCATCAAATAATTCAACATAGGTTAAATATATGTAATTTTTCTAAACGTATTTCCATATATATCATGCTACACAAGAAAAATCATATCAAAAAGGAAAAAAATGAGAAAAAAAGCAAGCAAACAACAACAAAAAGGTGAAAATACTGTGTTGTGATCCACATGCAGTCCCCATAGTCCCCTTTCTGGATGCAGATGACTCTTTTCATCACAAGACTATTGGAATTGGCCTGAATCACCTCATTGTAGAAAAGAGCCAAGCCCATCAGAGTTGATCAACACATAATTTTGTTGTTGTTGTGTACAATGTTCTCTTCCTTTTACTTACTTCACTCTGTATCAATTCATGTAAGTCTCTCCAGGCCTTTCTGAAGTCATCCTACTGGTCATTTCTTACAGAATGGTAATATGCCATATTCATATTCCATAACTTATTTAGCCATTCTCCAATTGACGGGCATCCACTCAGTTTCCAGTTTCTTGCCACTACAAAAAGGGCTGCCACAAACATTTTTGCACATGTGGGTCCCTTTCCCTTTTTATGATAAAGAGTAAGTCTTTACTCTAGCATTTGGGATTTAAAAAAAAAAGTTTTATTTTTAGGCTTGAAATCTCTCCTTCTTACACTTTTCTTCCCTTCAAAGAGAAAAAAGATGAAAAATAAAACCCATAACAAATGTGTATAATCAAGCAAAACAAATCCCTGCTTTGGTTATTCTCTCTCTCCCAAACCAATAACAATGACAACAGTAGTAAAAATAAAAGCCTCTGTCAGGACTTTCTTTCTGGAAGTGGGTGGCGTTTTCCTCATGACTCTTGTGGGATTGTGATTGATCATTGTGTATTGATCAGAGTTCCTAAACCTTTCATAGTTGTTTATCTTAATAATATAATTATTCTATAAATTGTTCTCCTGGTTATGCTCATTTTAACCTTGCTACAACTCATATATGTCCTTCCAGGTTCCTCTGAAACAATTCCCTTTGTTTCTTTTAGCACAATAATATTTGTTTAATCATTGCCCAATTGATGGACATTTTCTCAGTTTCCAATTCTTAATCCACGTGAAAAGAACTGTTCTAAAATTTTTTATGTCTGTGGCTTCTTTGATTTCTTTAGAGTATAGACATAGTAGTGGTTAAAGGGTATAAACAGTTTAATAGCTTTTAGAGTATAATTTTAAATTGCTTTCTAAAATGGCTGGATCAGTTTACAGTTCCACTAACAATGCATTAATGTACTTATTTCTCTACAGCCCCTCCAACGTTTGTTATTTTACTTTTTGTCAATAAGCATTTATTAAGCACCTACTATTTATCAGCCACTGTGCTAAGTGTTTTTTATTAAAAAAAATTTTTTTTGGTCATTGTTGCCAATCTGCTGGGTATGGGATCATATTTTGAAATTGTTTTAATTTGTATTTTTCTAATTATTAGTAATTTAGAGCATGTTTTGACTATTGATAGCTTGGATTTTTTTCTTTGAAAACCATCTTATTCATATCTCTTGACCATTTGTAAATTTGGAAATAGTTTATATTCAAATAAGATCTTTATCAGAGAACTTTGCTGCAGATTTTTTTCATTTGAGAGCTTTGGATTTGTGGAAATGAAACTGAAGTGGGGAGACATTTGAGGCAGGAAGACCAATTAGGAGACTGTTTTAGTAATTATGGTGAGAGATGAAAAATACATGAAATAAAATGAGTGGAGAGGCATTAGATACAAGAGCTATGGTAAATCTAGAACTTGCAGAATTTGGCAGCCAATTGGATATGTGGGTTGAAGGAGAATGAAGAGTCAAGGATAATGCTGATATTGACTGGGGCAGTAGAAGAAGGGTGGTGCTTTCAAATAGAGAAAAAGAAGCTTGAAATAGGGCTGGATTTAGGAGGAAGAGTAATGAGTTAATTTTTGGATATGTTGAGTTCAAGGTGTCTCTGGGACATTAAGTTTGAAATGTTCAGTAGGCTTTTATCTCCATTACACCTAACATTGGCTTTTTGTTTTCCATATTAGTAAAAAGATAATTTATTCCTATCTTGTTGGTGTTTTCATCTAGTGATATAACGATATAATTTTTATTGTTTTTGTTATTAATGTGATCTGTTATGTTTATAGTTTTCCTAATATTCAACCAACCTTATGTTCTTGTAAAATTTTACTTGGTCATAGGATATAATTAAAAACATTTATCAGTTTTCATTAGGATTTATGATTTTCTTTCTCTGTTTTCTCTTGTTTTTGTTTAGGCATCAAGACCATATTTGCATCATAGAAAGAAACTGGTAAGACTTTTTCTTTATATGTATGTGTATGTATGTATGTATGTATATTTGCAAATACTTATAGGATCTTAGAAGTACTTGCTCTTTAACTATTTGATGGAATTCACTTAAAAATCTAACTGGTCCTTGGTGCTTCTTTATAGTTTATTCAACCCCCCAAGATTGGATTATTTAAATTATGTATTTCTTCTGTAAATTATCATTGTATAATTTCTTAAGTATGTTTCATTGAAGAAATGTTTTTTATTTGCATGTAATTGGACATATAGTTATATTGCATGGAATAGTTTTAAATAATTTTTTTATTCATTTTTTATGAATTTTCCTTTTTTATTTTGCTGTTACTAATTTGCTGTTTCCTTTTAATTTTTTAAAATTAATCACACTAGATAATGGTTTGTTTAATAATTTTTATTTCTAACAAAACTTTTTAGTTTAATAAATAATTCAACATATTTTTGGTTTTCAGAATTACTATTTTTGTATTTACTTGAGTTTTTGGATTTGTCACCTTTTAGTTTCACGTCCAATGCTTTGATCTATTCTTTTTCTCTTTTCCTGACAAAAAAGTTTATTTCATAGGCTTATAGATTTAGAGGTTGAAGAGACTTTAGATGCCCTGATGTCCATCCTTTTCATTTTATGTATGAGAAAGCTGATGTTCAGTATGTGACATGCTCATTGCATGTTACATAGCTATCAAGTATCTCAGGCAGAATTTGAACTCAATTCTTTCTGAAACCAAGTTGAATCCTGCATATATTATGCCACCTAATTCCTTATAAATCTTCTACTGATTGCTGCTTTGCATTATAAAAAAAAAGGCACATTGCCCCCCATTTTGTGGAAGCAGAGTTATTAGTGATTTCTCTTTTCTTATTTATAATTAATTTAAAATTCCTCAGGATAAAGTTAGTTGTGAATTAATTTTAATGCTTTTAAAAGATTCTTTATTGAATAATTATTTCATTGTGTATAATAAAAAAGTGTTTAATATTTCTTCTTTTCTCCATATGTTTGAGATTTTTATGCCTTAATACTAGTCGGTTTTTGTAAATGTGCCATTTGCTGTTTAGCAATAAGTGTATTTCTTTTATACCCATTTAGTAATCACCAGAGAGATCTAGCCAATTTTCCTAAATTCTTTTTAGGAATTTACCTTCCTTCCCTCTCTTCTTCTTTCTCCACCTTCCTCCCTCCTTATTAAAGGAGTATATTGAGGTCCCTAGTCATTGTAATTTAATTGCTTATTTCTCTTTGTAAATTGCTAAATTTTTACTTTAGGTATAATATTCATCTTTTTATGCTTCCTTAACTCTTATATTTGTACTTCAGAGTTTCTCTGCAGCTCTGTTTTTTTTCATCAGGAATGTTTGGCAGTTCTCTTTTATGAATCATATTAAGAGAGAAAAATCAAAGCAAAAGGGAAAAACCATGGAAGAGGAAAAAAAAAAAGAAGCAAACATAGCATGTGTTGATATACATTCAATCTCTACAATTCTTTTTCTGGATGCAAATGGCATTTTCTGTCCAAAGTCTATTAGGACTGGCTTGGATCACTGAATCACTAAGAAGAACCAAGTCTTTCTTAGTTGACCAAAGCACATTTTTGCTGTTGTTGTGTACAACTTATTCCTGGTTCTGCTTGTTTCACTCAGCATTAGTTCATATAAATCTTTCCAGGCCTTTCTAAAATCAGTTTGTTTATCAATTTTTATAGAATAATACTATTCCATTACCTTCACATACCACAGCTTGTTCAGCCATTCCCACATTGATGGACATCCACTCATTTTTCAATTCTTTGTTACCACAAAGAAGCTGTTACAAACATTTTTGCACATGTGGGTCTTTTTCTCTCTTTTGTGATTTCCTTGGGATACAAAACCAGTAGAAATACTGCTGGGTCAAAGGGTATGCACAGTTTTATAGTTTTTGGGCATAGTTCCAGATTTTTCTTCAGAATGGTTGGATTATTTAACAGCTCCATCAACAATGTATCAGTGTACCGATTTCCCCACATCCCTTCCAACATTTATCATTATCTTTTCCTGTCATCTTAGCCAATCTGAGAATTGTTTTAATTTGCATTTGTGTCATCAATAGTGATTTAGAGTATTTTTTCATATAACTGTAGATGGCTTTAATTTCATCATCTGAACATTGTCTGTTCATATCCTTTGACCATTTATCACTTGGGGAATGACTTGTATTCTTATAAATTTGACATGATTCTTTATTTTTTTAAGAATGAGATTTTTACAAAATGAAACAAAAACCAAAACCATGTCTATAGATGTAGATGGGCTTCACATCTGTAAAGCAATCAATTTTATATTTTTGTGATGTGTATCATACTGTGTGCTCAACAAATGTCCATTTGTGTAAATGTATTTATTTTATATTGTATATATTGTTAAATGCAAAAAAGGAGATATGAATCTGTAACTCTAATCAGTTCAGATGTGTAACTCAAATTATTATGCCTTTCAGGATGATGGTAGAGCAACATTAAACAGGCTTCCACTTAAAAAAAAAAAAGAATGAGATTTTTATCAGAAATGCTGGCTATAAATATTTTCCCCCAGCTTTGTACTTCCCTTTTAATCTTATTTTTGTTGGTTTTCTTTGTGCAAAACTTTTTTAATTTAATGTAATCAAAGTTGTCCATTTTGCCTTTTATAATGTTGTCTAGTTCTTCTTTGGTCATAAATTTCTTCCTTCTTCAAAGATCCATTAGGTAAGCTCTCCCTGTTTGCTTATAGTATCATCCTTTATGTTTAAATCATGTACCCATTTTTTTTTTGTCATGGGATGTGAGATATAGATCTGTCCTGAGTTTCTGAAATATTATTTTCCAGTTTTCCCAGCAATTTTTGCCAAATAGTGACTTCTCATTCCTGAAACTGGAGTTTGGGGGATTGTCAAATACTACATTACTGTAAGCCTTGATTATTTTGATACCCACTCTATTTCACAGTATCAAATGGTTTTGGTAACTGCTGCTTTATAATATAGTTTTAGGCTTGGTATTCCTAAGCCACCATCATTTGTATTTTTTTTTTTTTTCATAAATTCCCTTGATATTCTTGACCTTTTATTCTTCCAGATGAATTTTGTTATTATTTTTTCTAGTTCTATAAAATATTTTGGCAGTTTAATTGGTATCTATTTTTTTAATTAAAAGTCAATTTTTCCCCCTATAGCATTATATTTAATTTTGCTTGCTAAATTATTCTTGGTTATAAGTCCATCCTTTTTACCTTCTGGAATACTGTATTTCAAGTACTCATTTCCTTTATAGTGATGGCTGCTGCTAACTGTAGCTTATTGGTACTTGAATTTTTTCCATTTGGCTGCTTTTAGTATTTTTTCTTTGATCCAGAAACTCTGGATTTTGACCTTAATGTTCCCGGTAATTTTTATTTTGAAGTTTGCTTTATGAAGGTACCAGCAAATTCTTTCGTTTTCTTTTTTTGCCTTCTGATTCTTAGAGATAGAGGCAGTTTTCTTTTCAGATTTCTTGAAGTGTGATGTCTAGGCCTTTTCTTGGTTATAGCATTCAGATACTCCAATTATCCTTAATTTTTTTTCTTTAGACTTTTTCACAGTTATTTTTACTATGAAATCCCTTCCATTTTTCTCCTTTCCCCCCCAGCCTTTAGTTTTTTATTTCTTGTTGTCTCACATGGAGTTATTGCTTCTGTTTGATCCATTTTAATTTTCAAAGAGTATTGTTGTTTGGGCAAGGTTTTATACTTCTTGTGTCAAGCTGGTAATTCCCTTTCTAATTCTATCTTTCATAACTATCATTTTCCTTTTAGTTTTTTTCCTCAAGTATTTTGATTTCATTTGCAAAAACATTTTTTAAACTTTTGATTCATCTCTTCCAGAAATTCTAGAGTTTTAGGGTTAGGGTTTGTGCCAAGCTGTGATTTTCTTTGAGGCTTTGCTTATAGATTTTTTTGAAGTAATTTCTGCATTTGTGTGTTGGAGCTTTCCTGACATCCAATACCTCTTAAAAAGGGCAGATTGCTGCCCTTCTTGATTTTGGAAGTTAGCCTTTGATGTTAAGGCTAGTTTAGGCTACCACCTGACCCCATCACAGTAATCATGTATGGGTTTGAGGTTGGATATAATTATGGGGCCTCCTCTTGCCTCGAGTTTTAGGTGTGATGTGTACTTGGCTCAACCCCAATGTCTACAGACCTCTATATCTGTGTTTCTGTGTTGGGAATGAGTGGACAAATGACTTACTATGATTTTTTCTATACTTCTCCATCAGACTTCAGTCTGGTGCGCTTTTTAGGACTGTCTGAAGGAAGTTTGTGGACAGAAGCTCAACTATATTGCTTTCTGACACTCTGCCATGTTTCAGTGCCTTCATTTTACAATTAGCCATCAAACTCATGTTCCTAAAACACTAGTTTAATCATGTTACCTGTCCCCCCTCCATTAAATTCCAGTGATTCCTTATTTCTTCAGAATAAAATAAAAAACCTGTTTATCTTTTAAAGCCCTTCATAACCTGTAACTTTTCAGTCTTTTTATTTCTTTTTGTCCTCTATGTACTTTTTAATCTAGTGACATTGACCCCCTTCTTGTTCCAAATACAGTATAGTGCATTTTTATTCATTGTTCCCCATTTCTGGAATGCCCTTATTCCTCATCTTCACCCTCTGGCTTCCTCAGCTTTCTATAAATCTCAGCTAACCTTCTACAAGGAGCCTTTCTTATTCCTCCTTCATCTTAATGCCTTCCCTCTGATGATATCTAATTTCTTGTTTATATATAGCTCCTTGCATGTAGTCTTCCCCATTATACTGTAAGCTTTTTGAGAGCAGAGACTGTTTTTACTCTTTGTATCACCAGCTCTATGTTCCCAGTGCCAGGAACATATGAGGCATTTAACAAATATTTATCAATTTGTCTTTTGTAGGGTGAGGAACCTGAGCTTTAGAAAGATCAAATGATTTCCTCAGAGTCATGTAGGTAGCAAGCAGCAGAGTCTGGATTTGAGTTCAGAGCATTTTAAAGTAGTTTGAAATATGTATTAAACTTCTTTTGCTTAACTTCAGCTGGCAGAATACGGGTGAAATATTTGGAATTATAAGGAGATAAATTTTGGATTTACATTGGGAAGTAGTGAGTTTCCCATAACCGAAGGACTTTAAGGAGAGATTGATTGGATGACTACTTTGTGGGAATATTGTGGAGGAACTTCCTTCTTGATATAGTTTGGCCCAAATGGTCTAATTGTTCTCTTCCAATTCTGGGATTTTAGGATTCTATGACCTTAAGTAATTAATATTTAATTGAATACAGTATACCAAAATCAGCTGATAACCTTTGAATCTTAGTCCACATGAGCATAGCACATGCTCTGATGTAAGATTCAGATGTAAAAAATGTTTTCTTTTGAGAGAAAGCATTGTACAGTTGTCCATGCTGAAGGCTTGTCGGGCCAGGGTACTTGGGTCTTCTTCCCAGCTCTGACCCTGAGTCTTAGAAGCTAGTTTTATATACCTGCTTGACCCTGTCGCTCTTCTTCTTTTGGGGTAAAAGAATTGAAGAACGTTGAAATTGAAGAAGATTGACATGAGTTATGAAGTGTTTTGGGATTGTTGGTCCAGAAAGCTGCATGTCTTTTCTCTGTAAAAGAAGGTAAAAAAATCATAGTCATATGGCTAACCATATGGTCAAGGGAGTGAAGGAATTATATATTAGGGTTATGAGAGCTGGGGGAATAGAGAGGGATGAAGGGACTGGAGATTGTGAGCATGAATAGTAGAAAAGGGAATTTATCTTGCATGATTCTCTTTATTCTTTGTTTGGTCCTGAATTATTTATGTCTCCATATTCAAAACATTCTTAATCCTCTAATTTGTTTATATCACTCTTAATTTCTAAGTCGCATATCAATTTGGAACTTATCTAGGTCTGTGATGTTGGTTGCTCAGTTTCTACCATACTGCTTTCCACTTTTTTTGAGAACAGACTGTTTTTGGTTCTGAATTTTTCATCTCTCTATATTGAAAACATGATTCATTCCTCAATCCTTTAGTTTGTTTATATCACTCTTAATTTCTAAGTCACATATCAATTTGAACTTATTAGGTCTATGATATAAACTGTTGCTTGCTCAGTTTCTACCAGATTGCTTTCTACGTTTTTTCCCAGCAGTTTTTGTTGAAAAATGAAGTCCTTATTTTAGTAGTAGATGTGTTGAACACTGTGCTCTATTTGCTTCTGAAGGTTGTACATTTAATTTGTTTCACTGAGTGGCATCATTATTTTTAACTAATATCTAAAACTTTTGATGATTGTTGCTTTGTATTAGAGTTTGAGATCTCCTACTAGAAAGCCCCCCTCCTTTCCACTTGTTTTTCATCATTTCCTTTGAAGTTCTTCTCCTTTTGATCTTCTAAATCAGGACTTAAACTTTTCCACTCACAACTCCTTTTTGCCTAAGAAATTTTTATGTGACCCTAGATATATAAGTATATAAAAATGCACAAATCAAACATTAACTGGTAATAAATCATAATTTCATGACTCCCACATTCAGATTTGAGACCTATATGGAGTTGCAAACCACAGTTTAAGAAATTGGGTTCTGGATGAATTTTGTTGCTTTTCCTCAGATGGTTTGGTAAACCAAGCACAGTAGGTAGTAAGTATGTTTCCATACGGCAATAGGCTTTGGAGTCAGGAGACCTCCCATTGCAATCCCCGAGGGCAGCCAAGATTAGGAATGGAATAAGGAAAAGGAGGTGCCGGCCCTGGGGTTGCAGACCATTCCTCTTTGAGGACTCTCTGGTTGTGAGCTAAGGCTTTGTTCTGCCCTCACACGTGGCAGCCTCCATAGTTTCCACAAGGCACTCCCAAAATAAACTGGGGCTCTTCATGTCAGGAAGGATGGTCAGATGCAAGGTTTGCACAAGAGAAAAAGCAGCAAAGCTCTGTCCCCTTTTGCCTATTCAGGGTCGGCTTAATCCAGAGTATTCTTCCCCCTGCCTAACATTGGCTGGATGAAGATTGGTCAAAATTAAAATTTTGAAGTAGTACCTTGTATTGGAAAAGGAAGCCTGGATGGGGGTGGTGGTGAGAAGGGGAAAGGGGTCCTTATTAAGTTGCTCACATACCAGGAGGTTAACAACAGTGGCAAAGCAGATGGGTTTCTGTCTTGGTTTGTATTTTAGAAACTTCCCCATTAAAAGTATGAAAAATCCATTTTCATTAGTATGTGTTAGATTTGTGCCTTTGCTCCTTTTCCAACCTTCCTCTTGCAAAGGTAGAGCTTTTGGGTTTAGGAAGAGAGAGTTGGGAGGGTAAGGTAGGGATGTTGGGGGTGGAAAGAATGTAATCTCTAAGAGTTCTTTGGTCTCTGCTGCCATCAGTTTGGAATTGTTTCTTTTGACTGATAAGAAGAATGAGTGATGGTCACTTTGAAATTTAAGAAGGGTTAGGGAAGTCCCTAGGACTAAGAGACTCCTGGAAACCTGGGTTTTCTTCTTAGTCTAGATTTCTGATCTGACAGATGCTATGGGGAAAACCATCCACCATGTCTGAACCTCTTTTTTTCTCCCTTGTTAAAATAGGAATTGGTTTCCTTTGCTGCCCTGTCTCCCTAGAATTTTGTAACCCCAGAATGCCATTGTTGGAAGCCTGATGGTCATCTAGAGGTCCCACATAGGAAAGAGTGTTGGATTTGGAGTCAGGGAGAAATGTGACTTTGAATCCTGTTTTCTAGCACTTACTAGCTGTGTGACCAAGGGCATATGGTTCAACTCTTCTGAACTTCAAATACTACTGGGTGATGGATGGATCTCTGGGCCTATGTTTGTGTTCAAATGTGGGCTCATGCATTTACTCTGTGACCTCTGAGCAAGTGATTTAACCTCAGTTTCCTCATCTGTAAAGCTGGGATAGTACCTGTCATCTGGGGTTGCTGTGAGGATAAAATGAAATTGATGTTTGTAAAGTGCTTTGCAAACTTTAAGGTGCTACATAAATGCTAGTATCAATAGTATCATCTTTAATTATCTAGAAATACCTATAATACCTAAGGTAGATGGTAAAAGTAAAATGAAATAATGTGCATAAAATTTTTATAGTTCACTTTCAAGTTTTGATAGGTTGGAACTGCATTAAGACTTTTGGGATGCCCTTTATAAATGTCAGTGATAGCTTCTTTATATTACAGTTGGGGAAATTGAGTTTAGTTGAGATTAGAACTTGGTTTCCTACCTCCCAGTCCAGTGCTCATCCTGTTGCTTAGCCCTTCAAAAATGTAGAATTGATGGAATCTTCTTGTTGTTGAAAGGGGTGAATTAGAGGTCAGAGTTCAATTAATTTAACCCTTCTCTGAAGTCTGAATTCCTTCTATGTTAGCCCTTCCGGCACTGAGGGGCCATTACAGGAGGATGGCTGTCTGGGAAGGGCTGGAGTTTTCAAGAATGTATGAACCCTGAGGGACTTGATTTTTTTTTTTTTTAAATTCTAAGCATGCTTTTCTTTTTTAAAAAGTGTGTTTTATTGATGTCTGGTGTTTACTAAATGGTTAATTTGGAAAATCCTTACTCCCCTGCCTTCCATTGTAAGGAAAAAATACAGTTAAGCAAAAATACTTGGTACAGTGACACGATAGTGTATATGGACGCACAGACACAGACATACACACATAGGGCAGATGGCAGGTAGGTGATGAAGTGGGTATAGTGCCAGACGTAGAATCAGGAAGATTCACCTTTCTGAATTCAAATCTAGCCTCAAACTTACTGGGCAAGTCCCTTAGTCCTGTTTGCTTCAGTTTCCTGGTCTGACAAATGAGCTGGAGAAGGAAATGGCAAACTGCTCCAGTGTCTTTGCCAAAAAAATCTTTTCCAGATGGGGTCACGAAGAATCGGATATGACCGAAATGCTGAATAACAATGACAATAACACAATACACTCACACATTTTTCCACCTTTCTGTCCCCAATTCTGCATCAATTCACACATAAATCTACCTGTGAATATATCCTCTGAATTCCTCATATTTATCATTTTGAACTATCTAATAATATTTCATTACGTTCATCGGCCATATGTTTCCAAGCAATTTATAATGATGGGTATTTACCTTGTTCTTGGCTACCTCAAAGAATGGCTCTGTGGTTTTTTGGTATTTCTGTAGGGTTTTTTTTTTTTTTTTTTGGTATTTATTAGAAATGTTTTTGCTATTTATTATCTTAAGGTATATGTGTGCCTAAGAATGAGATGTTGGTGCTAATGGGTAGCCACAGTTTATTCACAGGTAATTCCAAAATAATATCCAGAATCATTGGATCACTTTATAGCTCTACCATAAATATATTAATGTGAAGTTCTTCCCACAACCAACCTTTATTGCTCTTAATTTTTTGTCATCTTTGTCAATTTGCAAGGTGAAAGGTACCATCTCAGAATTGTTTTATTTTGTATTTCTCTTTCATCAATAATTTGGAGAATGTTTTAAAATGGCCATTTGTAGTTTGTTATTCTTCATTCTTCCTTTGAATTGTTTATTCATATTCTGTTATGTCTTATTTATTTGTTTTATATATTTGTGCCAATTCCTTATAAATCTTGGATATCAGACTTTTTTATGAGGGACATTTGATGAATTTTTTTTTCATCTTTACAGTTTCTCTATTTTGTCTTCATTGATTTTATTCATGTTTTTTTGTCTTCTATCCTTTCTTGGGTTAATAATTCTCCCTGTAGCTATAGTTCAGTATTATTTTCTGAACAGTAAATCTTACACTGTCTCAGTGTCAAAGGAGGGTCCACTCCTTTCCAGAAGGGAAAAAATAAGTCATAGCAAATCAGCCTGTCTGCCATCTATTTAATCAGAGACTTTTAACTTGGGATTTATGAACTTGTTTTGAAAAATATTTTGATAATGTTATTTCAGTTAATTAATTTACTTTGTAATCTAATGCATTTAAAAGCATTAAAAGCTCAGGGTCTGAGAAGGGACTCCTGTAGTCTCTACCATATTACCAAAGGAGTCCCTGACACAAAAAATTTAGAATCCCATGTTTAATACAATCCTTTCATTTTGCTGGAGGAAACTGAGGCTGAAATAATAACACACAGATATTAAGTAGCAGAATCAGGATTTGAAATCAGTTCTGACTCTTCAGGTCCACAGCTTTTTCTATTATACTGTGTCTGATTCTTTCCAGCTCATTTTGAGGCCTTTGAGATAATTCCTTCCTACAAGTCATAACAGCAGTAGCAATAAAAGCAACAGTAGCAACAGCAGCTAATCTTCATAAAGTACTTACTATGTGCACTTTACAAATATTACATTCTCAGGACAATCCAGGGAGATAGATGCTATTATTGTGCCCATTTTACAGATGAGGCAAATAGGATCCCATAGCTAATGCCCAGGGTCACATGGTTAGTAAATGTCTGAAGCTGGATTTGAACTTGGTTCTTCTAGCTCCAGGTTCTAGGTTTTATCCAGTGAATCACTCTCTCTGCCTGTAGAGATATAAGAAAAGAGATTTATCATAATAGGCCAGAGCAGATAAGGAATTTCTTAACAACTGAAAATTCTCTAAAGTCTGAGGGCTGATAGAATTAAGATAATATTAGCAAAAGTTATGTGTTAGAGCTTCTCTGTGCGTAGTTATTTACATGTTGTCTTTTCAATTAGAATATAAACTTCTCGAAGGCAAGGACATTTTTTTTTTTTTTTTTTTTTTTTTTTTGCCTTTCTTTGGATCCTTTTCTCTTAGCACATTTCCTGGTATACAAAAAGTACTTAGTAAATATTGTCTCTTCTTGAAGATAAGTTGTAGCTCACAGAATTTGTGTCCTGCTCAAAATATACAGTAAATAACAGATAGTAAATAACAATCTGTCCTAGGACTATTGATTCTATGCCTGGAGTTGCTTCTGATATACCATGAAGAAATCTATCTTTCTACTTTTCTCATTATTTCCTCTTTAAGACAATGGCTTTGAGAGTTCATTTTCAAGTTAGCTTAATTAAGATCCTTGAATATATTGGAAGAAGGTAGGTGCAGAAATCAGACTCTGACTTCTCTGAGAGTTGGGGGGTAGAACATTTTTGCTTAAAATTAAGTTCCAGCAGAGTTCCTACGGTCTTCAGGGCAGAGAGCATTTATCAAGCACTTATGTGCCAGCCAATCTGCTAAGAACTGGGAACACAACTTGAAATCTTGACTAGTTATGCAAAACTGGACAGAACAGGATTGTGTGCAAAGAGATCTTGGCTTGAGACGTCCCTCAGCCTGCCCTCTGTGACAATATTGAGACTATATCTGCTGGGCATAGTAGCAGAAACCTAGTGGAAACACCACAGGGCTCAGAAGCTTGCCCCTGCCTTTAATTCTTGCTTGCCCCCTCATTTCTGTGTCTGTTTTTCCTTGCATGTGGCTGGTCTAATTAATTATCTGACTTATCAAGACAGACACAATCCCAAGTGAGTTGAACAATTAAATTAATTTTAGGTAGTCTTGGTTTCACTGGTGTAAGTATACCTTTTACTGATGCAAATCAGAGCTTCTCCATGCATTGGTAGAGGTCTTACCAGCCTTTGGATGATGACCTTTCTCCTTATTTCACTTGTCTGCTCTTTTGAAGATAGACATGTACCAGTTGCCAGATCTATTTGAGAAAATTTTTTCAGAGTTTGCAGCCCTCTGACTTGTCCCGTGAGAATCGAGGGCAACCTCTGTGCTGTGACATTTAGTATATTCAAATTGAGTTCTTAAAAATTTAAAGGTAGAACTTTTTCCTTCAGGCATGTAGGAAATACAAGTTGGGGATGTCAGATTCAGATGAAGGATGAATTTAAGGTTGGTTATTGTCGTCCCTGAGGGACGGACTAGCAGAATGTTGGGATCATCACTCCCTAGGAGAGCCTTGATATGCTAAGAGACTTCCTGAATTTTGGTGTTGCCTGTCTGGCTGTTTCCTTTTGATAGGGATGGCTAGGCAATGGTGACTCAGCCTGGTGACCCAAGTAATAGAACAATTGCAATTTTGTCCTAGGTCAGCAAGGAAGTGTCTGCCTATCAGAAATGTCCTCCTGAATGCCTGGTGTTTTGATCTGGGAGGGGCAGCAGTGTATATGTGTGTACATGGATGTGTGCTTGGGGTGAAGTGAAGAAGTAAGTTTTTTTTACCCCAACAAATTCTTACCTACCATATGCAAGATATTATTTTGGAAACATGAGTCACAACAAACATCTGTCTTCTAGAAACTTACATTCTGTTAGATATAGGAAGGGATGGTGAGGAAAAAGCTACATGTAATTTTTAATTTAAAATTACTTTTTGTTACATTTTAAGTTTCAAACTGATTTCCTTCCTTCTTCCTAAACTATCACTCCTACCATTTCTCTCTCTGATATTCCATCTCTGTCTGTCTCTCTCATACACATACACATATTAAATCATACTATGCAAATTTCTGTTTATCAGGTCTTTCTCTGGAGGTGGATAGAATCTTTCTTCCCAGGTCTCTTGTATTTGATTTGACTATTTACAAAACTCAGAATAACTTAATCACTCACAGTTATTCTTTGAACAGTATTTCTGTCACTATATAAAATATTGGTTCTATTTATTTCACTTTTCTTTAATTCATGCAAACCTTTCCATGTTTTCCTAAAATCGACTTCCTGCATCATGTACTTTGTACTGTTCAGTCATTTCAATGCTGTCCAACCATTCCTGACCTCCTTTGGGGCTTCCTTGACAAAGACAATGAAGTGATATTCCATTTCCTTCTCCAGTTCATTTTACAGATGAGGAAACTGAGGCAGACAGTGTTAAGTGACATGTTCAGGATCACACAGCTAGTGTCTGAAATCACATTTCAACTCAGAGTATTTCTGACTCTAGGCTTAATACTTTAGTCAATGCGCCACCTACTTGCCAACATGTACATAGATATAAATTTAACTCCTTGAACAAAAATATCTTAGGGTTTTATGTAACTGCAGGCTTAATGTGACAGTTTGGCCCCAAAGCAAATAGTTATCCTGGGCGGATTATTAGCATAAGAATTCTGAGTGAGGGAAGAAAGGAGGTAAATAGTTAACTAGAGAATTAACACATCTTAACACAGCTTTAACTGAGCATTTAATATAAAAAGCAGACCATTTCCGAGTGTCCTAAAACAGACTACACTAGTTCTCCAATCCTGGAGCAGCAGTAGTGTTCTGAGCCCCTGAAACCCAGTTTTCACCCTGCTAGACAGAGATTGATCTACTCTGGTCCTGAAAGATTTACTCTCCATGCCATTGCTTAGAAGGACCCACTCAATTCCTGTGAATAAATCCTTGTTAAGTATTTTTTTTTTTAAAGACCTCCTTACCAGCTGGAATCTGGTTGAACATTCAATTGCATTTTGAAGAAAGCTCTGGGCTCCTCCTGAAGCTCAAACTTAGTGAGAACAGTCTTTGATTTTAAAATTTGACAAGATTTCCCCAAATATTTACTCTCCCACACTCACATTTCTTTCTTAACTGTTTGTTTCTATCCTGGGCGTCAGAACTGACAGAGAGTGGGGGAAGAAATCTTTTGTTACTTCTGCCTGCCTTCATGCTCTGGAGACTCGGGCTGGATTTTCAGGTCCCCAAGAAGTCTGACATCAGGGCTAGCCTGAGTCAAAATTGCAAAGTCGTCAGTTTCTTTTCAGTATTCCCAGCTTGCCCTTTTTTATATCAAGAAGGGTTGGCAGGGTGGACGGGACGCTGAAGTTGGAATTAGAAGATCTGAATTCCTTTTTGGCTCTGCTACTCTGTGATTTTGTGTCATTTCCAATCTCTGGGCCTCTTTTGCTTCATGGTCTGGTCTGGGAGATAGCTGAGGTTTTTTCTGAGGTTCAACATTCTGAATTTCCATGATCTAAACTTCTCCATTTCTGTGTCTCAGGATCTTAATGCCCACCAGTTTTCTTTCCCCTCCATGATCATGATCTTAGACAAAATTCCATATTTTTTTCTGTCTCAGCATCCTACTGCCCATCATTTTTCTCTCCCTCCATGACCATGATCTTAGACAAAATTCCTTAATTTTTCTGTCTCAGCATCCTAATGCCCACCATTTCCCCTCTCCATGACTGTAATCTTAGACAAAATTCCTTAATTTCTGGGTACCTCAATTCCTTATATATAAAACAGAGTTAATAGCGCTCTGTAGTATTTACGTACTAGAACTTGTTGGAGGGCTGGCTCTGACATTTTCCAACTGTGTGACCCTGGTCAGGACACTTCATCGAGCCCGCCTTTCCTTCTCTAAAAAATGAGGAGCCTGGATTAAATTATTTCTTGTAGCTCTAAATCTTATGAATCACAACCATATTTTTCTCATTATTGTAAGAAAATTTCCTGGAAGAGGTGGGAGGGATGTCGGGAGAGAGGCAAGAGAAAGAACTCTTGGAATCATCATCAATTTCCTGAGAAAAACCAAAACAAAACTGGCAGGCTTTTCTTCAGAGCCTCCCCCTTTGTCCTGACCCTTGCTTGTTTTTCTAAGGCTCTTTTTCTTCCAGAGTCCCTCCTCCCCATTATGGGCCCCTCTCTGGTTCAGTGCCGGATTTATTTTATGGCCAGATGCTGCCACAAGGTGGCAGTCGGAAACCTTCGAATGTCTCCTGTTGATGGCTTTTTCCAAGGTCTAAGCTGCTGATCCATGATGGAGGAAATCCAGTCCCTTCATTTTTATCTGCAATATAGTATGGGCAAAAGAGCACTGGATTTGCAGTCTTGAGACCAGCTCTGATCTTTCTCCCTTTGTGACATCTTTAGGTTTTAGTTTTTTCCTCTGCAAAGTGTGAAGAAGTTGGAAAGGTGACCCCTGCGATTCCTTTCATCTTGGATTCCTGGATTCTGAACAGAATGATCTGATAGATTAACGGATTGAAGCTTGGATAGGTGCAAAGTCTTAGCTAGTGTCTCAAGGGTAATAAAGAGCAGAAATAGAATCGGATAGAGCAGAGTAGAATGGGGACCCAGGTTCAGAGTGGGACAGTTTCCCCCAATTGCAGATTATCACTTCCTTAAGCTTGAGACCAGGTTTCCAGGGTGAGCATCACTGGTTTACTCCTGAGTATCATACCTAGCTCTGCCATTGGGAGTTTCAAAGGCTCAGAACTTTCAAGGAGGCTTCTGTCCTCATGACCCAGTTTTATTGTTGAAATAGTCCTCTGTACTCTTGGTAACCTTGGACAGCTAGCCCACCCAGGTCTCTCTGCCTCTCAGCCCAATATTCTGTGCTGACATCACACTGCCTCCTTGTAGTCAGAAGGCTTTGGGACCTTACTTGAACTCTTATTATCTGTGTAGCCTTAAGGGAACCATTTCATCATCCAGAGCTTCAGTCTCCTCACCTGTAAAATGGAGATAATAAAATTTCACAGAGCTGTTCTGAGAAAATTCTTGTGCTTGTTTCGTGACCAGTTCATCTCTCCCATATTTTTCTGGTTTTCCTTGGTAATTCTCTGTAATAGCCTGCTCATGTACTCCATTCACTTCTGCATAGCTCCAGACTTCTCCCTGAAACATGAATCCATATTTTTGATACTAATAGTCTATCGAAATTATTGAATAGAACACTATATTTAGGCAATGAAGAATTGAAAATGACATTATACAGTGTGACTTTAGATTGCTTTTCCTTCATTCACATATTTGTCAACTCCTTGTGAATGGAGCATTGTGTTAGTTGCCAGATTTAGATTAGACACAGTCCCTTCTTTATGGATCATAGTCTAGTATGCAGATTTTAACATAGTATTTGACAAAGTACTAGACTCACCTTGGGAAGCTTCAAATATCTGTACATATACCTACATGTATGTACATACACATCATGCATAATTTATTATATGTGTGTTTTCTATTAAATATATATATGCCTATATACATATATTATTGTCTTTTGTCTTTTCATCAGTCATCTCCCCCAAAAGACCCCACCCAAATTGGATCCTTCCTTGAATAAAGAAACAGTTAAGCAAAAACATTGGAAGCAATGACCACCATCCGACAATGCATAAGTTATTAAGACTTATTCCCCAAGATATTTTTTATTGTTATTTTAACCAGATTTCTTTGCTGTAGTGAGAAAACACAACCAATGCAGAATGGCAACTGCTCTGCAATTTCTTGTTTCCCGGGGCACTGAAATTTAAGTGACTTGCCTAGGATCACAGCCAGTATATGTCATATATTCAATCCAGATCTTTCTGATTCTCATTCCTGTTCGTTATTAATGATACTATTCTTTTTCTCATTTTCAGTGTTTTTTTCAGTTATTTGGTAATCTTTGGTTTATATTGTTGTCCTGTATAGTTCACTCTGCCATTAATTCCTTGTTTTCTTGTTTCTCTGAATTTCTCATAGTCATTGTTAGTTACTGCATAGTAATATTTCATTACTTTCAAATACTATAATTTTTCAGCTATTCCCTAAATGATGGGCATCCAATTCATTTCCAGTTTTTTGCTTCCTGAAATGCTTTATCTAATATTGTTCCCTTTGTTACAAACATGTTTGTGTTCCTCTTTTGAAACTGGCTTTAGGGCCCCATCATGAAAATGAGTCTCATTATACCCAGCTGGATCTTCAAGCATTTAACATTTTATGACTCTATTCATTAGCCTTGGCTGGTTTTTGGTTCATTCCAAAATTCAAGTATACACTCAAAGGACAAAGAATTGCCACGATTTTTGATTAACAGCAGAAACAATAGTGCCTTACATTTGCGTGATGCTATGCCATTAACAGAGTTACCTTCATATATATTTTCTCATTTAATCCTTACAACAGCTATATTAGGGAGGTAGGACAAGTGTTACCCTCAATTTACAGATGAGAAAATAGAAACTTTGAGAAAGTGACTTGCCCAAAGTCTTATACTTAGTGCAACAAGTTCTAAGGGTAAGTAAGGAATTAGGGCTTAAATATAGAACTAATTCCAAGTTCATTATCATTTTTAAGCTCTACTTTCTGTTCAAAGGAATGTGCCTCAGACACATTCCAAGAAAAAATTCCAGAAATATTTTAAACAGTTTCATTGGAACATGTGTAGTTACTTGGAAGGAGAGAACCCTAATTTTTGCTAAATTCTATATTAAAATTCTAAATTGTTAAATTCTACCATGTTTGCTTAAAAAAGTAGCTAGTCTCACCACTTTAATACCATATACAAATAAAAAAGATAATAATATCAAGCAGCATATCTTATTGCCACATGAAGGATATAGTTACTAAATGCTCTAAGGATTCAGTGATGAAGTTGAATGAAATAAACTTTAAAAGCGAACTCCTTTTAGGCATATGGATGGCCTTAGAGATACAAAACTGAAATTGAAAGCTTGTGCCCTCAAGGAATTTACATTCTAGAGAGGGAATATAGCCATGGACACAATAAATAAATAAGAAAGAAGGAAATAAGCATTTATTAAGTGCCTTCGTGTGCTAGCATCTGTGCTAAGAGCTTTACAAATTATTAATATGCACATATACTATTCTATATTTTAATATAATTAGTATAATCATACAAGTTATATACTTGTTATATTTACATATTTACATTTACACATCCATTCCTATATAAAATAATTTCAAGAGAGAAAGACTACTACTGGTTGGAGGAATTAGGTGAGACCTTTTGTAACTGGAAGTAGCATCTGATTGTGCTTTAAGGAAGGTTAGGGATCCTGCCTTTCCTCCACCATCTTAGTTCCACCGCAAGGCTGGGGATTCTAGAAGAAAAGAGGACACGAAGATCCCGCTGTGTGCTGAATTTTTTAAGAAAGGCTTCCAAGAAGATGTAGTATTTAAATTGAAGTTGAGGAAACAGGAATACTTTTTGTTAACAATAATGATAAAGTTGTACACTGATGAGTAGGCGTGATGTAGAAAAGTGGCTATGCTCTGAGTACAAACTCTGATACCTCCTACGAGACTGAATGGTGGTAATGTATCACCAAATCAAGGTGATGGACGTGTGTCCTAGCAACAGCCTAGCCAAAAGTAGACAGGTTGCTTTATTGGATGAGTGAAAGATCCATATTTTCAGTTTCAATATTCTACTGGTATTGACACATGAGACACTATATAGCCTCTGGAGAACTGAAAATTAGTATTATGAGGTGGTTTGATCCACTGAATTCATGAAATTATCTACCAAGACATGGATAAAATAATGGATTTTTTGAAATATTGAAGTCTCCCTCTCTTCCTCTAAGTCATTTTCCTAAAACAAGGCCTGACTACATGTCTATTTTCTATTCAGTAAACTCCATTGGCTCTTTATTATCTCTAGGATCAAATCAAATCTCTTAAATTTTATATGTAAAATGTTTTTATAAGGGTAGTTAAGGGGCATAGTGGATAGAAGGCCAGGCCTGGAGTCAGCAAGACTCATCTTTCTGAGTTCAAATCTGTCCTCAGACACTTACTAGCTGTGTGACCCTGGGCAAGCTACTTAGCCCTCAGTTTATTCATTTGTCAAATGAGCTGGAGAAGGAAATGGCACACCATTCCAGTAGCCTTGCCAAGAAAATCCCAGATGTGGTCACCAAGAGTTGTACAAAACTGAAAACAACTGAATAACAACAATAAACCATTTTATCATGGCTCCAATATAACTTGATAGCATTTTTACACACTATTCCCCTTTCTACACTCATCAGTCCCTATGAGAAGAATGTAATCATGGTAGAACAGGAGGAAGGGATAGTAGCAGGGACAGGCTGATGTAATCACCCATTCTAAATGGCTGAGGGAGTTAAGCCAAGAGTTAGAGTCCTTGAAATAACTCATTTTATTATTATTTTTTTGGAACCAGTTAGTCTCAGCTGCCAGTCTTTCGGTAGGCTAATTTTGCTATTAGAGGTAGAGGGGCTAGATGCAGGAAGTCTACTGGGAATGGAGTTGACACAGAAAATCTGGGCTGTCAGAACCTGGAGAAGGGCTAGCTGAGGCTAAATGGGAATCTGATTCTCAAGAGAGCCAAAACTGTTCCCCTGTTCTCAATTCAATTTATCTTCTTTTAAAAAAATGTTTTATTGATGATCTTATCTTTTTCATTACTGTCACTTCCTTTTGACTTTACACTTTCTGTACATGAGCCCAATAAAATTCTTCCTTTAACAAATAAGAATTATCAAGGAAAATAAATCAGTGCATTGATCAAATCTGAAAATGTATGCCTCATTCCACACCTCTAATTTTCCATTTCTCTGCTGGGAAGCCAGAAGTATGTTTCATCATTAGTCTTCTGATTTCTTGATTAACTACTGCATTAATCAGAATTCAGAAATCTTACAGTGTTGTTTTCCTTTATATTATTGTGGTCATTCTGTAAATTGTTTTGTTCATTTTCTACTTCATCAGTTCATATAAATTTTGATATTTGTCAGCTCTTATACTGTAATAATATTCCATTTTATTGTTATGCCACAATTTATTCAACTGTTTCTCTACTTATGGACACATTATTTCTTTCTTTCTTTCTTTCTTTTTTTTTTTTTTTTTGCTACCATAAAAAGTGAGGCTAAATTTTTTTTAAATGTATGGGACCTCTTCTGTCTTTGGCTTCTTTAGGATTACATATTTAATAGTGGTATTTTGAAATCAAAGGGCACCAATAACTTAGCAAAATTTTCCTAATTAATTGCTTTTCTTCTAATTTTAGTCCCCTTAATTTTCTCCATGTGAAAGTTTTTCAATTTTATAATCAGAATTGTTTGTTTTGTCTTCAGTGACCAGCTCTGTCCTTTGCTTAATTAAGAATTGTCCTATCCATAGTTGTATAAAGTCTCCTTTCCCATTCTCCTCTCACTGCAAAAATAATTGTTGTAACCTTTTATTTTTAGCTCGTATATCTACTTAGAGCTTATTGGGATATATTTTATAAGTTACTTGTGTAAACCTAATTTCTTCCAGTCTTCTTTGCAGTTTTCCCAGGAGGTTTTTGTTGAATTATCAAACACTAAGCAGCTATTTTCAAATAATTCTGGATCTTGATGATCAAATTCACTATTTTCCTCTCCCAATCACTCATGTGTGTGTATATATGTATAGATAACTTTTCTTTTTAAATTTTTCAATAGTATTTTATTTTTCCAAATATATGTAAAGTTTTCAACATTCGTCTTTGTTAGATTTTGTGTTCCAAAATTTTCTCCCTCCTTATCTCCTCCCCCTCTAAGATAGCAAGCGATCATTTTAAAAATATTTCCATATTTGTCATTTTGTGCAAGAAAAATCAGAACAAAAGGAAAAATAACCACAAGAAAGAAAAAACAAGCAAACAAAAAAGTTGACAATACTATGCTTCAATGCACATTCAGTCTCCATAGTTTTCTCTCTGCTTGTGGATATCATTTTCCATCCCACATCCATTGGAATTGTCTTGAATTATTGCATTGTTGAGAAGCGCTAAATCCTTCACAGTTGATCACTTAATCTTGTTGTTACTGTGTACAATATTCTTTTGGTTCTGTTCGCTTAATTCAGCATCAGTTCATGTAAGTCTTTTCATGCTTTCTAAAATCACTCTACTAATTTCTTATAGAAATTTCATAACTTTCATATACCATAGCTTAGTTAGCCATTCCCCAGCTAATGGGCATCCATTCAATTTCCAGTTTCTTGCTTCTATAAAAATTGCTATTACAAACATTTTTGCACATGTGGGTCTTTTTCCCTCCTTTATGATCTTTTTGGGATACAGACTCAGTAGATTCACTGTTGGATCAAAGGGTATGCACAGAAACCCTTTGGGCATAGTTCCAAATTGCTCCCCAGAAAGGATTATTTTACAACTCCATCAACAATGCATCAGTGTCCCAGTTTTTCCACATCCTCTCAAGCATTTATCATTATCTTTTCTTGCTATCTTAGACAATCTGAAAAGATGTGAAGTGGAACCTCAGAGTTGTCTTAATTTGCATTTCTCTTTTCTAATTTTTCTTTTTTTAAAAATAATAACTTTTTATTTTCAAAATATATGCAAAGATAGTTTTCAACATTCACCCTTGTAAAACCTTGTGTTCCAAATTTTTCTTCCTCTTTTCCCTCTACCTCTTCCCCTAGACATCAAGTACTCCAATACATCTTAAACAGGTACCATTCTTTTATACATATTTCTACAATTATCTTGCTGCACAAGAAAAATCAGATCAAAAAGGAAAAAAAAGAGAGAGAAAACAACGACAAAAAAGGTGAAAATACTGTATTATGATCCACTTTCAGTTCTGACAGTCCTCTCTCTGGGTACAGATGGCTCTGTCCATCACAAGTTTATTGTAATTGGCCTGAATCACCTCATTTTTGAAAAAAAGCCACATCCATCAGAATTGATCATCACATAATTTTGTTGTTTCAGTTTACGATGTTCTATTGGTTCTACTCTCTTTACTTAGCATCAGCTCATGTGAATTTCTCCAGGACTTTCTGAAATCATCCTGCTGGTCGTTTCTTACAGAGCAATAATATTCCATAACATTCATATACTATAACTTATTCAGCCATTCCCCAACTGGTGGGCATTCACACAGTTTCCAATTCTTGCCACTATAAAAATTTTCATTTCTCTAATCAATAATGAATTAGAGCATTTTTTCATATGACCGGAAATGGCTTTTTTTATTTGAAAATTGTCTGTTTGTATCCCTACCAACTACTCTTTTAAGAATTTTTCTAGTTTTAGCAAGCATACTCCCATATTCCTAATCACCCACATTTAAAATCTCAATATCATCTTTGAATCCTTACTTTCACTCACTGTAAACATCCATTCATTTGCCAAATCTTATAGTTTCTACCTCCACTCTGTGTTCATACCTTCAATATCTGTCCTTTCCATAATCACTCCCAAAGTTCAGATCCTTAACATCTCTCCCCGGAGCTATTGGAATAGCTTTCTAATTAATCTGCTCACCTTTTGATTCTAACCCATTTTCTACATGTCTGCCAAAGTGATTTTGCTAAAAGGCTGATTTCACAATGTGGATCTTTCCCTATTCTGGAAACTCCAGTGGATTTCTGTTATGTCTAGAATTAAATACAAACTCTTCTGTTTTATATCTAAAGTCTTTCACAATCTGACCCAAACAAGCTTTTTTAACTTTTGTACATGTAATTACCTTCCAGGCACTCTGTAGTCCTGCTAAATTGGCCTTATTTTTCTTCCTTAAGATCTCCTGTATTACTTTTGCAGCAGCTGGGTCTAGTGTCTAGAATGAACTTCCTCTTTGCCTCTTACTCTAAGAAACCCTAGTCTTCTTCAAAGGTAATTTAGCAAGGCAGCAAATCTAAATTATTTTAGATAATATTGCTATTTTTATTATATTATTTTGGTTAACCTGTGGATAGTTAGACTTTTTCCATTTAAATCTTTCCTTATTTCTGTAAATAGTGTTTTATAACATTTAAAGAAAGAACAATTCCAACACTATGTAAATTATTTGAAAAAACAGATAAAGAAGGAGTACTGCCAAGTTCTTTCTGTGACACAAACATGGCACTGATATCTAAACCAGGAAGAAACAAAACAGAGAAAGAAAATTACAGACCAATCTCCCTAATGAATATTGATGCAAAAAATTTAAGTAGAACATTAGCAAAGAGATTATAGAAACTTATCAGCAAGATATATATTATGGCCAAGTGGGATTTATGCCAGGAATGCAGAGCTGGTTCAATATCAGGAAAAATATTACCATAATTGACCATATCTATAACAAGACCAACAGAGAAATCATATGATAATCTCAATAGATACAGAAAATGTTTCTAACAAAATAAGCACCCAAAATACTAGAGAGTATAGGGATAAAGGGAGCTTTCCTTAAAATAATAAGCAGTATCTATTTAAAACCCACAGCAAGCATTCTCAATAAGCTCAGGGTGAAACAAGGATGCCCATTATTACCATTATTATTCAACACTGTACTAGAAATTTTGGCTTTCGAGCAAATATAATAAAGATGACAATACTCCCCAAACTAATCTATTTATTTAGTGCTATACCAATCAGACTCCCAAGAAACTATTTTAATGATGTAGAAAAAATAACAACAAAATTCATATGGAAGAATAAAAGGTCGAGAATTGCAAGGGAACTAATGAAAAAAAAACTCAGAGGAAGGTGGTCTAAGTGTACCTGAGCTAAAGCTATATTATATAACAGCAGTCACCAAAACCATTTGGTACTGGCTAAGAAATAGACCGGTCGATCAGTGGAACAGATTAGATACAAAGGACAAAAAAGGGCACATCTGTAGCAATTTAATCTTTGACAAACCCAAAGAATGCAACATTAGGGATAAAGATTCATTATTTGGAAAAAAACTGTTGGGAAAACTGGAAATTAGTATGGCAGAAATTAGATATGGATCCACACTTAACACCATATACCAAGATAAGATCAAAATGGGTCCATGATTTAGGCATAAAGAATGAGATAATAAATAGACTAGAGAAACAGAAAATAGTCTACCTCTCAGACCTGTGGTGGAGGAAGGAATTTATGACCAGAGGAGAACTAGAGATCATTATTGATCACAAAATAGAAGATTTTGATTACATCAAACTAAAAAGTTTCTGTATAAACAATACTAATGCAAACAAGATTAGAAGGGAAGTAACAAATTGGGAAAATATTTTTAAAGTTAAAGGTTCTGACAAAGGTCTCATTTCCAAAATATATAGAGAACTGACCCTAATTTATAAGAAATCAAACCATTCTCCAATTGATAAATGGTCAAAGGATATGAACAGACAATTCTCAGATGATGAAATTGAAATTATATCCACTCATATGAAAGAGTGTTCCAAATCACTACTGACCAGAGAAATGCAAATTAAGACAACTCTGAGATATCACTACACACCTGTCAGATTGGCTAAGATGACAGGAACAAATAATGATGAATGTTGGAGGAGATGTGGGAAAACTGGGACACTGATACATTGTTGGTGGAGTTGTGAAAGAATCCAGCCATTCTGGAGAGCAATTTGGAATTATGCCCAAAAAGTTATCAAACTGTGTATACCCTTTGACCCAGCATTGCTGTTATTGGGATTATATCCCAAAGAAAAACTAAAGCGGAAAGGGACCTGTATGTGCCAAAATGTTTGTGGCATCTCTTTTTGTTGTAGCTAGAAACTGGAAGTTGAATGGATGCCCATCAATTGGAGAATGGTTGGGTAAATTATGGTATATGAAGGTTATGGAATATTATTGCTCTGTAAGAAATGACCAGCAGGAGGAATACAGAGAGGCTTGGAGAGACTTACATCAACTGATGCTGAGTGAAATGAATAGAACCAGAAGATCACTGTACACTTCAATGCTGTATGAAGATGTATTCTGATGGAAGTGGAAATCTTCAACATAGAGAAGATCCAACTCACTTCCAGTTGATCAATGATGGACAGAGACAACTACACCCAGAGAAGGAACACTGGGAAGTGAAAATTGTTAGCACTACTGTCTATCTACCCAGGTTACTTATACCTTCGGAATCTAATACTTAATGTGCAACAAGAAAATGGTATTTACACACATATATTATATCTAGGTTATATTGTAACACATGTAAAATGTATGGGATTGCCTGTCATCGGGGGAGGGAGTGGAGGGAGGGGGGATAATTTGAAAAAATGAATACAAGGGATAATATTATAAAAAAATTACTCATGCATGTATACTGTGGAAAAAAATTCTAAATAAAAAATTTTTTGGCTTTAACAATAAGAAAAGAAAAAGAAATTAAAGGAATTAGAATAAACAATGAGGAAATAAAACTATCACTCTATTCAGATCTTATGATGATATACTTAAGAGAATTCTAGAAAGTCATCCAAAAATCTACTGAAAACAATTCACAGATTTAGCAAAGTTGCAGAATATAAAATAAACCCACACAAATAATCAGCATTTCTATATATTACTGATGAAGCCCATCAACAAGAGAAGGAAAAGAGAAACTCCATATAAAATTACTGTAGATAAAATGAAATACTTGGGGGTTTCTCTGTCAAGACAAACCCAAGAACTGTATGAATACAATCACAAAATACTTCTCACACAAATAAAGTCAGATCTCAACAACTGGAAAAATATCATCTGATATTTTTGATATATTAGGCTAAGCTAATATAATAAAAATGTCTAAATTGGTGTACTTGTTCAGTGTCATACTAAACAAACTGCCAAAGCATTATTTTATAGAACTAGAAAAAATAATAATGAAATTCATCTGGAAGAACAAAACATCAATAATATCAAGGGAATTAATGAAAAAATACATAGGATGGTGGCTTGGCACTTTATTTTATAGTTTTAGGTTTGGTACTGCTATCAAAACTGTTTGGTACTAGCTAAGAAATAGAGTGGTCAATCACTGGAATAGGTTGAATACAAATGACACAATAATCAAGGCCTGTAACAATCTAATATTTGATAAAACCCCAAATGTCAGCATCAGGAATAAGAACTCTCTATTTGACAAAAATTGCTGGGAAAACTAGAAAATACTATTTCAGAAACTTGGCATAGATCTACACTTCACACCCCATATAAAGTCAAAATGGGTACATAAAGGATGATACCATAAACAAATTAGGAGAACAAGGAATAATTTGCCTGTCAGATCTTTGGAGAAGGGAGAAATTTATGATAAAAAAAAACAAAACTAGAGAACATTATGAAAAGCACAATGGACAACTTTGTTTACATTAAATTTTTAAATTTTTGTACAAACAGAACAGAAACAAGATTAAAAGGGAAGTATAAAGATGGGAAAAAATCTTTGCAGCTAGTATTTTTGATAAAGATCTTATTGCTAAAATCTATAAAGAATCGTGTAAAATTTATAAGAATACAAGTCATTCCCCGATTGATAAATGGTCAAAGGATGTGAACAGACAATTTTCAGATGACAAAATTAAAGCCATCTATTGTTATATGAAAAAAATGCTCTAAATCACTATTGATTAGAGAAATGCAAATTAAAACAACTCTGAGATACCACCTCACAACTCAGATTGGCTAAGATGATAGGAAAAAATGATAAGTATTGGAGGGGATGTGGGAAAACTGGGACACTGATACATTGTTGGTGAAATTATGAAATGATCCAATCATTCTGGAGAACAATCTGGAACCATGGCCAAAGAACTATAAAACTGTGCATACTCTTTGATCCAGCAGTGCCATTACTGTGTCTGTATCCCAAGAAATCATAAAGGAGGGGAAAAGACCCACATGTGCAAAAATGTTTGTAACAGCTCTTTTTGTGGTAGCAAAAACTGGAAAATGAGTAGATGCCTACCAATTGGGGAATGGCTTATTAAGTTGTGGTATCTGAAGATAATGGAATATTATTGTTCTATAAAAATGATGAACAAGCTCATTTTAGAAAGATATGGAAAGATTTATATAAATTGTTGCTGAATGAAATGAGCAGGAGCAGGAATACGTTATACATGATAACAGCAAGAATGTGTAATGATCAATTATAAAAGACTCAGTTCTTCTTATTGGTTCAGTGATCCAAAGCATTCCCAATAGACTTTGGAAAGAAAATGCCATCTGCAGCCAGAAAAAGAACTGAGGAGACTGAATCTTCTTTATTCTGTTTTTTTTTTAATCTCTCCCATAGTTTTTCCCTTTTTACTCTGATTTCTTTCTCTCAGCATGATTCATAAAGCAATGTGTGTTAAAAATAGTTAAAATTACATAAATATAAATAAATAAAATATTTTTTATATTGACTCTTAAGGATTCTTTCATTTTCAAACGGAAATAATGTTATTTTCTCTTTGCTTATTCTTTAAATTTCTTTTTTTTAAATCTTAATTTTATAGCTAACATTTCTAGAACCATATAAGATAATGGCTATTAAAGTGGATGTCCTTGCTTTACCTCAGTCTTATTGGAAAGACTTCTAGTCTTTCTCCATAATAAACCAGGCTACATATTCATATTAGATAGCCATAACAACAGCACATTAAGGAAACATTGGTTTATGGTCATATTTTTACTGTTTTTATCATAAATGAATAAAATGTTTTTCAAAGATTTTCCCTATATCTAGTGATGGTAATGCATTTTCCAAATCTTGAGGAACAAAACACTTATTAGTAGGTTCAAACTGATAATCTGATATTTATTTACTCGTGTAATTTTGAAAGATAAATCATTTACTTGCACTGAGCCTTAATTTCCCCAAGGCTAATATGAAAATATTGTTTTAGTTGATCTCTAAGGGTTCCTTCTGATCTTAATCCTTAAGTTACAACAATTTCTCTGTTTTCAGACAAGACTATAATTTAACCAGTCTTATTTGGAGGGGAGCAAGGCTGGGCAAGATAGATATATCTCAACCTTTGCTAAGTAACTTTAGGACATTGTTCTGCTCTAAGGTATACAACTAGCCTTCTCCACTTCTTCTACCAGGTCCGGAGTCATAACCACCTCCTCTTCTCTCTGCTTCTTCCCTGGAAGACACAAACATTTGCTTTCTACACTAACACTTAGTTGGCATCATTTTGATGTCTCATAGCACAATATCTCATTTTTCCCTCTCACTGACTTTGCTAATGCAGCTCCAAATGTTAGAGGAACAAATCCTGTAATCTTGAAACCAAATGGTTTTGTCAATAGAAACATTCTTCTATTTGTCCAGCTGATAATTCCCAATATGGTAATCCTTTTACCAGGTGGCCCTTTGGAGCTGTTCCTTGAGAAGCTAGTGCCAATGCCCATTTCCAAGAGAAAAAATAATTCACATTTATGTGGAATTTAATCAGATATAAATTTTTTCCTTATTATAATTCTGGATTTTGAATTTGGAGACTTGTGTGACCCTAGATAATACTTTCACTGTCTCTCTTACAGAGCTGTTATGAGGGAAATATTTTCTCAGTTTTAAAGTACTATAGAAAGAAATGTGTTTTCATTAATGAAAGGTGTTGTCCCTATTTTATTAATAAGGAAATTGAAGGTCAGAGAGATTAAGTAAATTGCATATGGTTTATTGTAGTGCTAGTAAATAGAGGAACTAGTTCTAAAATCTATTTTTTTTTTTTTTTTGATGTCTGTGTTCGGTGCTCTTTCTACTACATCAAATTGTATTGTGTAGGTAGGGATTCCCTTTAACTTACTGTTTTCTCTCTTCCTCTTCCTTCCTCTTAACTTTCCTCTCTACTTCCTCCCTTGTCCTCTTTCTTCCTCCCTCTCTCCTTCTCTTCTTTTTCTTCCCTTCCTTTTTTCTTCTCTTCCTCCCTTCCTCATCTCTTATACCCCTCCACTTATGACTTCCATTTTGTGCTGCTAGCAGCATGTTTGGCTTTGGGTCCCTCTTCCCCTTTTCCTTCTTTTCCATTAGGTCAACTTACAGTCGAATCCCTTGGGTGAACAAAGGAAAGAGTGTGAGTTATTTTTATTAAATGAAATTTTTTAGGTGACTGTGATTTTCCCATGTTTGTCAACTGAGATTTATGTGTATTAAGTACTTTTGAGGGTTTGATTTCCTCCAGTACAGTTATGGTTTCTCTCCTTACTTCTCTGTCTTCTTGTCCCATTCATTCTGAACAGCTCAGTTTCACCAAATCTTAGTCAATTCTTGGTTTGGGTTAAAGAAAAGGCATCTTTTAAAGGACTAGACTGGGACATAAGAGACTTTGGTCTTAGGCACATGTTTTCCACTAACTGGATACATAACCTTAACCAAATCATTTTATCTCTTTGGACCTTAATTTCTTCATTCGTAAAATGAGGTTTATTGGAATTAGGTGACTCCTTTTAGTTTAAAATTCTTTGACTTATAAACAGTAAAGGTTGCTGTCTCCAAGGAATCAAAGGAGGTATGTGGTTAAGGAATTATTTGGGTTGGGAAATGAAATTTTGGTTCTTTCATTGACTTTTAAATTGTCTATATTTGAATCTCTGTGAGTAACAGAGTCTAAAAGTAGTGGACATAAACCTTATTTGTCAAGCTTTGTCAGTAATTCACCAGAATGCTCATTACTGTTAATGAAGGAGATATCCTTTTAATAAAGGGATCGAAAGGAATGTTAAGAAAGACAATTATTTTCACTTCTTTCTTTCCCTCATTTCTCTTTCTCCCTTCTTATGAAATCAGAATTTAGAACTGGAGAAGATCTTGAGGGAACCTTAAAGGCAACTCCTTTCATTTTACAGATGATGAAACTAAATTCTAATGAAGCAAAAAGTCTTGGATGAAATTTCTCAGCTGGAGGGGGCAGTTAGGTGGTGCACTGGATAGAGCACCAGGCCTGAAGTCAGGAAGACCTAAGTTCAAATGTGGTCTCAGACACTTAATACTTACTAGCTGTGTGACCTTGTGCAAGTAACTTAACCCCAACTGCCTCAGCAAAAAACAAACAAACAAATAAATAAATAAATAAATTTCCCAACTAGTTAGTAGCAGAGTTGGGACACACACACACACACACACACACACACACACACACACACACTTTCTGATGATGAATTCATGTCCTTTTGACTCTTTACAACTTATTACTTATTACTCCTTCTCCCCCTTTTTGCTTCTTTTCCTTTTCAATCTTTTTTCCCCCATCTTTTTCTCACCTGCTTCCCTTCTACTTCTGCTAATTTAGATTAGACTGGATTATAATCTCCTTGAGAGCCAATTTGAATTTCTTCTGGTCTATTCCAGTATCTTGCATATAGTAGGTACTTGATAAATGTTTGTTGAGTGAATCAATAAAATTATCTAGCAAGGAAGTGTGGAGAGGAGCCAGGAGTGGGTCTCAGAAAAGAGAGTTCTTCTCTGCTCCTTTTTGCCCATCTCCTTTTCTTGGCTGACACCAGAGAATCTAAATCTTAGGAGCACTTATGTATTCTCCAGTCCCATTGGGTGGCTAAGCCTTCTGAGAAAAGCCCATGAAACACCTCCCCAGCTTCCTAAAGCCCTCCTGCATCAGCATCTGGTGTGAATACTCAGCTTTCTCCAGCTGTAAATCTCCTCTCAGTGCCCCATGGTATCAGCTCAGGTTTCAACTTCATGGTACTTTTTGGGGGAGCCAGTGGAAGAAATAGGGATTGTTGCTCTATTTGCTGTTCCCTTATGTCATCTGGCCAGAGCTCTGAGAGAGAGAAGCTCTGGCACCATTGTTTTATGACTTTGTGCTTAAATTCTGAGTGAATATGGTTTTTAGCAGGTGGCTCTGAAAGAATTAGTTTTAATTAGCTTTCTCCTATTCTCTTCCATGCCCCTTTCCTTTGCCTTCTCCTAACCAGACTGCATCATGTCCTATACTTGTATTTAAAATCATTTGGAGTAGATTTCCATTTCCAAAGGGCAAAACTTGCTCCATTTAATTTGGCTTTTACAGTGGGACAGCTTTAGGGGACTATTATAAAACCCTCAAATTTTAATGCTTTTAGGCATTTTAGAGTAACCTTCTTCTCTTCCTTCCTTCCTGTACTATTTAGTATTTTAGGCCTTCTTCCCTTTCAGACCCACAAACAGGTTTCTTTTCCTTTGCACAGGGATAGGACAACTTTGCAGAGCAAGCAAAAGAACTAAGGTCTTGGACTAATTTCACTACTTTTTCCTGTCACTGGAGAATCAAAGAAAGTTTCTGGTTGCCCCCAAAGTCATTTAAGCAGATAGCCCTCTGGGGGTAGAAAATGCTTTAAAACTCTGTCTTGGTTATCTGTGGCCATGGAAAGTTGAATTATATACCCATAACTCAAAGTACCATAATAGACTTGGTTGTAACTACTAGAATTTCAGACACTTACCTAGGAGGGAATAATCTGCCTTAAGGGAAGCACTGTATAAACATACAAAATAATCTATGATCGAATTATTTCTAATCCTTTTTTCCCCCTCAGTTTTTTTGAGCCTTTGTTTCTTCTGTTCCTAAGAGTGTCTGCTTAAATCCTCTGAGGGACCTGCCTCACTGAAACCTTTCCTCATTTCACCTCTTGAATCTCCAGCTGGTCCCAAGAACTTAATATGTATTAAGAAAAGTTTATCTCTAGGGCATTCAAGGTCCTTACTGGGGGGTAACTAGGCTAAGGACTTGAGTTTAGTTATCCAGGTTTAGATCATGCTAGGAATCTGCTTCTCCTCTTCCTCTCTGCTTTTGAGCCACTTTCTGTGCTATTACTCTATTTTCTCCTAGGTGCTTTGCCCTGGTAAGAAAGGAAGCAAAATTGCCCATTTCATATTTTGAGAGCTTTTCACTTAGAAGGTAGGTATGTAGTGAAGTTTTGTATTTACCATTCTATTAACTTGGAATAAAAAAAATCAGGGAAGGTCTAGGAAGAGAAATAGACCTGAAATCAAGAGGAACCTGAATTTGTGATGAATTTACTTCGTCTTAAAACAAGGATGCCATTATATGTGTGCTGTTGTTTCAAGAAGCAAATGAGATCAGACAGACAAATTAAACTACATTTTAAGTAAATGTTTTTCAGCTGCATGGAAAAACTGATGCCCTTTTTTTTTCTTTTGGGATTAAAGGCATTTTTCCTAACTTTCCTTGCTCCTGAGATCCAGAATCACAATATCCCACCCCTGTTTACTTATTTATATTTGTACCAAGCTAGAAATATCTAGTAATATGCTTTTCTTTGGCATAGCACCTTCGGTAGTAAGTATTTGGGAATACTTTGGTTGCTACTCATAGCATAGCATAGATCTTCCAATTGGAAGTTCTCTCCTTTCTCCCCTCCATGGAACCCAGAGTGCCTCACCCTACAATTCTTTTTTGAAGCCTCAGTTTCTCCCTCTATATTTTGAGATTGCAGATTACCATTCCCACTCCACTTTTCCCCTTTCCTGAGAAACTGACTCTCCCTTTAGTGTGTACTTGGGCCCCTCTACCATTCCTTTAGCACTGAGTGAGAGCTGCTGCAGCTATTCCCAGATCCCATCCCAGATGCAGGAAAATCACCATGGGATGAAAGGTGATATATAAATGTAAGGCGATGATTATTTATTTGACAGGGACAGCTGCCTGTGGCAAAGAATGTAATCTAGTAATCTATTTGTGAAAATTGGATATGCAGCTGAACATTTTACTTGAAACACTGAAAAGCTGTTTTCTCTCCTTCCTCTGGGCCCCTTTCTCCTGAGGAAATTATGCACATATTATAACTACATTTTTGCATATATATTCCTATACTAATAAGCACATAGACATAAAATATGATTTTTCATTTGTTCTTAATCTTGGTATTTCTTAGGAGAAAATATCATGATTGGAATAGAATGTTAGAGCTAGAAAGGACCTCAGAGAGATCATCAGGTCAAAGTTGATTTTACAGATGAGGAAACTGACTCAGAGGGTTGAAGGGACTTCATCCACATCATAGCTAATTAATGACAGAACTGGGATTAGAATTCGGTCTTGTATTTCCCAGCCTAGTGCTCTTTTCATTGTAGCACCAAGAACTGTCTTTTTTCTTTAGGGCCATTCACTTATATTTGTAGGTAGTGGTAATGATAATTATAAAATAATGAAGAAGAAGAATGGTGATAATAGTTAACATAATACCTGCTACTTACTGTTCTAAGTATTTTACAGATAATATTTTATTTTGTCCTCACAACAATCTTGAAGGTGGATGCCATTATTTTTCCTATTTTGTAGAAAAGGAAACTTAAGCAAAAGTAGGTAGATGACTTCCTCAGCATCATACAGCTAGTTAGTATTTGAGACCAGATTTGAATTCAGGTCTTCCTAGAATTGGTACTCTATCTGCTGCCCCACTTGGCTTTAGGTGGCTGTCAGTGGATATCACCTTGATCTCTAATTTTTTGAAAAATTCCTTCTGCTCAGCTTCTATAATCTTAGATGACTTGACCTTTTGCTTCTGCTTTATTCTTTGATTTAAGAAAAGAAACAGCAGAAAAATGACAGAAATCTCAGTGGCCACATTACTTAAAGTCATGCCTCCAATGAAGCTTGTGTTTCATGAATTGAAACCAAAGGACTTGGATTATAAATAATTTAAACTAGGGTAGGGTGGTATAAAGGATGATTAAAGTTGGACTACATATTCCACAGTTTTTTTCAGAGCTATGATTTCTGTCATTTTGTTTCTTTGAAGGTTTCCCTAGAGAAATAGCATGGTAGAGGCTAGATTACTAGGCTTAGAATCAGAATGTTTTTGCTCAGATCCTACCACATGCTTATTAATTGTGTAATCATAGACCAGCAACAACCTCTTAGAACTTTTGTCTCCGCATGTGTAAAAAGGATAAATACAATTATTTCAAAATTACTTATCCTCTCTGTCTCTTAGGGTTATAATGCGAGGAAAGCACTTTTTTAGAGTGCTTTACAATCATGAGTTATTATTGTTAATATTTCTTAGAAGTGCTGTTTTCTAAAATAAATCCCTTCCTTTGCAGGAAGTGTAGAAAATAATTCAAGATTACTTTTATTCATAACTTGGTGTTATCCTTCTAGAAACTTCTTTTTAAATATATTTTTTATTGATACTTTTTAGGCTCTATCTCTTACTTCTTACAATAACTGCTTTTTCTCCACAAAAAAATCTCCCTTGAGATAAGGATAGTTAAATCAAGCAAACCAACAAATTGACCATGGCTGATAATATTCCTCCATTATATACCCGTGTCTCTTGAGAAGTGGGTGTCGGTAGTCTTCTGGCATTAAAATTAGTCATTTCATTTGATCAATATTCCGTTGCTTTTCATTATTGTTTTCCCTTTGCATTATTTTCTGCTTATTTCTGTATCTGTTTATAAAAGTCTTCTCATATTTTTCTGATTTCTTCACATTATTGTTTCTTATGATAACGTAATCACATCATATTCATATTCCACGGTATATTCAACTATTTATTAGCTGGTGAACATCCACTTTATTTTCAGTTCTTTGCTACCCCAAAAGAACTGCTATAATTATTTTTGTATATTTGGGCCCTCCCTTTCTATCTTTGATCTCTTTGGGTGGATAGGGTGGAGTATATCCAGTAGTAGTGTCACTTGGAGAGAATATCTATTATTTAGTTTCAAATGGTTTTCCAGAACGGTTGGACTGATGCAAAGCTCCACTAACAAAATCCTGTCCTATCACAGTCTTCCTAACATTGGTTATTTTCACATTTTGCCATTCAAAATTAAGACATCATCTTTGATTCATCCTTCCTTTCTGTCTTCTTCCTGCTTCTTACCTCACCCATTCTTCTTCACTTTCTTGTAAAAACTGGGTTGCCCTAGACATATTTTTGTTTATGTATTTATGTTGTTCATGTTATATCTCCTAGTAAACTGTAAACGCTTTTGGAATAAGTCTCTTGATTATTCTCCAACTCTATGTACCTTGTATCGACCTCTGTACAGATCCCAGCCAACCTTTCCTTGACTAGCCAAGTCTCTTTATCCTTTGAACTTCTGAAACTCTAATCAACTTTCTGAGTATTTACTGCTACAGTTAAGAGTAGTTTTCCTATTTGTATGCATAGAGAAGCTTGGTGATTAATTTTCTCTTTGGATTTCAGAAGCACCTTGTATCTCTCTCTGTAAGCCATACTCTATTAAATGTGTCTTCTTTCTCTGTGTCAATGAGTAACCTTGGATTTTTGAAGGTCATGCTAATAGGCAGACTCTAAGGTGGAAAGGCTCTGATATTGCTGTTATTCCAAGACTAGGCTAAGTGTGGAAGGGCCATCAAAATATTGCCTGCAAGGCTGTAAATTTTCCTACTGTAGCAATTGTCGTGGACTTGATAACAAAACTAATAGAGAGGTTTCAGTCTGCATGGGGTAGAATGCCAACAGTGATGAAATCATGGGTTTGAAATATACTTAATTATGTTTATGGCTTATCTCCTGCTATGTAACTGCCCATGAAGGGTCAGGCTTGTGGCTTACCTTAAACTATATACTTCCCTCAGCATGTAACTTATGTCTGATACATGGCTGATGAATTGGTAATTATTATTATTTTTACAGCTATACTTGTATCTTCCTTTAGGATACTTTTTATGATTCTGTGTGTCCTAAGCACCTATTGGGATACATTGTATATAGCAGGTGCTCATTGTCACTGAATGCACCCTGCTGTGTGTGCCTGGGTGATCATTTAGAAATCTGGCGGAGATCTGAGCAGGGGTTCTGGGATAATGACAGGACCAATGAATTACGTGGAAAATGGAAAGCAGTCTCCCTCTTCCGCCCTCCCCAACCTGAAGGGGACTTTGGCAGGGAGGTTAGAAAAGGAGGGAATCTAAGCTTTCCATCTGCTTTCCTAAAACTCTTACTCACTGGAAGCACTGAGATCACCCATCTCCATTCTTTCCTGCTGATACCTCTGTCCAGATGGCACGAGAGGTCCTAGCTGACTTCAGCCATTCTGATGGATGGCCACATGGGGCTCTGAGCCAGAGAGCTCCGGCCATCGGGGAGTCAGGCTGGGGAATCGGAAATTAAAGGGCTTCATGTTTGTGCTCCACCTTATGCATCATGCCTAACTTACCTGTGGTGAGTTTTATGAAAATGGACATCAGAGAGGGATAGCTTTTTGGCAGGGCGAGGGAGACAGATGGGCTTAAGTGACTCGGCCCTTCCCTTGGAGAAAGGTGGCACGGCACCAGGACCGCTCCGTGTATGTGTGCACTCTAGTGATCCAGACCCAGAAGTAATTCTCCATTATGATATCATGGGACGGGGGCTCAGTTTTTTCACCTTAACGGGTCTCAAGATCCTTTTTTGTCAAATTGAGAGGATGTACCTGCTTGTTTTGTGCTCCTGGAGCCTTGAGGGAGGTAATTATGTGATGATGACCATTACATTGGAAAAACAGTGTTTACAAGGACTTCTAACCAAGAGGTGGGTCACCTTCCTGACACCTGGCTTTGCTAAGGAAGTAGACTTAGAGAATGCTAGAGCTGGAAGGGCTGAAGTCCTTATTAAGATAGGAGGAATCAGGTCCACAGAAAGGAAATGACTTGTTTAGTGTTCCCTGGCATGGCAGAGCCATGACTAGAATTTAAATGTGTCCCATTTTGAAAAGATGGCACAAGGGCAATCATGATGTGTAGGAAACTGGAAAGATTGCTAGGTGAATATAAATTAAAGGAGATGGGGATATTTAATTTGGAGATCCTGATATTTAAAGCTAAGTAGAATGAGCTGTTCTAGGAAGTTTCCCTTTTCAGAGAAGATGTATTCTAGATACTTGTTTTGGTATGTGTTGGATGAGAGAGTCTTTTCAGGCCACTTCTAGCTCTGGAATTTTGGGCTTCTTGGCAAGACTTCTTTCAGGTTATTGTTCTTTCCACTACAACATACTGCCTCTAAATTGGGATGCTGGGAGAGTGAGTGTAGAACCCTGGAGACCACTTGACTACTGGGGATGTTTAGTATCTGAGGAGGCTTTCTTTCTGGAAAGACAAGAGTCAGTAAAGCCACAGGACAGGTTTTGACAATCTGTTGGAAAGTCCCTTGGTTGGGGAGCAAGAATTTGAGAAGTCCCCTCAGGTGACTCAAAGGTGAAAAGAAGAGATATGATATAGTCAAAAGAATAGGTTCCGGCTTATTACATGAAGTGGGTGTGAAGGAGGCCAGGAGGAATAACAATAAAAATTAGTAACTGATATATAGCACTTTAAGATTTGAGCATGCATTTTATAGCTCTAATGCCAACACTCTTCAGATTTAAGACTTTTGCAAGTCATTGAATATTTAACAAAGGAGGTTTACTTTGCAGTAATACAGTAAAAAAGATGCAATCAGAATGCAGAAACACTTAGATTCTCTGGATACTTCTTTCTCCCCTCCATCTGGAAATGTGTCTGGTCATGAGATCATGGTAATTGGTATGGTGTTAGGCACCCCACCAAGTCTGATAGGTGTAAACTATTCATGGCTGGGACTTTTTATGTCCCTGGATGTCCAGGGAATTGAGCCCAGTCAGGCCCCTGATTAGGGAAGCTTTGACTTTTTTCAAGTGAACCTTTCCTATGTGGTGGGTGAGAGGAAAGAAGTTGTTTCAAGGCAGAGTTGTGCTGGTAAATGTTTAACAACCAGCTTTCCAAAAAACAAAAAAAAACTATGACCCATCTTTTAAAAATTTAATTTAAATTTTATTTTTTTATACATGACACATCTTTAAACTTAATTTACATTATTAAAATTTTCTCCAATGCTTTCCCCCCTAATGCTTTAAGTCCAGACAAATAGCAAAACAGTCTTTTAGGCCATAATTTGTAGAATTTCCCAATTTCTGAAGTGTAAATGTTCACACTGAAATTTTTAACAGGTGAGCTCTCTTGAGCCAGCATGAGTTGATTCCAGCCCACCACTGCATGTAACTCAAGCTCTGAGAATCCTTAGCCTACTTTGAGAATCAATTTAATCATCCAGCCTTGTCATTTCTAGAAAGGGCCAAGCTTATATTGTAAGAACATTTAATAATAAAACATGCCCCCAAGAGTCTATGTTTTTACCAGAATATAGAGTCCAGGAGAAAGTGGGCTCCAGCTCAGAACCTATAAGCTGTGGCTTCTAGTTGCTGGAAGTTCTTTTCTCTCATTTGTGCATTGGTCTGGGAATTCTCTTTAAGATGGTGAATCTTTGTTCAGCTGTCCATGGCTCCTGATACTGAAAGCAGCAAGACTTTCTAAGTTCCCAAGATTTTCTACACTAGAATTTGAGAGGCTGAGCTTTAGTCTGCTTCATGACTTGGCAATACCAAGAGCACAATGATTACTTGTTTCTTAATAACTGAAGTGCTTTAAATACTTTCTTGATAACATTCATGGTGGTGTAGATAGTGCAAGTATTGTCTCTGTGTCATAAATGGATAGGAAATAACATGTTCATTGGGACTGAGTTTCAAGCCTAATCCCCCAACTCCAAATCCCATGCTCTACCCCCTCCTCCCAAGATTTGTCCGAACCTCTTGCACCCTGGGTATCTGATTAGAAGGCAGAAGTGATACTTTCTTATCTCACTATATCTTCACATGGGATCCTTGCTTTCACAGGCTGTAGCTCTCAGACTTGTGCAGGTGCTGTGGGGGGTATTCCAGGGGCCCAGTAAGGGAAGCAGTGTTTCCTTTCCTGTAAATGAGGTATAGACCTTGAGCCCCATGGCTTGTGTCCAGAAGAGGCACAGGATATGCTGGGGCTGGTGAGAATGCCAGGAACCTAATGCATCCCGAAAATGGAAGTTCAGCAACAGCTGCCTGCCCCTGTCTTGCTGGGTGGTAGGCCAGCAGAGTTGTGAGGAAGGCATGGAGACCTCCACCATGAAATATGCCCTGAGCTGGGAATATCTGTGAGAATCTTCTGTCAATTCTGGTGACCTCTCTTCCATGACACACAAAATAGTGGCTAGAGTACCATGTCTTCTATGCCTATGGTTTCTCTTCCCTCACCAGGTTCTCTTTTTTGGGCTCTGTGTCACCTTTAGCTACCTTGATTGTTTTTTTCCCAGAAGCTCTACCATACCATCCCTGAAGGCTTGACTACTATTTACCCTTCAGCTGGTTCAAAGTCACCTTTCCCCTTTGATTGCCAAGTAGCCGAGAACACCTCCATCACAATATACTGGGGCATTAGAAGTGAAAGCCTAAAAGCTTATGTAGTCCCTTTCTTATGTAGATGAGGAAAGGAGGCTCAAAATGAGAAATGGATTTAACCAAGGTCAGTCACACATTAGTTAGTGACAGAGCCATCCATAGACTCCAAGATCCTGAGATCACCACTTTTTCTACTTTCCTCCAGGTTGGAAATCACTGTAGGAGAATATGGGCAGAATCCTGAAGCTTATCCACCTGACTATTGTGTTTAGGATCCGAGTAACCTCATTTCTGGAGGGCAGTCAGTCAGTAAATCTGAAATAAAGCACTGTGCAAATGTGAGCAATGAAGGTTTACCAGGTGTGTTCCTCACAGAGAACAAATATGGAAGCTGCATCTCAGTGAGTTGAAAAGATTTGTTCATTAAGATATGACTCTTGTATATTTTTCGTTCTCAAAGAGGACCATGAAATTAGGGTGGTGATACCACGACATGCAAGTGAATTGGATTTAAGTGAGAGAGGGCTGTGCAAGGTCACCTGCCTCACTTTCCCTTCTGGAGGCATCTGATCCTAGTAGCCATATGTGGATCAGGACAACTGGAGATGGCCCTGGATGCAATGGGAGACCTTGGCCTTTTAAAGCTAAGACCTTCAATAGGTCTCAGTTTGAGTAGTTGGCTCTAGAATTTGGGTATTCTTTCTTTCCTCTTAAAGCCTGGTCTGTCACATTGCTTTGTGTCATCCTTACTTGTCTTTGTCCCCCAGGCGAGACAAAGGGGACCAGTAAGAATCAACTGGGGTGGAAGAATGAGGGGAGTATGGGGAACTGAGGCACAATATGTAGGATCCAGAACTTAAGGGATGTTCGAGATATTTTGGTTCTAAACACCTTATTTTGTAGATGAGGTAATGGAATATTGGAGAAGTGACTTTGTGTTCAAGACCATTGAAGTAGTAGATAGCAGAATTTGGATTTGACCCTTTTGACTTTGATTCCATCACCTTTCAGTATGTCAATTGCTCTCCAAAAATGTTGCTTTTATTAAATAGTGAGCTGTGCATTGATGATAGAAAACCTGAAGTGGAACAGATCTGCTGCAAGAATGTCCCTTTCCCCACTATCAAGCACCCTGCAGAAGTTCTTTAGAAACAGAGATGAGCTTTACTGAATGTCGGAGTCAGGAATACAACTAAGTAAATTCTCTGCATCTTGTGGAAGTCATTTCTAGGCCTGCAATTGGTCTTTTTAGACATTTCCACTCACTGGATTACAGCTACTGTTAATGGCACTATCTTGTAAGGACAGAAGTGTGTGACTATAATGGTTTCAGTAAACTGTCTTAGTCAAGCACATACCAATAACACTGTTCTTCCTGTCACTCTTCAGACTGCCCCTATTTAAAACCCTGTACAAATTCTCAACATCGAGAAATCCGTCCCCAACTAACTCCCCTATTCTTCCTTTCCTTGGTATTTTAAGTACCTAGTTTATACTATTCAAGTATACTGTTTTAAGCAAATGCAGCATAATGTATGAAAATCTGGATTTATGTGGAAGCTAAATCAGGAGCAGCTGTTTGCTTTATAAAAAAGGATCCACAAGAAAATTCCTTCATCTAGCAAGTTCCCTTCTTTACTGAAAATATTTACACACACATTTCAGGATTACAATATTTTAAAAATCAAAATGTACCTGTGTTCATTCATATTTATTGTAGTATCTTTTACAACATGAGATTTAGTTCAGTCTGAATATGTACAAAGTATTGTGTTGAGCACTGGAGAGGCAAAGACAGAAACATCTTTCCTGTCTGCAAGGAGCTTAAATTCTTACCTCCATGTCTCACCTACCTCATTAGGCTATAAGGTTGAAGACATATCTTCCCATCCTCCTTCTGCACCTCCCTATGGTGTCTAATACAGGCTTTTTGCACACCATGCTTGCTTATTGTTGGCTGAGTAGCTCATCCTGTTCCTGAAAGAGACCATGAGCTGATCATAATCCCACAAAGAGTAAATGTAAATAAGAATAGGTCAGTTTAAAAATTAATTTCTTTTAGTTATACAACTTTTAAAATATTTATTTAAAATTGTTTTGAGTTCTAAATTCTTTCCTTCCATTCATTCCCTCCCCATCCCCATTGAAATGGCAACCGATATGATAGATGGGGTCATTACTTGACATGTGACTTTTTCTTGAGCTTTGATTTCTTTTTTTAATCTCTGTTTTGGTAAAGCAAATGCTAGAAAAGAATCAGGGACAGACTATTGGGACCTATTTCAGTTCAAATTAAAAGCCCAGAGCAACTGAAAGTTTTAATATATTCTATAGACTTATAGAACTGGAAGGAATTTTAGATTATTGATTGTTTTACATGTAAAGGAATTTAGAGTCAGAGAAGTCATAAAATTGTAGCATCTTTTGTTAGAAGTAAGGGATATCTCAGAGATCATCTGTTAGTCAACTGATAAAATAAGCTGGCCTATGGAAAAAGAGAATTTGCTTAAGTGATAAAGTGGCAGAGTTGAGATTAAATCTGAACTGTCTGATTCCTTTTTCCTAGCACTCCTTAGTTCATCACCTAACCTGCTTCCAAACCAACCCCTGAAGCCATCATCCAGGGAATCATTGCCTGTGGAAAAAAGACCAGCCATTTCTACCATCTCTACCACCTTTGGAGCAGGTAAGCAGCCTTGTTGAGAGGGAGAGAAAGCAAGAGGTGGGGAGGGACAGGGGAAAAGGGACAGACAGAGCAAGGGTGACAAGAAAGTCAAGTCACCACTCCTGCCACCTCAAGAATCCTAATGGACATAGGACTAACTCCCCAAGAGCCTTTGGAATCAAAAGTGTTTCCCAGACCATTGACCATTCTTTCAGCCTGAGCCTTGATGCCGTCATTGAGGGCAGCGATCACTATGGAGCAGGAGCCTGCTTTCCTCACTATCAACACCACCTTCACCCTAACATGCAGGACCTTTTCATCTCTCTTATAGCTAAAACTTTTACGTGTGCTCTCTTCCCCCATTAGAATGTGAACTCTCTGAGAGTCAGGACCGTCTTATTTTTCTACTTGTATATCAATCACGTAACACTGTACTTTGCATAATATGTGCTTTTTCATTTATTCATCCATATCCCACAGTGGGCTTTCTCTTTCTCCAAAAGAGGAAGGCAAATATATTATCAAAGGGTATTGTTACCCTTTTTTACTGGAACAGTGTAACTAATGTGGAACAGTTGCCATACCAAGGAGGCCAAAATAGCCCAGAAACTTCTTAGCCAGTTAACACTTGATCCCTTTGCCAAGTGAAGAGAGATGATATTCAAGGGCAACACAGATATAGAATATAAATTTATTTATAAAACTCAAGGAGAAGAGTGGAAGATTAGTAGTAGTAGTATCTTATAAAACAAATAAAAAAAGTCATAGGTAAATACTAATCTACATAAAGCTTAACATGGAACCCATATGAACCCACAATAAACAATAACGTTTATAGATGAAGTTCTTGAAAGAATTTCAACTTGGCATAAGGTAGGACATCTTTGCCATTGTTTCTGTAATACATGTTTATCATTAGTGACAAAGGAAATACCATGTTTCTACCCTTCTATCTTGGTTTCTGATTATCTGAAGGCACTTAGAAAGACAAAATTGGCAAGACTGGCTGGACCATATTAAGTATACAGCAAGGAAATCTGTGTGGGAGGCAACACAGTTTTGAAAGTAGTAAGAGATTGATTTGTAATATAGCTCAGGGAGAGACAAAAATATTAAAAGAATAAGAAAAAACCCACACTATCCAATGACTACCAAGTTGTAAAGGAACAGAACTGTGAAAGATTTAAGATCTATGATCAGTGAAGAGACCAATTGTGACTCTAGACTGAATATAGTGATGGACTGAAATACAGAATGAGACTTAGTTTATAGACATGGCCAGTTTGCAGATTTGTGTTGCTTGACAGTACTTATCTTACATAGGAGACCTTTTATGTTTTATAAGATAAAAAGGGAGGGAAATATGACCTTTTTCTTCATCTTACTTTACCTGTCTACTGATTGGGAAGAATTGATGATGGATAACTCTTGAACTCTTTGGGAGAAAAATCCTGGTCTATAGGCCTTGTTTTGATTTACTTTTCAGTCTCCTCTGTTCCCTACATATTATATTATTTGTATTAGCCGAGTGCTTTGTCATCATTGCATACATTATTCTTCTGATTCTGCAGTTTTCATTTTATATTAATTCATGCAAGCCTTCCTAGAGCTTTTTAAATTTAATCCTTTCATCATTTCTTCTGGCACATTGATATTCAATGACATTCACATACCAAAATTTATTTAGCCATTCTTTAGTTGATAAGCATCTATACTTTTTCCAGTTTTTTGCTATAAATAATTTTCTACATGTTTTGTTCCCTCTTTCTTTGACCTTTTTGGAGTTCTTGCCTGACAGTAGTGTTCCCAAAGTAAATACACACTTTCGTGACCTTTAGGGGGTATAGTTCCACATTTCTTTCTAAAATGGCTTGACCTATTTAACAGCTCTACTAACATTACATCTGCATGCCTAGTCTTCCACAGTCTTTTTTTCTCCTTTTTTTTTTTTTTTTTGGGTTATCTGTGCCAATCTTACTAGTGTGAAGTGAAATCCTAGAGTTGTTTTAATTTGAATTTTTTTTATGAGTGACTTGGCAGCATTTTAAATGGTTATTGAAGGTTGACTTGCCTCCCTTATAATTGCTTCTCAAATCCTTCTATCATTTATCTGTTGGCAAATGGCTCTTATTCATATGTATTTGTCTCAATTTCCTATATACTTTGGCAATGAGACCTTTTTCAGATAAAATTTTCTGCAACAATATCTTGTTTTTCTCCTCTTAACTATTTCCCTTCTTCAGTTCTTACTTGAAAGTTTATTCCATCTCTTTCTGTGACCCTGGTAATCCCCATTTATTGCTTAGAGATCATGCTGGTCTAAGGACTTTTGCAAAGCCTTCCTGCACAAGTTCATGGTCATCAGGCTTGTTGTTTCTTGTGCAGCAGCCTCTCAGGAGTTGGTTTTGTTGCCTGCTGTTCTTACCAGCCAGAGCCAAAATCCTACTGCCTTTACCTCCTCACTGCCCTTACTTCCCTACCATCCAACCTCCTGATTCAGAGCATCACAGGCTCCACATTTTGTTTTCTGGAAGTTGGGCTAGCCTCCTGGTCAGACTCCACTTAAATAGGCTTTCAGCCATATTTACTGGGCTTTGGACTTGTTTCTGGCCACCATTGCAAGGCTGCCCAGAGCACCCCCATGTTTCCCAAAATTTACTACTGGCTTCTCCCTCCCCAGCTCTGCCTCCTGGTCATCTTGTTTAGTCCAACCCTGTATATAGTGGGATTTACTGGCACGTCTCTCTCTGGTCTTTTTGAATGTTGTTCCATCTGGAACCCATTATGCCTTTTCTGGGGGTTTGTTGGAGAGTTGGGTTCTGGTACAACTTTTCATGTCATCACCTTAGCCTGAGGTCCATTTTTTGTTTCCCTTTTGCCTTAGTTTTTAAATTTAATTTAATTTCTGTCCACCAGTGAAATTTTCTTCTTCTAATGAACTCCTCCCCCCAACTCCTTCTTACCAGCTATCTTTTGTCTGAGAAGTTGGTGCTATACTTGGGGACATAATTAGATGCATTTGAGGTATCACTTCCTCATGAACAAGTCCCTTAAGAACCATAAAGGGCTAGGAGTATTTCATTTCTGTATCCTGGTATAGTTAGACCTCTTGCACACAGTCTTATGTGTGTGCATGTGTGTGCACCTTTAAGGAAGCCTTGTGTATTGTATTACCTATATAGCTTGTTTCTGGCTGCCAGTTCAAATTTCTTTAGTAGGATTTTCTGATTACAGACTTCATTGCTCTCCCTGCCCTTCCTCTCCCCTTCCCCCCCAGCCCGGATGGTATGTAATTGGGCACTGAGCTGGCGTGGGGTGGATTTGGTTAATAGCTGGTCCACATTCCTCTCATTCTTTTCTCACAGGAAAAATGCCTGGAAATAACTCTCTGGTGGAGATGGCTTTCAGGGAGAGGGGCCGGCTGCCTGACACCATCTCTCACATTTGGTGCCTGCCTGGCTCCCCTCCAGCCTCTCCTCATCCTTTGCTTCATCTCCCCATGGTGACAGATCCTTCCTGGCTGGTCAGTCACATGTTAAACTCTGCTGGAGTTTGAGTGAAAATTTAAAATACAAAATATAACAAATATTTTTAATATACTTTCCTAAGTGATAGGAGAAATATATATAAAGCTCAAAGTCTAGTAGGGGAAAGCATCAACAGAAATAACTAAACATAATGGCTCCAGCAAATCATGGATTTGATTTTTTTCTTTCCTGGCTATATTATATTCCCCATTCCCAAGGACACGGTGTCACATTCTAACAGTTCCCACTTTGGGGCTTAAAGATAGCCACAATAGTTTGTATTTCTTTTTTTTATTTTATTTTATCTAATCAGCCTTTGGGCCTAAAAAAAGTCCCTCCCAACTTCTAGGTCTCAAAATATGTTAATTTTCATAAAGTGGAACACACATGTAGATAGGTAATTTTTGTTGTGTCATTTTTGTGACACTATTGTTGACAAAGATGCTGGAGTGATTTGCCATTTCTTTCTTTTTTAATTTATTTTTTTATTATTTATGATTTGCCATTTCTTTACCCAGATCATTTTATAGTTCGGAAACTAGACAAACAGGGTTAAGTGGTTTGCCCAGGATCACCTCATTAGCAAATATCTGAGGCTGGATTTAAATTTAGGACTTCTTGACTCCAGGCTCCTGCATGGTGCTCAATCCATTGTGTCACTTAGCTGCCATAGATATGTAACTATCCTGGTCCAAAGGGATTTGGTTGACTTACACAGAGCTTTATTCTTCTTGTCTTCCCACTCATGTTTTTTTCCCAATCTCTGGAACTCATCTAGAGCTATCAGTAGTGGGGAACAGGTAAATCTTCCACAGTAGAGTCTGATTTGGTAGAAACAAAAAATGTTTTTTTTAAAAGGGAAAAAAAGTTCTTCCCTTTTCCTTTGTGTCTTCAAAGGTATAAAGTTTTGGATTTTCTTTTTAAAAAAGGCATCAGCTCTTCTCCATATTTTATAATGTCTATTTCCAGGCTTGAGGGTTCTATGGGAACCCCATTTTCTTGTATCTTCTCCTAAGATTAATTTTCTTCCACATAAAATGGGATGGATGGGATTTCCTCAAGTTCTTCTAGCCCTGGGTTTTACTTGTGGCTCTTGAGCCTGATCTTCCAAGGCTGGACCAGAGCTTGATAAATTGATTTTCACCTTTAACAAGCCTGTTAGGACTGTTCACTCAACACTCATTTCAGTTCTTTTTTTCTCTTCCCAAAACATTTTCTTTCTCTAAAGCCTTTTCTTAAAACTCTTCATTACTGTCAAAGTAAAAGTTTAGTTAGAAAGAAAACTAATTTTGAGACTGATAGAACTGCCCTTTCCACCAGTGGGGCACTCGGTGCTTTCTTGAGACATCTTGCTTTGCTGGATAGAATCCAGCTGAGATCATCTCACAGGCTGATTAAGCCTGCTAAAGATTATCTGGATCTTTGCCAGGCCTAGTGTAGTCCACAGGGAAATAAGCTTTGGTTCTGGGGAGGATCCTATCTTTCTGCAAACTCCTCTGTTTGGGAGCCTCTTGTGTAGATATTTAAAAAAAATTAATAGCTTTTTGTTTTTAAAATATATGCAAACATAATTTTCAACATTCACTCTTGCAAAATTTGTGTTCCTAATTTTTTCTCCCTCCTTTCCCCCATCCTCTCCCGATAGTGAATAGTCTAATACATGTTAAACATGTGCAGTTCTTCTATACATATTTCCACAATTATCATGCCGCACAAGAAAAATCAGAACAAAAAGGGAAAAAATGAAAAATAAAACAAAAAACAAGCAACAACTTGTTTTTTCCTGAAGTTTAATCCTTCATTTTACAGAGAGGTGACACAGGACGTATTGGGAGGGAAGGACTGCAGCTGGAATTCTGTCTGGTCTGCATTTCCTCCCTGCTACGTGAGGTACAGAAGGCCTCAGGTGAAGACCTGAACCCTGGCTGCCTTCTTAACTAAATGCTGCAGCCTCTATCCAGAGCTTTTTCATTCTCCCATTGGGGAGCTCAGCTGAAGTTGGTTGACTCTGAGCAATGATGGTACTTAACCCATTCTGCTCTTACTCTGTCCTTACGCCTTCCTCACTCAAAAACCATTTTTGGCATTTGTGTTGTTCAGTGTTGTTCCAACTCTCTGACCTCATGGCCAAAATACCGCTAAAGAAAGTGGTTTACCATTTCCTTCTCTGACCCATTTGACAGTGAGGAAACTGAGGTAAATAGTTTTAGTGTTTTGCTTATGGTCACACAGCTAATAAGTGTTTGAGACCAGATTTGAGCTCAGAAAGATGAGTCTTCTTGACTCCATCATGCTCTATCCCCTGAGCCACCTAACTGCCCTATTATTTAGGCAATAGTTTTCTGTTTTTACAGTCTGTATGTAAGTTCTAGCTTCAGTGGGAGCACTAGATCTTGAGTGGTGGTAGTTGAGAAGGGAGCCTAAAGGTTTCTGTCTGGTACAGATGAAAAAACTGAAATGCAGAGACAGAGGGCAGCCAAAGCACTTGTGTGCCCTGGGCAACGTGTAAAAATTATGTTTTCCAAACATTTGAAAACTGTATCTTTTATTTGTTACTGACTGTTGGAGGCTTTGAATCAGGGCAAACTGTTAAATATTTAGCAACTGACTCTCTGAAAATGCAGGACACACTTTAAAATTTAATCTGTGTAATTAACATTTTCTGCTTTTACTTTCTTCAATCTAGAAAGTCAACAGAACAATAAATCAAACCCTGATTTGTAGCATTTGCTGATTTCCTGAGGTGTAAATGCTCACACTGAAAATATTACAGGAAGGGAGCAGACTAAGGCTGGCTTCAATATACCCCTTTGAGTCAGTTTACTTATCACAAAATTAAATATAGGAATTAAGGGTAGCTAGGTGGTGCAGTGGACAGTGCACCAGCCCTGAAGTCAGGAGGGCCTGAGTTCAAATCTAGTCTCAGGACACTTAACACTTCCTAGCTGTGGGACCCTGGGGCAAGTCACTTAACCTCAAATTGCCTAGGGGGAGAAATATACTCACACACACATTTCGGGGAAGAGAGAGAGAGAGAGAGAGAGAGAGAGAGAGAGAGAGAGAGAGAGAGAGAGAGAGAGAGAGAGAGAGAGAGAAAGAAAGAGAGAGAGAAAGAAAAAGAAAGAGAGAGGGAGAGAGAAAGAAAGAGAGAGAGAGAGAAACAGAAATACGCATGCTCTCATTTTCCAGATGAGGAAACAGGTCCAGAGGAAGAAAAGTGAGTAAAGCGTAAGTGATCTGCTTTCAGTTCAATTCAATTCTCATTCTATTGGTTCCTGCCCTGTCCTATCCTGCCATTTTAAAAATAATGAATAATAAGTAGAAGTATTTTGTTCCTTAGTCATCTTCCATTCCCTGATACAACTAAGCTTGGTCTGCTCTGAAAAGGTAGGTCAGTTGCCTGAGGTCACATAGCCAGTTAGTGGCAGATCCCCCTAGATTTCCTACACTGGCCAGCTGGATCTTAGGTGTGAATTCTTGGGTTCATCCACTGATCTTGACAGTTAACTCATTGACTAACAGTACATGCTTCCATCTTTTTTTTTTGCCTCATCCTTTCCCCCTTACCCTAAGAAAACATTGACACTCTCTGTGGTTATATTATAAGCTACACAAACAGCCCAAGGAGTTTGCATTCTGTAGAATTCAGTGTGTTTTGAGGATTGTTGTACCAACCAGTTAGGAAACAATGAAGAAATGAATCTATCAGTAAGCATTTTATTGTGCCTGCTCTTTGCTGGGCACTGTTTGGCACTGGGGATTCACATATAGAACTGAGATCTTCCTTGAAGGAACTTGCCATCTAGTGGGGAGAAATACATATTCAAAGATACCTTAAAGTCCTTTCCAACTCTAAATCTTTCAGTTTCTGAAACTGAGTCTCTGAGATCGAGATCTATGATGCTATGTTCATCTTTAAATAGATTCTATTTGAAGAATTGATACAAATGATTGGATAGAGTACCCACAACTATAGATACTGGGTAAGGCTTTTTGAATAAGTTTGAGCTTGAGCTCAGCCTTGATGAGAGCCAGGGCTTTCTAGAGGGGGCTGGGAGAGAGAATGGACATTCTAAGTTTGATGTACTGTTTGCACAAAGATAGAGGCAGGAAATGGAATGTTATATACAGGGAATCCCAAGAAGACCGATTTACTAAAGTGTTTTAATGGGAGAGAGTAATCAACCTAGAAATATTGTTTGAAGCCAGATTATCAAAGGTTTTAAATATCAGATAGGGGAATGAGGTTTTTTTTTTTTTAAATTCTTAAGACAATGGGGAGCTACTGAAGTTTGTTGAGTAAGAGAGGTCAAATCTGTCCTTTAGGAGCCTTTCTCATCAATGAATGTACTGAAGTGAGGAGAAACTGGATGTAGGGAGACCAGAGAGGCTTCTGTTTATTTTAATAGACTAGAGTTGTGAGAGTCTGGATTAGGGTGGTGTGATGTAAGTAAAGAGAAAGAGACATGTGAAAGAGATGTCAAAGAGTGGTTAACACTCAGTTACTGATCAGATATGGGATGAGAGCGAACAATCAAGAGTGGCTTTAAACTTGAATATATTTTCATAAACATGAAAGTATGATAAGAATCATGGGACCCTTAAAAGAAATTTGGAAATTAGAAAGGTGGATTAATGAGTTCAGTTTTGAATTTAATGAGTTTGAAATGTCTATGGGAAATCCAATTGGAGAAGTCCATCTGGAGGTTGGAGATATGGGCCTGGAACTTATGTGAGAGGTAAAGGTATGATATATATATATATATATATATATATATATATATATATATATATATATATATATATATATATATATATATATATACACACATATACATATATATATGTATATACATATATATATGTATGTATATATACATATATATATATGTATGTGTGTATATATATATATATATATATACATATATATATGTATATATATATATATATATATATATATACATATATATATGTATATAGTCTGTGAATTTGGAAGTCACTTACATGGAAGTGGAAGTAATAAACCCATGGGGATTTAATGGGATTATCAAGAAAGAGGATACAGAAAGAAGTGGGCAATTAGAAACTAGTCTAATCCTCTAAACTAGACCAAAAGAGATGCTCTTTGAAGTGTGAATTGGGAAGATGATGGAACCCTTGGATCTCATTTTTTTTTTCACTGAAATGTGAAGTTAGGTCCTCTATTGAGAGGGAAAGGAAAGGGGAACTATTGATGCCTTGAAGAGAGAAAGTAAGGTTTGGAACAGAGATTGTGGGTGAATTTGATGGAGATTTGGTTGGGGAAGAATAAAAGGATTAAAGTACAGCAGTGAGGGATCAGTTTAATTTGGATAACACAAATTTCTAGAGGATTCAGCATGATTTTCTAAGGGTCCGTAGCACCCCAGGAGAAAAGTAGATAATGGGAATAATTGAGGTTTGAGGTTTAAAAAGCAATAGGTTAATGGTGCAAGGGATTCAAGGTTGAAAACAGTATAATGCTGAACTGGTTAACTAAAACCTCAAGATTTTGAAGGGAAGAGAGTGAGATAAAAGTAGGGAGTGACTGGGTGATAGGCTGAGAAAGCAGGGAGGATAGAAGAACTGAAACATTGCTACTCCCAAAATTCATCCTTGCAGGATAGTGATAATTGCTTTTAGTAAGGAATGGGAATGGAGGAATTATCATCTCATTTCCCAGTTTCTTTTTGAGGTTTCTTAGGGTGGGGATGGTAGAAGGAAGGGAATTGGAATCAAAGATGGGGAAGAGATAGGTTGTTTCAGAGGGTTGAGTGAGAAAATCAGTCAAGCTGGGTTTTGAATAAATTCACTTTTCTCCACTTTTACATCAAAATGGGGAAATTCTTTAACATCCAGTCAGCAGATTTCTGTGGAGAATAGTCAAAAGGCTTTCCCTTTCTCTTTCCTCTTTTGGGAATTAAATTCAATAAAAGAAACCTCCAACCCTTTACTAATTATTTTTGTGCAAGAAATAGTACTAGAAATACAAAGATGAAAAATGACATAGTTTGTGACCTTAAGGAGTTTATGGTCCATTTGGGGGGAGAGAAAAGAGAGATGCAATTAATATAAAATTAAGGGTGATATAGGAATGTGATAATGGAAAAAGAGAATCCTAGAAAAGTGTTATTGGAATAGGGAATCATCACTAGTTCTTTATCTTCTTAGGAAAGGGAAACTGTATCAAGAAGAGTTTTGAGGGCATTTGCCCAGTGCTGTTCAATACAGGTTTTCCCAGATGAGAGCTGCAATGTACAGACTGATAGCCAGGAAATAGGACTTAGTGAGGAAATAAGCACCCTTATGTTATTTATTATTTATCTAGAAACAAAGCTTTCCTCAGCTGAGAGGCTACCGATCTTTAAACACATCAGCTTTTATTTTCCATCACTAACATTGGGCCTGTGTTCTTCTCATCCTGTGTCTGAGATGTCAAGTTGTTCTCTGGTGTGTTTGGCATGGGGTTTATTTGGCCAAGAGGAAAGAAGTTAGAGTCAAGAAGCATAAAGTTAAATATGGAAGAATGAAGGTGGTAGGTGGGGTCCGTGTTAAAGTCAGGACCTCTTCTCAGTTGGGACAATTCAGTAATCAGTTTGCAAACACCTTTAGCATCATAGAGTTAGAATGGGAACGGGCATTTGAAAGTTATCTTGTCCCCCTTTTTCATTTTATAGGCGAGGGAATCTGGGTTCCAAGAGGTGACCAGATCTACTGGTACTTCTGGTAGAGTACTGTATGGGACCCTTGGAATCAAGAACTAAGGCCCATGATTTTTAATCTTTCAGCTTAAAGAAAGGAGGGAATAGGAATCAAGCAAAATAAATAGTTACAGTACTTGCAAGGGGGCAGAGTAGAGGTGAGAAGTTAGCTTAAATTTGGAAGGCTTTTTTGTTAGCTTTCTATTTACAAAACATATGCATGGGTAATTTTTAAACACTGACCCTTGCACTCACTTCTGTTCCAACTTTTCCCTTCCTTCCCTCCACCCCCTCGCCTAGATGGCAGGTAGTACCATATATGTTAAATATGTTAAAGTATATGTTGAATACAATATATGTATTCATATTTATACAGTTGTCTTGCTACACAAGAAAAATCGGATTTAGAAAGAAGGTAAAAAATAACCTGGGAAGAAAAACAAAAATATAAGCAAACAAGAATAGAAAGAGTGTAAATGCTATGTTGTGGTCCACACTCATTTCCCAGAGTTCTTTCGCCGGGTGTAACTAGTTCTGTTCATTATAGAACAATTGGAACTGACTTGGATCCTCTCATTGTTAAAGAGAGCAGTGTCCATCAGAATTGATCATCATGTAACTTGTTGTTGCCCTGTACAATGATCTCCTGGTCCTGCTCATTTCACTCAGCATCAGTTCATGTAAGTCTCTCCAGGCCTTTCTGAAATCATCCTGCTGGTTGCTTCTTACAGAATAATAATATTCCATAACATTCATATACCACAATTTATTCAGCCATTCTCTAGCTGATGGGCATTCACTCAGTTTCCAGTTTCTGGCAACTACAAACAGGGCTGTCACAAACATTCTTGCACATGCAGGTCCCTTTCCCTTCTTTAAAATCTCTTTGGGATATAAGCCCAGTAGTTGCACTGCTGGGTCAAAGGGTTACAGTTTGATAACTTTTGGGACATAATTCCAGATTGCTCTCCAGAATGGTTGGATTTGTTCACAGTTCCACCAACAATGCATCAGTGTCCCAGTTTTCCCACATCCCCTAATCTGAGAGGTATGTAGTGGTATCTCACAGTTGTCTTAATTTTCATTTCTTTGATCAATAGTGATTTGGAACACCTTTTCATAGAGGTGGAAATAATTGGAAAGCTTTTTTTTTTTTTTTTTTTTTTTTTAAGGAAAGAAGTAGTTCTAAAAGGGAAGTTACAGCTGTCTCAGTGCCTCATTACAAATAACTTTGCAAGGAAATAAGTTCCCTTAACTTAATATCCATTGTTCACATAATTCTGTTTTTTTTTAAAATGAAATGGAAGAATATTTTTATTAAAGCTTTTTATTTTTCAAAATATATACTTAGACAATTCTTCAGCATTAGCCTTTGCAAAACCTTGTGTTCCAATTTCCCCCCTTCCCGCATGCCCTCCCCTAGATGGCAAGTAATCCAATATATGTATACATATTTATACAATTATCGTGCTGCACAAGAAAAAAAAGAGAAGCAAAATAAAATATAAGTAAACAACAACAAAAAGAGTGAAAAGTTGGTTCACATAATTTTTATAATACTTTTATGTATATGAGGCAGTATGGTGTAATGGGTAGAGAACTGGCATCAAAACTAGGCATTTGTGAGTTCAAGTTGCATCACTGACATATGCTTGCTCATCAAGTCACATGAATTTTCAGTGGTCTAGGCAACCAAGTGTATAAGTTGCAGATAAGGTACTAACTTGTATTATGAGAGGGAGTTTCCTCACTAGGAAGTCTCATACCAGTGAAATCACATTTCCATTCACCAGCCCTTCTACTTATGCAGAGATATTTTCTCACAACAATGTGAGGTGGGGAGAGCAAATGTTGTCTCCATTTTACAAGTACAGAAACCTAGGATCAGAATGAAATGACTAAAAACTAATTAATTGAAGATTGAAGATTAGAAGCTAGATCTTAAACCAGTGTCCTCCCTTCCTTCCCTCCCCCCTCGACCAACCACCACATTAATGTGTGTAATATATGACACTGGAGTGACTTTCTTATTATCTAAACCTATGCTTTATCCCCCTACACCCCCTCTGGTGTACACCTCCTCTCTCTCCCTCCCTCCTTCTCTCTGTCTCTGTCTGTCTCTTCTCCCTCTCTTTCCTCCCTCCCTCCCTCCCTCCCTCCCTCTCTCTCTCTCTCTCTCTCTCTCTCTCTCTCTCTCTCTCTCTCTCTCTCTCTCTCTCTCTCTCTCTCTCTCTCTCTTTCTATATCTATATTTTTTTCCCTCTCCTCTCCTTCTCTCTTTCTTTCCTCTCCTCTCTGTCTCTCCTTCCCTCCCTCCCTTCCTCCTTCTCTCATATAATACACACACAGACAGTAGCATGCTGTAATGATGGAGACCAGAGTACAGCTCACAGCAAACAAATCTTCCTGGATAGATATATTCAAGCCGCACTATGGCCCAAGATGCTTGTGGCTTGGATTGTGAGCTTCTGAGACTCTATCCATACATTAGATATGATTATAGGGTGCTGATGGCGCAGCACAACCTGATAAAAATGGATGAGTGAAAATGCATCACACCTTTTGTTCATGGTGCAATTCAATTGTCTCTCAGTCCCTCCTCCCTCCATCCCCCTCTTCTTTTCTGTGAAAATGAAGTAGGAAAGATGAAGGTTGATGGTGGCTTTGTAGCTCTTGCAGAGATTTCACTCCTCCCCCAACTAATTGTAATGAAAATGATTCCAAGTTTATGAGCTGAATTGGACCTTAGAGATGTTCTAATTTAACCATCTCATCCATATTCCTGTTGCCATTACCTTGATTCAGGCCTTTATGGCACACCTAGACTGTTAACAGACACTCCTGGATGGTGACACTACTTTCAGCCCAGAGGGATTGATCTACCTGGAACAGAACTTTGGTTGTGCTTTCTCTTGGGCTTTGGGGCATTTTCTTGGGCTCTCTTGGGGAGCTTTTTCCCTTTGCCTGCTGAATAATGTCTAAGATTATTAGCCTGGCATTAAACACTTATTTTATGCTTGGGCTACAAAGCCAGAAATGAAATAGTCCCTTACTCTCAAGGAACTTACATTTTATTAGGAAGTACGACATACACAAAGTTAAATAAATACCAAATCATAAACATTTCATGAGGAGAGAAATACTAGCAACCATAAGAGCCAGAAAAGACCTCTAATAAGAGATGGCACCTAATCCATGGGATTATAGGAGGAAATTAAATGTTATGTATAGGTAAAGGCTAGAAGGAGAGGCAGCTGGTGATGCAGTGGACAGATCTCTGTCAGGAATCATGAGGACTGGAGTTCAAATCTAGCCTCAGACACTATTTCTGTGAACCTGGCAAGTCATTTGTCTGCTTTAGTTTCCTCAACTATAATATGGGGATGATAATAATATAATATATAATAATTATATATATAATAATTATACGACACAATGTGGTACCTACTTCTCAAGGTTGTTATAATAATTAAAATATATAATATTTGTAGAAATATTTAGCACAATGCCTGGCATATAGTAGGTGCTAAATAAGTGCTTTATTTCCTTCCCTTTCAAATTGACTGGAATTTGAAGGAGAACAATATGAAATAAAACTGGAAACAAGTATAGGAGCCACTTTATGAAAAGACTTTCAATCTGAGAGAGATGATTTTGAATTTTATCTTAGAGGCAATAAGCACTCACTGAAAATTTTTGAATAGAGGAATGAAATGCAGGGTACTGTATTAGAGAGATTATTTTATCACCGATATGAAGGATAGATTGATTGAGGAGGTAGAAGGGGAGAGGTAGGATAATTGGTTAGGAAGTTATTGCAATAGTCGATGAACAGAAATGAAGTCCTGAACTAGGGTTAGGGTTTGATGGGAGGCAAGGGGATATTAGGGGGAAAATACAGGAACAAAATTTAAAGACTTATTTTAGCAGGTTTGCTATTTCCTATCTTTATGATTTTGGACAAATTACTTACCTCTCTGGGCCTTAATTTCCTCATCTGTATGTAGAATGTGGAGCTAGACTGGGTATCTACTAAATTCTTTTTCAGCTTTAAAATCTATGGAGCAGGAAGGAAGGGGGCAGAGCTGATTGATATAAAGGTAGAATGCTGAGACTTGACAATTTATTAGATATACAGGGTGAAAGAGAAAGGAGAATCAGAGATGCTACTAAAGTTGCAAAATTGGGTGACTGGGAGAATGGTGCCATCATTGACAGAAATAAGGGAGTTTGGGCAAAGGCACATTTTGAGAAGAAGATGATGAGTTCAAACTTAGATATGTGAAGTTTGAGGTGATGGATAGATGGAGCTATTCGGTAGGCAATTGGAAACATTCATTTGCATTCCCTTATTCTTCTTGCCTAAATCATCATTTTCTGTTTTAGACTGGGAGCTTGTCAAGAGTCTGCAAGTCTGTATGCTGAAGTTCTTGGTACTGGCTTTGCCACCAATTAACTGAGTGACCTTGAACAATTACATCACCTTTGAGCTTCACCTTCATTTACAGTTATAGAATGAGAGGGTTGGTTTAAGTCAGTTTCCCAAACCAAAATATTCATATAGTAATATTTTAAATTCTATTTCTCAGACCATTCTGACCTCTGGTTCTCTATAATTTAGTAAGTTGTGAATTAGAACTGGAGTTTGGAGTGGGAAGAATATAATGAAGGGAAGGAAGAAAACAATAGTTCATCTTTTTAAGTTAATTACTTAGGTTACTAGCACTGCTGCTACTAAATACTAATTTTTAGAACACTTTTACCTTACTTTTCAGTTTATAAAGCACAATTTTCTTTGTAAAATTATTTTTTAAAATGATTTTTTTGGTAAAATAGGCATATACAAATATACCATTTTCATTTTGTTTATAGGGAAGTTGAGGGCCAGAAAGATGAACTCTTTTTCAAGATTATAGAGTTAATAAAAGAAATGATGAAGACTTGAACTCAGATATTCTGATCCTGTTCATTGTTCTTTTTGTGATAAAAGTTCTGTTGACTTATAACTTTTGCCATGGGCTTGTTAGGAAACATTGTAATACATGATTTCTTTTGCTTTTCCTGTTTTATAATTCTGTTTCCTTGACTTGCTCTGCATTCTTATATGTGTGTATTGATACTTTGCAATTTATTTTGAAAGTGATGGTTAGAATGATAAAGTAGGGGCTTTTATCTTAAGGAGAATTCATTAGACCAAACAATTTACCTGGTGACTGAGTTTGAAACATGGTGCAGTTGATACCAGAAGGAAAATGGATCCCTATGAGACTAGCATCAACCAATATATAAAATGGTAGGTCTGAAGGTAAGGTAATGGTCTAAATGATCTTTGGAAGCTTCTCTTGTAGCCAAGTCATCCCGAAAATGCCATGATGTCAAAATCATGGAATTAGATATGCTTAAGAAGATAGTAGTTTGAACTTTTGTTCAATCCTTTTGTCAGGTAAAAAAAAAAAAAAAAAAGCACTTGTGTTTCTTTTTTAGCACTTTTTCAGCAGAATTAATTGATCCCCTCAGGAGATCCATGGGACAGTTCATGAGTAAAGTAATATTATTCTGAATATTTGGTGTTACACTGCACTATTCTTCCAAACTTATGGAAGGACAATTTCATCATAAATATCTACTAGTATCTTCTTTTTATGATCACGATGGTTTTTGTAGGTTTAACTCTATTACAATACAGTTTTCAGTTTTGCTAGAATTTGACATCCAATTCACTGTTTTTTTCTAATTAAAGACTCTGGTCTTTTCTGAAAATCAGCAGATTTGCCTTTCTCCAGTCTTGTGATATTGCTCCCATTTTCTATGAGCTTTCAGCGATTACTGACAGTGATTCAGCAGTCACATTCCTAAGTCTTTTCACTACCCTGCGATATAATTTGTCTGGGCCTGGTGATTTGAATTCATCAAAGGCATCTAGGTCTTCTCTTATGACTTGTCTGTTTTTCTTGAGTTAAATGAATGCTTGTTTGCTATTTTTGTTCTGTCCTTTCCAGGCCAGAGATCATTCTTCTTGTTAGAGAAATCAGAAGCAAAATAGCTCTGCCTCCTCTTTGATGTTTGTTATTATTGTCCTAATGTCCTATTTTCCCTTTTTGAGCTTCCTTTCCCCCCAATATAGCTCTAGAAACTCTTTTTTTTGTCCTTAAATTTTCTCACCAGACTTTTCTTATATTGAACTTAGATACTCCTGACACTATTAGTTCGGGATTGTGCCACAATTATTTAATCAATGCTTTTGTAGGGCTCTTCATTATAGAATTTGTCACTTTCCTCATTAACAACTCACTTCCTTTTTATTTCCTTACTAGCCTGTTAGGCTGTCTTATTAATGTTGGTCGTCTTCTTACCTTGTTTCACCAATTACTTTCGTATCTTGAAGCCTCTTTATTCAGCTTCAAGCCCTTTTCTTCCTGCGCTCTCCCATTCCCACTCCTCATTAAATCTTTTGCTTTGGATTCTTCTTCTTGAATCCTTCTCTTTCTTCTTGAATCCTCTTTCTTCAGCTTGATTCCTCCTCCAGCTTTTCATAACCTCCAAATCTAAATGAGCTTGCAAATCTAAATGAATCTCTAGCTTCCTTTGTGATTGCAAAACTTTCCAGATAACCTTCACTATTACTTCTTTTAAAGTCTTGAGTCAGCTCAAGTCTTCTTTTCCTTCTCTCATAGGGGCCAGAAGTCAAATAACATCCTAGAGACAGATGGTTCAATTTGGAGGAGTGGGTAGAAGTCCATGTCCCTTGTCATTATTAAGGAGAAGGAAGCCCAGGACCCTGGGGTCAGAGACCTAAATATAAGATTCTTGACCTCTTCTGAGGAAGTATTTTCATGCTATTTCCTCCTTGAGTATTATGTCTATTAAGCTATTATGACTTAAGACTGCATTGAAACTTTTGCAATACCCTTTATATAAAATATTTAACAAAAGAGAACCTTGTAGTTTCTTTCTGCCTTGTTCTACACAAATCAGCAAATAAATCTTTCATTTCCAGATCTGTTTCTTGTCACAATTTCAAAACTCCAAAGAACCTTCAGAATTCCTTCTTTTCCAGCTTAAATTTTCTTCTGTTTCATCTCTTACATGAGCTAGAAGTCAGATAACATCCTAGAGACAGATGGTTCAGTTGGGAGGAATGGATAGAAGTCCATCCCCTGCCTTATCTTAAGGGCTCATTCAGAGTCCTGGGAACAGAGACCTAAATCTAGAGAGATCTAGAGAGCAGAATGACAAATTCTACAATTAAGTACCCAGAAGGCATTGATTAAAAGTTATGGCACAGTCCTGAACTAAGAGTCCCTTAGATAGATAGATAATATAGAGAGAGCTTTAAAGTTTGCAAAGTGTTTTATAAATGTGATCTCAATTGTTTCTGAAAGGGGTATTATTATCTCCATTATACAGAAGAATAAAAGAAGTAAATGACTTGCCTTTGATCACATAGTTAGTGTCTGAAGCCAGATTTGAATTAACTACAGGTCCTGGGTACTATCTCTAGGCCACCTGTCTGAGGCACTTCACCATATAGAAGGGACAGCTGAGATCAAAAGAGGATATTACAGGATATAGAGCTGGATCTTAGGGATTTTCTAAGCCAGCCTCTTCATTTTCGTTTCTTCCTCCCCTCTCTCCTCCCCCATCTCTCCATAAATGAAGAAACTGAGTCCTTGTGGTAGGAGCTACTTTGGCCAAAGTCACATGAATATAGCAAATAGCAGAGTCAGGCTTGAAACCCAGCTCTGCTGCTGCTGAATTCACTGCTCCCTACAGTACTGCTACATCTCAGGCATCGCTAAAAAGCCCAAAGTCATAGAGGCAGGAGGCAGTGCTGTAGTAGCTAGAATGCTAAGCATGGAGTCAAGAAGACCTGAATTCAGATCTAGCCTTAGATATTTTATGACCCTAGGTCCTTTAACCTCTGCCTGCCTCAGTTTCTTCCACTGTAAAAAACAAACAAACCAGTCTCTACCTTCCATAGTTGTCATGAGGATCAAATGGATATTTGTAAAGTGCTCAACACTGTGCATGGCACATACTAGGCATTTAATAAATGTTTGCCTCCCTCCCTCCTTTATTCCCTTCCCCATGTTCAAAGTGTTGGGAATAATTACCTAGCTAAAAGAGTAGGCTATGGTCTTTATTTTAATGGCTACAATTAGACAATTCATTGTCTACTCTAGCTCATTGCCATCATGGTTATTTGCTGAGTTCTCACATGATATTCCCATCTCTTAGATAGTCATAGATTTGGCGAGTCAGAGGGGCTCTCTGTCTGTATTTATTTACTTCAACTATTACATGAAAGGAATCCCTACTAGAATATATTCAAAAAATAGCATTCAGTCTCTACTTGAACTTGTTAAGGAAGAGGGAACCTGCCACAGAAGCAGCTTATTCCATTTTAGAACGACTCACATTATTATTAGGAAGCTCTTTTTGACTTCGTTTAAACTGGAGACTTCACAACTTCCTCCTTTATTCCTGCTTCTCTTGGGGACCAGACAGAATAAGTCCAATCCTCCCTCCACAAGACAGTTTTTAAAAATGCACAAAGATGGCTGTCATGTCCCAGAAGTCTTTTCTTCTTCATGCTAAGTATTCCTAGTCCCTTCAGCCAGCCATTGAATCTCTTGTGTTCTGTAAATTAAAGCATTGGGACCTTCCTTGACTGAGTCCAGTCTTCTGTCTCAGGAGTTTCCAGGGTAATGGGCCGGAGACTGGAACACTCTTTATCTGATGGGGGGAACTGGGGATGAAGGAAGAATGAAGGGACAGTCAGTGGGAAATAGAAGGAGCACAAGAAGGAGACCTAGATTTGAATCCTGGTCCTGCACTTTTTATTATTGTTGAGTTGTTTCAATCATGTCCAATAATTTGTGAACCCATTTGGAGTTTTCTTGGTGGAGATACTAGAGTGGTTTGCTATTTCTTTCTCCAGCTTTTTTTACAGAGGAGGAAACTGAGGAAAACAGGGTTAAATGACTCACCCAGTCACACAGCTAGTATGTCTGAGGCTGCATTTGAACTCAGGAAGATGAGTCTTCTTGACTTCAGGTCCAGCATTCTGTCACTCTAGCACCTAACTGTTCTTGTTACTTGTGTAATAGTGAGCAAATAATTTCTCTTTTCCTCACCTGTGATTAGAAGACATTGGATTAAAAGAATTGTAAGGTCCCTTCTAAATCCCAAACTGTCATTCTGTGTTTCCTGCTGATTGCCATGTTTAGAACAAGTGCTGTAATTCTAGCTATAATATTGATAGGGCATCACTATATAGTATAGCAGTTACAGGAATTGTAAATTTTTTATTAACTTCATTTTACTTCTTAGTGACTATGTCTTAATCTCTAATATACAGCGTTTGAGAGCTATGCAAGTCAAGCCTGGAATTTGCCTATGGATGGTGCTTAATGAATACTTGTTGAGAATTATAGGTATAAATTGCATTTTTCCCTTATTAAAAACAAAACAAAACTGTGATTTGCACTTTTCCCCTAAATTGGATGGTAATTGCAGTATAGTGTAAGGGAGAGACTTGCTCTTCTTACAGATCACGAAATCTTATTCTCAAGATGGTGCCAAATGTGAGCCCTTTGGGTTTTTGGCCTTCCAATGTCCTTTTCTTTGAATTTCTAGCATTGCAGCTCACCTCAGGTCTCTTCCATTTAGTATATCATATCTGGAAAGAGCTCTAGGCTTAGAATGAAATAGCCAAGACTTGGTCACTTAGCAGAACTGTGTGCCTGTAGGAAAGGAATTTTTTTACTTCTCTAAACTTCAGTTTTCTCATCTGTAAAATGGGGATAGATAAGACTGATTCTGTTTGTTATTTTTCCATCATGTCTGACTCCTCGTCACTCTGTGGACCAAAACACGTCAATACTGTCTATGGGATCTTCTTACAAAGATAGTGCAGTAGTTTGCCATTACCTTCTTCATTGGATTAAAGCAAACAAAGTTTAAGTGATTTAGTACATGTATGAGGCTGCATTTGAACTTAGGTATTCCTGATTTTAAGCTTAGCTCTATCCATTGATCCACCTAGCTATATTATATTTTTTTTTTCTGTATTTCCTACCCTTCTGTGAAATTCAAATGAAATCATAGGAACACAGCAGTCAGATCTGGTAGGAAATTTAAAGAGCCTCTTTAGTCTAGCTGCCTTCTTTTACAAATAAGTAAACTAAGGCCTCTGGAAATTAAGTGATTTGACTTGAGTCAGACCTACAAGAAATAGCAGAAACAAGATTTGAACTTTGGTTTTCTTGATGCCAAATCCAGTTATCTTTCCATTTCATTATGCTACTGAAATCACTACATAAAAGCGAGTTATTGTTGTTTTTTCTAATTAATGAGGTTTTATCGGAAATGAATATTATGCAGATCAAATTTAAAACAACATGCAATAAAAGTTGATTTGTTTTGAATGAATTGTTTATGCACTTTGGATGAAAAGACTACAGTAGTAAATAGGAAGTAAGAAATAAAAGCCTAGCTTTCCTCTGTGGTTCTTGGTTTTGGACCATTTTTCATAGGCTTGGAATTGTTGAAAGAGTGCCCAGGATAGTCAAAGGGGGATGAGACTAGCCTCGAGATTTGAGGCTTTTGAAATATGGTTGAGCATTTATTCTGAGCCCTAGGAGGCAGGAGCAGAATCCCCAAAATAAACCAGAACCACAGAATGTTAGAACTAAAAGGGACCAGAGAAAGGAAGTGCCGAGTCCAGAGTCATCTAGTCTGAAATAGCAGAGATAGCACAAGACTTCAGGTCTTCTGATTTTAACTCCAGTGCTGCATTCTCAATGCTCTACTACAATCCAGAACTGGGGATGTGTGTGCGTGCAGTGAATACTAAGGATTGATGGGGAGGACAAGTAGGACTAAGTTATTCGGTGGGACTCAGGAACAGAGAATTGCCGGTGGCTTCCTATTATCTCCAGGGTCAAATAGAAAATCTGTTTGGCTTTTAAAACCTCCAAACCCAAGAGCTTCCTACATTTTCTTCTGTCCATGTACTCTGATGAAGTGACACTGATTTCCTTGCTGTTCCTCATATGGTAGGTGCTTAATAAATGCTAGTTGATTAACAACTGCTGCAGTTTTGGGAAAATCAGGCATTTGTCTTGGGCTAGAAAAGTTAAAGTTGCCTCACCTTAGGACATGGAATGAGATCTCAGGAATTAACCAATCCAGCCCTTCTCCCATATTTACAGATGAGAAGCCCGAGACTGAGCAGAAACAAGATTTACCCATACTCATCTAGCTAGTAATTTGGGGACCTGGAATTTGACCTTAATGACTGGCCAAAGGCCCCATGGAAAACTAGTGAGATTGGAGAATAGAACTGAGATCTCCTCAGGCCCAGTCTGCTTTCTGCCATGATCACAGCTAACTACTGAGGCTGATTTTATTAGGCTGCTTCCCATCCCCTCCCCAGAGGCTGTTTCTCCCATGAGTAACATGTGCTTCCTCCTCCTTCCACCTTACTCAAATCATACCCTTCCCTCCATCTCTTGTACTTCACTTTCCAAATCTCCTAGCCCACCCTGATTTTTCCCTTCATTGACCTGCTTTGCACTCGATACCTCATAATTTAGTTCCTAATTGTTTCCAGTGTATAGACTTTTCTCCCAAAGTGATCATAAATTTCTTGAAAGTAGGGACTCTATGTTTAGAACTATTTATTTCTTTGTTTTTTGGATCTCCATGGCACACACAGTGCTAAGCACAGAGTAGGTGCTCAGTAAATATTTGTTGGTTGACATAGGACTGGGGAGGGTAGAAGAGAAAGCATGATCAGGGATGGAATCAGTTGCCTGGTTGGCCTGGGGGTAGGGGAGTACATCAGGCTTCTGAAATGTGGCCCTGTGCCCAAGCAGCTGTTGCTCAAATGCTTTGAGTAAGACTCTCTGATGGGTTCCCCTCTGAGAATTTGGGATTATAGGAGGTTGGTAGGTGCTTGGGACGGATGTGGCTGTCATTCTGGAATGCAGGGGCCAAAGTTTGCATGTCTTCCTTCTATAGTCTTCTATCGGAGTCCTTTCCCTGCTCCTTCCTTCATCTCCCATCCCCCTAGAGTCAGTGTTACCCTGGGAGATGAGACAGTGTTAGGACGCTGTGAAAGAAAAACTCCTAATACTAACTGATCAGGCTATTGGGCACTTTGTATAGGAGCCCCTCTCCAGGAAATTAGTTGATGAAATTGAGTCAGAAAGGTGTGCCAGGTACAAAGGGGCCACATGCACTAACGGATAGTCACTAGTGCAGCTGATGAAAGCTTCTTTTCAACTTTCTGTGATTCGTAGGAGCAAAGATGTAGCTGAAGGGAGGTTGGGGGCAGGAGAGAGGAGGCAAATATTGTTTTATTTCTTGAGTGTGGATTGAGACTCCTGGGGGTGACAGATTAGCAAAATTAGCTCCTTCCTGCACTCAGTCATCCCAGGCAAAAAAGTAATTATTCTTTTCTTAAGGTCACCAGCCACTTTCCTTCCCTCCAGTCCAGAACAATGTCCCCTCCCTTACTCTAGTATGTCTCTGTGCTTCTTAAACTCTACTGCTGGGAAGTTTTTCACAACATCTGATCTCCGTTGTGTTACTTTAAGATCCTTGGTGGGATTTAGAGGAAAGAAGGAGTCTGTGGAACCCTCTGTTATTAATTTATGCACCTTTCCTGCAGGAAAACTCACATCCATGAGTTAAAATCTGGCCTCAGAAAAAGCAAAACACTCTGGTATCTTTGCCAAGAAAATCTCAAATGGGGTCACCAAGAGTCGGACATGGCTGAAAGTATGGAATAACAACAACTCATGGGACTGGCTTGAATCTTTTCTTAAAAGTACTTTGTTTATCTCCTCCCAGAGAAAGTATGGTATGGATCTTCTTTCATGCCTTCCTTGGAAATGTTTCACTTTCCTGGCTCAGTCTTCCTGATGAAGCTCTTACCTGTTTTGGGCTTTCTAAATGAGCTCTAGGATACTTCATATACTTATCCTCCCCTTGTTTCTTTATATCTCTCTGGCACAGGATCACAGAAATGTAGTTGTGTATTTTTTATATTTGTTTTTCTTTGAGGCTTTCCTTTGACCTTAGGATCCTAGATTTGGAGCTGGAATAGCCTCTAGGAGGTCATTTACCCCCTTAATTTTGGAAATGAAGAAATAGATTAAAAGATGTTAAGTGATATGCTGATCACACAGGAAATGTATCAGAAGCAGGATTTAAACCTGGGTTCTCTGATTCCAAATACTTTAGCCCTGCATCTTTTTTTTTTTTTTTCTCTTCCCTTCTTGACTCCTGTTTCCTTCTACTTCTGTTCATTTTCTAATTTAACCCATGAAATGTTATCAGTATTCTCTTTTGCCCCCAACTTACAGGAGAGTAGACTAGAGGTTATAGAACTTTGGAGTCTGGGTGAAAGAGGGAATTAGACCTTGGAATCCATTTCTAGTTTACTATTGGAGAAAACCTGACTTCCTTCTCAACCTCCTCCCCTAGTGTCTCAAACACTAACTATAAAATGTTGAGAATTGCGTCAGCCTTTTCTCCTGGCAAGAATTGTTGGAAGGATGAATGAGATCAGGTCTGGAAGCAACTCACTTTAGAGCTGATGCCCCACCTGGACGATAAGAAAATGCAGGGTGGTGGCTGAATAGAATGTTAAAAGAATAGAAAGCAGCAGGGATGGTGTGGTGGGTTTGAATTGGTAGACTTCAAGGGCATATTTAAAAATTTGTCACACGGAGGGGAGATGGGAGCTATTCTTTTAGGCTCTGAAAAGCAGAAGTAAGAACAACAGGTTCAAATTATAATTAAGAGTCAGTATAAGAAAAATCTTCCTAATAATTAGAACTATCCTAGAGTTGAATGGGCTGCCTCAAAGATCACGGATTTTCTTACCAGACTTTTTAGAGTAGAGGTTAGATGACCGCTTGGGTCATCTTTGGGGATGTTAGAAGAGATTCGTGTGCATGTGTTGGTTGGATTAGGGGACCCTCAAAGCCTTCTTCTATTCTAGGACTTTGCTGTTCCAGAGTTCTAGATGTCACTCATTGGCCTGCGTGCAAATCAGGTACCCCACAGTTGTGTGATGTTAGCTAAGTCACTTAACCTCCCTGTGCTTCAATGGGCACAATGGGAAGTAAAGATAATAATAATACCTCAAAGGATTGTTGTGAGGATCAAATGAAGTAACATGTAAAGTTCCTTATCATTCCTTAAAGTACTATATAAATGCTTGTTATTATTATTTTTTTTACCATAATTAATGAACTATTCTAGGGCTACAGTTTATTCATCTATAAAATAAAGCCAAGTCCTTTGATCTCATGGAGAACCTTGGTAGTATTATTGTTTTTTTCAGCTTCTCTCACCATAGCTAGCTTGGAAATAGCTCTTTAAGATATGCAGTAAATAAGAAGAATGAATGAGTGAATGGAGTGTGGTCAAGGAAGGAGGATGCTGGCTCATGTTTCGCCTCTGCCACGAGGTCTTTCCTAAATGCCCCACCTACTTTGACACATATTTTTAACCCTCCACAATGCTCAGTAAATATTTCTTGGATGAATAAAACTGAACTTTTTTTTTTCGGTAAGCCTTGGTAGGTAGGGCTTTGTCTTTGATTTTGTACATCAGGATTCTGCATGCTATAGCCAGCTGGTTCTTTGAGCTAAGAATTGTATTCACATTTTAAAATAAAGTTCTACTGTAGATGAGAGTGGCCAAATCAGTTCGTCTGGTTTCAAGTTACAACTGAAGTATTTACTAGTCATGGGCACATCTCATGAAGTTCATAGAATCATAGAAACTCAGAGTTGGAAGAGATCACCAAGAATTCTCTCTATATCATACCCACTTGACAAGTGATCATCTTGTTTTTGCATTAAGACCTCCACTGAGGAAAAAAATCCCTTACTCCCTCCATAGCCCATTTCACTTTAGACAATCATAATTGTTAGAAAGTTTTTTTCTTATATTGAACCTAAATCTCTTTCTCTTTATAACGTCTATTTATTGATGTGGGTTCTGCCTTCTGGGACCAAAAGAAACACATTCAAAAGCTTCTCTGCTTTACAGCCCTTTATACACTGAAAGGTACTTCTCCTTTTCTCCCTATCTTCTCTTTTCCAGGCTTAATATTTCTAAAATGGCCTGAACAGAGCTTTCCTTGATGTTCTAAAGTGAAAAACTATGGATCACCTTGGTAGCTTCTCTTAATTGCAGTTAGCATTTACATAATGTTTTAAGAATTGCGAAGCACTTTACAAATACATTCAATCCTTACCACAACCTTAGGGCTTAGGTACCATTAGCCTTCCTATTTTCCACACGCATGCTGCTCCCAAGAATCTGTGAATGCTACCTTTTAGTAATGTCAGCAGAGATACTCTAAAGCTTATGGGGGCCTTTTTCTCATATGCAGAATTTAAAAAGGCATTGGGAAATTTTAAGAATTGTAGAGGGTTTTGGACATTTGGGAGTCACCACAATAGGTGACTATGGCTAATGCCATAGGAATAAACGATGCTACTATAGTGTCTTGCATAGTATAAGAACTCAGCAAATGTTTGTTGATTAAAAATATTGATCTATGATTTTATCAATGTACGTTCATAGGATCATAAACTTGAAGTGGAAGGTACCTTCTATAGATAATTGAATTAACTCTATTGTTGAACAGGTGAGGAAAATGAGGCATCGAGAAGTTAAATAATTTGCCCAGGTTCACCCAGCTGGTGAGTGTCCCAGGTAAGCTGGAATTACATTCCATTCTCTGTGCTGCTTTTATCTCCCAAGTTCCCCAAGGGTAGAGACTGATTTTTTTCTCTTTAAGTTCCCACTGCCTAGCACTATTTAATAAATGCTTGTTGATTTATTGATTGATTATTCCACTGACATAGATTGCAAAACTGCCACAGCATAATAGAAGGTTTCCCTGGGGTGCTGTGACCAAGAAAACTTTATCACCTGGTAGCCATCCCTATGGTGGTTAGCATCTGAATTTATCAATGAATTTATCAAGGCTGATGACAGGTGCACCAGCCTGTTCTCAAACCCTTTGAAGTTTGGTAGGGTCTTCCAGAAATAGTGTTATTCTGCTTTAGCTTTACTTATGCACCATAATGAGTTTTCAGGATAGAATTTTAATTAGGGATTAAAATGGACATACTTTGTGGGAAGTCCTCCTTTTTGTCACAACTAATAATATGAGAATACTGTAATGGTTTTCTTGCAGTTTTCCACTTCATTGATTAGCGAGTGAATGATCTGGGTCGATAGAGATTCCAGGATGCATCTCAGTGATTCTGAGGGAGTGTTTTAGTTGAGTGATAATATTGAGCAGATCTCAGGGAATAGAAAAGTATGTATTTCTTTAAAATTTCCAGGTAGGGCAAAAGCCACTCCTTCAGTTTTAAAATTCGCTTCACAATTTCCTGGTGTCAAGTAGGTAGTTTATGAATCCTGTCTTCATTGTGATAACTCAGACTAAGCTGGATAATAAACAAAAGTAGGATAAATATTGCTACAGGACATCTCAAGCGGCACAAATCACTGGGAAAATATCTTTTGGGCTTTTAATTTTTCCTCTGCCTCCTAATCCCTGTGACTGCAGCCAGTAGAGTGATATCAATCCATCCTCAGCATCCCTGATCTTTTGCCTGAGCTTTTCTGTACTACATCTGGTTTGCTGAGTGGGACATGTCCTACAGATCACTTCTGAAAAGTCAGTTGTACAGATGACATTTTCATCCCTGCCTCAGGGATTGGTCCGGAATCTGTTGAGGTTTATGGATTTGTGAAGCTCAAGGCATAAATATTCCATTTATTCATATGCAGAAGATACCTGGCCACTAGGGTAGGAAGGGGAATGCACGGGAGCCGAGGAATGATGACTATTGAGATGCCATCTATCCTGTTACAGAAGCTTTCCCTGTTTCTTGCCTTTACTCAGGCTGTGACTTCATGCCTGCAGAAGCAACGGCATAGAATGGAAAGAGGGTCCAAGAATCTGGGTTCAAATATTTGTTCTACCACTTAACTATTATTCTTCCTCTCTGGGGTGGAGATGGATAAGATGATTTTTACCTCTCCCTACCTTGTATTTAACTGCATATAAATATATAAATAGATATACACACATATGTGCATATATATATGTATATATACACACATATACATTTATACAAACATATACACACATTTGAATATATACACTTCTGTACATAACACATTTATATAAATACATATATACACATTTATATGAATATCTGTCTATTCATAAACATTTATTTATTTATTTATTCTATGCATACTTACACGTGTACTCATTGCATCCTCTGTTTGGTTGTAAGCTCCAGTAAACAGAGATCATTTCATTCTTTTTATTTATGCATGGTCCTGGAACAAATGCATATTGATGACTGCTGATCAGAACATCACTGATCAATTGATCTCTCCCCTCCTTCCTAACACCTGCCCTAGCCTAGCTGATTTAATCATAGGTTGCAAGGGACAGGTAAGACAGACCCATAGAACACCCAGCTGTGATTCAAAGGAAGTCACTGGATTTTGAGGCAAAAGATCAGGATTCAAATTCTTATCCTGATGTTTACCATCTATGTGGTCTTGAATGAATCACTTAAGAGTTTAGTGTTTATTATCTATAAAATGATATAATTAGCTTTTCATAATATCAATTTCATTCCGATTCTTCTTTTATCTCATCTGCCTCCTTAATGTGTAACACAGGGCAGTCTGAAGTAAACATTTTATGAATTTTAGCTTACTTGACTTTCCTAAAAAATTTCCTGATATTTGGTGTCCACTAGTGTCCATTTTATACCCTCACCTTCCATCCCCTTCTTTCTTCCTCTTAAGGCAATGGTACAGGAGACTTGAGTCTTTGTTGATAGGCAATGTGATTTTGGATAAATCTCTATGTGCCTCAGTTTCCCTATCTTTCAAACCATGGCTCCACTTCTCAGGGCGAGTGTTGGGAGCAGCACTGCAGTACCGCAGTGAGACTGCTTTATAAATAGAAAGATACTTAACACCGACCCTGAAATTAAGCACACAGGATAGCTCTAGGCAACAGTTTTAAAAATGAGCATTGATTTCTGGGAATCTGTACAATGCATATTAAGCAGATTGGATGTAATTCCTGGGATGCTGTCCCCCCTCTTTAGCACAGATTGGCAGTCTGGGCTCTTGCAGTGTCCCCTTGCTGTATCTTCCCTTTTGAGAACGTCTGTACCTGAAGAGCTACTAGCCAATCAGATGGAATATGCAAAAGAATGTCCCTGGGTAGCTAATTATGCCCCAGGAAGTAAAGTCAATAATTCTATTAAGCAGTGCCCCACCAGGTTGATGTCTTTCTCTCTTTTTAAATCCCACCTCAGTACTTGCTTCTTCTGCAAAGCCTTTTATAGATAGTGGCTTGCAATTCATATATACACTGCCATATATGTCTAACATAAGGCAGCTAGGTGGTACGGTGGGTAGAATGCCAGGCTTGGAGTCAAGAAAACTCATTTTTCTGAATTCAGGAACGATTTCATTTTTGTCTCTGTATCCCCTGTGCCTACCACAGTGCCCAATACATAGTAGGTGCATAATAAAGGCTTGTTGATTGATTAGAATTCTCAGCAGTAATTAAGCTGTACCAGTTTTCATCAGGACAAGTTAAAAGATAATTAAAAGCTATACATTTATCAACTTGTAGCCCTGGCCATGTGCTCCATACACCCCCACTAAATTAGTTTTCAAACCTCCTTTATCTGTAGCCTGTTTAAGATGGAACAAGTTAGCCATGAATAAATATTTGTTGATTAATTTAAATTATTTTGGCTGATAATTAATTTTGGGTTGGCTAAGGACCAAAACTCTTGTGTAATAAAAAATAGGTAGACCTGATTCAGACTGGATTAGACTCCATGTTGAAACAACTGAGACATTGATAGATTATTCAAAGTTAAGAAAAAGAGGTTTACTTAAAATTGTAGCATAGGAATGGCATTTAATACAGATAATGAAGCTCTTAGTTTGAGTAGGTGTGGCCCTGTTGCCTCAGTATAGAAAGCATCTGGTGAATAAGGTAGAGTATTATAACTTATAGGATTTAAGGACCCTCCATTGAAGGACCTCTGACTCCAGGTAGGTAGCCATTTTAAGGTCATCAGAGGACCAGGAAGTCATATATGGTCTGAGGCCACCAGGAAGCTGCTTAAGTGGGCCCATTTTGAGCCAGAATCCCCCAAAGCATTCAGTTTCTAGGAGCAGAATTGCTACTGTTCAAGGAAAAAAGAAACTCTAGCCTTACCTTTGTAGAAAATGCTCCTAGTACATACTGCTTCAATATTCAATTTATTTTTGTAGAATTTTACTTTGAAGGGACCCCAGGAGTTATTTAGGCCAATATCTACCTGAATCCTCTTTGAAAAAATCCTGATTTGTGGCTACCTGACCTCTACTTGAAAACTTCTAGTGATATTTTCAAATTGTGGTGATAGAGAAGACTTTTGAAAATCTCTTGGATAGCAAGGAAATCAAATCGGTCAATATTTCAATGACTTTTTAGAGACTGAATGTAAATCCACATATGCTAGATTCACTTTTTTTTTCTTTTTCTTATGTTTTTTTTTCTCTCGTGGTTTTCCCCTTTTATTCTGATTTTTCTCTCCTAACATGACTCATAAAAATGCATTAAAATTAATACACATGTATATGCACAAAAAGAAAGCAATAAAAAAAGAGGAAAAAAAAAAGAAATTAATTTGGATAGAGCACCAGTCCTAAAGTCAGGAGGACCTGAGTTCAAATGTAACTTCAGACAATTTAACTCCTATTAGCTGTGTAAGTCTGAGCAAGTCACTTTAACCCCAATTGCTTTGCATAAAAATTCAATTCAGGCTATTCATTGGAAAATCAGATATTGAAGCTGAAGCTTAAATATTTTGATTATATAATGAGAATATGGTATTTATTGGAAAAGACTTTAACCTTGGGAAAGATTGAAGGCAAAAGGAAAAGGGGACAGCAGAGTATAATAAGATAAAAAGATAGGGTCATGGAAGCAATGAACATGAACTTAGTATTGGAGAGATTAAGTAGATTATAGAAGGGACTGGTTTATCATGGTCCATGGGATTACAAAGAGTTGGACACAACTGAATGATAGAATAACAACAAAAGTAATGCTGCCCTTTCTCTTAGAGACACCTTTATTTATCAGGAAGCTAATCTTTCCTCATACTGACCTGAAATCTTCCTTCCTGTAATTTTCAGCCATTTGTCCTAGTTCTATGGGACCAAGCAGAGCAAATCTAATTTTTCTTTATGACAGTCCTCCAGATATTTGAAGATGACAATAATGTTCTGCTGAATCTTGTCTCTTCAAAGGTAAACATCTCCTGTTTCTTTACCTGATGCTCCTATGATAAAGAACTTTACAAGCATACAGCTTGCCCTCTCTGTGTTCAATAGACTGTGAGTGCCAACAGGATAGGGAATATATTTCTCCTCCATGGTGCCCTAGAGTTCTGTAGTGCAGCTGGTGCCCAGTTCATAGTGCTTACTAACACTCACACAGCTTCCCTCATTTTGCAGGCAAGCACAGAGTGAGGTGATTTATAAGGTGGAGAATGGTGAAAGGAATCCTCTGGATTGCCAGAAAATATAGAGTTAAAGGAGCTCTGTTTTACTCGTGTTGGATTTAGCATTTCAGTTAGTTAATCTCCACATGGGTAATGGAGCTATTTCATCTAACCCTGTGACTTAATATATACTATGAGCCATGAGGAAGTGAAATCTGAGATTGCCAGAGAGGCTCCCGCTGGCTCCATGCGGATAATGGAGAGCTGATCTTGTCTCCCTAGCAGACTTGTGGCTCTTTTAGAACCTCTCTCTTCTGCTTTTACACACACACACGCACACACACACACACACACACACACACACACAGGAATTTGTATATGTATTTGTGTAGGATTTACAGGGTTAGTCATTCCCCTCAGCCAAATCCTCCTCTGCTATGTCCTTATGGTTTGAAGGTGACCTTGGGACTTTTGAAATCTGTGTTATAAGAGCACAAAGTAGGCAGGTCCAATACTAGGTAAATCTTCTATAGGGGGAAGGCCTCCAGTACAGGTTTCTTTGGTTGACTGTCCTTGTTTTGTTTTGTTTTTTGTTTTTGAAATGTTTTTTATCAATAATATTTTATTCTTCCAAACACATGTAAAGATAATACATTCATTTTGGTAAAAATTAGTGTTCCAAATTTTTCTCCCTCTTTCCCTCACCTTCCCCCAAGACAGTAAGCAAGCTATCCTTTTAAACATATTTCCATATTTGTTATTTTGTACAAGAAAAATCATACTAAAAAGAAAAAAACACCAGAAATAAACAAACAAATGAAAAAGTGAAAATATTATAGTTCAATCTACATTTACTTTCTTTAGATGGCATTTTCTATTCTAAGTCTATTAGAGTTGTCTTAAATCATCTTATTGTTGATAAAAGCCGAGACTATCACAGTTGATCATCACATAATCTTGTGGTTATTGTGTATAGTGTTCTCTTGGTTCTGCTTGCTACATTCAGAATCAATTGATATAGGTCTTTCCAGTTTTTCTGAAGTCAGCCCACTCATCATTTTTTACAGAACACTAATACTCCATTACATTAATATACCGTAACTTATTCAGTCATTCCCTAACTGAAGGGCATCCACTCAATTCCAGTTCTTTGCCACTACAAAAAGAGGTGCTATGAACATTTTTCCATATGGGGCTCTTTTTCCTTTTTTAATTTTTGGAATATAAACTCAATAGAGATAATGCTGGATCAAAGGGTATGCACATTTTTATAACCCTTTGGGCAGAGTTCTAGATTGTTCTCTAGAAATAGCTCAGAAAAAGAATATCTATTTGCAGAACTTATTTGGATCTGTTCACAACTCCATCAACAATGCATTAGTGTTCTAGCTTTTCCACCTCCCCTCCAATAATTATCATTATATTTTCTTGTCATCTTAACCAATATGAGAAGTATGAGGTGGTACTCACTAGAAATGGCTTTAGTTTCTTCATCTGAAAATTATCTGTTCAAATCCTTAGATTATTTATTAATTGAGGAATGACTTGTATTCTTATAAATTTCAGTCAGGTCTCTACATATTTTAGAAATGAAGCCTTTATCAGAAATATTGGCTGCAAAATCCCCCCCCCCCCAACTTTCTTCTTTGCTTCTAATCTTGGCTGCATTGACTTTGTTTGTGCAAAAGCTTTTTAATTTAATGTAATCAAAATTATCCATTTTGCATTGAATAATGTTTACTAATTCATCTTTGGCCATAAAGTCCTCTCTTATCCATATATCTGACAGATAAACTATTCCTTGCTCTGCTAATTTGCTTATAATATGTCTAAATCATGAACCCATTTTGATCATATCTTGGTATAGAGTGGTAGATGTTGATCAATGTCTAGTTTTTGCCATACTATTTTCCATTTTTCCTAGCAATATTTATCAAATAGTGAGATCTTATCTCAGAAGCTGGAGTATTTGGGTTTATTAAACACTGGATTATTATAGTCATTGACTATTGTGTTTTGTACCTTATTCCACTGATCTATTACTCTATTTTTTTAGCCTTAACTATATCTTTTGACCAAGGGTTAGCATAGGTCATTGGGAAAGGCTCATCCCCAGAAGATAGACTCATCCCCAGGTGATGAGTTGTTTTTTTATAGCAGTTTGCAAGGGCTTTCTACTAAGGTATGAAGAAGTTGTAATTTGCAGGAGTAGCATGTGTAACAAATGAAAAAAACAAAAAAGGAAAACATGGAACCATTAGCGATAGAACTAGACCCATAATTTCACTGATGTACTCATGTAATTTCATGTAACTTCAGATGAAGAAAGGCAGTAACTTCTAAGCAAATTTTAGTCTTGAGTGGTACTTGGGGCACCAAGAGATTGTGTCAGGGTCACTGAGGCGCTGTGTGTGTGTATGTGAAAAGTGAGTCTTAGACACAGATATTCTTAGGTCCAAGGCTGAATCGCTAGCCACTATAACATACTGTCTTTCATTGACCAGTTAAAATTTTTAGTAATAACTTCCTATAAATATACAAAGTATTCTTTTTTTTGTGGGGAGAACAGAGAACATTTCTTTTGAAGTTTTGAAATAAATTCAGCCATGTAGTTAGTAGTCAAGGATGAAAGATCATTTTGGTTGAGCAAATTAAAGAAAATTAGATTTCCCATGTCTTGAACATGAAAGTGCTTGATAAATATTTGTTGTATGCTGTATTGTATTGAATTAATTATCAATTTTTGGAAAATGGATGAGTAAGCAAAAGAAAAAAGGATATTTATTTGCAGAAGTTTTTGGCTTGAAAGTGATCTGTCCAAAGGAGTAGTCTTGCTCTTTGGGAAACCTCTGTGGTCCTTTCAGCCACCTTGGCATTGGTCCTGGAGGTCAAACTGAGGGTCAGGGAGCTTAGGTTAAACCAGAGGAAAAAGGCTTAGTGAGCAATAGGAGAATTTGGCCTGGTCAGTAGTAAAGTTTTCTTATTTTCAGGGCAATGAGATGGGAGTCTTTTTGTCAGAAGGCTTTTCTTAATTAAAAAAATAAACAAAAAGTTTCCAAATATCTGGCTGTTCCCTAGAGGAGATAAGGTGAATTGACTGTTTCAAGTGTGTGAGTTGTCTTTCTGATAATATTGTACACTTTCTGAGGATAGGGACGATGTCTTAAGCATATTTTGTGTCAGTTCAATTGTGTGCAGAGTATAAGGAATTTGACTTGGCCCTTGACTTCAGGGAGCTTCAAGTTTAATAGATATAAAAGAGACACATACAGAAATTTTAATAATAATTCTATATTTCTATAGTGCTTCTTTCACAACACCCTGTGAGCTAATAGCAAAAGAATTATTACTTTCATTTTGTAAATTTGATAACTGAAACTCAGAGGAGTTAAGTGACTTATTTGCTCAAGGTATACAGTTTCTGTCATATTTGGGATCTAATAACTTTTCCCTCTTTACCGTGGTACATCAATACAATATTAGGTGATGAGATTATCGGAAGGAGGTTCATAACAAAGTGACATGGAATGCTCAAAGCCTGGCCTGGATGGTCAGTAAATAATTTGAATTGGATGGAATGGTTTGGCCCAGGGTCAGGCAATCTCACTGCTGAGCAGCATCCACTTGAGTCCTGCACCACAGAAGCTCTTTTTTCTCTCCTCTTCATTCCTACTTTTCTCCTTCTTAATCATTCTTTCTTTTGTTCTTCCTCCATTGGACCTTATGCTAAGTAGGGTTTCAGTAAATATTTTTTAGTTGAGTCCCAGAAGTATAGGAGTTATGTGAGTTGGGGCATGTCATTTTCTCTCTCCTAAAGTATTAGTCTTCTCATTGATAAATTGGGGATAATAATAATAATGCATCTACTACTTATTTCATAGGGTCATTGTAAAGAAAGTGCATTGTAAACCTTGAAGTGCTCTAGAGATATGAGCTATTATAAGTGTTCCATATAATCAATCTTAGAACTAGAAAGGGATCTTCAATATAATCTTTTCTTCGTCTGTGAAAGGAGGGAGTTTAATTAAACAATCTCTAAGACTTCCTTCAACTTTTATATCCTATAATCTTGTCTAAGACTTTGTTTTTACAAAGAGGGAAATTGATGCCCAGAGAAATGAAATAAATTTCCCTAAATATCACAGTGGAGCAGAATCAGAACTAAAATGCATATCTGCTGCAATCTCTTAAGATCACAGCACCTTCCCAATTGAGTATGGTAACTTTTAGATTAGCTATCTCTTTTGCTTATGTGATAGGGCTTCCAGTAAGTCCCTAGTCCCACTGAGGGCTCTTGGCTGATATCTCAAGTGTTATCCTGTCTAAGAAAAGATATTGGGATGTCTGCTGTGCCTGGGGAGATTCCAGGATGTTATTCTGAATGCTGAGCACTTAGGAAGTAATCTTTCAGGGCAGGGGCACCAGCTGAGCTCCGGTCACTTACATACATCCATGCTCTTATTCTATGGGACTCTCAGATTCAAATGCTGTAATTGAGAGGAAACCCTGAGAATAGAGGCAGATAGGACTTCTGAGCTGAAGCCCCTGGGGGATTGACTCCAGTCGGGACTTTGTAGCCAGGGTTCTGACAGATGATGGTGGGAGATATCCGGTGCCCCACTCCAGCTGGGATCTGATCGCTCTCTCTCTGATGTGGTTTCTCTCAGGAGGCTGTGGGAATGAAAGTTATTCAGTAACTTTTGAACAAAAGGAAGATGTGATTTGAGCAATGCTGGCCTTAGGATGCCCCAGATTCCTTGGGAGAGGTTAGCTCCTAGAATAGAATGTCAGAGCTGGAAGAGACTTTAGAGATCATCTCTTCCAATCCCCTCATTTTATAGAGGAGGAAGCTGACCTGCAGAGGTGAAATGATTCTCACATGCTGGCATTAGTCAGGAACTGTGAGAAGCTGGAAATAGGCTCTTGAATTAGGAGAAGGGGAGATTGTTTATAGCAACCCTAGTGTCAGCATCAAGTCTCATCCTGGAATCATAGATAACTCAGCCTGGAAGGCACCTCCTAAAGTCATCCAGTCCATTCCCCTGTTTTCAGGTAGGGAAATGTGATACTAACCCATAGTCATGGGGATTATCGTTTTTCTTACAGTTGCTTCAGTCAACTCATTCTCATATTTAATTGTCCTTTGCATGAGGAAATTGCAGTTGGTCTTGAGCTAAAAGCTTCCTGCTATGATTTAACAGCAAATTTCTCTTGCTCTATCTCGGGTTGGACCTGAAATTAACTATCATCCTTTATAAAGATAAGAAATGGTGTGTATAAAATTAGCTTTCTATTTGAATAGATTTGTAGTAATTAATGTACATTCTTTGGACCTTTGTACAGGCAGGGAGCAGGACTTGAGTCAAATGAAATACCAGTTTAGTTTTTAGAATATTTTAAAATTTCAGTTTTGTCATAATTTAAAAACAGAAAGAAACATATAGATTAAATTCTGAATTAAACTGGCTCATAAAGTTTGCTCTCTCACCCCCTCCTGAGACCATTTTTGGTTTGGTTTGCATTCATTTACAATAATTGCAGCATTTGGTTTCAGTTGGAATGGACCTCAGAAGTCATTTATTCCAACTCATACAGTTTGTTTCAAATTTTGTTTTGTCTCTTGGCTTAGGGATGGATGGGTTTTACTTACTGTGTGATCCTGAGTAAGTTGCTTTACCCTTCTGAGATTCAATTTTCTCATTTGTAAGATTGGAATAATAATATTTGCACTGCTTACCTCAAGGGACTGTTTTGAGGCTCAAATGAGATACTGTGTTTTGAAACCTTTCATTGCTATGTAAGGAAAGCTATAGCTATTAGATTCTCCCCAGTTTGCAAAAAAGAAACCTCTAGGCAGTATCAAAAGAACTAATGGGTGCAGGATAATTCAGAGGCAGCATGCAGAGCTCAGAAATTGAAATCTAGAGTCTTGATACCTACAATAGAGCTCTATCTAATAGATGAATATGACTTCACAGGACCAAATTGTGTGGCAAGATTTGTCTTGATTTTCTCCCCATTAACTACATAACTTGCGTTGGTATCCCTTAAGCACATTTCCATCTTTGAGAGCTAATCCAGCGATTATCCATGCAGCTGGATAAATCTTGTTGGCCAGATGTGGTCTTCTACAGATGTCAGAAAAACCTTATAAATTACCATTGCTATAATTTCACACCTATAAAAAGTGTATATTACCTTAGGAAGTAATTCCATGTGTTTTAAAGCCCCTGTGAGCTATGTATGTTGTGGTTTAATATCCAATATAAAGTAAAGTTTGAAGCAAAACCAATTAACAAATTCATTCATTGTATCCTCTTTATATTTCTACTCTTCTTTCTAATTATTTGTTTCAATTAAAAAACAACAACTTTTGCTTTCCCTGCAGTGTGGTAAGGTGGAAAGAGCCTTGATTTAGAGACTGAGGACTGTCCTGCTCTGTTACTTAACTACCTACATGATCTTGGGGAGGGCACTTAAACTTTTCTCATCAGTTTCCTCATCTGTAAAATGAATAAGTTGAACTAGATGGTTTTTATAATTCTGTTCAGTTTTTACAGTGATAAAACATTTAAATTTTCTAAATTTGCCTGAATTTCATACATTTCATAGCAATGATCTCCTGGTCCTGCTCATTTCACTCAGCATCAGTTCATGTAAGTCTCTCCAGGCCTCTCTGAAATCAACCTGCTTATCATTTCTTATAGAACAATAATATTCCATTACATTCATATATAATAACTTATTCAGCCATTCTCCAATTGGTAGGCATCCACTCAGTTTCCAGTTTCTGGCCACTACAAAAAGGGCTGCCACATTCTTGCACGTACAGGTCCCTTTCACTTCTTTAGGATCTCTCTGGGATATAATATAGCTTTTTATTTTCAAAATACATGCAAGGATAGTTTTCAACATTCACCCTTGCAAAACCTTGTATTCTGAATTTTTCTCCCTCCCTTTCCCCTCTCCCTCCCCCAAACAGCAAGTAATCCAATATATGGTAAATATGTTCATATCTTCTATACATATTTATCATGTTGCACAAGAAAAATCAGATTAAAAAAAGGAAAAAAATGAGAAAGGAAAAGAAGCAAGAAAGCAAAAACAAAAAGGTGAAAATTCTATGTTGTGATCCACGTTCAGTGCCCACAGCTCTTTCTCTGGATGTAGAGGACTCTCTCCATCACAAGTCTATTGGAATTGGCCTGAATCACCTCATTGTTTGAAAGAGCCAAGTTTATCACAGGTGATCATCAGGTAAGCTTGTTATTTCAGTGTACAATGTCCTCTTGGTTCTACTCATTTCACTCAGCATCAGTTCATGTAAGTCTCACCAGGCCTTTCTGAAACCATCTTGCTGATAATGTTCTGTTACATACATATAACATACCTTATTCAGCCATTCCCCAACTGATGAGCATCCATTCAGTGTCTAGTTCCTTGCCACCAGAAAAAGGGCTGCTACAAACATTTTTGCACATATGGGTCCTTTCCCTTTTTTATGATTTCTTTGTGATACAGACCCAGTAGAGACACTGCTGGATCAAAGGATAGGCACAGTTTGCATTAAACATTTCTTTTTCTTCCTCCCAATCTCCTACTGTAAAAGGAAAAAAACCAAAAAAAAACTTGCAACATATGCATAGTCAAATAAAATAAATTCCTATGTTGGCCATGTCCAAAAAGGAATGTCTCGTTCTGCATATTTTCTTCACCTCCAACATCATTTTTTTTTTTGTCAGGAAGTGAATATTTCCCCATCACTGGACCTCTTGAATCATGGTTGACCATGGTTCTTAAGTTAAAGCATAGATTCTTAAGTTAATAGATAATTATTCTTCACAGTAAAACCAAAAACAGAATTTTGGCTAATAACTTGATAATTCATTTGATATTCCATATTTAATAAAATTTGGAAGTAGCAGTATATTACTGACAAGATAGTTACCCTGCTAGAAGACAGAATTAGAATTTTAAAAGATCTTGACCAGGTTAAAAAAACTGTACAAGAGAGAGGTGTTTGTCTGCAAGAGATCCTGACTTGACTCCTGTGCTACCATCTTGGATTTGCCTGTTGCATCCTGGTATTTTGACCAAAGCATCCATCTGCTCCATCATCAGATAGATATTCAGTATCATTCCTGCCTGTGCTTTGTCAGGTAGTTAATCTCCCTCAGAGGGGAATTTCAGTGTCCTTTTTTACTTTTGATTGATGAGCTTGGATTTCTTAGAAAGAGGCCTCTTCTTACCTGATAGACTTACCTAACCACATTATGAGTAACCAGATTCTGTCTGAATATCAGGACTCATCTGTCAGCCTCCTCTCTGTGGTTCGTTCTTAATACCTTCTGGTTTTACCTGCTTGCACCCTTGTTGATTCCAGTCAAACTTGGCTCCCTTAATCCTTCTTCAACTCTGTTACACATATAGAAACACGATATGTATACACATACATGCATATGTATATATAATATGTATGCAAATCTATATATGTATGTATTAATATATGAATATATGTGTGTATATATACCTAACTAAAGTACTCCTTGAAAGTAGGGATTTAGATATCTGATTTTGTGTTTGTATCTTTACAACTGTGTTTGGCACATAGTAGGCTCTTAATAAATACATAACAAGCATTTTTCCATTGGTATTTTCCAGGATTCCAGAAAATACTCCTTAAAATCCAAATTGAAGAGAGGTTTTCCCAGACTTTTTCTTCTCTCTTGGTGACATTGCACTAATTATGTGAAGAGGTGGAATACTATAGAGTCTTCTAAATATGATCCATGATCTCCCAATAGAGATTGGTCTAACAACTCATAAGAACAAAACAAATGGATAAAAAGTATATATTGCTTAGATTATGACATGTATTTGGATGGTTATCCCAGTGGAATAATCTGTCAGTACTTACATGTTGGAAAGACATTGCAGATTGGCAATGGGCTAGGTCCAAGAATTGACTAGGAGGAGGAGAGCTTGCTGGGCTCGACAGGGAAATGTACAGCATTTTCATTGATTCCTAGAATGAGTCCTGCCACAAAAATCTACTTTTTTTTCACCATCAGTTATTTTCTTGGTAAAACTATTTAGCATGAACTATGGGACTTCACCATATTGAAAGATTTAGTATTTCAGGGTACCCTGGAATGATGGACATAAGTAGGCAATATCCTTTTTTATCTCAAAGTAATATAAAAGATATCATCATGTAGACTGGGGAGAAAAAGATGTTTGGGCTGGTCCTGTAGTGAGTGTGAGCAATAGCAACAAAAGATAACTGCAACTTTGTAAATTAGGTAAATTCTTTAGAGAAGAACATATATAAGAGTTACAAAGGATGAGAAGGAATAGATAGTCCTCAATCTGCACTGAAGTACCCTTATTAATGAGATCACAGATGTTTGGGTCTGCCATTAAAGCAGATTTCTTTATCTTTTCATCCCCCCCATCACCCCTTTAGCTGTCTGGTGAAGCTAATGGATGTCTTCTCAGAATAAAGTTTCAAAATGGATAAAGTATATAGAATTAAAAATGAAAACAATTTTTCAGGATGTTTCAACTGTTTGTGCATCTTTACCAGCTTTAAACTGCACTCAGACTTTTGGAATGCTCTATATTGAAATAATTATCCAAATATTATAAATAAAAAATTCTGGACCCTAAGGTAAGAATTCCTGCAATAAAGAAGGAAGAATTTTCTGATAACGAGAGCCCAAAGTGAAGTAACCTGCCTTGCAACACAGTGTCTCCCCATTTTCCATATACCTCCCCCCCACTCAAGGATGTAAGCAGAGGCTATGATTATCTGTCAGGAGTATGGTTGAGCATTCCTGTACTGGATGAGAGGTTGAGCTAGTTGACACATAAGGTCCTTTTAAACTCTAAGATTCTGTAATTCTGTGTTTCTCACTATTGTTACCTGCTGCGGGACACTGGCTTTTTCTTCTTTGTTAGCTGTAATGGATTTGACAAGCTGCTTTGGATGCCTCGTGCTCTCCTGAGCAGGATGCCCAAATTGCAGCCAGAATCTAAGCTGATTGAAAGGTGATGCCATCTTCTTGGAGCCTGTTATAAACATCGTGGGTCATAAAAGGATTTTTTGAAGTTGGTTCAGGCCAGAATACGTGATAAGCTGGAAATTATGCTTATTTGGGCCAAGGGTAGAGAGGATTGTAGAATGCCGAGGGAGCCAACAGTCCTTTCTCTTTCTTCATTCCCATTTTCTCTACTTCCTAGAGAAGAGATGAGTCACTAACCTTCCCCCTCCCCATGAAAGGTGGGGTGTAAGCTAGAAGATTAGGGAAACTAATTATCCAATTAATTCACACATCAGACAGACTTTCTCCTTGGGAGATGTGGTACTGACTGGAAGAGGAAGCTGTTAATTTGCTAATACTAGCTACTGACAGAGGATAGGCCAGCTGGGGGTGGGAGATCAGAAAGCTGTTAACAACCCCCCCTTATCTCTCTTTTATTGTTCTATATTTCTTTGTCCTTCTCTGTCTTCTCATGCTCTGTTTATTTTTCCTTTTAGGGGTACAAGGGGGGTTGGAGTACTGTTCTTTCTGTTCTCTCTCCCTATTCTCTCATGCTTTGCCTTTTTATTTCCTTATTTTTCTAGGATGATGCTCTTGCCTTAGTCACACTGCATTATTTCCTCAAGCTCAGTTCTTAACCCTTCATTTCTAGTAGGTTTGGTTTAGATTTCAGGTCTTATTAATCAATCAACCAGTTAAATTATAAAGATTTATTGATATCTAACCATCATTGTGTTAGGGACTGAGAGGAACACTGTACAAATTTAAGACATTGCCCCAGCTGTGACAAGTTCTACATCTGATGGAGTCAGTGTTTCTGGGACCTCAGAATCATGAGGTTTCATGCAGAAGTCTGGGGATGGATTCATTAATGTTCACTCCAAGTTTTATCACCTTTACCCCTAGCAAAATTGGATTTGCTTTCAGTGTTTATAGCCCTGTCCATGGAGATAAGACAGAGTTGATCACATTCTCTCCTCCTGTCTACACTTCATTCCCTCATTTCTGTATTGGAACCTAGAGCTCTAGGAAATAGTATTATACATACACTGCCAATATTAGGAAGAAAGACCCTCAAATGGTGCAGTTCTGCTTATGTGGTACTGATTAAAGTTGCGATTAAAATTCAGAGAATATGAATGGGAAGGTTTCAAAGAAGATGAGACTTGAGTCAGGCCTTGAAAGACAGGTAGAGCTTAACTATTGAGGGAATAGAGCTGAATGTCACTGGAAATCACAACAAATAAGAATTACATACCTACTTCTTAGGATCCAGAGCTATGTTATATGGTGGACACATTTTTAGGTTTTTTTCATCGTTCATGTTCGAATATCATCCATCTTCTTTAGCAGGATATTTCTTGCAACAAGGATTAAATAAAGAGAAAAAACAAGATGTTGAACAAACTAAATCATATCATCTGTATCTGGCAATATAGACTATACTCATCTATTGCCTTCAACCTTTGCAAAGAGATATATATGTGTGTCTGTGTGTCTGTGTATGTGCGTGTGTGTGTGTACATACACATACACACACATACATATTTCTTTCAGTTATTTTCAGGGGCCAGGGTTGAATCATTATCATCTTGAAAACAGCAGTCAGTTTCTTTTTTGTTCTTTCTGCTGTAATTATTGTGCATATTATTTTCATGTTTCTTATTTCATTCTGCTTCAATTCATATAACTCTTTTCAAGCTTCTCTGAATTCTTTGTATTCCTCCTTTCTCACAGTACATTATATTTATGTACCCTAGTTTGTTTAGTATTCCTCAAGAAAAGCAGATCCTTATCCATTAAGACAGAAGTCATAGATAGGGACAGACAGATAGAAAAGATGGAGAGATCTCTATCTACAAAAGTTGGGGAGATAATCAGATATCATGTTTGACAAATTGCCAAGTGAGTAGTATGAGGGTTTACAAATGTAGATATGATTTGATTAACAAGAGTACGGGCATAAATTTGCTTTCTGTAGTAGAAAGAGGCTTGGATTTTGGAATCAGAAGACTTGGGTTAAAATTCTTTTATTTTTTTTCTCTGAGGCCCTTCACAAACTACTTTACCTCACTGGGCCTCAGTTTCCCCATCTATAAAAAGGGAGTTCGTTTATATGACCTTTGTACTGCTGGGTTTTAGTCTGTTACTTGACTTAATCTTAGCTTTACTACTATGTGACCTTAGGAAATAATTTACTTCACTTAGCTTCAGTTTCCTGAAATCTAAAGTAATCATTAAGGTTCCTTCTATCCCAAATTCTGTGATGCAGGTGCTATATATTTAGGTAGTTTTTAACCTAGAAAAGCTTTATAGAGAATAAAGTGAGATTCAGTGTGAGTGATGGAATGGGAGAACTTTATCTGGAATTAAAATCAAAGTACCACTTGTTAGTGGAATTCTGGGTTCAAAAATAGTCTCTGGAAGGGATGGGGTACAACTGGAGATGGGGAGGGAGGGAAGATTAGGTATGAGACCCTTAGAGGTCCTTCCAGCCCCAGTATTCTTTGCTTATGCTCCAGGAAAAAAATAGAATGCACTTTTTAATCCAGCCAGTCAATATACTTCTTTTCATTGTGGACAGCTGGTACAGTTTGGACTTGGACATTCATCAAGGAGAGAGATCCCACGGCTTCCTAATTAGAGCACCTACTACTTCTTTTCCAGGTGCTGATGTTGCTTAAATGTAGCAATTAGGACTGCAGTTGCTGGAAGCCCTCAGGCATGCTTGAACCTTCCTTAGTGGAGATTTTTGTTGGTTCCCAGATTTTGGAACAGAGTACATTCTCACCAGAATCATAGGTTTAGAGCAGGAAGAAACATCAGAGACCATTCTAGTGCAACACCTTCATTTTACAGATGAGCAAACAGGCCCCAAAAGAGAGAAAATAATTTGCCCAAGGTCACATAAAAGAGTAAGTAGCAGAGCTGTGATTGAGACCTAGATTATCAATATCCAGTGCTCCATTCTTAGTGGACTTTAAATAGTATAGTTCCATCCCTGTCCCATTATTTTGTTGTTAAGAAAAATAGGGCAAAAGGAACTTACACATCCATGACAGATACTAAGCCTCCAAATCACACTCTGAGTTGGAAGGAAATTTAGAGAATATCTAGTCCAACTTGAAGGAGAATTCTCTCCTAAGTGGGCCTGGTTGGAAGACTTCTGGGGATAGTGATGGGGAACCTACTACCTCATTCTTCTTGGCAGAAAATACAGAGCAAAATAACAATAGAACAATTCCCATCTGTCCTAAGTAGTGATTCATGCCCCTTTTTGATCCTCCTTTTTTTCATCAGTATAGCTTAAACAAAACCCTACCAGATTTTAAAAAAATATTTAGGTTTTGTTGCCATCTTTAGCTCATTCTGACTTTTAGCCCTTATAACCCTGAAGTATAACACTTCATCCTTGTGTTATCTTCTTTTTAAAAAATCTAAGCTAGTTGATTAATTCTCTGTGTTATTACATTTGTCTTTTTGGGTAACTTCCTCCCACCTTCTGTATTGGAATTGTTTTTCTTTATATTAGAATTGCAGTATTGAAAGTCTTTCCCTCCCTCCTTCCCTCCCTTCCTTCCTCCCTTCCTCCCTTCCTCCCTTCCTCCCTTCCTCCTTCCCTCCCTCCTTTCCTCTCTTCCCTCTTAGATTATGCTTGTTTTTCTTCTTTTTTAATCACAGATTCTAAAAGAAAGTAGCATCCCTCCTGACATCACTATTTTCAAATTATTTCCTTCTTGATGACATCTAGTATAGAATTTTTTTTTGTTCAATCTTTCGTCTTTTCAAGGATGAAATTGTCATTAAGTCGATCCAAGAAATGATACTCTTTTCATGGCAGAGACAGAGAACTCAAGAAAATGGCTAGATAATTAAAGTCTCCTGGCACTATTCCATTTTGAGATGCAATCTGGCATGGTGGATAGTGTACTAGATAAGAGTTAAGAAGATCTGAGTTTGAATCTAGCCTTTAAACATTTAACAGCTTTGCAACCCTGGACAATCTCTGTGAGCCTTATTTTCTCATCTGTAAAGTGGAAATAGTATTGGTACTTGCCTCATAAAATTATTTTATAGGTCAAATGATTATGCATTTTTCAAATCTCAAAGCACTATAAATTATATATATACATATATATGTATTTGTGCATAATTTTACAAGCATGCATATGTACATTCTACATTCATGACTGGGCTAGCTTTGTAACTTCATCCCAAGATAGCAGAAAATAAGGGATATCCAGAAGACTCTGTGAGTGTACAGCAAGCACTACATACTCAGTCTAGTTCCAGGAAGCACAGGAGATGTAGTCCTTTTGGCATATGATTCTGGGATCTCTATAAATATCTGTTTAATATCTGCCATAGATAGTTGTCCCCTTTGATTGGGCCCTTTAATCCCTCCAGGTTCCTGAAGCTAGGAATCTCTAATGATTATGCATTTCCTTTAGCATGGGCCTCTAGAGTTTCTGGTATCCTTTGAATCTCACAGTAAATCTGAAGAACGGGAAGAATTTCTCAGTGATCTGTATTGAGTTGTAGTGTTTATGTTTCAGCTATGGCCAAATGACTGCTGGCTATGCTCAGATTTCCCACCTAAAAGAGAAGGGAGACATTTAAAACTTTTCCACTCTGCAGTTTATTGGGGAGAATCAAGTGTTCCTTAATGAAATAAAGAATGGCTTTACTGTGGTAAGCTAGTGGGTCTCCAGAGGAGCTTTGAATCCATGTCATAATAATAGGTCATATTGTCTTTCTTGTTGTTCCTTACACACATTCCAGTGCTCCCCATGCATAGAATCCCCTTCTTAACCTCTGCCTCTTTTTTCCCGAAATTTTCAGCCTATTTTATTTTATTTTTCCAAATACATGTGAAGATAGTTTTCAACATCCACCCTTGCAAAAACTTGTGTTCTAAAATGTTCCCTCTCCCCTACCCTCCCCCCTCTCCAAGACACCAAGCAATTCGATATAGTTAACTTCTACCTCTTAAGAATCCCTGCTCTCCTTTTAAGACCTAGATCAAGTTTCACCCTTGGATGTAATCTTTCCTCATCTTCTAGATGCTACAGCTTTCCCTGATAATTCACACTTTATATGTGTTTTGTGCATTTTGTCTCCCTTGTTAGATTGTAAGTTCCTTGAGGGCAAGTATGGTTTTGCTTTTGTATTTGTATTCCTTGTGCCTAACAGTGTCTAATAAATTAGTTGCTTGAAGAAATTGGGAATGCTTAATGTGATGAAGAAAAAACTTAGAGGACATGAGAGCAGCATTCAAGTACTTGAAGGGATTCATATGGTTGATGACCTAGACTGGTGGTCCTCAAACTTTTTAAATAGGGAGCCAGTTCACTTCCCTCAGACTGTTGGAGGGCCAGACTATAGTCAAAACAAAAGCTCACACTCTGTCTCCGCCCCTCAGCCCATTTGCCATAACCCAGCAGGCCACATAAACATCCTCAAGCCCACGGGCTGTAGTTTGAGAACCCCTGACCTAGACTATCTCCTTGGCTTCAGTTAGGCAGCTAGGCGATACCTAGATAGAGTGCTGGTTTTGGAGGCAGGAATTCCTCAGTTCAAATCTGGCTTTAGACACTCAGTTACATGACTCATGGCAGGTCACTTAATCTGTCTCAGTTTCCTCAATTGTAAAATGGGGATGATAATACCCTCCTGGGTTGTTGTAAGGATATTTGTAAAGGGAACACATAACGAGCACTATATAAATGTTTGTTCCCTCTCCCTTCTCTTCAGAAGGCATAACTGGGAATTATACATATATTATTATATATAATATAGTTATATATAACTGGTCACAGTCCAAAGAGACAAATTTAGCCTCAATATTGGAAGGAAAAAAATTTGTAGTAATTTGAATTGTCCCTAAGTGGATACATGCTTAATCTTACCATTGGTGGACTTGAATTTGGTCAGCAAATGGAAGTAGTGTGGAGACCCTGGATCTGATGAGTGATGCACTTATGAGTAAATGGGAAATAGTGGTTCATGTCACTCATGTTTCTCAGAACATAAGATTATCTAGGGTAAGGATAGTCCTAATTTATAATAGTAATATCTATTCTGCCTTTACAAGGAAAATCAAATGAGCTAATTATATATATAAAAGAAAATTTGTGACCTAAATATATTGATATATTAAGAAATTATTTTCTATTTATATTGTATATTACTGTTGTTATAATTCATGATATTAGCTAATTATATATAGGTGTATATATAAAATTCATGATATTTGGTGCCTATAATCATACCATTGGTGCTAAGTAAAGACTTTGATGGTACATTTAAAGATGTGGGTAGGGTGGAGGTTGGGAAGAGTTTAGCTCATGGTTGCCCAGGGAGCCAGATCCAGGAATAGAACTCAGAAGCTCTCAACTTAATTCTCTACCATCTCCCAAGTTTGACCCCTTGATTCCTCGGAGCACCTGAAGGAGATATTGTGGGGAAATGGGAAATATGAAATCTGCCATTGGATTTAGGTGGTGGGTTGTGAGGAGGAATGTCTGAGTCTTCCATCTTTGCCTTCCCCTCCTCCATAATGAAATAGCTATATCACACTGTTCGCCGCCTCTGTCCCAGGCCAGCCTGTGGCTACGTGCTACAGCTAGGATCTCAGAGCTTAAAATAGAAGGCTGAGCTGGCAGATTTGGACCAGGGGAGCTTGCCCGGGGTATGATGGTGGTATCTTTCTCCGGCGGGATAGCAGCATGGAGTCAGGCTCCCTTTGCACCTAGCTGGGGGTGGATGGGTCCCATGGTATCAAGATTCTGTCCATTTTGTACAAAAGTATGTATATGACAAAATGGGGTAAGATGGAAGACTAAGGAGGAAGGGTGAGGACTGTCCTTTATGGCATTGGCTTTGGGGAGGGCTCTTTTAGGTGGTAGTTCCATGAACTCAACCGCAGGGTCTGTCGTTCCAAAGACTATAAAGCTTTCATGATTCATTGTCTGCTTTGGAGCTCTTTCTCACCCTTTGTTCCTTTACTTGGGGTTAGACGCCTTGGGGCCTAAGTGAGTTTGAGAACTGGGGCAGAGAGAGTATGAAATATGGGGTGCACTAGGTCATGAATGAAAAGGCTCAGATGAAGTCAAAAAGGTCTTGACTCTCAGTTGGGTACGTGCTGTTCATTGGATTTCACCTGTCCTGGGAAGCCAAGCGTGAAATCTAGGATCGAACCTTATAGATGTGGATGAATTGTTTTCTTGAGGAGCAACCTTCTGCACCACCTCTCTCTTCCCTTCTAGGCTATTTATGTGGAGAGGGCTCTATTAATAAATACTACATCCTCTTCCCAAAAATTTTTTGGCAATACAGTGGGAAAAGTGCTGGATTAGGAATGGAGAAATCTGGCTTTATGTCCTGGTTCTGTCACCAACTGGCTGTATCACTTCATCTTTCTAGTTCTCAGATTGCTTGACTATAAAATCAGTATTTTGGAATACATAATCTTTGAGCTTCCTCTCAACTTTAAATCCAATATGATTCTTGTAGCTCTAGCAATTTAGGAATCTAGAACACTATGGAGAGAGAACGGTCTCTGTAGGGCCTCAAACGGGTGAGAGACCGGCCTCTAGTCCTTGTCCCCTAAATCAGCACTAATTGTGTGTGTGTGTGATGAGACAGGGGAGAAATGAGCAGGCAGGAAGCTAATTTTCTTCTCCTTGCTGCCCAAAGTAGTAGATCAGATCCAACTCTTTAAAGTTGAGATATCTAACATTCATTTGATTTTAACTGCTTCATAAAAATCACTTCTAATACACCAGACATCTTTTACTGTCAGCATTTATAAAGTGAAATGGCAGATGGATCCTTCAGTTTGGTCAGTGCTGGCGGGTTGGATTTGAGGGAGACTTAGGCAGTTCAGTATTTGTACTTCAGGACCCCATGAAGCCTAGCATGGATGCCTCTGAGTAGGTCTTTGTTCTTTCCTTGCCCCTTCTTTGAAACATACAACCACCCTGGGTTGTGGTTTTGGGGGACAGACTTCATGTCCAGGCCCCTTCCTACTTTGTTCTCAGTGTGTCTCCTCTTTTAATGTACTGTGAAATCCAAAGGAGTTCATGCAGAGGATAGAATGATGGGATGATTCCTGAGAATCATGACCTGCTGCATGCTTAAATTTGCCCTGGTTGGGCCTTCTTAGGGAAGAAGCTCTTGCCCTGACTGAGAGCAGTGGGGAGGGGGAAAAGAGAAGGAGAGAGGATGAGGAAGGAAAAGGGGAAGGAGGAAGGGAGAGAGACAGACAGACAGACAGACAGACAGACTGATAGAGAGGGGGAGGGGAGCATGAATATGAATGAGATATTATCATGTCTGTCTTTAGAATGGTAAAAGCAAGGAAAGGACTGTAAAACTGTGCATACCCTCTGATCCGGTAGTATCCCTACTGGATTTGTATATATCCCAAAGAGATTGTAAAAAAGGGAAAAGGACCCACATGTGCAAAAATGTTTGTGGCAGCACTTTTGTAGTGTCAAGGAAGTGGAAACTGAGTGGATGCTCATCAATTGGAGAATGGCTGAATAAGTTAAGCTATATGAATGTAATGGAATTTTTGTTCTATAAGAAAGGATGAGCAGTCTGATTGCAAAAAAAGCCTGGAGAGACCTACATGAACTAATGCTAAGTGAAGTGAGTTGAACCAGGAGGACATTGTACATAGCAACAAGATTATGTGATAATCAACTCTGATAGATGGCTCTTTTCAACAGTGAGATGATTCAAGGCAATTCCAAAGGACTTGCTATGGAAAGTGTTATCTACATCCAAAGAAAAATTATGGAGACTGAATGTGGATCAAAGCATATCATTTTCACTTTTTGTGGTTATTTATTTGCTTGTTTTTTTCTTTCTTTCTGGTGTCTCCCCCTTATTCATTCATTCATTCATTTATTCATTCATTCATTTATTTATTTATTTGTTTTGTTTAGCATGAATTGCATATATTTAACCTAAACAAAATAATATTACAGGCAGGGACCAAATATTTATTCTGTAGATATCCCAACACAACAGTAACAAGTTTCCTCTCTTAAATACAATTCATGCACAAGAACGAAGTATAAACAACAACAATTATGGGGGTAGGAGGAAATATGGGCTATTGGACTGGGGAATTCAGACAAACTGGTTTTGATCTGCTCTTTGACTTCTCACAAGTCTCCTGATGTTTCTGAATGGACTCTTTCCTCATCTGTAAAATTGGAAAAGTAACAGCAGCCTTGCCCATTACATCAGAAGTATGAAAACACTCAGTAGAAAAGGTAGAAAGGATTTTTTTTTTTGTTCTCTGAAATGTCTTCCTTTTGTCTTCAAATTCCGCACCCCCCCCCAATCCTACAACTTTAAAGACTCCAATCAAGTCTTTCTTCCATGGGGTCGCCACATTAAAAAGATATTGTTTTCTTTTCTTTTTCTTTTTTCTTTTTCTTTTTTTGCTTTTAGATCCATTTCTATTTTAAAGTACTTCAGGTCCTTGTAATTCACTATATTTCTATATTTCTGGTATCTTACTTAGCTTTTTCGAAGATATTTTAAGCTAATTTGAAGACAAAAACTTCAGACATTAGATTACTTTGTATCCCCAATATTACCTAGTTAATTATACAATTTGACCTGTAATTGGTGTTCAATAAATGCTTGCTAGACTAATTTTTAAAATGGTGATGAGGTTGTGGGTAGGAGGCAGACAAGGATATATATCTTTTTGAGATTGCTTCAAGATGTGATGTTAAAATATCAAAATATTTGATGTTAGACTTGGAAGATGCCTTAAAGATGTTTTAGTTGAATTTTTCTTTACAGTGAGGACATTGATTCTCAGGAAGGTGCTGGGCTTGCAACTCTTAATAAGTAGCAGATCTGGTCTTCCAAATCTTTTTTTTTAAATAAATTTTTATTGATCTCTTTTATTATCAAATGCTAAAATTTCCCCTGTAACCTATTCAGAAAGTGTGGGGCTTTTTTATTAGTCAGTGACCTTCTTGGGGCATATGCCTAAGAATTGGAATTTCTAGGTCAAAGGATGGGGACTTTTTATCTGTTCTTATTTACATTAGTCCAAAGTGCTTTCCAAAAGTGGATGTACTGATTTCATAGTTCCAACAATAATATATTAGTTTGCCTATCTTTCCTCAGTCACTGCATCATTGATTATTTTCATCTTTTACCATCTTTGCCAATTTGCTGGGTATAAAGTGAAGCCTAAGGTTGTTTTGAATTACATTTCTCTTATTAGTAATTGAGCTTTTGCATGTATATTATATAACATAATATATTCATTGTACAATTTTACATGTTTATTTCATATGTTTATTATATGTTTTTCAAATTTTTGTTATATAATTTATTATTCATTGAACTGATTCCTTTTTTCATTGTGTCTTGGTCTTTAAAGGATGTGTTTATTATTTCTGCATTCTTACATTTGATTTCATTTTCTTAGTGTCTTTAAATACATGATCAGTTTTTGAAGATGTTTCATGTATCAAGGAGAAATATGTATATTGTTTAGCAGTCCCATTCATATACAAATCTTTTAAGTTCTGATTTCTATAGCAGTTTGTTTAATTCTATATCTTCTCTTCTATTGATCTCTTTGTTAGAGTTATTCAACAGTGAGAGAGCAATTTTAGTCTCTTATTGTATTATCATTTTTGTCTTTTTGCAGCTCCACTTATTTTCCTATTTGAATGGAGATATTTAAGTATTTGGAGCATTTTTATGCTTTAACATTCATATTAGTTTGTTGTTTGTGTTCCAAATAATTAATTTCCTTTTAAAATATTTGTTTATATTTTGAATGTTCATTTTTGTTTTTTCTAATAGCTTAATTATGTCTCCTGCTTTTTTGATTTACCTGATGCAAAATTAATTCCAGCTTTTCATTTTTACTTTTTTTATGCCTTTACTTTCTATTTGTTCCTTTGGTTTTTGTGTCCAGGAGTTATGGGCAGGTTTATTTTATCATCTCTTGCCTTATGGTCTTTGGGTTTTTTTTTTTTTTTTTTGATTTGCCATTTTGGGGGGGAATCCTTGTCATTCTTTTTTTTTTAATTAATATTTTATTTTTTCCAATTACATGTAAAAACAATTTATTTTTCCAAGTCAAGAGACAAAGATTTTTTATGATGCCATTGACTGGTGGGCTTAAGTTCCAAAAGCCATTAACAAGGGAAAAGACAAAGATTTAAGTTCCCTATTGGAATTTATCAGTGACAAGGAAGAGGATGCCATTAGGCAAACTAAGTCCTTATTGAATTTGCTGCCATAAGGTGGGTGATTCCTAATGAACTCTCGATGCCATAAGGCAGGCTAAATTCCTAGAAAAGGAGTTTCACCATAAGTTTTTTAACATTTGTTTTTAAAACTTTGGGATTCCAAATTCTTTCCCACCTCCCCCTGTTGAGAAGACAAGAAATTTGATAGTTATATATGTGTAGTCATTTAAAACATATTTCCATATTAGTCATGCTGTAAAAGAAAACAGACATAAAGAACCCACAAAAAACTAAAGAAATTAAAATATAGTATCTTTCCATCTATGTCCACATTCTATCAGTTCTTTTTCTGGAGGTGGATAGTATTTTTCATCATAAATCCTTTGGAAATGTCTTGGATCATTGCATTGCTTTGCATAGCCAAATCATTCACAGTTGATCATTGTACAGTATTATTGTTACTGTATACAATGTTCTTTTGGTTCTGCTCACTTCACTCTGAATCAGTTCATGTAATTCTTTCCAGATTTTTCAGCTATTTGTTATTTCTTATAGCACAACAATATTTATCACACTCATATACCATGACTTGTTTACTCAATCTCTAATTGATAGGCATCTGGGGATGAACCCTGTTTTCTCTTTGAACCCTGTTTTTAAGATCAATATTTTACATGTAGAATGATCACAAGTTCACTTAATATTCTATACTTTTTGTTTTTTTTTTCTTTTAGATTGTTTGTATATTTACATATTACTAATTTATTATTTTCCCTTTTTTGTCTTTGGAGATATTTGCCATCATGAATTCATATTTTTCTCTTCTGCTCATTATTTCTGCTATTCATGACATAAATTCTGACATTTATCTTTGTTTATGTTCTTTCATAGTTCTCATTTTGCATCTTGAACCATTCTGGACCATCTTGCTGTGGTTCCATGGTGTCTTGGGAATGCACAGGATTTGGCATTCATCAAATTTTGGCTTTCCTTTTTCATGCAATATGTTTTTAGAGACATTTGTAATCTAAAAGATTATGGTCTGAATTTTTTATCTGTAGCTTACTACTTTTTGGACCTTAACAAAGTGATCTTTCCTTTTTTGGGCCTCTGTAGCCTTTTCTAAAAATTGAGGGGGCTCCAACACTCTTCCCAGCTCTAAATTTTAAGAGAGGCAGCCATCCAAATAAGGGAATGGGTTATGGGTACAATCAAGTGGATTTGCAATAAGACTACATATTGGATCAGGGAGAAACATTTATTAATACAAAATTGTCCACTTTGGGAACTGCTGCAAATTTCCCATTGATGCATTGTGCTAAACTTTGAGATTCATCACATTTCCTTGTATTAGTCAAGCTGACCTTATCTCTTCCTCTCTGCAACCATCTGCTCTGGTTCATAAAGATCAGGTTTTCTCCCCAGGCCTCTAATATGTGTACATGTGGGTGTTTGTGTGAGAGTATTTGGGCAGGTGTATGCTTTTCCTTTCTGCACATTGCCTTCTGCTCCCTGGCTTTCCTAGGAGTTTGACAGTAATAACAATTGACCCAATGTTGATGGATGTTGTTGGTGTAGCACCTTGCCCCAAAGTCATAGGTCTTTCTCTCCATCTATAGTTTTGCTTTGTTGCTTCCAGCATTGTGTCTAAGCTTAGGCCTTTCCTATTTGGGCTATTTTTCTTTTTTATTTAGTATTATTTTATTTTCCAATTATATGTAAAGATAGTTTTCAGCATTCATTTTTGTAATATTTTAAGTTCCAAATTTTCTTTTCTTTTTTCCTCCCTTATCTCTTCCTTCCCCAAAGACAGACAGCAATTTGACATAGGATATACATATATAATCATTTTAAACATGTTTCCATTTTGGTGATGTTGTTAAAGAAAAATTAGAACAAAAGGGAAAAAAACCCAAGAAATAAAAAGCAAACAATTTTTTTAAAAGGTGAAAATAGTATGCTTCAATCTGCATTCATTCTCCATATTCTTCCTTCAGATGGCATTTTCCATTTGGGCCCTTTCCCCCCTTACTTGGATGTAATTTAGACCCTTGAAGAAGTACCTAGGATAATTTGTCCGTAGTCACACAATTAGGATATGTTAAGAAGCAGCACTAGAACTCAGGACTTCCTAATTAGATCTCCACCCTCTACTTACAACACTGTAGTCTGTCTTTTCTCGGACAGTCTTATTGTACATATTTTTCTAGATAAAGTCAGACAGGTAGTTCTACTTCTTCAAGTCCATCAGATCTAACTTTGCTAATATCATTCCTCCCAAATAGAATTCCTTCCTTTCTGTCTTTTGCAAGAGTCCTGCCCCTATTTCTAGTCCCAGGTCTTTTTTTAGTTCTTCTTAAGCTTTCTATATTCCAACCAATATTGTTCTTTCTTTTCTCTGTAATTGGTATTTATAATTTGAAAAACATAATCTAACTATTTATAATTATAGTTTTTCTTGTAATGGGTTCTTTGTATATATAGATGTTTCTTTAGATAGAGTGCACCTTTTTTAAAGGAATGTAACATACTTTATTTTTCTTTATTGTGTAAAGAATAAGGATTCCAGCCCTGGACCTTAGGGCCTAGCTTCTCAGCCTTTCTTGACATTTCTCCTTTACCTGCTGGCTTTGTAAAGCCAAAAAGCTTAAATGCAGCTCCAAGGATTTCCCTCTTTTACTGTTTTCTTAATCTGCACTGCTCTTTCAACCCCTAATTTAACATTGCCTTTTTTTTTTTTTTTTTGACTTTTTAGGATGATTTCTTAGGGTGAGAGGGATGCCACATCTGAATCAAAAGTATTTTTCTATGTCACTTTTTGTACCATAATCTATTGGTGCCATTCTTAGCATCATCTTTGCATGTATTTTGAAAAATAAAAACTATTATTAATTTTAAATGATTTACCTTAGATTATTCAGGATATAATTTCTACTCTGTATCTGCACAAATTCTAGATGTTTTCTAGGGCTTGATACTAGAGAAAAGAGAATGTGCAAATTTAGAAATCATATCCTGAATAATCTAAGGTAAATCATTTAAAATTAATAATAGTTTTTTATTTTTCAAAATACATGCAAAGATAGTTTTTAACATTCATCCTTGCAAAGCCTTGTGTTCCAATTATTTTCTCCTCTCTTCTCTCTTCCCTCCAACAAGCAATCCAATATAGGTTAAACATGTGTAGTTCTTCTAAACATATTTCCACATTTAATCATGATGCACAAGAAGAATCATGTCAAAAGGGGGAAAATTCAAGAGAAAAAAACCAAGCAAAAAACAACAGAAAAGGTGCAAATACTATGCTGTGATCCATGTTCAGTATTTATAGTCTTCTCTTTGAATACAGATGGCTCTTTCCATCACAAATCTATTGGAATTGAATCACCTCATTGTTGAAAAGAGCCAAGTTAAGATAAATCTTATTAAAGGAATTAAAAACAAAGTTCCCCAAGCCTAGGACAATTCATTCTGATTCCATGATTCATTTGGGAGCATCAGGATTCCATGTGTTGCCAGTTTTGCTTATCTGGGCATTCTGAATGGAGTCCTAAAGTTCATTTTGTGAATAGGATCAGTCTTAAACAAGATGTTTCCATATAGCATGGTGGGTTTGTGTTGCACTATCCCTATTGTTCTGACATCACTCAGCTAATTTTTCTATTTTCCAAAGAACAAAGCGGGGGAGGGGGTATAAGAAGAACAGACACAGAGTTTTGTTTTTTTTCCCCACGAACTCACAATCAAAGAAATTTCAATGCTAAAGCTCACAAGAGACAACTGCTCAGTTCACATATAATGTGCCCAGGGTTCACAGTTAGCAAAAGTATATTCAGTTTGGTTTGAATTTAGGTTTTTCTGATTCCAAATCTGGCGTTTTATCCAGTGTCCCACCTAGCTGCCCTGCCTCAGACTGATGAGGGAGGCAACATGTGAATTATGGACAAACAAGCTATATATAGGATAAAATTGAGGTAATTGAGAATCAAGGGAGATGGTGAAAGGCTTCCTGTAGAAGGTAGGATGTCAGGTGGGACTTGACCACAGCCATGGAGTCTAGGAGCCAGCGATGAGTGTTCCTTACACCTTGAATATTAAGATAGGAAGATTGAACTTGATTTTATAGACATGTGAGTGATTGAAGGTTTATGAACATTTGTTCTAATGATTTATTCATTATACATTCAGTAAACATTTTTGAGTGCCTGCAACTTATGTGAAGATGATACAGAAAGCTCAGGGCTGGGAGAGAACTCAGAGATCATCTAATCTAACTTCTTTTATTTCACACTTGAGGAAACTGAGACCCAAAGAAGGAAAGTGATTTTCTCAGTGTCACAAGGTTCAGTGGCCACCAGACTTGAACTCATGTTCTCTGACTCCAAATCTAGGTGTTTCCCCCCCCACCCCCCACCATTATTGATTTATCCTTGCCTTTTGTTAATGTAGATTCATCTATAAGGAATTTCTATTAAGGAAGTTTCATATTCCAATGTAGTTGAACAACTCGTATATAATTTAGAATTTTAGAGAGTTGTTTGGAGACAGGGAAAGATGAAAAGCATTGGATCATACAGATGTTAAGTGTTAGAAGCAGAATTTGAATCCAGATCTTCTAACCCCAAGGCTAGCTTTCTCTCTGCAATACCAATTGACCTAGATGGGAAATTAAACTAATTACTACTGTCGTTAGCATTATGCTCAGTGAGCAGAACAATGAGCCACCAGACACTCTTTAGAGAACCACATTTCTCTGCTGCAAGGAAATTCATTTAGCATTTGTAGGGGAGCAGTGAGGACTAAGCCTCTTACAGTGAACAGCTCTTTTCCTTACATTTTGGCATTAAAATTTTCATTCTTGTTCAAAAATCAAAGAAACATTAAGCTGAACTTAGAACTTTCACCCAGCCTTTGGACAAAGTAGTTCATCAACCTTCCTCCCACTCACTAAAGACAAAGAGGTCTGGGAGCTTCTAGACTTTATTTCTTCCTTTGGTTCTTACCTGACTTCCCAGTGTGGTTGACACTGTAGTAATCACTCTAAAAATTGTAAAAGGCTTCATCAGTCTCATGTATTTTAATTTGGGGGCCTAATTCCACAAATTTCTATTCAAGGATCTGCCAGTCCCTCTATTATAGATCTATACTGGCTGTCTCTTCAACTTCCCCATCACTTGTTTCACTCATAAGTCCAACTTTTTCCTTGTTCATGGGTTTTCTCCTTTTATTGTAGAATCACATAGAATTACAATGGCTCCCATGTTCCAAATTTCCAGGTTCTCAAATATCCTCATACACAAAGTACCTTTTTCTTCCCTTTCACACACACATATTTTTTAATCATTCATAACAACTGCTTCACTGAGACTAGAATTCTTTTGCTCCAGGCATCAATAGGAACCCTGAGGTTCATGTCTATTACCGTGCTTCCTCCAATACCATGGCCAAGCATTAAACTGATTCCTGGGAAAATTAGTAGTTTTCCTCACGAAGTTATGACTTTCACTAATATTCTCAAACTCTGACATCTTTTTTGAGTCTACAACTGGAAGTCTTGGGTAACTCCTAGATTATTCAAGGGTTAGATATGATTTTTTGACTGAACTAAAGAATGTGGATTGATATGGGCTCAGGAGCTCCTAGGAATACAAAAGAGCCATCTGGTTCATGTTCTGGAGGAGATATTTCTGCCTCCTTTTAAAAGCCACTCTGGCATTCCCAGCTGAAAAATTAAATTCTTTTAAAAATTAATATTCTTTTCTTTTTTCTTTGTATCATTGTTGCTTTCCCATGACTCTCTGTTTATTTCTCATAGAATACTTATAACAAGTAAGTATACTCAAGCAAAATAAATCAATACATTAGCCATGTCTGAAAATGTCTCATTTCAAATCTGTTATCCACCACCTGTCTGCCAAAAAGCAGTGTCTTTGGCAGTGAGACACATCTTACCATCAGGCCTTTGAAGTTACAGTTGGTCACTGCTTTAACCAAAGTTCTGAAGTTTCTCAGTGTTGTTTTTTTGTATTATTTTGGCCATTGTATAAGTCGCCTGAGAAATTAATTCTTCATTTGGTCTACTTCATTCCTTTGTGCTTCAGCTCATAACTCCATTTGTTCTGGCTAATTCTACCCTGTGCACCTATAATAAAACATTTACATAGTACTTCTTTTTTTTTTTTTTAAGCAAATCACTTTCCCCACATCAACACTGTAGAATAGGTAATTAAATTATTACTACTTCCACTTTATAGAGCAGAATACTGAATCTCAGAATACTGAGTCTCATCATCATAACATATATCATCATAATCAGATCTGAAATTTGAATTCTGGGCTCCTGATTTTAAGTCTAGTGTTTTTTCCACTTCATCACTTTGTTTGCTCTGTCTCTAAAACTCCTTAAGTATTGGTCCAAACCTTTTTTCCCATGGAAGGTGTATGTAGAGAGCCTTTAGGGAGGCTTTATTTCCATAGCAAACAGAAGACCCCTCATCATCATGCTTTGATTAATGAATCTATGTAAACAGTAAGAGAATCTGGCAGCCTGAAAGGGATATCTATCATACCACCTCTTCTTTCAGCAAGGCAGAGAAAGCTCCTTTTGGTGAAAGACTTGCTTTGTGATTACTCTCTTGCTGGAGCAGCTTGCAGAATCCCAAAGGCCTCTATTGTGAGAATAGGGTAGTGTTTACATGGGAAAGTCCTTTTCTTAGGATGGGGAAGCTCCCCCTCATATATATGTTTGTACCTATATCCTAAATATTCAGTATGGAAGTAAGTTCTCAATCATCTTTAACTTAAATTACTTTCATTGCAATGTTAAGCCCCAACTTAGGCTGACTAAATTCAGTTTTTCCATTCTTTGACTCATCTTGAATATCAGTGAAATATTTGAATAGCCACTTTTTTGTGCAAAGATTTTGACTGATAGTGGGAGGGTATGGCAAAAGGAGGAATTTGAAGTCTTTGCACTGGAAGGGTCTAGATGAGAGGCAGAGTGAATGTGGTAGTAGAAGAATGTTTGACTGAGTTCTTGTCCTTTTGCCAAAGAGAACCTGTTTTGGACTAACTTTCTTGTTCTATTAAATGAAGTTGTGGATCAAGATCAGGACATCTTAATCTGGGATCCGGGTCAATTTCTAGATTTCTGGGAATCTGTGAACTTGGATTTTTAAAAACGACACCATTATTTTCATTATTTTCTTGAAATCCCCTTTATTTTAGTTTATGTAGTTAAGAACATTATACTGGGAAGAGTTCTATAGGCTTCTCTAGACTGCCCATAGAGGTCTGTGACACAAGAATTCCTGATTTAGAAAGCCTTTTTTAGGCGTAAGATTATATAACTTTATTTTTGATGCTCAGGAGAAAGAGATGTACGGTTGGAGAGAAGAGAGTAGAGAAGTAGGTTAGTTTGGGAAGGTTTTTATTTTTTAATAGTATTTTATTTTTTTCTAATCACATGTAAAGATAATTTTAAGAAATTGTTTATTTTTTAAATGGTATGTTTGTATATGAAGAAACAGAAAAGGAAAAATCCATAATAAATATAAGATGAAAATAGTATACTTCCAATCTACATTCAGACCCCATTAGTTATTTCTCTAGATGTGGATAGCATTTTTTATCATGAATCTTTTGGAATTTTCTTAGATTATTTGTATTGCTGAGAAGAGCTAAATCAGTCATAGGTGATCATAGTTACTGTATACAATGTTCTCCTGGTTCTGCTCACTGCGCTTTGCATCAGTTTATGTAAGTCTTTCCAGGTTTTCCTGAAATCATCTTGCTCTTCATTTCTTATAGCACAATAGTATTCTGTCCATTCCTATACTACAACTTGTTCAGCCGTTCTCCAATTGATGAGCATTCCTTCAATTTCTAATTTTTTGCCATTGCACAAAATGCTGCTATAAATATTTTTGTACATATAAGTCCCTTCCCTTTTTTATGTCTTTGGGATATGGATCTAGTAGTTGTATTGTTGGATCAAAGAGTATGCATAGTTTGATCGCCTCTGGGCATCATTCCAAATTGTTCTCCAGAATTGTTGAATCACTCACACACTAGCAACAATGTGTTAGCTTGGAAAGGTTTTTAGAGAACATATTTTAATCAAACTGTAATCAAGGAGGAATATGTGAACTAATGAAGAGTCTTAGAAAACCACAATCTCTGAGTTAGATATGAACATACATATGTATACATACACACACTCATACACACACACACACACATATAGACATATATATGGACCTGAGTTCAAATCTGGCCTCACATACTTGACACTTTTTAGCTATGTGATCCTAGGCAAGTCACTTAATCCCAATTGCCTTAGCAAAAAAAAAATCTTATATATTATATATTACATGTAAATATTACATATGTTATATTATATACACATAATACTTAAGTACATGTTATCTCCCTTGATAGAATGTGAAATTCTTGAGGGTCAAGAGACCACTTACTTTATTTATTTGTTTGGTTTTTTTTTTTTAGCTAAAGCTATTGGGGTTAAGTGACTTGCCTAAGGTCATATAGCTAGGAAGTGTTAAGTGTGTGTCTGAGGTCAGATTTGACTCAGTTCCTCCTGACATTAGGGCTGGTGCTCCATCCACTGCGCCACTTAGCTGCCCCTGCTTACTTTATTTTTGTCTTAGTGCTTCTAGCACTTAGTATAATGCTTGGTATAAATTAGACACTAATAAGTGTTTATTAATTGATCAGTTGACTGACAACCCCAAATTTCTCCCAGAATGCCTTCTTAATTAAAAAGAAACAAGAGTAGTTACCTGGCCACTGGACCTAGTTGGGAATATTTTGGAGCTAAGGAAAGAGGTAAATGAGTACCCTTCCTCAGTAGCATCTTTGTTTCCCATACCTATAGTACACAGTGTTTACCTATGTACCTTTATGGTAGTTGTGGCTTGCAAAAATTCTTGACCTAGTGGCCAGCCTTAGAGTAATCAGTGTTTCTAAACCTAGAAGACTGTTCTTAGAATACATACCCAGACCATCAGTGGATCTCTATTCAGAGCCTTTCCACTTCAAGAGGACCTTCTTAAAGCCCATACTTTATTGCCTTTGAAAATGTAGGGTTGCCCTGGCACATTGATGAAGCATTCTAGTAGGAATTTAGTGTAGGAACAAGACTGAGATAATAACTTATATTTGTAGAGTACTTTAAGGGTTACAACGTACTTTCCCCACAACAGTTCTGTAAAGTAGGCGGTATAAATATTGTCATCAGTATTTCACAGTTAAGAAGTGACTTGTTCAGGGTCTCAGATTTAGTGCTTGGCAATATTGGTGCTGCCTGGGGATTCCACTTCTTTAGCCAGTGTTCCTTCACCTGTTTCATTGGAAACTGCTTCTCTCTGCCTGTTTCAAAGCTTACCTGACCTTTAAGGCTCATCTCAAAATCTATCTCTTCTGTGAATCTTTCCCTGATCAAAGTCCAAAGGATTCTCTTCTTCCTTTAATATTTATTGTCTCAACCATGTAAATGGTTTTGTACTGTTTTGGAAAGCCAATTCTCTTTCTTATTTCCCTAACCAGGTCTCAGGAGAGAAATATCTTATGTCTCATGATTTTAATATCACTCAAAATGTCTAGTATAATGCCTAATGTCATAGAGCAGATGCTCAATAAATGTGCGTATGGGTACATGTTACCTCTACATATATATAGCCACAAAATCTCTTACATATATACATGCAAATACAGGCACACCCAATGCAGGTGGGAGAAATGCTGTATTGTTTGGTTGCATTGTGGCTCAGTGGAAAGGGCACTGTCTCTAGAGTCTGAAGACTTAGGTTTGAATTTCAGCCAAATCACTTCCTCTCCCTGTGCCTCAGTTTCCTTATCTCTAAAATTAAAAGGTTGTTCTAGTTGGCTCCCAGCTCCTTTTTCTATGTTATCATGATCTTTGCGTTCCTGTTACATGTCAGCGAATGCAACTGACGGTTTTTTAAAATTCTCTGTTCTTGGGAAATACAGGGAGAATGAGAGGAAGTTTGGCATTTACTCTGAAACACACATCTCCCTAGTTGCCAGCCAGGAGAGATGTTGCATGCTGATTTCAGGTATTCACTTCTCTTTGTCTCCTCTGGGAATTCCCCACTCACTTCACTTTTTCTTTTAACAAGAAAAAAAATTGGAAAGATGTGTCTCACTCACAACAAGGTTAGTTAGCCCTTGTAGAAGAGCCTGTTCCCTTCCTTGCAGTTTTCCCAGGGACCGTGGGGAGTGGAGAAGAGATGATTTCTCAGGTCCAGGTGTAGCTCTTTCTTTCATCATTTCTTTCTCATCCAGATTCTGAAGAGATAGGGCTGCAAGGAAAACTATTTAGCTAAGCCCAAGTAGCAGGCAGATTCTTTCTATTCCCATTACCACCACAGTTCTGAACATTCTCTTTTCACCTCATATCTTGCAAAGGTTTCCTAGTCGGGTTTTTTTCTAATCCATCTTAGACAACTCTGCCATATTTGTGTTCCTTAAATATCAGTTTTATCATGTCCCTTTTCAAGAACTTGTAGGGGCTTCCCCTTGTGTAAGTGTTTGATCAGTGTTGATTTCTCTGTGTGCTTAAGCATATTCTTCCATTGTGCTCACATAGGGTGTAACACATTTACACCTGAAGATGTTCTCTGTTTCTGAACCAGGCATGAATTTGGCTGCTGTCTTTGCCACTTAGGACAAATGCTTTGTGATCTTCAGTAAATCACTTTTCTGATTTGAGTCTCAGCTGGCTCATCTGTAAGATAAAGGTGTGGGGCGAAATGGTCTCTAAGGTTCCTTTTTTGCTCTAATGTTCATTGATTCTTTAATTCTAATTTGTGGTGTTTAAAGGTCTCAAAATCTGGTCCCTCTTTATCTTACCTCATCTTTTGCTGTTCCCTTATAGGAATTCATTGTGTGAAACAGATTGCTGTCTTTACTATTTTCCAAATGGTTTCCTCCTCTTTCTTTTTTAAAATTTGAATCTGGCCAGCCTTCAAACTTTACTACTTTTTTTTTTTTTATCATATTCATCTTTTTAAATGTCTTATTATTCTTATTGTATATGACATTTATTTTAGCACAGTACTATATTGGGAGCTCCATGAGGTAGAAATTGTAGCTTCTCTAGCCCCTTGTATATTTTGCAATACAACAAACCATAAATATTTATTGAATGAATAAATGATTAGTGAATATTCTACCTTGAATATGCTATTAAACTTTTGTGTACATAAGTATCTTTCCCCCTCTATCTGTTTTGTATGCCTCATGAAGGAAAGGATCATGTTTTATTCACTTTTCTTACATATTTATTTAAATTTCCTATTTATCTTGATTTACAGATTTTTATCAGATATTTATTGCAAGGATCCCCCCCCCAGTTAACTGTCCCCTTTATTGTAACTTCATTGATTTTTTTTTTTTTTGTTCTTGAAAATGCTAACTTTATGTAGTTGTTCTATTTTAGTTTTTATGATCCACTCTATCTTTTGTTTGCTCAAGAATTCTCCCTGTATACACAAAGGTACCTTTTGGGGGGGGAAAAAAAACAACTATGAAATGATCTGGACTATTCGGAAAAGTCATCTGGAAGGGCAGCTAGATGGTGCAAAAAATAGAGTACCAGCTCTAGATCTGAATTCAAATCTATGTTTACTTATTGTGTGACTGTGGCCAAGTTATTAAATTAACTTCATCTAAAAAAGAAAGAAAAAGAAAAAAGCAATCTTACATTATGTTGAAAAAAAATGACTAAAATATCCATGCTTTGTCCATTGATTCTCTTACTACTGAGGATACCGTCATCTTTTCAGTCATGTCAGTCTGCAATTTTGGTATTATCCTTCATGCCTCGTTGTCATTCTCATCTGACATTTAATCCATTGCTAAATCTTGTCATTTCAACATCTCTTATATGTGCCCTCTTCTTTTTACTTAGTGCCCTTCCTGCCCTTTTGCCTAGTGTACTGAATAGCTTTATAATCAAGTCCCTTGATTTAAGTTTCTCCCCCACTTCATTTCTTCTGCCACTCAGCTGCCAAGGTGATTTTTCAAAATTGTAGTTCTCACTGTCACCCTCTCTGTTCACTGAGTATAACAGTCCTCTGTGTAGCATTTCAAGCTCTTTACTGGCTTCTTCCTCCTTTGTCTTACTCTCCCCTCCATTCATGCTGTGGTTCAGCTATAATGACCTACTTGCTGTTCTTCCAAGGTCCCATTTCCCAAAATTGTGCCTCGATTTTTCCTTCTCCCTCACACTATCTGATCAGTTGCCAAGTTTTATTGATTTTATCTCCACAGAATATTTTGCATATCTGTCACCTTTTCTCCATTCCCATGGCTACCACCCTCATTCAGAGTTCTTGCTTGGATGATTATGATAGCTTCCTAATTGGTCTCCCTGCTTCTAATGTCCCAAGAGTGGCAAGGAGCCAGTACTTCAAATTCCCAAGGGACATTTCTTCTAGCTGTCTCTTTGCCTGGACGACATCTCTTTAGATGGGAATTCATAGTCGCTGTCCTCTTTCATGGGGATAAATTCTTGGGGTCTGAGCTTCATGGGAAACATAGCTCATGATGGGATGGGCCCCAACTAGGGGACAGCTAGAGCACCAGGCCTGGAAGATTCATCTTCATGAGTTCAAACCTGGCCTCAGACTCTTACTAACTGTATGATCCTGGGCAAGTCACATAATCCTGTCTACCTCAGTTTCCTCATCTGTTAAATGAGCTGGAGAAAGAAATAGCAAACCACTCCAGTATCTGTGCTAAGAAAGCTCCAGCTGGGGTCATGAAGAATCAGACACAACTAAAAAATAACTGAACAGCAGCAATCCACTGGGAATTGCAAACTTCTTTCATCTGACCAGTGTCACAGAACTAACACTAATATTTAATGGCTCCAAGAATATAACATTGATATATTACTTTCAGATTTATAGATAAAGCATTATCCTCAGAACAGTCCTGTGGGGGGAAGGTAGTACAAATATTCTCCACTTACCAGTTTGGAGTAGAGGAGAAGTTGACTGTATTAGTTAAGAGGAATTGGTTCATGCTATACCCCCTCAACCTGCTCAGAAACCCATGCCTATTTACTGAGGGTCCCTGGGTAAGTCATTTTACTTTTCATCTCCTTAAGCAATTTTATAAGATTGTCATAATGTGTGTATTAGGGATTAGAGAAAGATTTGGAGTCAAAAGACCTAGATTTGAAATTTAGCTTTTACTACCTATTCATTTTATCATGATGGGTCTCAGTTTCCTCGTCTATAGTATGAGGTGATTGAATTAGGTTACCCCCAAGGTCTCTGCTAAGTGCTAGTGCTTAGCACAGTGCCTGGTATATTTTGTTGTTGATGAGTCATTTTAGATGGGTGACCCATTTGGGGTTTTCTTGGCAAAGATATTAGTTTGCCATTTTCTTCTCCAGCTCATTTTACAGATGAAGCAAACAGGGTTAGGTGACTTGCTCCGGGTCACACAGCTACTAAGTGGCTGAGACTGAATTCCAAATCAGGTATTCTATATTTACTTGTGCTCTTATCTACCCTACTGGGCAAATAGAGAGGATCAATAAATGCTTGTGCCTTAAATCTGTCATCCTGTAAGTTGTAGCGAAGATCCTAAGCTACATTGGTGAGGGGTTTTGATACTAGAAATTTCCTGCACTGCTGAAATCCTAGGTCTCATCCCATTTTAAAAATAGTAAATAATTGAATTGTCTTGGTAAAGTTAAATGACTAAAAGTGCAGATAGAAATGTCAGAACCGAGACTCAAGTCCAGAGACCTAAGAAGTTTCTTTCATACTCATTTTGTCCGGCCATCAACCTATGGAACTTCAGCTCTTGATCTTCCCATATAGGACTCGGGGACCCCTGTGAGGAAGCAGGAACTTTGTTTGGTTTTTGCTATCTATCACAGCTGGCCCGGTGGGTTAGGTGGGTTTGGGAGTGGTCCCTTGCTTCTGGCGAGCTTGGGGAGGCTGCAGATCTTAAAAATGGGCTTTCCCCTCCGTTCGGAGCATGCCCAGGGGCTGGAGCAGAGCGGACCCTGTGCAGACGGCTTCTCCAGAGTGGATTCCTGGGACATCACCGATGCCCCCAGCCTCGTGCTGCTTCTGCAGGGTCACCTCCCCGACCCAGGGGTGTTGGAAGGCGTACTCCGGACTTGTGAATGTACCTGCGAGGCCTTTTCCGAGCCTCCCAGGTGCAGCCGAGCAACGGCCGAGCGGACCCATGCTTGGGGTCCCCTCCCTCCTCTTCCCCTGAGCCGTTTGGAGCCCATCCTCAGCCTTTTCTGATGTTTATAGAGACAGGGATCCTACACACAGTTCCAGTTCATCAACAGCTAAAGAGCCCTTGACATTTAAGAGATTTTTCGGTTGTGCACTTGTATAGGCAAAGAGCAGAAGCTAATCCTATTAAAGGTATTGTGTCATTTGGGGGAGAGGCACCCCCCCACCGCGGGACAGGCCGATGCCGATTGGCCAGATGCAGAGCAGGGGGTGGGACCGCAGGGCCCGGGGATGGCGGTGGGGTGGTGGGGGGTGGGGGTGGTCGATTTATGACTTGATAGTTAGGTCAGGGATTTCTAAGGGAATACCCAGAGGTTGCAGCTGCTGCTGAGCTCTCAGCCCCAGCAGCTCCACGTTGACCGGCGGGAGAGCTAGCAGCAGGCAGAGCCAGGGCCACGGGCTGAGGAGCGGTTACCGCAAAGTAACGGGAGAGGGGGGAGGCGAGAAAGCCAGGGGAAAAAGTGGTCGCTTTCCGCGGCGGGGCGAGGGGCCCGGAGAAGCCGGGGGCTCGGCGCCCCTCCGCCACGCGCGGACCCGTTTACGGAAAGGAGAGGGAGGGCTGACTTGCCTTGGAAGATAAAATTGAGAGAGAGAACAGAAAGAGAAGCTAAGTTATGCAGAACTGATTGATTCCCCGAGACCCGGGGAAGGCATGAGTCTGTCGGGGCTGCGGGACGCGTGTAGGCTGGAGCCGCAGCCCCCACGGAGCGGGCCGGCCGCGGTGAACTGGGCGTCCTGCTGGGAAGGTAGAGCAGCCAGCCAGCGGCAATGCAGGGACGCCCGCTCTAGAGAAGCCTCCCGGAGAGGAGTGTAGCCTCGAGAAAAGAGGGGGCTCCGGGGAGCCCCCTGCCTGCAGCCTGCCCCTCTCCCGCAGCCCCCCGCCCTTGCCCAAGCCCCCCGGCCCAGCAGAGTTCGGCACCCCTACCGCGTTCCACTCCGGGAGAGATGCCCTCGGTCCCCGCGGCCCCCCGGGGACAACGCGAGCATGGAGAAGTCGAGTAGCGAGGATTCTTCGATCCACCGGAGTCCATCTTTGGACAGCAAGGACTCGGACTTTGCCAAGCCCTCTTCCTCGGGCCGCCCCTTGGGCCGCGGCTTCACTGCGGGCGCCTTCTACGGTACCGCGGGCTCCCGAACCCGGGGCCAGAGCCACGCGGAAGCCGGAGTGAAGACGGACAAGTACAATGCCCCGAAGGGCAGCAAGTATGTGGTGTTTTACCTGGACCTCTCCTTTGTCTTCCTCCTAGAATTTAAGAAGTGCAACATGGCCAGAGGCTGCCTCTGCTGTTTGAAATACATGATGTTCCTGTTCAATCTGATATTTTGGGTGAGTACCTGCCCCTACTTCCCTCCTCTGCCTTTGCGTCCTGCCTCGGTCCGGGGCCGCTGCCCTCCCCACTCCCCTCCTCTGCTGCATTGCTTCTCTCTGAACAATGATGGTAAGTTTTTTTTTTTTTTTTTTTTTTTTAAATCCTTTCTACAGCCCTCCTCCCTTTTCCCTCCGTCCTCCCGGTGGGTGCTTTAATGGAGACTTAATTTACTCAGGTCTAGCTCTACTTGGCTTCTAGGGGAGATGGGATCTCTCTTTTTTTTTATTGGCTCTTGAAGTTTTCTGTCCTCTTTAAAAAGGGGGTGAAAAGATAGACTTAAGCTTAGGGAAGATACTTATTGGGACTTGAGTGGGGCTCTCAAGCATAGAAGGGGAGATGTATCATCTGTTCCCATTCTGGGACATTTTTATAAACTGGGGAACATTAGTGAACATTGATGCTGAAAAGATGAGCAAGTTGGTTTTTCCTGAGGTGGTGAGGGGAGGGTCATGCTTTCAAAGCTCATTTTTGACAGCATTTTGGGAGGTAGGGGAGGAAAGAGAGCTAGAAATGCAGATCCAAAGGCATTTTTGTTGGATGGAATTGAAAGCGTGCCCCTAGATTGTGGGGTCAGTGGGTCTTTGTGGCTCTGATGCATGCCCCGCGTTGAGTTTGTATTGCAGAGGAGGGAGAATAGTGGAAGGTGTGTGTGTGGGAGGGAGGGGGTGCTGCGATTGTGTGGTTCTGCTTTTGAGGGTTTGGAATGGATTCGGGTGGTGGAGCCAGCTGGCGGGAATCTCCTCTCATTGAGTCTCAGGACCTGGCAGAGGGAGAGAAAGAATCCCAGGGACTGCAGTGGTGTATGGGCAGCCTGAGCAGTGTCCATGGAAAGAAATAATTTTCAACCAAGGGTGCCAGAGTGGGGTGGGAAGATCTGGAATCACTCTGTAGTGCCCATGTGGTTATGAATAGAGATGTATTTAAGGAGAAAAAAAATCCCAGAGAGGCAAATTTGAAAACTTTCTCATATTCATGTTTTACTTCTCTCTCTCTCCTTGATCTCTACTGTTCTCTTTCTTCCAAATCCTCATCCCTTCCCCCCAACCCAGTGGAGGTCAGTGCAAATATATGATATTGCTCCAAGGTGGGTGTGTCTCCTCCTGTCTGCTAGAGCATATCAGCTGCCCAGGGTCCAGGATGATCGCTGGGGACATGGGAAAGTTAGTGCTGAGTTCATGGTCACGGGGCAGAGCTAAGTTAGAAGGGGATGGCTGTGCTTTGGCAGCCAGTATCTGTGTTGAACTGACCCACTTTTACTGAAATAACTTATGTGAGAGGGATGAGGAGGATGGAGGATTAAGGAGGCAGTGTGAGGGGTTGGGGGGAAACTCATTATCTATGCCTTATAGTGAGAAGAGCAGTGAACTGTGAATCAAGAGACCTGAGTTCTCAACTCATGAATTGAATTGTATGAAGTTAGACAAGTCATTTGCCCAGCCTTTCTTGGCCAAAAGTTTCCAAATATATAAAATGAAAGAGTTTGATTAGATAATCTCCAAAGTCCATTTCAACTCTTGACATTTTTTGCTTTTGTCTCCCTCCATTCACTGCAGGCTTCATTTAACAAAAGAGAATCCAAATTAGGATTGAAGCCAGTAGAACCCCTGAATTTTTGTTTTATCTTTTTTTCTGCAGAAATCATTGGTATGCTTGCCACCCTGTAGAAAGAATTGTCCAGAGTCATTTGGGTGGGTTTTCCCCAGAATATTTCTGGTGACTTAATCATGTGACACTGAGTCACAAAATTTTGACATTGAAAAGACCTCAGAGATGATACAGTCCAACTGGTATTTTAACGATAATCCCCTCTGTGAGATTTCCATTAGGTGGTCACTTGAAGACTATCAATGAGGAGGAATGGCTTGAGACAATCTATTCCACTTTTTCTTATATGAAGACAAACTCTGCCTCTATGATTTCTCCCAGTTCTGCCCTTTGGAGCCAAAACAGAACAAGTTGAAATCCTTCTATGTGACCAGGCTTGCAAGTATTTGAAAATGGCTCCCATGTTCCCAATAGTCTTTTAGTCTCCAAACTTAGCAGCTCTGGTTCTTTCAGTGGATTTTCTTATGTTTGCTCTTAAGCTACCTTAAGAGTTTCCTCTAAATGCTTTCTACTTCATCCATGTCTCTTGAGAAACATGGCACCCAGGACTGACCACAGTCCCCCCAGATATGATCTGACCATGGTAGAGTATTCCTTGCTCTGGGCACTGTTTCTTAATACAATCTAAAGGTTCAGATTTCATGGGAACTGTGGCAGAGATTTTTCTTCCTCTCTTCTCCTCTTTTTTTTTTTTTTTTTTGTTTTGTTTGTTTGTTTTGAATATCATAAATTTGTAGAATTCATTGACCATAAGAGCTGGAAAGGGACCTTAGAAGATCATTTGGGTCTTGTTAGCATTTTATCAAGGAGGCAACTAGGGTAAAATGGGGAACTTCTGGTAGCTTTGTAGCCCCCTTGTGGGCCAGTTCCTCCAATCAAATTTGACTCTTGCTGGGATCTGAGTAAGTCCCACATTGGTTGACACTTTTCTCATGTGTTCAGCTTTAAAAGAATGTCTTCTTGTTTCTTTATTTTACCCGAGCGTGCCAATCTCTCTGCCCATCTGTTTTGGTTCAAAGCATTTTGTATGCATGGGCAAAGGAGCAGGCATTGTGATTACTTTGGCCATCACAAAAGAAACAACTCTCTTGTGGATTCTCATCTGATTTTTCTTTTCTTTTTTTTTCTTTTTTTTTTTTTTTTTTTTTGATTTTTCTTTATATCTGGCTTGTTGTTCACTGGGTAACTCCTCCCCCACCTGCTGGCTGTATTTGGTATGGTCTTTTATGATTTCCCATTTTCCCAGGATACTAATGATCATAACTGGACACTTATATGGAGGTTTTCAGTTTCCAAAATGCTTTACTTACTTTTCCTTATTAATGATCTCATGAGATTGTACTTAAGATATTATTATCCCCATTTTACAAATTGAGGAAATAGTTGCTTAGAGAGATTTAAATGATCTGCCAAGGTTAACCAATGTAATCAAGCAAACTGAAAGCATTTATTAATCACCAACTAGTAATAACTGTGCTAAACCCTACGACTAGAAACCAAAATGAAAGTCCCTACCTTCAAAAAGCTTATATACTATTAAGGGAGGTAACATTCATGCAGAAATATATAAAAAATAAACATAAGGTGATTTTTTGGGGGGTGTAGCACTGGCAGCTGAGGAAAATCAAGAAAGATCTCAGCGGCAGAATTGGAATTTTTAAATTAATAGCTCTCCCGACTCCAAACTCAGTGTTCATTCCAGCATACCAGATGCTTCTTGGGAATCGGTTTGGGATGTATAACTTCATTTAGAATATTAAGTACCATAATGGGCAGGCCAGATGTAGGGATCTTCATCATATTTATCACCTGTGTTCCTAAGTTCCTTTTGTGAGAAGGCAGCTATTACTCTATGAACTACTTGTGGTAAAGTGGCAGAACAGATAAAGTGAATGGCACATTGGTATCCTCAGGAAATTAAAAGAGTGAGAGCAAGGCCATCTGTATCTTGATTGGATTATTCATGAAGCATTTATGGAAAGACATAGTCAAGAGTCACATAAGATGAGGTGTTGAGGAGTTGCTTTTGTGCCAGTGGAGGAGGTTATCCATGCTGATAAAATCAATCACAAGATTGCCATTAAGGCAGGATTTCTTCTTTTACTGTATTTAGAGATTCCTTTTCCCTCCTCACTTTCCTCTATTTTGCTTTGGCATAGGGACCAGCCAGGTCTGTCATTAAGGAAAGGGAATACACATACACAAATATTCATCTCCTCTCCTTCCCTCTTCCCTCCTTTTCTCTCTCTCCCTTCTCTCTCCCTCCCTTTTCTTCTCCCTCCCTTTTCTTCTCCCCTCCTTTCTCTCTCCCTTCTCTCTCCCTCCCTTTTCTTCTCCCTCCCTTTTCTTCTCCCCTCCTTTCTCTCTCTCCTTCCCTCCCTTCCCTTTTCTCCCCTCCCTTCTCTGTCCTCCTCCCCCTCCCTCTTTTTTCCTCCTTCCTCCCTCTTTCTTTCCTCCCCTCCCTCTTCTCCCCTCCTCTCCTTCTCTCCTCCTCTCCTCTCTTCCTCTTCTGTCTCTGTCTCTCTTTTGTGTCTCTGTGGGCCCCCCCCCATCTATCTCTGTCCCTCTCCCTCTCTTTCCCCCTCCCCTCTCCTCTTCTCTCCCTCTCCCTTCCTCCCTCCCCCACCACATTTCAAGTGTCTTGCATTCTCTGACTTGAATGCTTACTAACTTTATTTCTCTATGTAATTAAAACGTTTTGAGACTAAGTCATTATTTTTTGAAAGTATTCAAAGCACTGTGTAGCCTTTAAATACAAAGTATTAAAGATAAACTATTTTTGTAAATTTTTTTTTGCCTCGAGTGCTATAGGGAGATACATGGTAGGGGGAAAGGAATAGGATGTTATTCATGGGAAAGTGGGTCACTTCTTATTAAATTAAGAATAATTTCCTAAAGGAAGGGGTGCTTGAATATTAGGCATTGGGTTAACATGGAGGGGGGTCCAGGAAAAGGGAAGGTACTGTGGCAGAAAGGATTCATGGTTTGGTTTGGGAACAAAAAAAAAAAAAGTAGCAGAAGACAGGAGAGGAGAGACTAAGGCATCTCAAGCAGAGGATTGAGGTAGATGAGTTTGGTGTCCTTGTAGCTCTGAGCAGGGAATGCAAGCTCCGTTTTATTTCATTCAGAGCTTTGAAGTAAGAAAAACCAATAGAAGAGCTGATAGAGTAATAAGGAGGGTAGGAGAAAGATGTCATAGTGAAAAGATTATTGAACTTGAGTTTGGACTCTGCTGCTTTCTGTGGCACTGGGCAGGGTTTTTCTCTCTAAGCCTCTTTCCTTATGTATATAATGAAGGGGTTGGTCTAAATGTTTTCCCAAGAGTCTTCAGCTTTATCTCTGTGACTGATTCTTCTGGATTACCAGAAAGAAGGGAAATGTATTCATCAGTGGGAGCTTGCATTTGCAAGGATATGAATTCTATATTTGGGTTTGTAGCTTTTGGTCTTTTGGAAGGTAAGACAGAATTGGTGGATCTGGATGACCAACTATTATTACTTCTCTTTTTTCTCCTCCACCTCTTATTTCTGGAATGTGCAGCCTATACATTGTCTTAGGGCCCTGCCTCCCAGGACCAACTCCCTGAACAAATGGGAAAATACTGGCCAAGTTTAGGTATATATAGAAGGAAGGGAACTGAGTGTTTGAAATTCAACCAGTAGTTACTATTCTTTAAGTTTTCATTTCCAACCCCCCACCTCCAATCCCTCGTGCTTCCTGGCTCTCTGAGTCTTTATAGTGTAGGTGAGGAACAGTCCTGGCTCTTGGAGCTCAGTGGTTGTCAGACCCATTGGAAGGATTTCTCCCAGTAATGGGAATTACTCTAATTTTTTTCCTTGGGGTCTAACAGGATTCTGAATCTCCCCCAGGACCATCTGGCTCTGCTCTTCCTGCTCAGAGTAATTGAGTCTGAGCCTGGAGTCTTAAGAGGTGGCTTAAGGTATTTAAATATTCCTATGTGTGTGGGGGGGTAGGGCTTGAAGCTAGAGGGGCCTTTCTTTGAACACCCGGGACTTATTGTCAAGGTTTAAGAAGTGGTAAGTTGAGATCTCAGCCCAATTGTTTCTAACCCAAATCCAATGCAGGTCTATTAGTGAGTGGAGTGGAAAGGAGTGGGGAGCAGCATATGGGTAGCACATTTGCCACTTGGAATAATATTGACTATATATTTCAACTTAGAGATGTCCATTCACTTTAAATTATAGTTGGCAGCATAATGCCATTCTGACCTTATTGGAAAGTCTATATTCCTCCTAGATTTTTTCCTTTATAAAGGCCAATTAGCCAAGGAAGCACAATCTAAGATGTCTGTCCAGCTAGGTTAACTTTAATATAGGGCTTATGAGTGAGTGGTCCTGTCATGTGTAGCTTGTTTAGTCATTTCAATTCTTTGTGACTCCATTTGGAGTTTTCTTAACCAAGGTACTGGAATGGTTTGCCATTTCCTCCTTTAGTCTAAGGAACTTGAGGAACTCAGGAAACTGAGGCAAACAGGATTAAGTGACTTGCCACACAGCTAGTAAGTATCTCAGGTCAGATTTGAACTCAGTTCTTCCTGATTCCAGTTTGGTGGTCTATTTACTTTGCCTCCTAGCTGTTTTTATGATTTGATTAACTTCATTCAATTGGGGTCAGGTCTCTTTTCTCTATCTTCTTGGCCTGTTTTTCCTATTTATATGTTTTTGCATGTGGACTTGCTTAGTAAGTGTTTTCTGGCCAGTTGAGTATGTGTATCCATTGTCTCCTCAAGTGGACTACAAATGCATTAGTAGCTGCTATTGGAATTTTTTCTTCATTTTGTTTCTCTGCCTACTCCTTTTCAGTGTCTAGTGCTAGTTGGGTATCTTTAGTATTATTGACTGTTTTCATCCCCCGAAAAGGTGATTATGGGAAGAAGGCACCCTCTTTTTCTGCACATATTCCCTCTTCTTTTTCACAAAGACAAGGGCAGAACAAAAGAATACAGGCTAAAACTGGCAGCAAGACAGATTTAGACGAGAGGTCATACATGCTGATTATCCATATTTTGAGGCTTTGGAATGGTTAACCAGTGGTTGTGGATTCTTCTTCTCTGGAAGCTTTTTAGGGCAGAGTCTTATATGGAATGGATTATCCATGGCCCAATTTAGATGGGATGAGGAATGCTGCAAATTTTTTGAGATCCTCAGGATAAACTAACTGGGGAATGATAGCACTGTATTAGCTTCCCCTCCAAAGCATGAAAAATTAAACTTCCTTGTCTTAATATCTATTTTTAAATCATGTCAGAGCCAGCATTGATGTCAGTCAAGAAGGGTGGGGGAAGGAAAAAAAAGAAACTCTAGCTAAAATATGGCAAATGGGTATCTCTGTTTTACATAGGAGATTCCGTGGGTTTCAAGATAAGATACTATCCAGTTGCAGGAAATTTCTCTATTCTCAATATAGTAAGCCCATCTCCCAAATTCTCCTTGCTCTGTGCTTTAGTGGGATTGGTAGACAGTATTTTGTGCCTCAGGGCCTTTTGTAGCATATTGGATATTGGAGTCTTAATTGGATATGTTATTTTAGTTAAAAGATATTTAGAAGCATAGTTAGACATTGGGAAGGGAATAACACTAACAACAATAGTGAACATTTACATTGCACTAGACTTTACATACATTTTCTCATTTGATCTTTACAATGACCCTGTGAAATAAGTGTCATGTATTTTAGAAACAAAGAAACTGAGTATTAGACAAGGTAAGTGATTTGCTAGAGGGGTCATGAAGACATTCTAGGCAGGATTCAAACCCAAGTCGTTGGGACTGCAGATCGAGTGCTGTATCTATCAGACTATTCTGTCTTTAAGATCATCTTAGTAAGAGCTCCTTATTTTAAATGTCACAGGGGCATGGGACTGACCACTCCTACTCTAGTTCCTCTTGGCTTTCATACTGAGTATAGGTATATTTTCTCATTTTCTGAGCTGACTGGCTCATTCTTACCTGTCTTCACATTCTTAAGTTTTTATATTCTCTTTGGAGCTAAGTAATAATTCTGTTTGAAGGACTATGCCCTCTCTAGTTAATATTTTAGTTTTGGAGCCCTGTCTTGTCTGTTTTAATTTACACAAATCAGTCACTTACAATAACATCACTTTAAGGTCTTAGTTATTTATTTTTATTTACTGTTGTAAGGCAAAACAACACCACCAAAACCCAATAACAGCTCAGGCACTAATATATTAAGGCAAGTTCAGGAATAATAAATTAATCATAATCCATGCATAAACCTAGGTTATTATTTTCCCCACAATGTATTCATTATCTGGGGATAGTAGACATAAACTTAGAAAAATCTAGTAGAGAAACATATCAGCGAAGAAAATCCATATGATTGTGATTTTTCATTTTTGTAAGTTTTGTTCTGATAAGCCCTGAATGTATCCTGTGGGTCCAGCCATTTCATAATCTTTAAAGAGGTTCAACTTAAAATTTGAGCCCCTAACAATTGCATTTCTTCATTCTTGAATCTCTAGTAACTAGTTTTTAATTAAGACAAGTTTTTTTTCTGCTCTTTTAGTTTATTAAACTTCATTTACAAAAGGGACACCATCCTATATCCAGTACAAATTTGAACTTTTGTGTTTATGGAAGTTTCTTTTCTGACCCTTTTGCAACCAAACTACTCCCAGCCTATCTGAAAACTGAGTTTCTTTATACAGTAAATTTGGCAGTTTAAAAAAAATTAAGTTAAAGTTCTTTTTCTAGTCCTTTTAGGCTCCAAGCAATTCATCTATGGGAGAGGTAAATATTGTCCTTTATTAGTTGATTTTATTTTTCTGCAGGCAAAAGTTCTTAAGCTCCCTTTCGAATTCTGACTACTCTATAGGAAAGGGCAGTACTTTACTTACTCATTTATTTAAAAGCCTTTTATTTTCAAAACATATACAGAGTTTTCAACATTCACCCTTGCAAAACCTTATGCCCCCAATTTTTTCTTCTTCCCTTCCCTTTACCCCTCCCTTAGATAGCAAGTAATCCAATATATGTTAAACATGTGCAATTCTTGTATAAGTATTTTCACAGTTATCATACTACACATGAAAAATCAGATCAAAAAGGGGGAAAAAATGAGAAAGGAAACAAAATGCAAACAACAACAAAAAAAAGTGAAAATAGCATGTTGTGATCCACACTCAGTCCCCACAGTCCTTTCTCTGGGTGCAGATGGCTCTCTCTATCACAAGATCACTGGAACTGGCTTGAATCACCTCCATGTACATCAGAAATGATCTTGCCGTTGCCATGTACAATATTCTTTAGGTTCTGTTCACTTCACTCAGCATCAGTTCATGTAAGTCTCTCCAACTTTTTCCGAAATCATCCTGTTGATCACTTCTTATAGAATAATAATACTCCATAACATTCATATGCCATAGCTTATTCAGCCATTCTCTAGTTGATGGACAAATACTCAATTTCCAGTTCCTTGCCACTACAAAAAGGGCTGCTATAAGCATTTTTGCACATGTGGGTCAAAAGGGCAGTACTTTAAAAGCGAAAGTATGTTACTTGTAGATGAGAAAATTGAGGTCCAATTAAATGACCTTCCCTTATGGTCATTGACTTCTTCTGGGGAGATAGGAATTACCCCCCCCCTTTCTCTTGTTGCTTTATTTTGGAAGAAGAAATAAGGGAAAAGGCAAAGAATAAGTCCTCAAAAGTAAGAGCAAGTTAGTATGTTTGCTTGCTTTTATAGACAATAGAAAGGGTAGCCTTCCCTGACAAGAGTTCGTCCTTCTGTATACTGTTAACACATTTATTATGTATGGGATTGCCTGTCATCTAGGGGAGGGAGTAGAGGGAGGGAGGGGAAAATTTGGAAAAGTGAATACAAGGGATAATGTTGTAAAAAAAAATTACCCATGCATATGTACTGTCAAAAAATTATAATTATAAAATTAATTAAAAAAAAAAGATTCGTCCTTCTGAACCTCATTCAGGATTCCTTATGTTTTCTTAGCAAGACATTTATTTATTTGTTAAAAATTTATTTTATCTTTTAGCAAGACATTTCTTGGGGAAGTCCCTTTCATATGCTTCTAAACCTTTCATACCCTTTGATCTCTTCAGGTTAATTGGGGTAACTTAGATTAGTCTCCAGTGTCTCTAAGCACTCCCTCCAGTTGAATATTTACTCATCAAATTAAACTTCATATTTATGTTATTTAATTTTATCTGCAGCAAGGTAATCCTACTCCTACTTAATCAATTCTCTGTCCCACCCTATTTTCCACAGCAGCTGTTCCAAACCTCTTCTGAAGGAGTTTCTGTCCTGGAAAAATCAAGGTTTTTCCAGCCCCTTCTTCTCTTTTCATCTCTCATCCCTCTGACGTCATTCCCTACTATCTTCTCCTTCAACTTTGACTGTGATGAAGAAATGACTTTTTTTTTTTTGCTAAAATTTTTTTAATAGTTTTTTACTTTTTCTGAATACATGTAAAGATAATTTTCAACATTCACTTCTACAAAACCTTTTGCTTCAAATTTTTCTCCCTTCTCTCTCCCTAGCAAACAATCTAATTAAACATGTGCAATTCTTCTAAACATATTTCCATATTTGTCATGTAGCACAAGAAAAATCAGATGAAAAGGGAAAAAAAACACGAGGAGGGAAAAAACAAGCAAAACAACAATAAAAAAAGATGAAAATACTATGCTTTGATCCACATTCAGATTCTATATGCAGATGTCACTTTCCACCTAAGTCTGTTGGAATTGTTTTGAATCATCTCTGTTGAAAAGAGCCAACGATGACCCTTCTTTTTTCCAAGACCAACCATTCTAATGTCATCTTCTCTAGCAGATTCTCCACTATCATTCCCACTCTCTTCCTATCTACTAATTCATTTCTTCTTGTCTAAAATTCTGCCTAGGTTTCTCCCATCCTTAACCCTCATTTGATCCTCCCACATCTCTACTTAATCTTATCCCATGTCTCTTCTTAGCTTCTTGGTCAAACTCCTTCAAAAAGCCATCTTTAAAAAGGTACCTTCACTCTGTTGCTCCTCATTCTAATAATGTCTTTTCTGATTACCAGTGATTATTTCTCCCTCTAATAGCACTTATTGGTCAGTGAGACTTGTTACTAGAGGTTTTGCTACTCTGTGATAGATAATTTTTTTAAACTATAGCAAATCATTAAATTCATAAAATGTAAGCATGGAGGGGGGTTTATGATCTTTATTGATGTATTGATGTTGATATTTTATCAATACAGATAAAATCACAAATTATTGAGATGTTGAAATATATCATACTTGTTTTTTTTTTCCTTTTTATTCCATGTGCTTAGAAAAGGACTATGGTTAGTAGGTTGATTGATTAGCAAATCAGATCTGACTTGTGTAGACTGACTAGGAACTTAGAAATGATCCTTCCATTGGTTTGTGAAGTTCTTTTTTGTTCCAATGATGACTCCTTGAAATTTTTTTTATTAAAAATATAGGAAGAAAAAATGAGATGAAAATTAAAAAAGTTCTAGTTTGGAGAAAGATGAGAAAAAAAGAAATGGAGACAAAAGGCTGGAAAGAAAATTGGAATGGGAAAAAAGTACTATTAGAATTCTTACAGAAAATGAGTGAGTTGCTAGTTTAATCTGAGACAAGGCAACATGTATCAAAAGTTGCCAGTCTGAATAGCATAAAACCTAAAATAAAGGGAGCTAGGTATAAGATTCATTTTTGGGACTTATGAAACCTGTGCCCAAGATTATTTGTCCTTCCAGATCCCTGGATGCCTCTTTTACACCTGAGGTATTTCCCAACTCAGGCCAGGGAATGCCTTTTCCATCAGCACATGGATGTAATGACATCTGTTAAGAGGTGGGATGGAAGGAAAGCTGGATTATGAGATGAATACTACCACTTTTCTGAATAACACAAAGAAATCTAAGGACAGAACATGGGCTAGATATGGGGCTAGTAGGAAATTAGGCTCTTTGGGGTTAATTTGCTGGAATGATTTCTTTTTATCTCTCATCTAGGCTAGCTCACATCTGAACCTACTGTTTTTGTTTCTGATGGGAGAATGTGTTCCCTGATGTCTAAAATATAATTTCTCGAAGGATCTAAAGCTTCTTAAAAGTTTTTAATTATGAATTTGACCATTAATGAATATGAACATTTCAATATAAGAAAAAACAGAAAAAGGAAGTTATATTAGACTGTGAACTTCTATCACATAGGTTTTAAAAAGTATTAAATTTAAAATGATAGTAACAAGCACTAATTAATAATTTATCAATTATTAATAATTAATAATAACTTGAAGCACTAATTAATATTTTTTGGTGAATATTGTTGAATAAAGATAATTCTGTAGTTGGCAGGTTAAGTTACTTACAGTTTTTATTAGACCATTTGCCAGTCAGGAGACAGTCTTTGCAAGAATTTATTGAGGTTGAGGAGAGCAAAGAATTCATTTATTTATTTATTTATTTTTACAGCACAATATGGAGGAAGGAACATTTCATTCAAGGACAATGAGTGGTGGAATGTCTTTTGGGGTTTAGATTTTCCTGAGTACAAAAATTGGGGCATCTTGTAGTTGGTGAAGCAAGGAAAAAAAAAAAATAGATAGTTGCTGAGGCAAGCAAGGCATTTAAGAATATGTGGCAATTGAATAAAAATTTAAACTTGCTTTTATAGGGATCTATTGATAGAAAAGTTGAAATGTTGATAAGATAAGTAGTAGTGCTACTGAAATAAGTATATAATATATGATGTATTAAGTGCATTTTGTATATGTTATGTGGGTATACCTGTAGAGAGTCCTAGTTTGGTCATGTATAGCTAGTGCCTCTCGATGATCAGTTTGAGAAGACTTTAAAGGGATATTTGGGGACCATTTGAAGTATAAAAGATAGACAGCTTGTTGAACTGAGAAATGGATGCCATTCCATGACTATTTATACAACTTGGACACATGGTGGCAGAATCACTGGGCTAGGGAATGTCAGCAGAGTAGGATATAATTCATTCCTTTGCAATAGAAACTCTCCTAAGGAAAGGGGAGTTGCTCAAGTGAATTTACGTCAAAATACCAGATTTGGTGAGTCTTCCGGTTTCTTTGGGATGCCAAAACCTATGGAATTGAAACAAAATAAGGAAATTGAATGCAAGAGTGGAAATTGAACATAGAAAATGAATACCTGATTAAGAAACGGAGAAAAAAAGCTGACTGATTTAATTTGTCTTCCAAAAGCTTTGGTCTTTAATGATAGCTGTGTGAATTTTCTCTCCTTGACTTATGTGGACATTTTGGCTAGATCTGTGGACATCTCCACATATCTCCCTCTGACAAGGCTGTTAAGGATCTCATACTAATCTCTGGTGAAATGGAAAAGTCTAAGTCAATCAGTTATCATTTATTAAGCACCTACAATGTATCAGACACTGTACTGTGTCTGGATTCAAAGGAAGGCAAAAGCTGGTCACTGCTTCCAAAGAAATAAGATGACACAGTAAATTGGAGGTTATCATCAGAAGGGAAGAATTACTGATTGGGAAAAGCCTCTTTTAGAAGGTGAGACTTTAGTGGATCTTGAAGGAAGTTAGGAAAGCCAGGAAGGTAGAGGTGGGAAGGGAGGGGGACAAGCAGTGAAAATGCCTGAAGTTAGGAGATAAGCTATCTTGAGTGATGAATAACAAGTAGCATAGTATCACTGAATTGCAGAATATGTGGTAGGTAGACTGTAAGATATAGGGAAATTGGAAAAATAGAATGGGGAAAGATTATAAAGGGTTTTCTAAGCTAAATAGAAGATTTTACCTTTTATGTCAATCAATAGGGAGCTACTAGAGTAGGGAGAAATAGATAGGAAGACAGATAGACATAGACAAGTGTTTTAGGAAGATTACAGTTGAAGAAGACAGTTGAGTGTAGGATTGATAGATATGAGGCATGGAAAATGACTAGCAAATTCTAGGTAAGTGGCTGTGTCAAAGAAGAGGAGAATATGTATGTGAAAAATATATTAAAATTTTTTTTATTATAGCTTCTTATTTGCAAGATATATGCATGGGTAATTTTTCAGCCTTGACCCTTGCTGTTCCAACTTTTCCCCTCTCCTAGAAGGCAAGTAGACCAATACATGTTAAATATGTTAAAGAATATGTTAAATACAATATATGTGTACATATCCATACTGTTATTTTGCTGCACAAGAAAAATCGGACTTAGAAATAAGGTAAAAATAACTGAGAAGGAAATAAAAAATGCAAGAGGACAAAACCAGAAGGAGTGGAAATACTATATTGTGGTCCACACTCATTTCCCAGAGTTCTTTCTCTGGGTGTAGCTGGTTCTATTCATTACTGCTCTACTGGAACTGATTTGGTTCATCTCATTGTTGGAGAGGGCCACGTCCATCAGAATTGATCATCATACAATATTGTTGTTGAAGTATGTAATGATCTCCTGGTTCTGCTCCTCTCATATGTGAAAAATATTACAAAAATAAAATAAACTGGACTTGGTCAGAGAGATTAGGGAATTTAGAATATTTAGGTTGTGAGCATAGACTTCTAGGAGGAGGATTGTATCTCAACAGTAATAAGGATATTAGTAAGGGAGGATTTGAAGGAGAAAGATAATGAATTTCGTTTTGGACATTGAGCTCAAAATGTCTAAAAGACATCCATTCTAAGATATCTAGTAGGTAATTATAGATTTCAGCATAGAAATTAAGAGATTACGGCTGAACAAATAAATTTGAGAATCATCTGCATAGAGATGATAATTGAGTCTATAGAATCTGATGGGATCACCAAGTTATAGAGGGAGAAGGAAAGAGGATCCAGGACAGATCCCTGGAAGGCATTTATGGTAAACAGACCGAGAATACATCTTTAATAATAGTGGTGAGGATAAGATGTAGAGGAATCATGAGCTTCCAGGTATGCTAAGATCTGGGCAGTCTATAGATTGGTAAAGTTTGGGAAACTTTTTATGGACTAGTAGATTCAGTAAGCCTATCAGCATAATACTTTAAGGAAAATGAATTTGGTAGTGTTATCCATCTTAAGTCACTTTGTACCCCAGACAGTGAATTCTAGGCTTGAGGATAAATTGCAGAATAATGAATGATTCCCTTCTATGGAGACATTCTTCAGGGAGTTTCCCTGGGCTGTAGGGAATGATGTGTTGGCTTCTAAATCAGAATGACAGCATGTCAGACTGATGAGGTCTATCTATGCAGAAAAACTTTGTGATGCTTATTAGGTTTAGGCTTACCATTGAGGCCATTTACCTGAACAAGACTTCTTTCCAGATTCAAAAGAAACAATATCTATATAGCTGGTAAGGACTGGGAGAATAAAATGTCCTGTTTTATTTTAATATTTAGTGCATAGAGTGTAAAGGATTGGAAGGAGTCTTAGAGATAATCTAATTCAGTAGTTCTCAAAGATTTTGGCCTCAGGATCCCAAAACATTCTTAAAAATTATTGAGGAAGTCCTCCCCTCTCTCAAGAGTTTTTGTTTTTATAAGTTATCTGTATCAATATTTACCAAATGGAAATTAAACAGATTAATATTATTGTGAAAATAGTAATGATTTTTGTGGACCTCCTGAAAGGATCCTTAGCATCCATGGGTCTTGGTTTTGTCACCAGTTAATTATATGACTTTGGGCAAGTGTAGTCCCTGAGAGACCACTAATTTTGAGAATTATTGATCTAGCTAAACCTCATTTTATAGCTGAGGAAATAAACTGAGGCACAGAGAAAGGATTTGGCTTAAGGATATAAAGCCAGCTAGTGGTAGGTCTGGAATGAGAACCTATGTCTCTTGGTTTTAATTCAGTGCCACAACTATAGTCCAGAAAGCTGCCTCAGTACTCTGCCCAGCCTTTTTCTTTAATTTTCTTTCTTGTTGTCCCTTTCTTTTGTCCCTCTGAATCCTTGAATCCAGTTGGAGAAAGAATATAAAGAATGCTCTGCTTTTTTGAAATGCTGCTCTTTGCAGAACTGCATCTCCAAATAAGAAACTGTGGGAAGAATGTTGACAATATTCTGAAGAAAGATGATTAGATTTTTCTCTTTCCCCACTCCTTCCCTTAATGTAATGACAGTCACATCTAGAAACAATTTGGACAACCTCCACATAGTAGTTCATGTTAATCTTCGTAACACTAGGTGTAGTTTCCAGGGGCCAAAGGCTAATTGCTACTGTTTATTCCCTTACAATATCCTTCTGATGTTCCCCAGAGTAAAAAATTGCAGATTACCTATCACAGCAAATTCCCAGCTTGCTCAAAGCTGCACCTGCAGCATGTGCCATAGTAATAAGTGCCATTGAATGAGAAGTCAAGAGCTATGAGTTCTGAGGGTCAGTCAGAGCTAAGAAGGACCATAGAAGTTTATAGGTTCTGTAGATGGAAAGGACCTTTGTGGTCATTTAATTCAACTGAATAATTTTATTTTTGTTTTGTTTTCCCATCACCTTCATTTCTGAATGCATTTTTTCTGTTCTCTTCTCAAAGAGGCACCACTTATTACAAAGAATAAAAAGGAAACAAAATCACATTAGCAAAATGAAATCCATCAATTCCCTAACCCGAGTCCCCCTTCTCTGCAAAGGACAACTGCATTTTATAGATAGGAAACTGAAGCCTGAAGTGACTTGGCCCAAGAACAAAGAAATAATTGAGGTCCTGGTTTTGTCACTGATTAGTTGTATGACTTTGGGCCATTATCTTAATGCCTCAATTTCCTCATCTGGATAGTGAAGAAGTTGTTCTACAGCATCTATTATATTTTTTTTGCCCTCTTTCTTTCTGAATAACTGAATGTATTTGAGAGACTGGATTTTCCTCATATTCTGTTTTCAACAATTTTTAGACGAAGAGTCAGGGATCATAGGGAAAGTGTCATCTAGTCCAACTTTCACATTTTTTGACTGATGAAACTAAAGCCTTTCTGTTTAGAAAATAATGAAACTAAGGCCTAGACAGAAGGAGTTACTCCATGCAGAGTATAGAGTAAATTTGACTTGTCATTATACTCAAGCAGCCTAACCTTCATATCACATGTAAATTGTTTTCCATGTCTAAAATACTCTTCTTTCCCAACCATTCCCTACCTTCACCCCTTCAAATACTTCTAATCTTCATTTCTCTGTTGGCATCTTTCTTCCTTCAAGGTTTAACTAGTAAACTAAATAGTAAACTAAAATACTTTTTAAATGTTTTATTTATTTATATAAAACTTCCCCTCCTTATTTAATATTTCCCCCAGTTACATTTAGAACATTTTTTAACATTTGTTTTTAAAACTTTTGAATTCCAGATTCTTTCTCTGATTCCCACCTCCAGTCCCCATTAAGAAACCACATATGAAGTTATGCAAAACATTTCCATAATAGTCATATTGTGAAAGAAAACAGATCTCCCAAAAAAACCCTAAGAAAGAGAGAGAGAGACAGAGAGACAGAGACACACACACACACACACACACACACACACACACACACAGAGAGAGACAGAGAGAGAGAGAGAGAGAGAGAGAGAGAGAGAGAGAGAGAGAGAGAGAGAGAATGAATGAGAATAATGAGTGCTTCAATCTGTATTCAGACACAATCAGTTCCTTCTCTGGGTATAGACAGGATTTTTCATCATAAGTCCTTCAGAGTAGTCATGGATCATTGTATTGCTCTGAGAATAAGGTGCTGCCTTCCAAGATATCCCAGCTTGAAAACCGTTCCTTCCTTGATTCTCTCAAACCATCTTTTTTCCATCTTACATACAGATAAGTGATTCACTACGAGTTCCTCATTCCATCTCGTCTATAGTACTTCTTTTCCACTATATCACAGACTTCTTGAAGGCAAGGGCTACATCATTTTAAAATCTTTGTATCTCTACTATATTGCAGGTAATAAGTGTTTAAGAAATGTATTTTCAATTGGCTTTCAGTTTATATATCAGTTGTATATTATTCATTTAATGTGACTTGAATTGAAAGGGAGTGTCTAGATTTGTGATACAGTAGTGTTTTTATATCATATGTATACATTCATACTGTATAAGACATTGGGATCACTTATATAACCAATATATAATATATCAATGAATGTACCTATAATTTTTATATAGGGAGTGATGTATTGGAGTGAAAAAAGCTTCCATTAGTCAAAAACCATTAAGGTTTTCATTTCAGTTCAGTTGTGAACTTGAGCAATTTGATTTACTTTTCTGGGCCTCACTTTCCTCATCTGTAAAATGATTGAACTGAATGATCCGTGAGGATTCCCCCAGCTCTGACAATTCAGTGCTTTTTGAAATATTGCTACCAGCACATTGCTATGTCCATTAAACTGCGCTGCTTTTCATGTTCTTACATTAATTGCGGGTTAACTGTGCCAAAGTATGAAACACAAACTGTTGCAATTGGCAAGCATTCATTCCTTCAACAACTTACTCTTTTGTATAGCTTATTCATTAAATGCCTACTAAATTCACGACATTTTGATTCTAGGTTCTTTTATTTTTCTATTTGAAAACCAAATTATTATTATTATTATTATTAATGAGAACATAGCATAAAAATCCAAATCAGTCTTGTTAATTAGCTACCAAAAGCACCAGGCACTTCATCTACATGGAACAAATGATAAAGATATAAAATACATAGCTGCACAAGCATCAACGTCTATCTGGAATGTAAGTTAAACTTTGTCCAGCTAAAATGCCCCCAGTCTGACATGTCCTTTTCTGATCCATGAGCCTCATCTTTCCCATTAAGGAAAATCATCCTCGTGGCCCCATTTCTCAGTCTGTCAGTGGCAGAAATGCCAGGTCTTTGTGTTTTTAAAGCTTCCTAGGGGATGGACTAGTGAAGAGGAAAAATTCGCATAGCTAGTGGTGACAGCACTGGTTTCAGCACTGTCTTCCCTACCTCAGTACCTCTCAGAGGGCCATCAAACCTGATCAGTAGGTAATGAGGGGGTGGGCTGCTTTATTAGGCACCCTCACTAGAACAGAAAAGATCAACTCTGTGTTTGACATGCTGGCTGCTCGCTGCACTGTGGTGGCTCTGCTCTGAGAATGGGTTATTGTTAGAAGCCTTAATGACAATTGTTCTGATTCCTCCCTCTGGCGTTAATCATTAGAAATAGATATATCTTTTTTCTCCTCCCTCCTAGCTTCCAGAACAATTTCTTCTCAGTTCTGTTTTACCATAGGTCTTTCATGAATTCTTCCTTTCTCCTTCCCCCTCCCATTCCTCCTGCTACACCCCGTCATACACTTACACCCACACATCCCTCCCACATTCGCACTCCCCTCCCCCCAACTTCTGTTACTTCTATTTGGATCAGCCTTCTCTCCTCCATGGTATTGGCCCTATTTCCTACTTCCAACCTCATTCACTGATCATTCCAGTTTTTATCCCCTTCTGCCACTATTCTGTCAATAATCAATAATCTAGTGACTCAAAAGATATAAATTAGGTTTTAGTTTGTATGTTATTTATTTGATATATTAGTGTAGGAGGGATCTTCATTGTTCTCAGTGCTGGTTCCTTTCTACACATATCTATCCACTCTTCTCTCCTTTCACCTCTGAGGTTGATTTGGCCTGGAGAATACCTGTTTGTTCCTCTCCTTGACCGTAATCCTGAGCTTTCCTTGCAGCATTCCTCTTAGCTGTACTTCCAATCCAATTCAATGAATATCGAGAGCCTTCCTTGTGTAAGATACTAGGAAGACAAAGACTAAATTGAAGTAGTTTCTGAACTGAAGGAACTTTAGTTGTAATTACATTTCCACTGGACCTGCACCCCCAATGTCTTCTCTCTCCCCCACCTCCCCCATATCACCTGTTTCTATATCTATTACTTTTTGTATCCTGCCTCTTTAAAAAAAAAAAATCTCCTCCCATCTTTCGCTCTCTTTTCCTTCCCTGTCCTGATATACTATTTTATCATTATTATATCATTTGACATTCACAGTGATCTTTTGAATTATGTATTTCACTTACAATTGGATACTGGGTCTTAGAGACAAGTTAAGTGACTGGTCAAGAGTCACCTGACTATGAAATGATAGGGCCAGAACTAGAACTCAGATTTTTGGATTCCCTAATGCAGGGCTTTTGCTAGTGACTCTTATTTGAACTGGCTGCCTTTATTAGATTCTGAGGATGATTCCCCTTTGTTGGATGTCGTTTCCTGGGTTCTTAGAGAAATTCTAAACTGGACTATGGAACATACTATGTTTGAGGTCTAGTAAGGACTGGCCACTACTACAGTGTCACTGACCCTGGAAGGTTGTTACCCGCTGGTGACTCTGGATTCTGAGAATAGATCTCCAAACAGTTGATCAACAGTTCAGGGAAATGCCAGGAAGGAGAGATGAAGGGGATCAGAAGGTTAGGCAGAAATAGATGCCAAAGGATTCTTTCTGTTACTATTTCTTTCTGAGAAGCAGTATAGTACATTTAAGAACATTTAACTTGGAGTCAGGAGTTCTGGATTCAAATCTTGGTTGTGACATTTAAGAAATACCTTCTAACCAAATTCTTATGATCCTGAGTCAAAGACTCACGGAAATTATCTGAACAATCTAGAACATCTAGAGCTTATTCTCACTTCCGTATTTGCTCCCATTTCTTTTTGTCTGTGCCTCAGTTTTCCTCATCAGTCCAATGAAGGAGTCATTTGCAGTGTACTCTGATCCTTTTCTGTCCTCATTTCTAAGGTTATGGTTAGGACAGAGAAGAACTGACTTGCTATGTGCTTTAGAGATTCTCAGAAAGGGGAGAAAGAAAATTGAAGTACATATTTTATTTGCTTGGAGGAATGTCAATTTTTAACCATAGATGAGCATGGATCTAGATCCCATGTTTTATGACTTGGAGATAAGGCTTGCCAAAATGTCATTTTAAAATTAGGGCCAAATAAGAGAAACTACCATGCTTTACATTTGTGTCATTGGTGTCTTTAATCATGTATAGCCTAAGTGAAGTATAAATGTAACCCAAGTTTGATTGTGGGATTCATTCTGCGTTTTGGCTTGGCCTTAGAAGTAGAAAAAGGGGAAAGGAAAAAGGAGTGTGTATGAACAGGAAAAGAGAGTAATGATGAGTCATTTTTTGTATACAATTCTAAACCACCTCCTTCTAAATTCATTGTGTTTTTGCTATCATTCACCCAACCTTGCAATGTTTTTGCAACTTTGGGATTTCTTTTCTTTCCTCACCTTCAACTCTTAAATCTAATTAGTTACCAAAATCTTTTGCTTTAACCTCTGCTTGGATTGCTTGCAAGAGCTTCTTAACCGGTTCCTTCTCCTTTATATTGCCTCCAGAATAATAATTTACATAGTCATGTATTTTCTGTATTTAAAAACATGTTATATGTCTACCTATTGTCTACCAAGTAAATTCATATTCTTTTACCTGTTTGTTATTCAAGGCTCTCCATCTGTGTCACCCTCCCTTTGTCTTCTTTCCATGTCCTTTAGGATCTAGGCAAACTGGACTACTTGATGTTATATGAATACACACCATGTTTTTTCCACGTATATTCTCACCAATCTATTTTTGTTATTCCCTGGATCTGGAATAACCTCCCTCCCTCCCTACATTAGTTGAATTTTTCCATGTTTTAAAACTCAACTCAAATGCTACCTCTTTCATGAAGTTTCCCTGATTACCAATGACCTTTCCCTTCAAACTTCACATAGCACATTTTGTATACTTTTGTAGCTCTCTAATATGTTCATTACATATTATTGCTAATTACAATAATCTTTCTTTGTGTTTTATCAACCCATTAGACTGGATGCTCCATGAGGTCAAGGACTTTCTTTTCTAATCCTTTTATCAGTCTCCAATGTATGTCATTATGCTCTGATCATAGTGTCTACTTACTAAATAAATTAGGTAGATAGAACAAGTTCATATTGTATTATACTATGCTATATTCTATAATACATAACAAGAAACTGAGATTCAGAGACTCTTGAATCCAAATCTTCTGATAGAAGTTGTGAAAATATTTTGCAGACTTGAGAGCTTTATGTAAATGTGAGTTAGAATTATTCTGACCCTAAAACCAGAACTCAACTCATAAAACCATAGCAATAAAAAGGAATTAAGGAAAGGAAGAGAATAGCAAGAGATGCACGTGATAGGGAGAAGTAAATGTCTTTGGGATATCCAGCCGTGGGTGCTACTCTCGTTTGTGTGTCCCTAGTCTAGTGATTTAATTCCTTTCTACCCAATGCACCTTTCTCTGGGCAGTTATTAAGCCCTCACCAGCTGCCACCACTCCTAGCTTTGTTGGCTCTAACTGCCGATAACAAGCACATGTTGCTGGAATCTAGGTCAATTTTTTAACCATTTTCTTTCTTTCCTTCCCTGACCCCCAAGACAGCTCATTCTTCTGAATTGCAGCAGAAATACCCAGAAAGAGGAGGGGGTGGGTGGGAGAGATGGGGGGTGGATTTAGTCATTAGAGCTAGTTAGCCAGGGCATGCTGAGGTAAATAGAGAACAGCCCTCTTTCTTTGTTTCATTGGCTTCTTAGATATTGTGGAAGGAAAGGCTTAAGTGGAAATTAAGTTGCAACCGTATATTGAAGGAAACATGTATTTTATAAGTGGTTTTGTTCTCCTAGTTGAGAAGATTCAGGATTTTACCTTCAGCTTCTTTTGAGTTATCTCTTTAAGCAAGCCAAATTTCTTCTTACAGCATGGTTAGTTCTGCAGCATCATTGATTGAGGTGGGAATGAGGACAGTTTATCTCTACCCCTCAAGAGATGACTTATGGGACATGGATGAAAAATTCTATTGTTTGCTGCTGCAGTTGAAAGGGGTAATTTTGAAGTCAGAGAACCTGGGTCTGCAATCTACTTTTGCTATTTATTTAATTGATTTGGGTAATAATAGTAATAACTAACATTTATGTAATACCTTAAAGTTTGCAAAAGGCTTTTCATACATGAGCTTATTTAAGGCCACAGCAATTTTGTACTTTAAATGGTATTGTATTATTAACACCATTTTGATTTTAATGAAGAAACTGAGGCTCAGAGAGATTAAGACTTGCAGCAAATGTATCTCATTAAATATTGCAGATGGGATTTTTGGACCTAGGTCTTCCTGCCTCCAAGACTAGTACTTTATGTACCAATACATGGGTAAGTGTTACTACTCCTAGACCTCATATTCTCATGGTTAAAATGAGGGGATTGAAGGTGATCAGGAGTTCTTAACATTTTTTTTCTTAGATTCTTGTTCAATTTCTTTTTTTAAAAATGGGACTATTTAAGTAATTTATAGCTCCTCCATTAATCTGGAAAATCTATATTTTTGTAAGTATTCATCCATTTAATTTAGATTATTAGATTTATTGGCATACAATTGGGCAAACTAGCTCCTAATTATTGCTTTAATTTCCTCTTCATTCATTCATAGGTAAATTCATTCTATCTTAGATTCTTTTTAGCAATCTAGTGAAGCCTCTAGACCCTGTCCAAAAATATGTTTTTAAGTACATGAGATAAACTAGATAGGACTTACAAATACTTTATATTTATACTAAAATAAAGCTATATTTCCCCTCTCAGTCAATTATATTAAAATAAAGATGCATTTCCTCCCCCCAAAATCTATCCATGGTTTCATTCCTGAGGTTAAGAACCCCTGAACTAAATAATCTTTCATGACACTGCTCTCTCTTTGTTCTTTTCCTTCCTGTTTTAACAGTCTCAGCCTCTTGATAAAACTGTGTGTATTCTCCAAGGTTCTGTCCTGGATTCTCTTTTCTTTTCTCCTTTCCCCATGAACTTAATCAACTCCTGGGAATTTAATGATCTTTTGTAGTTGATTCCCAGATATGCGTATACATATACATATACACACACACACACACACACACACACACACACACATATATATATGAATATATAATCTTTCTCCAGAACTCTTTGACTTCTCCATAGGAGGGGTGCCTGCTATTAGAACTATTCTCCAGCAATTGCTGTCTTCAAGAATTGCACACTGATTTTTCAAAGGCATATTCTATCAAGCTAGAACAGGAAAACAAGAGAGAATTAGCATAAAACTGACCTTTGGCTAGTTTTCTAGCTGCTTGAGGGCTAGGACTTCTAGGACTTGTTAGTTCCATCTCCCTGTAACATGATATCTGTCCTTCTGGTCCTGAGACTGCTTTTGCACTAAAAGACTACTAGACCTCTGTCTGAATCCCACATGTGCCCGGGGACAAGTGAGACTTAATTTCCTTAACTGTGAAATAAAGATAATATTGCTTGTTGTAACTATGTTTCAAGGATAATGTGGAGACCAAAACTGGTCAACAGGGAAGGAAAGACTAGGTAAAGATAAATGGATACAAAGACAGAAACAATGTTGTTATTGGTATTTATTTAAACCAAAGGAAGAAATAGATGAGGAAGTTAGAAAACAAATCCCAGGTCCATTATAGTAATATGATATAATAATGATGAGGAACTTAGGATATCCAGACATATACTGAAGTCCTGCCTCTATCAAAAACAGTGTAGTTAATAATTTTATTACTTGATTTAGTGATAATTTCATTCTTCAGAATGTGGAAGAATTCACAATGGAAAATTCGATATGAATTCTCACCAACAATGAAGAATTAGCTACTGGTGGGGAATGATTGAAACCTGGTGGGGGAAAGACAGCTCTACCTTGGAAATTGTGATGGAGGAGAGGAAGGGATAGGTAGGATCCCATGGCTGAAAATTGTTTAGCAGCTAGGTGGGACAGTGGATAGAGGGCTGGACTTGGGGGCAGAAAGAAGGTAAGCTCCTTGAAGGGATGATCTATTTCTTGATTTTGTAATTACAGCACTTAGCACATTGCTTGGCACTTAATAAGTGTTTATTGATCATTATATATTATATATGTGATAAAATATACATTATTTTATATTAATATGTTATTATTATATACGGTGGCACCTAATTTAAACTTCCTTCCTTCCATTAACAAATTAAGAGTATTATAAAGGGAGAAGTTTGGAGATAGAATGAGTAGTTTGTCTGAAGCATTTTGGTCTAGGGGCAGATAAACTCCGATCTGTCTCTGCGTGGAGCAGTTTTTCGGATGGTGGCTAGCCTGTAGTTTGAAGAGGAAATGTGGTCACTCTTTCCTTATCACCTTGAAATAGGCATTGGCTACTTCTGTAGTACAGACCTGCCCTAGCTGGTAGCCTTTCCATGCAGTGGTGGCAGTTAGGGACTGATATTTTTAAAGAAGGAGTAACAGAAGTTCTGAAGATTTTACCCCATGGCATCACACCTTGATCACCTTGATGTGTGAAGGTTCTCCTCTTTGTGATTTCTACTAGAGCTTTTGCTACATTCAGAGTAATTTCTGAGAGTTGAGGAGAGGGCAATAGCAGCTGGGGAGGATCATGACAAGCCTCACATTTTCAGGGAATGTTTTCCCATATGTTCTCTATGGCCATGTTTACTACAGTAACAGAGAACAGCTTCCAAAATGTTGGATCAGGAAAACTGGAGAAAATTTCCTAGCTTTCATTGCTATGGCTGTAAGGCTTTCTTAGAGCACCCCGTGAGGTACAGATTGTATGTATTTCTAGTATTATTTTATCGATGAAGAAATAGTGGAAGGGTAAGACTCACACAGTATTAGTGCCTGTGGCACCAATCCTTAATAGATAATTAATCTAATCTTGGGTCAGATCTGATGATGTTAATTTTTACTTGTTGGCCCCACTATCACCATCTGGAGTTGCTCCAAGCAATCTCGACAATAAACTCTGGTATTTCTCTTATCCAAGTTTTGCCAAACAAAGATAACAGGGTCTCCAGTGTCTATATAATACATAAAGCAATAAATGCAAATTGGTAAGAGAAAGTTTTTATTTCATCCCACAGAAAAAGAAGAAATCTCAGAGGATTCACAGGGGCCCACAAATAGATAACAAGAACACAAAGAACACTTATATAACTATCAGTTCCCAGGCAAGAGGAATATGATCAGGATAACTATTTGATATTTTCAGAGGGATCCTTCTTTTCCACACAGTCCTGTACTATTATCTGAAGACTTGAAGTATCACCCTATGATTTGTTCAGCCCTGTCTGACTCTTTATGACTGTATTTGGGGTTTTCTTTGCAGAGACTGGAGTGGTTTGCCATTATTTTCTCCAGTTCATTTTACAGATGAGGAAACTGAGGCAAACAGGATTAAATGACTTGCCCAATGTCAGATAGCTGGGAAGTATTTGAGGCCAGATTTGAACTCAAGAGAGATAGCCCTTCTGGTCCTGTACTTTGTCCATGGTGTTACCTAGCTGCCCTGTGGTTTAACATCACATATTTTTCATTCTAGGCAACCATTCTATTTGGTCTTCCTCATATGTGGCAAGTCCAGTCAACAAGCATTTATTAAGCTCCTATTATGTACTTGTACTAGGCTAAGCACTGGAAAAAATACATATATGTATATGTGTGTATATATATATATATATATATATATATATATATATCTAGAAGAGAGGTAGTTCTTGCTCATAAGGATCTTTTCCCCATTATAGTGGGAGAGTCCTGGAGCATGTTGGAGAATGAAGTCTGAAGAGGCAGGGGCAGAGCCCAGAGAGGAATGAAAAGGTGAATGTAATTGATCTGGGCCCTTCCCTAAAATGCAATTTCTGACCAACCAGAAGAAGCAGGCTCCCAGGGACTTCAATAAATATTCATGAGCAATGAACACCCAAGTCTGACTTTTTATTCGTACAATTTACAACTGTTTAAATCATCCCCTCTGTGGCAGGACCTCCTGACTTCCTCTACTCCCCATGGGTATTGACATATAGGGAAGGAGTCACAGGGATTTCTTAATTATCCTTTTAAATTTTCTTTCCCCCTGTCCTTCATGACCCTGGAGGAGCTATGGGGATGGTAACCGTGGTGGCTATAGTGATATGTCAGCTTCCACCACAGAGAGTGAAGTGTTAGCAAACTGGGGGACTGAGAAAGAACCCACACCCATTGTCTATTAACTCATCATTAGTATGCAACAGTGGCATTTGCCTCCAACAGTTTGATTTATGCCACGCAGTTTTGCTTACAAATTAGAAACTGCTATTGTGCTAAGCTGGCTTTAAAATCGATGTGGAATAATTGCAGTACACAGGTAGTTGGAAGACATTAACATGAGAATTGTACCCTAACCATCATTCTTGGGACAAAATCCAGCTATCATGGCCACCTAGCATGCCCTTTACCTGGCTAATTTGAACATTTCTTGTAGCAGTTGAGTCTGCCTCTTTTCAATGCTGGACCTGGGGAGATTTGTTATAAATAAGGTCATCAACAAGAAGGGTTTGTGTTGTGTGAATCTGAGCAATTCTATTCAAATTCTCTGATAATTTCCTCATCTATAATAGGAGCAGGTTAGAAGTCCAGAAAGACAGGAATAGGGAATAGGTTAGAAATAGATGAGGAATGAAGGCAGGTCAATCTGAGGTCCTTCACAAAATGGAGGTTACAAGGAGAACTCACCAATGGAGGAATGTTATGATAAATAATCTATGGTGAACGGGCTGCTGAGGTGGTAGGATGTGCACTGAGGGAAGTTCCAGAATGAGATAAAATAGAGAGAGGTATTATTTTGAAATCCAAACTGTCAGAAACAGGACCAGGAGGGGGATATGGTTTTATGTGACTGGGACACAACTTGATGCACTGAGACTATATTCTTCCTCATGTTTAATCTATACCTAGGGATGGAGGGAAAGGGAAGTTTATATGTGAAGGAAAAAGACTGAACAGTGAAGAAGTAAGAATAGGATGAAAAGTCATTTACTTCTGCAAAGTTTAGTCATACCGCCATTGATAGTAGAAATAAAATGATACCAAAGACAGTGGTCTTCAATCTTTTAAAAGTATAGACTCCTTTTAAAACACTGAAAAAATGTCTTAAATCCTCACTAATAGTAGTTACAATGATAAAAAGCTATTTTGAAAATCACATACAGCTTTGAAATAAATATATATTTTATTAATTACAACAATATCTTCATGCATTTAGAAAAATAGTAATGCTTAAGCCTGGGAGACAGAATATAATCTATTGAAGGTATATTTTCTTATTTATAGATTTGTTCATGGATTACCATACTTAATAATAATATCTCAGCCCTCCAGGGTGTTTTTGGCTGCAAGAGGCAAACTCTTGATTTTTTTTAATTAGAGCTTTTTATTTATAAAATATATGCATGGGTAATTTTTCAACATTGACTTTTGCAAAACCTTGTTACAAATTTTCCCCTCCTTCCCCCACCCCCTCCCGTAGATGGCAGGTAGTCTAATATATTAAATATGTTAAAATATATGTTAAATCCAATATAAATAAATGTATATACACACACATATTTTATACAGTTATCTTGCTGCACAAGAAAAATCAGATCAAGAAGGAAGAAAAAAAACTGCAAAAGAAAACAAAATGCAAGCAAACAACAACAGAGAGAGTAAGAATGCTATGCTGTGGTCCACACTCAGTTTCCACTGTCCTCTCTCTGGGTGTAGATGGCTCTTTTCATCACTGGTTTCAATCATCTCATTGTTGAAGAGAGCCAAACTCTTGATTCTTTAGTATATAGAGTCCCCTCCGTGAGGTATCTTGTCTGCGTAAGGTAGATTGTGATTTCTTGGTCCTCTTAGTAGTACTTCTTTCAAGACAGTTATTCAGCCATTGACCTGAAGGATCTATGGAGTGGTATTATGAGAGTTCCCTCAATAGAGCCTAGTCTCCTGTATCTTGGAGGGGTGATGCTATTTTTTTCTATCTTAGCCAGTAATGCTGAAGAGACTAGAACTTCCTCTGCATCCAGAACAATTTTATTCAAAGGGATTTGGTTTGCAGAGAACTTATTAATAGAAGATTCACTGTACAGAAGAGTATATTTAATGGTATTCTCTTCATGTTGAGAATAGAACCAGAAGAAATAGGCTTGACTCACAGTAGGAGGAACTTTGGATAAATAACTATGAAGCTAGAAAATTCTGGAATGGGTTATAAGGGAAATTGCAGAAAAAAAATGGTTAAAGGATGACCTAAAGACATAATAAAGTAGAAAGAATATTAGTGCTTCCTAGCTTCATAAAACTGTAGAATGTTAAAGATAGAAAAGGTCTTAAAAATCCAATTTAATTTCCTTGTTTTATAGGTGAGAAAACTAAGGAAAGTATCATAGCCAATCCTAGATCCCCAATCTCTTTAATCCTTTCTCAGTGTTCTCACTTCATATATCAGTCTAACTCCAAGGCAGAAGTCATGCCCAGAGGATCTCTCACTAGAGTCTGATTGCACTTTGGTTTGAGCAGAATTACGGAGAATGTTTCTAGCAAGGTGTTGGGCACTCATACACTGAGTTCTTGGGTTACCTGTCACCACAGAGGTTTCCTCCTAAAATATGCACAGAATGACTTGATAAATAAAAGCCATCTCTATGTTTGAAATCAGGACAGATCCCTGATAAATTTGCCATAGATTTAGCCATGTCTATATTGACTTTTCCTTCCTGAAAAAGCAAATCTGTCTATTAGGCAAATCACCCCTATTCAGTGGGTAGAACAGTGGTGATTTCTACAGGAACAAAGTTGGAGTAGAGATAACTGAGCACTATTGATCCATGTCTAAGGAGTCAGGAAGTAGATTAGAGAGCCCTCTTAAGTTTCTCTTGGCACCAGAACTTAGCCAAATATCACAGTTTTCCAATCCCCTTTCTTTGCTATTTTCCTTGATGCATTTGAACCATTGACATGGTCCAGACAGTTCAAGTGCTTTCTCAGTAGCTCACCAGCAGAGATTCTCTTATAGACCTATGAAAATACAGGCTGTTAGGCTTTGAAGAAGATAACTGTGATGTCTGTACTTTTCCCCTCAATCAGAGGGAGGCAACAGAAGCTTCGACCTCTGCACACTCTGCCCCCTTCAAATATTTCTCATTTTCCACTCATTTATTTTAGAACTAGAAGGCACCTTAGAGGACCTTGATTCCTCTTCTTCTCGTTTAGACTAGACATATTTACTTCACTTTCCAGAACAAACTAGCAGAACTGAATTTCTACTCAGTTGAAGAGGCAAATATTAGCTGCTTGTAAGGAAAAGTTTTCTGACAGTTATAGCTGTCCCCAAAAGGAATAAGACGCTTCTGAAAGGAGTAAGTTCCCTGCCACCAGAAGTCTTCAAATAAGAGTTTGGATTCTATTAGGTATTTTGTACAAGGGATTGCTGTTTAATTACAAGACGGGCTAGATGACTTCTGAGATCCCTTCTAATTTGATGTTCTCTAGTTTTGGAAATTTACTAATGATGAATTAGAGGAATACATTTTAAAATGTCTGTTCTCAGTAGAGCAAAGCTATGTGATTGTGGGTGTTCGTGGGTGGTTTAGTCTAGAAGTAGTTTTATTAATTATTTCTCTTAGGGTGCTAAATGATGATCCCTCTTGTTGAATCTTAATGGTAAAACATCAAGCATACCTTTCAAATGAAGAGTTGCAATTTGAATCTAGCTCTTTAGATTTCCAAATCCAAGGTCTTTCTCCTATCCTACATTACCCAGCCTAAATAAAACAGGGAGATGGAGACTCCCAAGGGAGTGTCGGCTCATCACAATTCTCACCTGGGTAAAGAATCTCTGATACAATAGTCATATCATCTGTTCAGACCATCTGGTCCTGCTTCTCAGGACAATGACTCATTCTCACCTTCCTGTTGGTCCGAATTCTCGTAGACTCAAAATTTTACTTCCCTTGTGCCTCCCACTCTGTCCCTTTAGCTCTGTTTACTTCTTTATCACCACCTCTTTTTGAGGGCTTTGCTTAGTGTTGTCCCTCTCTCCCTCTACCAGAATCTCTTCTCTATCAGCCAGAATATCAGTAGGAGTATGGATATCTGTAGGGTTGGCAATGAACTCACTAACAACCTGCCCTTCTCCTCTGGTTCCTAATTTTTTCCCTTCTGAAAAATGGAAATGATCTTCTAGATTCTCATAGAAACTGAGGAGAGGAATTTAGATTTTACAGAATTGTTCCATGTCCTATAGGCAGCGAGATGGAGCAACAGATAGAACAGTACATACCTCCCAGGGTTTTGTGAAGATCAAATGAGTTAATATTTAACATAGTAATTGCCACATAATAGGTGATATTTAAATGCTAACTTATTAATATTAATTTTCAGGTCATGGCCTGGCTTTCTAAATTTTTAAATTATAAATTAAAAGCTACTTTCTAAAATTGTAAATTGCAGAGCAGGTGCTGATATTCATTGATAGAGGGAATTTCCCCACTAGAGGTTTTTTGTGCTAATTAAATACTGGGTCTGATTTTTAAAAAAATCCTATTGAAACACTGTTGAAATTTTTTAAAAAAAGTTTTTATTATTAATAATCATAATATGATCACTCCCAATGCATTGCCTATTCTGGGCAGCAGAGGGCTGGAGGCCATGTATGTTGTAACAGTTGTCAACTCATAGGTTAGAGAAATCTCTGTGACGTCAAGCCATCAAACAGTTTCCTGTGAGCAACAGTTTACTGTGTTGCTCTGTCTTCCTTTGATGCTTTACTGAATTCATGATCTCATCGACGTGGCTATTTCCTCTACTGGAGCAGATTGAAACCCATCTGTGTTTTCTTATCCTGTGCAATTCTTGGGCATGTCCTTCCAAAATCATCCTTAGAGGATCCACCCAACATGTTGGAAGGTTTCCTCTGGATCTTTTGTATTTCCTGGATACCGGTTTTACACTTGAGCTGTCAGTTTGATACATCGTTCTCAATATGTGACTGGCCCACATCCTTTTCTCTCTGTGATGATGACTTCTGCCTTCTACCCTAGAAAAATAAACTGTTCCATCATTCCTTGAACAAATGATCGTTAAATAACCATGCTTTGCCTTGGACTATATAAGGCTATAATACTATATAAGAAAGGCCCATGCCTTTTAGGAATTTATATGTCTAATTAGAAGAAACAATCTAGCAAATAATAAAAGGGAGGAAATAAGAGCAGAGTGAATGAGAAGGACAAAACATTTGCAAACTATTGGGCAGATACTACTCTAGTGCCTTGTGGATTAATCTGACTTTTGTATAGAAATCTGAATCGTCCCAAATCAAATATTTTCTTGGCTTTGAAAAAGCCTTTTAAGGGAATTAATCATTAAGTGATTAGCTGGTCCCCTAAGATGTCTCCCATAAGGAATACAATCTCATAATAGGTCACAATTTTGTAGTGCTTTAAGATTTACAAAGTAATTTCCCCACCACATCCCTGTGAGGTAGGTAACACAAGTGTTATCCCCATTTTATAGAGAAAATTGAAACTCGGGGTAAAAGTGACTATAATTACACAATTCATACTAGAACCAAAAATTGTGTCTTCTGATTAAAAGTCCAGACCAGGAGTGATGGGTGGCAGTAGCATGGGTAAGTTTTTGTTTAATATAAAGGAAGACTTCTTCATAGGAAGAGCTGTCCAAAAGTGGACTGAGATTTCTTAGGAGAGGATAAGTTTCCTTTCATTGGGATTTTTCCATAGAGCCTGGGTGACCACTTATTCTCCATTTGGATATAGTTTAAACTAGAAGACTGATAAAGTACCTTCAAACTCCCAAATTCTCATTCAGTGATACTTTCCACTACAGCATGTGATCTCATTTAGTTTTCCAAAGTTGAGAAAAAGTGAGAAGGCAGGACCTACCCTTTAATAAGAAAATAATAATTGAGCAAATGACTTAGGTGTGGGTGAAACATAAGATTTTGTTAATGAGGTTACAGCAGTTTGAATGTCTTTATCCAAGCAAGTCCCAACAATGTAGGCCCATAAGTTTGAGGTTCCAGAGTTTTAGCCCTCTGCTACTATTAGCTCTTTCCTTGGAAAAGGAGGATAGGTCATTCTTTACTTCTCTTGGTTGGTAGGGAAAGCAAAAGCTTGGGGAGAAAGGAGTTGTTATCTCTACAGTCATCCTGATCTATATCTGGCTACTGGACCCAGATGTCTCTGGAGGGCAAAGTAAGTTTGGTGACCTTGCCCAGCCCTCTCTCACTTAAATCCAATTCACTTGCATGTCATGCATCAATTCCCTGATGTCATGGTCCTCTTTGAGAATGAAGGACAAAAACGGTCGTGGTTGCAGAGCCAATAGAACATCGAGGACAAATTCTGTCATGATTTGTACAAGTGTTGCCTATGGATTGGCTTGCTCAAATTAGAAGTTCATCAGCCACCAGCTGATACATATTTTTGGCCACAGGAACTCATAAAAAAACCATGTATGGTTTTAGTCTTCATTGATGCAGAGTGCCTACCCCAATGAAAGCAGATTTTTAATATTTAATAATGAAGTAGTGGAGGCTAAGGTGGAAAAAATGAATTGAAATTAAATACAAAGCACAGATTTAAATTTCCAGAGAACAACTTTTGCTATGTAATACACTTAATATAGCTATTGATAGCCAGCATAGCTCCCAAGAAACATTTCTCTCTTCCCATCCTCCCTCCCCTTCCCTTTCCTGCCCCAGTCTTGACCCTCTCATGACCATTCTCCCCAACCTGTCATTAAAGTTGGCATTTCTCTTGGGCAAACTACTGCTTTATTACCCTTTGCTTTAACTAGTGCCCAGCCTGAGATGCTCAGACCTGCTGTCGCTGATTTAGGATTTGGTTTCAACTACAAGTCTAGTGTTGCTCTTAGGGTAAGGGTCGGAATACTGCATAACTGATTATAACTTCAAAGAATAAGATTTAGGGCTGCAGGAGAATTGAGAGATCCTTTTGTAGATAAGTAAATGGAAACACAAAGCAAGGTAATAGTTTTTCCAAAATCACAGAGGTAGCAGAGCCAGGATTTCTGTACAGATTTTCTGCTCCTAAATCCAGCTCTCCTTTTACTATCCCATGACTACCTCTGTTGCTATTGATCCACTGCCAAAGCAGCAACTTATGTCCATTGAGAGCCAGACCCCGGTTACCCAGCATACCAGAGTTCAAGTCCAGAGTACTTTTTTCTCACCCATCCTGTCTCTTCTTATTGTAAATCAAACTAAGAAGAGAGAGACATTCCAGCAGAATGAATCTTGATGTGGTTTGGGGATGGTGGGAGAAGAGGGGAGAGTTGCTGCTCAGGAAAATAGCTGAGATAGGTGGCGAGGCAGTGAGGTGGGGGTGGGGGAGTAGATGGTCAGGAGGACGCAGTTTCTATTCTAGGAGGTGTACACGTGGTAAGGATTGGAGCAAGAGGCTTCTTGAAAGACTAGAGAGTTTAATGTGCTGCTTCTGACAGTATTGCTCCTGCAGCCTCCCAAGACCACAGACTCAAATAAAACATCTTGGATTTTCAAGGATAAGAATACGTGAATTATCAAAAGGTACCTTCTGGGGAAAGGCAATAGTAGAACATCTTATTCATAGTCACCAATAATTACTCATTCATTCATTCAGAAACATTTATTAAATGCCTGTTATGTACAAAGCACTATTCTAGGTTCTGAGAGAGATACAAAAGCAAGATAAGACACTGTCCCTCACCTCAGGTAGTTCACAAGTTAATAAAATATCAAATATGTATTGTTTTTTAAAAACAATAGCTTTTTATTTTCAAAATATATGCAAAGATAGTTTTCAGCATTCATCCTTGCAAAACCTTGGGTTCCAAATTCTTCTCTCTCCTTTCTCTCTCCCCCATTGCCTAGATAGCAAGTAATCCAATATAAGTTAAAAATGTGCAATTCTTTTAAACATATTTCCACATTTATCATGCTGCACAAGAAATAGATCAAAAAAGGAAAAAATGAGAAAAACAAACAACAGCAAAAAGATGAAAATATTATGTTGTGATTCACATTTAGTCTCCATAATCCTCTTTTTGGATGTAGATGGCTTTTTTCCATCACAAGTCTATTGGAATTGACTTAAATCACCTCATTGTTGAAAAGAGCCAAGTCTATCACAATTGATCTTCTACTTAGTTTATTTTTAATACACCATTGCTTTATGAATCATGTTGGGGCAGAAAAATTAGAGCAAAAGGGAAAAACCTTGGGAGAGAAAAAACAGAAAAAAGAAGTGAACCTAGCATATGTTTTTTTACATTTAATCTCCTTAGTTCTTTTTCTGGATGCAAATCATTTTCTGTCCAAAGTCTATTGGGGTTGCTTTGAATAACTGAACCGGTGAGAAGAACCAAGCTCTCATAGTTGATCATCGAACATTCTTGCTGTTATTTTGTGCAATGCATTCTTGGTTCTGCTTGTTTCACTCAGCATCAGTTAATGTAAATATTTCCAGGCCTTTCTAAAATCAGCTTGTTCATCATTTTTTTGTAGAACAATAATATTCCATTACAGTCATGTACCAGAGGTTATTCAGCCATTCACCAACTAATGGACATCTACTCACTTTCCATTTCCTTGCCACTATGAAAAGGGTCACTAGCTACAAATATTTTTGCTTATGTAGGTCCTTTTTCCTTTTTTTGTGATCATTTTGGGATATAGATCTAGTAAAGGCATTGCTAGTTTTATAGCCCTCTGGGATAGTTCCAAATTGCTCTCCAGAATGGTTGGATCAGTTCACAACTCCACTAACAAATACATATTATTCTTAAGAAATCCTAGCATTGTAGCTGGAATATTCGTCTTGGAGACAGGAAAATTCTAATCTTGCTTCAGATTTTTACTAGCTATGTGAATGTGGACAAGTTACTTAACTTCTCTCATCCTCGGTTTTCTACCCTGTAAAATGGGGATAATAATACCACCTACCTTACTAGGTTGTTGTGAGCATCAAATAAGGCAATATTCTTTTTTTTTTTTTTTTTTTTTGAGGCTGGGGTTAAGTGACTTGCCCAGGGTCACACAGCTAGGAAGTGTTAAGTGTCTGAGACCAGATTTGAACTCAGGTCCTCCTGAATTCAAGGCTGGTGCTCTATCTACTGCGCCACCTAGCTGCCCCCTAAGGCAATATTCTTAAAATACCACATAAATGTTAATTATTATTAATGTTAGGGGGGCAAAACAAAGTACAAGGAGGAAAATCATTACTAAATTGGGGGGATTAAGGAAGGCTTCCTGAAAGATAATTAAATTGAGTTTTAAAATGTGGTTGGGGATAGCCCACTTAAAAAAAAAGATCCATTTATGTTAGAGTGGCTTTAGATAGAGTTTCTTTTAATAGATGACCTTGTAGGAATTAAAAAAGTCTCCTCAGGACCTTTCAGAAGAACGTCTTTCCAAAATGTACAAATCTACCCTTTTTGATTTGCCTCTTGGGGAAAGAGATTATACAACCTCCACAAAGTCATATGATGTAATCTTAGGGTTTTTTCCCCTTGGGGAGTTCTCCCTTATACTTAGTGGGAAATTCTACTTGACAGTAGGGTCTTCCCTCACCCTTACAAAATATGTCTTCAGATGAGATCTTTTATAAGCACTTCACACAGTGCCTGGCTGTAGTAGGCATTAATAAATGCTTGACCTGTCCACCCTCTTTGGAAAGCCGGGCAAGTAAGGAGGGGACAAGGCTCTTAATTTGTCACCTAAGGAAACTGAGGACCATGGGAGAAACCAATTTGCCACAGCTATTAATGACTATATCTTGTTAGAGGGCAAAGTCAGGAAGGAAAATATGATCCCTGATGCCCAATCTCTCTTCCCTCTGCCAAACTCATAGATGCACAAGTTCTTTTGAATTATGTTGTGCTGGCATTATTATAATATTATAGCTGATATTTGTATAGTACTTTAAGATTTTCATGCTTTATATACATTGTTATGTTTATTATCCCCATTTTATAGAGGAGGAAACTGAGGCTCAAAGATTGTGTCTTGCTCATGACCATGTAGCTAATAAATGCCAGGGTGAAATATCAAGTTGAGGCTCCCTATGGCTGTAGGTCCAGTGATTGTTCTGTTTTGCCATGCAAATAAACCGGATGAGCATCACTTTGGGAAAATCCAAAATGATTGTTTAGCAGTGAAAAATTAAATGCAAAAGCTGACAGTAATTTCAATCTACTATTGGGAGACATTGGATCCACTAAGCAACAGTCGAAATTGTCTGCGTTGCACGTGTCCTGGTTTTCGTGCTGCCAGCCTCCCCAGAACAGTTAAGTGCAGTCTTATAAATTGGTAAGTTTGCTGTTAGCCACTGGTAAAATTTGTATCTGCAGTCAGGAAAGCAGAGAGCCCTGTAAACAATACAGAGATATTAGCATCAGGTTTTATTAGAGGTGGGAATAGAGAGAAAAGAGATAAATTTAACCTATGACATTCTGTGGAGTGGGTATGGCTAATTAATTATGTTTAATATCCTTAGGTATATTCATATGTTGGTGGCAAGAGCCAAGAGATTTCTCTGAAGGAAACCAGCTGGTAGTCTGATTTTAGGAGAAATACAGATGCTGGTGGAACAAACAAATGAGATTCTACAGTGGTCCCTGTCCGAGAAAGAGAATGAGCTTTTAATTCATTGATAAAGCTTAGAGAAATCTTAAGAGTTCATCTAATCCAAACATAGAAGGAAACTGGACCCAGCCTTGTCCATAATCATGTAACAGGACAGATTACGATCCCCATAATACCCACTTACTCTTATTGTCTTGGAGAGAGTGAAATTGGTAAGTGAATGGACTCATGGATTCATAAGATTTGAGGTCTAGAAGAGATCTTTGACCCAGAACCCATTTTTGGTGCTGTCTTTTCATTGACTTTCCATAAATTATCTTGCTCGTTCTCCTGCTTCCTTTGTAATCCTTCCAGGCATTTCTTTGATTCTTCATCATCCCCAAGTTAGATTTCTCATCTTCCCTTAATTGACTTAACAGACCCATCCCAGTCATTCTTAAATCAGAAAGTTCTTTTTTGAGTCTAGACTAAATCTAGCCTATCCCTTGCTGCTGAAGGAAATAACTAGGTTCCTAATCCTGCCATTGGACCACATGGGGTGGTAAGGAGAATGGTGATGAAAATAATGTGACAACTCTTTGCTCTCTCTACCTGGTGGGTTTTAGTGAATGAAAAGAGAGCTTGACTGGGATGATGAAAAGGACAGCAGTCATCTCTCACTCCTGCTTGAACACAGAATGGGCTGTTTGCAACTGAAATTCACTCATCTTCCACTGCTTTTTCTTTCCTTTCCCTGTATGTGCCAGTCCCCCAGCAGGTTCCTGATAAGAGCCGGCAGGTACTGAAGGTAGCAATGTGCCAATCCATCACCAGTAAGGCAGAGACTGTGCTCAGCTTCTGTTTGTCTAAGGATTTTACCTTCTACAATTGAGGGCCATTAGGGCCCTGGTTTCAGGGAACGGAGCATGATGCTGAGCTTTCTCCTTCCCTTCTATCATTTGCCCCTAAATCCAACTGAGGGACAAATTAACCTTAGAATCACCTTGAAGTTTCCTTTCCTAAGTTCAGATGGCCCCACAGGACAGTCAGGTGTTTGCTTAGTTGGACCATGAGAACTTAATGCACACTGCATTTTTCTAAGGAGGGAAGGGAGCCAAAATGACTTATCTATGCCTAGCAGCCAGATTTGGAGCTGAAATGGAACTTAGAGATTTAAGGAAAATAATATTTACAGGTGATGTGATTTTCCAGACACATGGGGTTACTAAGTAATAGAGCTAGGATTTGAATCCAGAATATTTAATTCCAAATCTGGTGCTTTTTCCTCAGTACCACATGGTTTCCAGATGATAGGCATGTAGTAATTCCTCAATTAACTTCGGAGAAATCAACCTTTTTATTGAGTTTTCTGAACTGAAGAGAGAACAGCAATGGCCCCAGAGACTCTGACAGTAGACTGACATCCTGAGGATTTCTTAGCCTAGTGCCTGGAGCTCCTTGTACCTTGATTCCCTTCCCCTCCCTCGCCAAACCTGCTGCTTTCCCCTGTGTGTGCTCTCTTTGTTCCCTCCTCAGTTCTTTCCATCAGCCTTTAAACCTTCCTCCATGAACAGAAGCTGATTTTGAAGCTCTGTCTGTGTCCCCTCACCCCAACGAACCTCGCAGGTTGCTTCTGCTCTACCCCCATACTCTGCCAGCCTCCCAGACTGTTCTGGCAGCTCTGTGTCTAGCACCAGATCCGTCCTTGTTATCCTTGCTTCACAGTGTGAGTCCTGGGGGAGCACTGCAGGAGGGTCCAGCATGGTGACCTACATAATCTGCCTGTCTGCTTGCTGCTTGCCTGGGAAGGGAAGGATGCTTCTAATTGGAAATAATACATACCTACGAGTGTATTTATGATTGTGGGTCTTAAAAAATATCATTTAAATTTCTCAATAGAGAAGAAAATTCTATCCTCCTTCCTTTCCCTGCCCCCTTACACTCCAAACCTTCCATCTTTTTCTCCATCCTACAGATATACAGCCTCTTTTGGAAAAGATAATCCCCATGGATGGGTATAGCTGCTTAAAAGAGGGAGGAGGGTGTTTGAAGGTTTGGGAATAGCATCCCTTCTTCCCAAACAGTCTCTTCAGACACCATATGAGTCCTTAGCAAGGAAGAAGGCACTGAACACTGAACATCATGAACCTAGGGCAGAGAGGATAGAACGTTTCAGGAGCCAAGCTGGTGCTAGTGATTTCAACTGGGTATTCTTGCTCCTTGGAGGCTCTGAGGTACCATTCACAGTTAAAGTAGCTCACCCTTTGCTCGCCACTTGCCCTGGGGCTGTGGGTGAAACTAAGCAGTTGAAGACAAAAGCTTGTTACCTGGAAGAAGCATGAGACTTGTTTTGCTGAGGCTCAGGAGGCAGAAGTAGGAGGCAAAATGGTATAGTGCATAAAGCTCTGGCTTTGGAATTGGAGACCTGGGTTGGAATTTTAGCTTTGCCACTTAATACCTGCAGGATTGGTCAAGTCACTGAAATTTTCCAGACTTCAGTTTCTTTGACTTTAAAATGAAAGTACTGGATTAGGTAATCCCTAAAATCCTTTTCTGGTCTAAGTCCTTAAATCTCCGAGTAATGAGCTTTGCTAATGTTGCCATACTTTCCAGTGTCTTCCTCAGGACGACCTGAGTTTAAATTTGACTGTGCAAATCACTTATCCTATGCCTCAGCTTCCCTTTAATGTGAGCTAGAGTAGGAAATGGGAAATCACCCCAGTATCTTTACTAAGAAAACCCTAAATGGGGTCATAAAGAGTTAGACATGACTGAAAAATGACTGAATAGCACTAAGAACTTACATGATTTCCCACCCCCCCATTCAACTCTGAGATTTTTTGATTCCAAGAAGATGGACCAGTATGGATGTGAATTGATTCCTGTTTTGTCCTATCTAACTGGCTCATCCCCATACGATTGATTATTCTTTCTTCATGCCTCAGTTTCCTTGGTGTACAAGGAGAAGAGCAAGGGAGCACTGGGTATACGGTGTTCTAATGCTAGCCCTGCATGCCTTTGTCACCATCTGAAATCCTCAGTACCAGCTCCTCTTGGTTGGTGAGAACTGAAGCAGAAGAGTAGCTTGAGGGAATCAGACACATCCCTGTGTTATGGTGGAGCCCCCGTTATGCCCTAATGAATTAACCCTAATTGGGGTGAAAGACTTATGGAGCAAGACAGGGGTGGGTGGAAATCATGTCGAATTGGCCAGCACTGACGCCAGCCCAGAATGACAGATGTTTCCCCTGGGAGCTGGGGAGGTTGGACTGGAGCTTGCTCTAGGCGGCGCCTTCAGATGATCTCGCTACTCAAGTTACTTGCTGGCACTTGGTGGGGCCTTTCGCTTTGGGGGCTCTCCAGCCTCCAAATTCCTCTGCTGCAGTCTTTTCTCCTGCTGTCTGTGTGCCTGCTAAGTTAACAGAGCTGGTTACTCATCCCCATGCCGTGGCAGGCAGCTGCTCCAAGACTTACTCTACTACACTTTCTCAAGACCAGGGGGCCAGATCTTCCTCTCAGCCTGGACTTTTGAGTAGTTCCTGCACAAAAGCATCACAGCAAGGAAGGGAGCTCATTTGTATGTGAAATTTGTCCTCTTGTCCAGTCATCTCATTTTCTAGTAAGTCCCCATCTCAGAACTTCATGACATGTAGGGGAAATCACTGAATTTGGAATCTTATGATCACATCTCTGCTCTTCTCTTGCTAGTTAACCTTACAAGTGTTAGGATTACTAAGTGAGAACTCAGGTTGTCTGGACAGTGACAAGGTGAGAATTCAGGTTTTCTGGACAATTACAAGGTGAGAACTCAGATTGACTTGATAGAGGAGGCAAGCTCATTGGCTGGGGTGGTTCTTCCCAGAAGCCCTTGCATTATCCCATGCCCATTCTCTGGGAGGAATTGAAGGTCTGGTCTAGCTCCTCTTGTCAGGATAAGCAAAAGTCCTTGCCCCACGTTGGGCGCCAAATTGTAGCGAGCTGTCGTCTCCAGAAGCTGCTGGATCGCTCTCTGGGAAGAGATCTGCTGTGTCTACTCAAATCTCTCAGACAGATTCTTCTTCCTGTAACGAACCGTTGTCTCCAGGCAGTTGCTGTTAACTCTTGTCCAAAGAAGTGACTTCCCTTCCTGCAGAGAGCCCCGTCAAGCCTGATGCAATTCAGAGTCTTCTCTTGAATCCTGGCTCTGAATCTCCTCCAGCTCTTATCCTTCTCCAGGCCGATCTGCTCTCTGGGCCCAATGCTGTCTCTTTTATCCTCCCAGAGAATGGGCATGGGATAATGCAAGGGCTTCTGGGAAGAACCACCCCATCCAATGAGCTTGCCCCCTCTATCAAGTCAACCTGAGTTCTCACCTTGTAATTGTCCAGAAAACCTGAATTCTCACCTTGTCACTGTCCAGACAACCTGAGTTCTCACTTAGTAATCCTAACATACAAGGATAAGTCACTTATTGGCTCTGGGTCTCCAAAGGTTTGCAGAGTTTTATAGTGCTTTGGGCTGTCATTGTTCCAAATTGCTTTCCAGAATGGTTGGATCATCTCCTCTTCCTTTTTAGTTGGCTCAAGTGCTGTTTTCTAGGAAGCCTTCTTTGAGTCCACCTTGTTGGTACTCAACAGTTTCAGATCTTTGTCTTATAACCCTAACATACTTATATCTTGTAATGTTTTCCAGTAAGCTCTCCACTTTGGGGTCTTATTCCCCAATAGACTTTTAGCTCCTGCGGACTCTTCTAGTGTTTGGCCAGTTAGATTCTTGATAAATGTTAATCAGTAGGAATGCTGTTATGGCCAAATCTAAATGAAGATGAATTCTCCAGAAATTCTTTCCAGATTAGCTTTCAAGTGCATCACAGGACTTTGTTGTTGTTTTTGCAACATACGTAATGATAGGCTGGGAGACCATGGGCAAGTCATTTAATTTCTGGACCTCAGTTTCCTAATCTGTATAACTAAATTCCCTAGAATTCTATTCCCAGGAAGACCTGATTTAGTTCTTCTAATTGCCTAGGACTCTCTCTTTTGGCAATATCATTTTATCTACATATAAAATCAAATAGCTCTTCCTATAAAATTTCCTTGTCTATATGGCATACTGTGTTTTCAGATCAACCTTTAAAACTGTGAATCTTTCTTTCCCAAGAGATTCACACCCTCCCTAGCCACTCTTTTGCTATGTTTGTTTTTATGATGCCTTAAATTTGTTGGGGCCTGGGCAAGTGGGGGGGGGGAAGCAAAAAGTGGGAGACCAGGTTTTCCTTTTTCACCAAAAAACAAATAAAAAAGAAAAGACTAGAGTTTCAGCAGGAAGATCTAGATTAGCCTTGAGGGTTAAAATTCCAGTCATCAAAGTTGCACTTCACTTTAAGATATAGAATATTAGACTTAGAAAGGACCTTTAAGAATCTAAACCATTCATTTTTATAACTGGGGAAATTGAGGCTCATACTCAGTCATACTAGTAGTAAGTGGTATAGCTGGAATACAGACTTACCTCAACTTTGTACTTTAAATTTAGTGCTATTTTCACTTCCATAATGATGAGAATCTGGAAGAGAGAGTGCACATTTTCCTTAGTTTCAGATTCTTCTGAAGATCTTTCAGAATAAAAGAATATACCTTTAGGCTTGTCTAACTAGAAACATGCCTTGTCTGGGAGAAGGGAATCTAAGAATTTTAAGAGAACATTAGAGATGGACCAGATTAATGATACATTGAACCCAATACACTATGAATGAACCCTGATGAATAAATGGGGTCTATTTGTTCAGTGCTTATTCTATAAACTGAGTAGTAGATCCCTGGATTCCTCTTAGTTTTACCAAGCTTTACTTAACAAATTCGTGATTTTCTGTGAACCCAGAGCAGTTTGTAGAAATTGTAGTGAGAAAACAATGTTATTTAACCCCTAGAGTAGGATGGGACAGCCTCGTGTGCATGGGGGCTCACCGAGACATTCCCACGTATCTAATTTACTGTTCCCATCTGGTAAACATTTGCTAAAATGCTGTAACAAAGGCAAAACATTTATCAAAGATTAGGGAAGCAATGATCAAGGCCCTTTTTGTATTAGCAAGGGAGCTGAATAAGCCAGTTTGAGTGACTATTTCTTATGTTGCTTTAAATCTAAATCCTACCTATTTTTAAAAAATAAGATTTTTAAAATTAATGTCTTTTTAAAAATCACTGTGATTTTCTTCAATATCCCTTTCCCTTCCAGAGAATCATCCCATGTAACAATTTTTAAAGATAAAAAGAAGACAAATTAGCATCTCATAACACAAGAAAATATAAAAATATATGCAGTGTATCAATACACTTTTGTGAACCTCTGTAAAAAAGAGGAGACAGAGAAGTGTCTTTTCATATCTCTTTCCTAACCCTGCTTGTTCATTATGATTTTGCAGCATTCTCTTTTAGTTTTGGGGGGAGAGTTGGATAATTATTCTTTCTACCCATTTTTCTTTTTTATTTTATTTTAATAGTATTTTTCCAAATACATGCAAAAATAGTTTTCAACATCACTTTTGCAAACCTCGTATTCCAGATTTTTCTTCCTCTCTTCTCTCCTCCTCCTCTCCAAGACAGCAAGCAATCTGATATAGGTTAAGCATGCACATTTCTTCTAAATATATTTCCATATTCATCATGTGCAAAAAAAAAATCAGATCAAAAGGGAAAAAAAAGAAAGGAAAGAAAAAACAAGTAAACAAAGAACAATAAAAAAAGGTGAAAATAATATGCTTTGATCCATATTCAGTCTCCATAGTTCTCTCTCTGGATGTGCATGGCACTTTCCATCATAAGTCTATTGGTATTGTTTTGAATCACCTCATTGTTGAAAAGAGCCAATCTGTCACAGTTGATAATCACATAATCTTGTTGTTACTTTGTACAATGTTCTCTTGGTTCTGCTCATTTCATTTAGCATCAGTTCATGTAAGTCTTCCCTGGATTTTCTGAAATCAGCCTGCTCATTATTCCTTACAGAACAATAATATTCCATAACATTCATATATCATAACTTATTCAGCCATTCTCCAATTGATGGGAATCCATTCAATTTCCAGTTCCTTGCCACTACAAAAAGGGCTGCCATGTGGGTCCTTTTCCCTCCTTTAAAATCTTTTTGGGATATAAGCTCAGTAAAAACACTGCTGGGTCAAAGGGTATGCACAGTTTGATAACTTTTTGAGCATAGTTCCAAATTGCTCTCCAGAATGGCTGGATGTATTCACAATTCCACCAACGATGCATCAGTGTCCCAGTTTTTCCACATCCCCTCCAACATTCATCCTTATCTTTTCCTGCCATTTTAGCCAGTATGAGAAGTGTGCATCTATCTATTTTTCGAAGTTTATCTCAGCTTCTACTACTTTGATGAAATCCTCCTTGGATACTTCAGCCCCTGGAGATTTCTTCCTCTTTTGGCTTCATGTGACTCCTATTGTTTGCATAACTCACGTGGCTGTTGCTGTAGATTATTCTTTGGTGCTAGCTATCACTTCCTGAGGCACTTGGGTGCCATATTTTTTTTTTTTCCTGCTTGACCATAGACACCATGAGGACAGAGACTGGAAACTTAAAGGAAACTTGAGAATTCAGCTTCAATGTCATTCCCTATGGGAGGCCTTTCCCAGTCCCCTCCGGATGTCAGTGGCTCTTCCAAAATGATCTTGCTTTGATTTTATTTGTTTTTATGCCCTGGGTTAAATGTCTGTGCTATTTCTTCGAATGTAGCATGAGCTCAAGAGTAAATCCCCAGTACCTACAGCTGTGCCTGAGCCTTACTGCTTATCCAGGACTCAGTTTCCTCTTCTTTAAAATGAGAGGTTTAGATGTAAATGATCTCTAAAATTTCTTGGCTCTGTGTAAGTTGGCTTTTATTCCTCCAGGCTCCCTGCTGGTCTAAGAATAGGTGCTCATTCACAATACTTGATTGATGGATCAAGCAGGCTGATCCTGATAACTGTGAGAGAGGTGACATGTTCCTCCCACTCTCCTTTCTCCTTCAACTCCCTCCACCCTGCTTCAAAGGAGGGGAAAAATTCTTAGGACCATTGATCCTGGAGGCTTAAACTGAAAGTAGACTTTAAGGAGCCATGTTTTTGTCAGCAAGAGTAATATTGCTGCAAATCCCAGCCCCTCCTTACCTTTGTTGCCCCAGTAATAGTCCTCCTCCTCCTCCATCTCCAAAATCAAGAGGTCACCAACCTTTTTGTAGTTCTAAACCTAATAAGATGGGTTTTTGTCTTGTATTTTCCTGCTTAGATTTGGAAGTGAACCTTAGGAATAATTTATTCCAACTCTTTCCACAGATGAGAAAAATGAAGCCTACAGAAGTTAATCCTATACCCATATCTAGCAGTGACTCCACATGCCCCCTTTTTCATCCAATGTGACAGAAAGATCACTAGATTTGGAATCAGTAGACTGGAGCTGTAGTTCTGGCTCTCACAGTCCCTGATGTAGTCATTACGTTTATCTATGGCTTTTCCCTAAAACCTCTCTGAACCTTTCTTTGTTTATCTCAAAAATGGTGGTGATAGCACTATGAATACTGAATTCATAGGTTTGTGAAGAAAGTGTGAAAAAAACATTAATTTAACTGTTCTTGTTCTATGGTGTACTAATGAATGCCAAGTGAGTATGTCATATCTACAGAATCCATGGGAGAACATGTCATCTTGCTTCCTTGCAGTGTATGGTTTTCTATCACTCTGCTTGTATGACCAGTGGGTGCTTGCAAATGGAATGGAGGTGCTTTTCTGCTAGGTTGAAAGCATCCATTTAGTCCCTTTGGGAAAGGTGTTTCAAAGGTGGACAGCAATTGCTTTCTCTGTCAGCTAGAACAAATCTGCCTTACAGCCTCTTTGCAGAATTTTAAAAAGGGGGTTGGTGGGTGGAGAGGGTTTAGCACAACCAATTTACTGTGAGCCACAATGAAGGATTATGCTTTTTAAAAACATTTTTTTATGACTAATTTCTATGAGGGTCCACCTGATTGCACTGAGGCTTTGGCCAGCTGGTGTGATTGAGTCCTCTCTGGCCCACCTTGCTCTTTTTCTCCCCTTGAATAGAGTTTATTTGAGCTCTGCCTCCCCCCTTCCAAATGTCTGCTTCAGGTCTGCAAATGAAGGAGATTCTTTCTATGATGTACAAGTTTCTCATTCATTTGTTTTGTAGAGGGTGTTTCCAAGGTGATTGCTTTTCCAGTGAGCTGGAAGGAATGTCAGATAATGTCCTTCTCAATCCTACCATGTCTTGTTCCTTATCTAAATGAGTAGAGCAGATGCCAATCTGATTAATTTTTTGTAGGGTAGCCCAGCTCATTACTACATATCCTAACTCAGGAGATTCAACTAATTGTCTCAAATGGTGAACTCTGCTATAGCAATCTTTAGACTCCCAAGAGTGCCATAGAAAAGTGGTTTCCAATCCTTTCTATTAAGAAGATTCTATTTTATAATAGAAAACTTTATATACTTCAACATGTGATAATAGTTGTATTGTTCATATCTACCTACTGAGAAAATATGCAATAATGAAAAGCAATTATGAATTCAGGAGTGTTTTAGATCAGTTTGTATTTTATTAATAATGTCATCCACACATATTTGAAAACTATGTATAAAATATTCAGTCTACAGAAGATATGTTTGCTTATTAATTACATCGAGGCATTAAATGAGGTAGGTGACCTAAATTAATTCTACAGACCACCTGAGAGTTCAAGGTCAATATTTCCTTCCTGGGGTGGCTGATAGGGTCTAAAGAAAAGTGATAACTCTCATCTTGTTATACAGTCTTTACCTGGATCCTACAATCTCTCTCTTCCCATTAGACTATCATTCATCCCTTCCTACCATGCAAGCTGCCTTGAATATAGGAATCATGTCTTTTCCTCTGTGTTTTCCTATGATATCTAATCTGATGGATAGCTCAGTATATGGTGTTCATTGATAGATCTTTTGGAGCCCCTGGGCCTGGAAGTGAGCTAGGCAGTAGCCATTATAGATGAAATTGAATAGACAATCAAACTAATGAAAAAATGCAACAGGTCTGTTGTTATTTAGATAACAAACACCTTTAAAAAAATCAGTGACAAAAAAAAATTACTTTTGGACTCAAAATTGAGTAATTCACTTTCTAATTTCAGTGAGGAATTGGAAATGCCACATGAATACAAGAGTAGTTGGATTAGACCTAGAACTGAGAAAAAGAGGTGATAAACTATCTTTGCATGTATTTTGAAACTAAAAAGCTGTTATTTTTAAAAAAAGGAAAAAGAAGTGATGTAATTTTGAAAGCACAAAGGTCATATAATTTTGAAATTTGAGGGAATATTTGAAAGAAAGAAAAATACTAAAATATTAGAAATTCATTTATTATACCACTGTCCAAAAATAGAAATAGGACATTAATCACTCTGATTTCATATACCTATTTGCTCATCTCTATAAATGTTTTGAGAATAATCTTAACAGTAGTTGTGATGAAAATGGGACAAGAAATATTGGAAAACAATTTGGACATAGGAAGTGGAAAAATGCATATATGCTTTAATATAGAGATTCCAGGGCCTATACTTCAAAGAGACCAAAAGAAAAGGTTTCATATATGCCAAAATATTGATAACACTTTTTGTTGTAGCAAAGAACTAGAAAGAAAATGGATACTAATTGATTTGGGAATGGCTAAACACGTTGTGATTACATGAATGTAATGGAAAATTACTGAACTTTAAGATTTGATAAATAAGGCCTAACAAAAAACATTAGACTGATATGAATGGATGCTAAGTGGAAGGCAGGACCAGGAAAATAATATACTTGACTAAAACTAACTAATTGTAATAAACAACAAGATAATCAAAATGGAGTGACTTGAAATTTTAAAAATCATGTTTGGTCCCCAAACTTATATGAGATTCATGAGCTCCAGGTCTGTTCTCCAGACTTTATATAGGATCTTTCTCTGAGAACAGGAATTTGCAGCATATTAGGTTAAAGGCTGAAAATTTTGTTTTCGAAGCTGAGTGAGATTTTGAGTAAAAAGAATAATCAAGTAAAACAGACCACCTTGTTTGGCAGATAAAACATGCTTATATGAAATGATTAGACAGCAGTATGATGCAGAATTTGATAAATGTCAAAGTTACTGCTCTAAACAATATATACATTAGGGATTTGAGGTAGGAGATCACTAAGGTCTGTGGGGATTTGGGAAAGAGAGGAGATATAAGCTGAGCTTTGAAGAATGATTTGGATTTGTACATGTGTTGAGAAGGAAAAAGGACTCAGATATTTTGCTGGGCTGTGAAACAGTCATATGATTACCACTCATCTCTCCTATGGTAACTGCAGGTATATTTTCTCTTCATGACATCAATCACTCTTTAAGTACCCACCTGCATCAGCTGGTATCTGAAACAAATTACATAGATGAGTCTGAACGTTACCCTCTGGGAATTTATAGTGTAATAGAAACAAAGCTAAAACAGACTTAGAATGTGACATACAGACTCCCCTTATCTCTACTCCAGGATTCTACTTGGATATTTGACCTATAATTATATTGGGCTAAGGCTTCTCTTATTTTGGGAAGGAATCTCAAATTCTACCCCCTGAGTCCAGACCAAAATTATACTTTCTAGCCAGCCCAGAGCAAATATTTTCTTACTTTTAGGTCCAATCTGACCCTGTTGTTCCAAATCATGAGATCAGAGATTACAATGGAGATAGGTATAGAAACCTTCCTTTTCTGGATGCGGAAACTGAGGTCCAGATGTGTTGCAGGACTTTGCCAAGGTCACACAGGTAGCACCTGGCAGAAGCAGGATCAGAAATTTCACAAGGTCTCATGTGACTGGGGCTGAGTTTAGACACTACATGGTTTGGCTTATGCCTTCTGGCTCTTTGGAAGCTTAAGAGTTGAATACATGACCTTTTCTGGAACAAATCGGGGCTTTTATTTCTAAGGTCTAAGTATTCTGGAAGTTTTCCACTCATCATGAAAGTCAGGATATTTCCCTACCCTGATCCAAAGCCTTCATTGCTCAAAGTGGGCATGCACTTGGCTCTCCCTCCAGCTGTCCCTGAGTTCAAACAGCCAGCTGTTGCTCTGTTGCTGGAGGGGTATTATTGCCGCCATCTGTAGTTCATTCCACTGGTATAAATTTTGCAAACAACCTTTTTAATCATGTTTATGATCATTACAGACAAGCATTATGTCACAGCACGGTGGATAGAGAGCTGGCTTCTGAACCAAGGAAGACCAGTCAGTCAGTCAACAAACGTTTATTTGATTCACATGATGCTTCTGACACATACTGGTTCTGTGATCCTGAGCATGCAGGTAGCTTTCCAAGACTAAGTTGTAAAGCAGTTAAGAGACTGCATTGGGCACTAGGTGTGGAGTTAGTAGTAGGAGCAATGGGTGGGAGTTATACAAAGAGGCAAAATGAGACTTCATATCATATTTGACTTTGTCACAATTATCCAAAGGTAGAATGGCTGCCTTAGGGGGTGTTTGGGAGGTTTTCCCACAGAGACTGGGTGACTAATTAAAAAAAAATTTAAAAACTTTTAAATTTTCAAAACATGTATGGATAATATGACAACATTGACCCTTGCAGAGCCTTGTGTTTCAGATTTTCTCCTCTTTCTCTCCATCCCCTCTCCTAGATGGCAAGCAATCTAATATATGTTAAACATGTTAAAATATGTATTATGGGTGATTAATTTTATTTCTTTTGAGAATAGATTGGACTAGAAGAAGTCCAAGGTCTCTTCCAACTCTCATATTTTATTATTATGTAAAATTCTGTGATTCTTTATTCCCTGCCCTATCAGAGTCTCAATTCAGAATCACACTCTCTTTCCCTAAAACAAAACAAAAATAATACAAAAAATCTTGATTCAGGTTTGTTGCAAATTGAAGTTTTAAGGCTCATGGAAAAAAACCTGGAAATTTTTGTGTATCTTTTTTATAAACTGCCTTTACATTCTTCTCCTTTACTTCTTCCTTTTTTTCTTTCTCCTCTTCTTTCTCTGCCATCTTTCTTCTCTTTTCTTCTTCCTTTCTTTCCTTTTATCTCTCACTTCTTTTTCTCTCTTCAGTACTATGTTCCATTTATTTTCTTCTTCATGTACATCTGCCTCAGCATTTTCCTTTCTGTTTCCTTCATGCCCATTCCTCTTTACTCAGGCCTACCTATAGTGATTCCTGCTTAAATCTTGTATTGGTATGCAGTTTATCATTGATTTACTCCTACACCTGGATTATAAAAGAACACTTGGATTCCATCAGAGGCTAGCAGCTATTTTTGCATTTTATATAATATCTAGAATATTACACACAAGGAAGGTGAATGCATAACAGAGGTTTGTCTGTTTGTTTATTATTTATTATAATTGAACATGTAGGGTTAGGCTTGCAGTAGGTTGCTTGGAACATAGAGCTTACCTCTGGGCATTATATTAGATTTAATAGAGATAGGCAAATAATAGAATTGGAAAAGTTGATTTGTTTCATTGGATGCCCAAAGGCAACAAGAAACAGTATTTCATGGGACACTTGGTCATCTGGTGTTGCAGTGCTGACAATGAATGTAATCAAAAAGACTGATAATGAAAATAATTGCAGTTTATGTGTCATCATCTATTAGAATGAATAAGGACATAAAGAAATTACATAAAGAAGAAAAGATCCTCCAATCCAAGTCACTATATATATATTAATACTTGAAGGTGGGTTCAAAGGAATATAGAAAAAAGTTTTGGAAAATATGAGTTGTAAATAAGAAATGAAATAAGCCAAAGGAGTATAGAGTGCTTGGAAGCCTGAATATCATGAATACAATTTTCCAGAGACAGTTAGAGGTGCCATGCACATGACAAAAAATGGAATTGATTTTATGTGGATAGGAAACACCTAGTTTAGATAGGGAAGTCACTTATGAATCTGTATAGAGTCATGTCATTAGCTAATTAGAGCAACCCTAAATTAGAAGAAAAGACAAAGATGATGAGATACTGCATACAAAAATCTTTTCTTTTTCTTTTTCTTTTTTTTTTTTTACTTGTGATTTCATAATTCTAGGGGACTCTTCAACTCTCTCTGACTGTAAAAATCAGCATCTGTTTTGCTGTTCATAGTCTTAGAGAGTTAATTGAATCACTAAAAGGTATAATGATTTGTTCAGCTTCACATATCACATTTATTGTTGCTCATTTGTTCCTCAGTCATGTCTGACTCTTTGTGACCCCATTTGGAGTGTTTTTGGCAAAAATACCAGAGTGGTTTTCCATGTCTTTCAACTCATTTTACAGATAAATAAACTGAGGCAAACAGGGGTAAGGGACTGGCCCAGGGACACACAAGTAAGTGTCAGGGGCTGAATTTGAACTCGTAAAGATCAGTCTTCCTGATTCTAGACCCAGTGCTCATGTGCCACCTAGCCCTTTGCCACATGTCACATAGTATATGTTGGAAACTTACCTTCTGTTCTCTATATCATACTATTTCTCTTATACTACATATTGATATAAAAATTGAAATGGATAAAAAAAAGATATTGATTCTGATTTAATATGATTATTTATATGTTACTTTAACTGATATAAAGCAAACACCATGATGAAAAGATTCAATGAGAACTAGAAACTGCCTCAGTCAACAAATATTTGAATTGTTTACCATCCAAATAGATTTGGCAGCCAAGGGAGACACTGGTATATAATATATGCTCATGGAGTAAGTTAATGGAGATGATGATCAATATTGTCTCATAAAACAGCAAAGAGCATTTGGGAGGAAAACATGTCAGAAGAAAGGCCCAGCTAAACCAGATTATCCCAAGGGCATTTATGGATAAACCTGGAAGGAGAACAAGAGAAAAAAGCCAAATGGAACATTTTGTGTTCTATGTATATAACAAACTATGTAATCATTAATGATGGTGATATCTTTCACATTTGGACTCTTTAACACCTCAGTCCCTGGTAAGTATATAAGAAAATAGAAATAATCTTAAAATGAGAATAGTTGAGATGCATAGCTGAATTGGATCTCTCTCTCTCTCTCTCTCTCTCTCTCTCTCTCTGTATATATATATATATATATATATATATATATATATATATATATAATGTGTGTGTGTGTGTGTATATATATATATATATATATATATATATACATATATATATATAAATTTTGTACCAAATCCATCAAATTTTCAAAGCATTAAGGAACTGATTTTCAGGGCATATGAATATAAAAGGGAATATGCTGAAAGATTATGAAAAAAAATCTTTTATTAGAAACTGTATTTAAACTCTGGTCTTCCTGTCTCCAGGTTGAACATTCTACACTGTACCCCACCTAGCTTCCTTGAAGGACATTAGTAATTAGACTCATATATCTATTTTGTCTTCTCTATAGAATATTAACTCAAAATTGAATAGGAAGAAAGTTTCTTTTGGGGAATTTTGCAATGTTTTGAATGATGTTAAACTGTTTTCTTACACAAGCAAAGTCAGTACTCAATTCTTCCTCTTCACTAATAGAATGTTGGTTACTTGGTTAGTTTTTTTTCCCTACTGATTAATATCCTTAAACTTGGTGTCTCTATTAAAGACCTAGATGATAATAGATTATGGAACAACAAAATCTCAGAAGAATCAAAATGATGAGCAACATAAGCAGCAAAGTCTAAAGATGATGGGCATAAGGAGGCTGCATCATATTACCAGCGATGACTTGTGCTCAAGAAGTAGCATAAAAATAGCATCCAGGAAATGTATGATTGGAAAAGGTGATGGACTATTCATGTAATGAGAGCAAAGGATAAGCCGGCTGGCCAAGACACTGCACTTAAACCAACAAAATGCTTTAGACTTAGTGATATCTCCAGGTCATTGGATGGATTCTTTATAAAGCTTATGGGAAGAGGTAGACAAGAATCAAACATGATAAAATGATAAAAATGAGCTTTGTGTACTATTGAAAGGAGTATCCATTGATGAGTTCATCAGTCTATTAAAATATTGAATGAAGACAGGGAGTTTAACCACAGGGTGCTCATAATCTAAAGTTTTAGATTATATAAATTACTGACCCATAAACAAAGACATTGCCTACTTTTCCAATTCATGAGTAAATCTGTGTGACACTTATCTAGTAATCTTCCCTGCCTATCTTTCTATAATTTGACTTGGGAATTTTTTTCCTTCCCTTCCTTTTTCTTTTGAAATACACTTTCATATACACCAGCATGTCGGCTTTATTTGGTGCTGTGGATGCAGGTTTACCAGCTGCCAGCCACTAGCTTGTTTTGTGCTGAATCGTGGTTTATAGCTTTTGTTTTTCCTTCCACTCCTCCTAAATGTCCTTTGTGAATGTCATAGAGATTTGGACTGGTGTATCTATCTTTGATAACTCCCTCCCTCCCTTTGCAATCACTAGAAAACAAACCAAACTCCTCTGTGTCTCAGAGAATCGGGATGGTGAATTTTGTCCTTGACCCTGACTCGGGCTTATTTCTTGACTTTGGCCAGAGATCCTGCCCAAGAAGGATTTTTTCACCAACAAAATGAAAATGATCTGACTGCCCCCATAGGGACTTTGGGAGAATATAATGAAAGATAGTATACTAGTAATGCTGGCATCTGTTCATCTTCCAGCCCCGCCCCCCCTTTCTTTCTGAAGAGTTCAAGAAGTTGGACAATAGTTTTTTTTTTTTTTTGTTTGTTTGTTTGTTTGTTTTCTGAGGCAGTTGGGGTTAAGTGACTTTCCCAGAGTCACATAGCTAGGAGGTATTAAGTGTCTGAAGTCAAATTTGAACTCAGGTCCTCCTGACTTCAGGGCTGGTCCTCTATCTACTGCACCACCTAGCTGCCCTGACAATAATTTCTTTATATTTTGCCTTTAACTTCTAAGGTTTTTCCTATCTTGATTTATCCTTGCAGCATCTGCATGAATTGCTTTTTGAAAAATTCCTACTCCATTTCTCCAGTTTATAAATTCATAAATTTAAACCATTTTTTAAAACACAAGAGGAATTCAAGACCTAGAGAACCTGGTGAGGGAAAAGGCTTGTACATGAGTCACATAGTGAGTGAGCCTCAGAGTAGGTCCTTTCAGCTAGTTTATTCCAGCCTCCTTTCTGTCTGACCTTCTTTCCCTGAACCCAACTTTAGGTCAACAAATATTTGTTAAAGCCCTAGGTGTGCCCATATTTATACCAAAGTAAAAATCCCTTAATTTGCCTTAATTTACTCTTCATTTTTATATTCAGGGTTTTTTTTTTAAGTGATCAATTAGGTACAAACATGACTTAAACCTAGATATTCCCTCTGCCTCCTCCCAAGTCTACTCCCCTACCCTGTAAATTCGCCGGTGACAATCTGAGGACAGCTGGAACTTCTTGTAAATTGTGGACTTTTTTTTCCCCTTAAAGACCGAGTTATCCTTTGACTTACAGGTTAGAAATCTAGGGAAAACTCATGAATCTGATATCACTTTGATCAGCAAGTGATCCTTGATTTTTCCATTTCCAACATTTCCATTTCCACCTCCTTTTATAGCCTGGTGCCCTGCCCACTCATCTGATCCTATAATAACACCTGATTATCTTAGCCCATTGCAGCTTGGAACTCTCAAACTCAAGAGCCTCAGCCTTTTTAGTAGCAAAGATTATGGGTATGTTCCACTATACTGAACTAGGTTTTATATAGACTTTTAAAGCCAGGTTCAGGCAACCCAGAAGAGGGGAATCCTAAGGAAGAAAACTGGAAAGGAAAATAAGGAGAGATTCTGGAGATGAGGAAAGAATGGGAGGTTTGGAGATTAAGAAGTGTGGAAGAGTCCCAGTGTCGATTCAGACTCATATAAAGAGGCTTGTCCTGAGGAAATAAGTCCAAAGAGTCTGTTTCTTTGTGGGAAATCACATTTCTTGGAAAAGTACTGTGGTTCAATAGAGTGCTGGATTTAGAATAATAATAATAATAATAATATTTAATACATGTAGTAAGCACTTTACAGATGAGGAAACTGAGGGAAACAGATTAAGTTGCTTACCCAGGCTCACACAATTTATAAGTGTTGGAGGGTGATTTTGAACTCGGTTTTCCTGAAACTAGGCTGGGAAGTCTGTTTTTGCACGACTTATCTACTTGACACTTATCACCTAAGTCACTTTGGACAAGTCGGTTCTTCATATGTAAAATCAGGGGGTTATTTTAAGGCTATAAAACTGTGTATACTCTTTGATCCAGCAGTGTCACTTCTGGGTCTATATCCTCAAAAAATCACAAAAGAAGGAGAAGAACCTACATGTGCAAAAATGTTTGTAGCGACCTTTTTGTAGTAACAAGGAACAGAAAATTGAGTGCTCATCAATTGGAGAATGGCTGAACAAGTTCATATGAACATATGAACATTACATTTGTATACGATTGTCATGGAATATTATTGCTCTATAAGAAATGAGGAGCAGAATGATTTCAGAGAGGCATGGATTTCTATTACCATTCACCTTCTTCACTTCTGTTTACAAGTTACTGACTGGAACTTGAACAAATCAAGAAACCCAACTGACTAAATTCAATAGAAATTTATGTTGTCTAATATCAACTGGGTGCTCACTGTAGCCAGGCAATCCTATTTCTCTGTCCTAATTGATTCCCTGTCTCATTCACATAGCAGCTTTTTCAAACCTTTTAACTCTCAAGTCTCTCAAGACACTTTTTTTTAAAATCCTTCAACACAGACTGAGATTCTCACCACATATATCATCAGTTTACAGCATCTGAGCTCTTAGGTAATTGCTTCGTCTTTCTCATTTTTTTGCGTACAGGTCTTATATCTCAACCAGTTGATAAACTTTTTGAGATTAGAGACTATATGTTATTTAACTTTGTATCTTCCCAGGCATCTTTCACTAAGTTCTACTTCATAATGAGTGTTAAATATATTTCAAAGGTTCTAAATTATTATAGTTAAGATGGATTTCTTTCTCTTTTCTTCTTAGAAACTTAAAACCCCCAGCATTTTGCCCACTTAGGATGGGGATATTGCTTAAGATAGCACAACTCTGAATACTCTCTAATTCATTTTCACCTCATGGATATATTGTGTGTATTTACTTGGTAAAATGTCAGAGCTGTAAGGTCCCTTAAAAATAAAATAATTTAACATCATTTTGCAGATGAGGGAGCATTCCCAGGATGAGAACTTGACTCATTTAGGGTCACACAGTAAGTTAGTAACAAGTCCAGGACTGTATGTGATCTTGACATTATGCAATATTTCTTCTTGTTTTAATGTTATAGAAAGCCTTAAGATTTTAGAAAGGGAAAGGAGGACCTTAAGAATTAAGCAGTGAGAGGGAGCTTTGGGGACAATGAGTTCTTAGTTGTGTTGCTTATTAGGTGGAGAGCATCCCACAATTGGTGATAGAGACATTGGGAATGATAGAGATTTGTATTTCATTAAAGCATCTTGAACCTTTGGAGATGGTCAGCGGAAGGCAGGAGATTTAGGGGACTTGGACTGCCATTAGCATCAGTTCTGCTCTCCATTTAGAGTTATCACCTGCACTACCAGTATTCCATCACAATCAGTAGGTTTGGGTGTTTATTGAACTGAAGAGTGAGTGGTCCATGTCCTTGGATGGCATTCTGCCCCTCTGCTATCTGCCCAGTATGGTTGGGTGATGTAGCCCAGAGCTGCCAAGACCCTGTGGTTCTGGGTATATGTCACCCTGCTCAGGATAGAATGGAATGCTAATAGCCTTTGGCTGTGTCCTGTCAGAAGATCACTTAAGGGTAAACTCTGCTCCTCGCCAGTCCTTTCCTAGCCCTTTCTGTGAAGCAGCTGCTTAGATATAGGATTCTAGCAGACTGGGGTTGTGGGAGATCTGCCTGGCCCTGGATCAGAGAAGTTATCAATTTCTCTACCCTCTTCTGGGTGGGGCAGTTTAATCCATAAAAAGCATCACTCTCATAGCTTTCCCACGCTGCTTTACTGTTCCTTAACCCAGTTTTCTATCTCTAGGTAGTACTGTACCAGATTTTGAAGGTTTTCTCCTCAGTCCCATCCTCTCAGTGAGAGTTCCAGTAGAGTGAATACAAGTCCCCAGGGACAAAATATTGAACACACACATTTGCTGTGCAAACACATGAGACTAAACAAGTAAACATGAAGGAGCAGGGTTAAGGAAAGAGAATAGTCTGAGAGGGAGAGTAGAAATGGTGAGAAATTAGAAATAAATGAAAAACTCCAGTTTTAGGGAGAGGGAATTAAAATGAAAGAAAATAAAGATAAGAATCTTGAACATGGACTGAATCTAGAAAGAGAGGAAGAACAAAGTGGCAGTAGATTGTTTAATTTATAGAACTGTAGTAACAAGCACATGCTCCCTCTTTGTTCCCTTATTCTTCTTTGACAAGAGGAGACAAAGAGAAAAAATGTGTAGGAAGATAGGACAAAAGGAACTCCACAGTTAATAACTAGATAGAAGAGTAAATGGAGTTCTAGGCCTCAAGTCAGGAAGGACCTGAATCCAGATCCAGCCACATATACTAGCTGTGTGACCCTGTTACTTAACTTGACTTTCTTTAACTGAATAACTATAAAATGGAGAGAATCCCAGGACCTATTTCCAAATATTTTTGTGAGCATCAAATGAGATGATATTTGTAAAACATTTATCACAATACCTAACGGGTAGGTACTTAATATATACTTATTCCATAAAATTTTAATTATGACCTTGAAAATGAATGGGATGAATTCACTTATAGCAAAGTCTAGCAGGATGGATTAGTAAGCAGAGTTCAACAATATGATATTTAGAAGAAACATATTTGAAATAAATGTTCACACTTAAAATTAGGGGCTGGCTGGAACAAAAACTATCAAGTTTCAGATAAGCTCAAAAAACCCCCAAAAGTTAACATCCTTGATTTCAGACAAGAAAGCAGTAAAAACAGTCATGATTAGAAGAGTATTCTATTTAAAGTTAATGAATGTCAGTACTGAACATAAATGAATAAAATGGCATAGTATCTAAATATCTAAAGGAAAAATTAATTGAATTATAGGGATGAATCGATAGTAAGATTATAGTGGGGAACTTTATTTTATCCCTTTCAGACACAGAAAAATATAACAGAAAGATAAACAAGAAAGAAGTTAAGGACCTAAACAGAATTTTAGAAAAGTTAAGTATGATAGAACTTTGGTCATTATTGAATATGAGAGAGAGAGAAACCTATATATTTCTCTTCTATACATGGTAGCTTTGCAAAAATTGACCATATTTTAATGCATAAAATACATGGTGGTCTTCTCTTTACTTGATCCCAGTTCACAGGTGGTAGTTTTATCTAGCAATGGCATTTTATTCTTTCTTCCAAATGGCCATTAGCCATTTCCTTGAAGATTACCATCTGGTTGAGATTCTTGGGTCATGAGAGAGAAGAGGATCCTAAAAGAGCCTGCTATTGAATACTGTTTAAAAAAAAAAAAAAAAACAACTCTTTGAGTCGGGGTGAGAGAGCATAGTCAGAAAGAGCCAGTCTTCTCTGCCCTAACATTAAGCCCTTCCTTGGGGAGTGGCAACATCCAATGACATTTTTTAGCTGTCCTCTTTTTTTCTCCTATTTGTAATAGATAAGGCTTATTTCTGCTAAAGTTGTATAATTTTAATGAATTTGAGAGATCAAATGTCTGATTTTAAATCTCCCATAAACTTACTGTGTGAATTTAGTCCAATCCCTCCCCATTTCTATGCTGATCTCTCTGTAGGAAATCTGTTTCAGATTGTGATTGGAAGTTACCTGTGTGGTACTTCTTAGTTCCTTAGAACTAGGCATCTGTAAAATTTGGAGAATCTAATACATCAAGGTACTTCTGTTGGGAAGTAAAGATGAAAACCAATAAGCCTAGATCCCTGGATGCTTCCTGTGTATCCCAGTAGTCCTAGGCAAGCTTCCCTCGTTTTCTTGTCAGATCCTGGTTCTGGAACTCAAAGCTCTTATGATTGGACCTGTCTATCCTAGACAGGCAAAGCAAGTGGTGCAGTTGGCTAGAATGAGGCACGTTTTTCCCACCTGCCTGCCAGCCAGTGGAGGGAGTACTGGGAAATGCCAAGCTGGGTTTCCGGCTCTCTGGCTGCTGCCAAAAAGAGTTGCCCGAGGAGGGGGGATGTAGGAAGGACAAATCTATGTCCTAGAAATATTTCTGAAGTTTTTGCATGGAAATCGAAGGGAAAGAGCTGGCTTTTGCCACGAGATCTCTGTCCTGTTGATTTGCTTTTCACAGTACCTCATGTGTGCACCTAAAAGAGAGAAGAGACAAGCAAATTAGAAGAATAAGCTTTGTGAAAGACTGGGGATAGGAAAAGGGGAGTGTGGCAGGTGCAGGAGTTATCCTGTGTGACTTTGGGAAACTGACACTCTTTCCCTGAGCTCTGGTTATCCCACAAGTTGAATCATGGAGAAGCCAACTGACCTCAACCCACATTCACATCAGTGGGGCTTCCATGGGCATATAGGAGTAATTAGAGCTGCGAAATACTAGATGCAGCTCCAAAGAAGACGTGTCCAGATTTGTGGGACAGGAGGGGATTTACAAGTCTACTTCTGTTCTCAGTCACACTTTTTCTCCATTTGTACTGTTAAGTGTCATGTAGTTAAACAAGTATTGGATTTGAAATCAAAAAAAAATTTTTTTGCTTTTGGTCTTTGAATAAGCCTCTTTTTGCTTTTAAGTTTTAGTTTCTCATCTGTAAATGAGGAGTGTGATTGTTGGCGTTTCTTTCAGTTCGAATCTTATACTAAGGACCTGAGATAAGGACCTGCTCTTGTAAAGACATTTTTTGATCTGGTGAAGAGACATCTTCATCTCTTTTTGACTTTATTAATGTTGGCAGAAGGCTCAATGAAGATAATATAGGCAGTTTGTCTATCCCTAGAATCTACTATACATATTTTACTATAGAAGAATTGGCTTAAGTTTACTTCTTGCTTCCCAAAGCCAGGGATAAACCACCTTATGTGAAGAGACTGAACAAATTTCCATACCAGCTTAGGAGGAGAGGCAGCAAGATCCACCTGCTTCCTCTGCCTGTGTGTGTGTGTGTGTGTGTGTGTGTGTGTGTGTGTGTGTGTGTAAAAAGTATAGGTGACCCCTAAATTCATTGGGGCAGATGACCCATTTTGTTTTGTTGTTCTGTTTTGTTCTTCCTGAAAACCCCTTTCTTCTTATACAAGTCCTTGCAGTCCATAAGGAAACCTTACCCTCTTAAAAGTTCAAAGCCAGGAGTCAAGCCTAATTAGTTTCCAGATCCAAGAGTCTGTCCTTCAGTCAGTTGATTCTGCTTTCTTTTTACTTCCAGCATCTGGGGCTTTTTTTCCCTTTTCCCCTGTGCTGTTCTCTCATGAGGCTGCCTAGCATAACAGGAGAGTTACTTCTGCTTATGACTTTGTGGGAACTGAAACTTAATCTGGCAAAGTCTCTCCCCTGAGATGCAGGGACTTTGGAGACGAGGGAAGAGGAATATTTGATAAACTTCTTTGCCTCCAAAGTTTGGAACATCCAGACTTTCCCAACCCTTTCATTGCCACAGGATAGCAGCTAGATTGTTTCAAACCCAAATTATCTGGGTCAGCAATCCACATACTTTTGGCATTGTCCTGCTGCTTCCTGCAGCTATTTATAACCACTTTCAGGGTAGGTGATGAACAAAAAGGGAGTCAGAGGCTGTTTATATAAATGTTGACATCTCCCCCTGGCTCACTCCCTGCTGGGCACACTTTTACATGGAAAACCAGGGCCAAGGTTGGCTCACAGAAGCCAGTCTAGGGTGTATGGCAGGTACTTTTCCCATGCTTCTGTTTGGTCAGCTACTCTTTGAAGGCCAGGGAAGTAACTCTGCAGGCACCAATATGGGATGAAATGAATAGGATTGTTTAGGGTAGATTTTCTGCTGCGTCCTAATCAGTAAAAGGGTGTGATGATTCTGGCCATCATGGGTTTGTAGGTGCCTATGATGAGCTAAGTCCTAGAAGAGAAGGGTGAAAAGAACTGAACAAAGTGTGAGAGATGACTTCATCTTTAAGTTTACAAAAGGTGCATCATGAGAGAGAAATGTGAGCAAGTTGTTCTGTTTCAAGCAAAGGTAGTTCATAGAGAGAGAGAAACAGAGACAGAAAGTTAAAATTAAGAGAGATTTACAAGGTCACGGATTTAGTGCTGGAAAGGATCTGCCTTAGAAAATTCTGTCTTCTCATTTTGCAAATGAGGCAACAGGTACCCTAAGAAATGGACTCCCCAAAATGGCTTTTGTGGCTCAGGCTACTGTAAGTCCCAGCTCCATATCTGGTGCTCTTTTTATGCAGCCTCTGAAGGGCATGAACAAAGGAGAATTTTTTCGGAGACATGGGCTGTAAGGTTCCTCTCAACTCTAATTTTATCAGCTTACAAGCTACAAGGAACAGCCATTGAAGGGGAACGGAGAAGAATTCGAATAGCACCAACTATGTGCCCGGCATTTTGATAAGTGCTTTTTATAAATACTATCTCCTTTGACTCAAGCCATAGATTGATTTGTCATCTTCCATGAGACATTTGTATCAGATGATTTCCAAGGCTGGACAGAGTTAAAAAAAGGGATCTTGCTAGAAATGTAAAAAGAAATCTTTTATGTCCTGCAGAAAAAGGTCCCGTTGAATCAATATCTTCTTTCCTCATGAATTGAGATTACTCTATTTACCAACCTTCAAAATAGGTCCTACAAATGACTATCCTGCAACCAAAAGAATGTGAGTGTTAAGTGGCTGACCCTCAAGATTTTAGGAGAGGCTTCCATCAGCTGATGGTGGACCCTGTCATTATGGAATCCAGTTCTTTGCTTTCAGTCTTGTTTCTTTCTTTCTGTGCCAGTAGTTTATGTTTACTCCAAAGTTGCTGCTAACTTTCATTTGGGCCATCGTTTCTCCAGATCCACTAAGTGAAAAAAGTGTTTGTTTCTCCTCACCTTCTCTCTCCCCACCTTGCCTATGCTTGTTTCCAGGGAAAAATATGTCTTTATTGAGTTTGTGCCAGTGGAAGACCTCAGAGTTGAGTAGATTAGAAATGAGAAATTAGAAGGTAGTACCTTAATCAAATGATGGACTTTCTTTCCTCTTTTCTGAACAACTCCGCCTGACCTCCCTGTATTAGAGTAGACATCAGTTCATTTTAATTTGCAGACTAATTGCTTGTGGTCCAGCTCTTTTGAGATGATGGCTACCTCTTCCTTTCCTTTCCTTCTTCTGTTTATTCATATACTTTCAAGGCCTTGTGATAGCCAAGTCCTTTGGGACTAAGTATAGAATTGATAGGGATGTCAGGAAGATCTCATATAAGATATCCTCAATCATAGGACATTGCAGTGCTCTGATCACCAAGTCTAGCTTTGAGAGGGTGACAGTATAACTATAAATTTGGTAGGCAGATGTAATAATATTGAGTCTTCTGGAAACATGTCACTGTAGATGGTCCCACTGAGATCCTCTAGGAAGGATCAACATAGCATTGATTACTTTTTTATTGTGCTTCCCCAGTTGCACACATATGTAATGTCCTGTATTAAATTATAAGGCAGGGACATTATTGACTGCCTTCTGCATCTCAAGACATTTTAAATACATGGGGTAGTGCAGGATATTGACTAGCCAAATTGAAACGATCACAGAACTTCCTGCAGAGAATATCCCTGACAAGTGCTCATCTAACGTCAGAGAATTCCCTATCCATCAAAGCAGCTCATTCCATTTTTGGAAACTTTAATGATTAGGTAATTTTTCTTGTATAGTATTTTTCAATACTCTAACAGTGAATTGTTATAATAACTACCGTCCTGCTATCTATTGTTTCCAATTTTGCTTTCTAAGTCTAAGCAGAAAAAAAACTTAATTTCTCTTCCATATGAAGCTCCTTATTTTCTAATGAGCAAAACTGAGGCACAGAGAGAAATCCTAAAGACCCAGGGCCAAGTGAAAGTGAGAATCCCCAACTCCCCCCTTCTCCTCCTTTAAACTACTCATGCTGAGGTCAGCTTCTCAGAAGCCATTAATACTGAGTCATTGTAGGTTGGCTAGGTCACAGTCTCCATGACATGAGCGTGCTTTCCAGGTCCTGTGACCAAAGGCCATAGGTATGCAGGGGCTTGGGGCCCTGACTCATAGTCAACCGTGTGCTGCCAGAAAACAGCAAAAGCTGTCTGCTTTTTGTGGGTTGAGCCATGATACTGTGCCGGGGTTACCCGCATTGAAGAAAGCGAATTAGACTTGAGTCAGTATACTTCTAGTATACTCTAGTATATTCTAGTATACTCTAGACCTTAGGCAAGTGACTTAATCCCTCTGAACCCTATCTGTAAAACAGTGAAGGTAATGCTAATTATGCCGACCGGGTTGGTGTTAGGAAAATGTTTTCTAAATCTGTGACAGCCATGCCACAGAAGAGCATGAGCACATAAAAACTTTGACCCTGTTCTTCTGGAATAAATTCTCTTTAAATTTGGGCTTACTTGTGATGGAGAAAGCCATCTGCATCCAAAGACAGGACTGTGGGGACTGAGTGTGGATCACAGTATAGTATTTTCACTTTTGCTGTTATTGTTTGCTTGCATTTTGTTTTCTTTCTTATTTTTCCTCTTTTTGATCTGATTTTTTTTCTTGTGCAGTATGATAATTGTGGAAATATGTATAGAAGTATTGTACCTTTTTTTTTTTTTAACATGTTGAATATAACTTGCTGCTTAAGGGAGGAGGTACAGGGAATGAAAGGAGAAAAAAATTTGGAACATAAAGTTTTGCAAAGGTGAATGTTGAAAACTATCTGTGCATATATTTTAAAAATAAAAAGCCAAAAAAAGTATTTTATAAATAAAAAAAAATTGGACCCCTGATCCCTTGGGATCTAAGCTTTTCTCCCTGTAAGACATGAGTTTAGTTCAAGAAACAGTTATTGATTTCCTTCTGAAGCACTATGCTAGGCTCTTGGTTGTATATGAAGTTTAGGTAAAACAACCCCAGACCTCATCACAGGATTTCAAAATTAAAAGGGCCCTGGGATGGACACCCAAATCTATAAACTCCTTCCATCCCCAGAGTGGTCTGTTGACCTCAGAAGCCCATTTGAAAACCTTCAGTGATAAGGAATTATTTTAATCTTTGCCTGCCTCAGTTATTTTTATTATAAAATGGAGATGATAGTAGTTCTTACCTCTCAGGATTGTTGTGAGGATCAAATGAGATAATATTTGTAAATCACTTAGCACAATGTCTGGCACATAGTAGGTGCTTAATAAATGAGTAATCCCTTCTCTCCTCCCTCCCCACCAGCTCTCTAGCTACAGAATTTGCCTGTCGTCTTTACTAAGCACCTACCACGTATAGAGCTGTGGGGTAATACAAAAGGAATCATGCCCTTGGTTATTCTCCAGTAAAATATGAGAAGCAAAGCATACTCAAAAATTATTTAATGTCCAGAGTCCTGAAATAAAACCATAGAGCTATCACATTTTATTTTATTTTTTGGCAAGGCAATTGGGGTTCAGTGACTTGCTGAAGTTCACATAGCTACTAAGTGTTAAATGTCTGAGGCCAGATTTGAATTCAGGTCCTCCTGACTTCAGGGCTGGTACTTTAACTGCCCCAGAATTCTCCATTTTAAAGAAAAATAACTATATCCCAGAGCATGTTCAAAGGAGGGTTAACAAGACCATGAGGGGACTTGGGCGGAGTGGGGAGAGAAGCATAAGAGGGGACAGGACAGCCTTCTACAAGTATTTGAGGGACTATTCTATAGAAGAAGGATTAGGTTGTTTTGTTTGACCCCAGAAAGGCAAAACTTGGAGCAATAGGTTGATGTTTTAGTGACAGATCTCAATTTGATTAGAGGAAAAGTTTTCCAACAATGAGAGCTTTATAAAAACACTATGGGCTTGCCTGGGAGATACTAGTTTTCATCAATGGAGGTGTTCAGTAGAGACTAGGTAATGACTTGGTGGGAATATGGTAGAAGGGGATTCCTGTTTTGGAACAGGTTGAACTAGCTGCCTTTAGGAACCTTTTCCCTGGTGAGATTCTGTGATCCTGTAAATTCTGGAAAGATGGGGTTGTGCATATAGTAGTAAGTAAGGTAGTGGAGGTATGTGAGGTTAGTCTGGAATCTGGAGAACATGAAATAATAGCATTTCTGAAAGCAGTAGGGACGTACCACTGTGGGTACAGAAGAAAATCCATCCCAGTCTGTGGGAATAGCATTCAAGAAGGCTCAGAAGCGGGTGCCTCTGGGTCCGGGGGAAGGGTGGGTGATGATTACATTTTCTCCGCTTCATATATTGGGGACAGAGAGTGGAATCGCTCCTCAAATGTCTTGGCTTTATATGGATGAATCTTGACTGGATCTAAGCCTTACAAGTGGGGGCAAATTCCCCCTCATAGCAGGGTGGCCACTTGGCTCCTTGCCACGGCCTTTGTTCATTTGCCCAGATCCGTAATGCCATCTCAGTCAAAGTCAGCTGTTGGCTTCATCACCCTTCCCCAGTCCAACATTCTAGTGCTGGGCCAGGAATAACCCTTCTGTTTGCCAATGACATCAAGCATAGCATTGTCAAAATCCTGCATGGCCCATTTTCATTTACTTTTTTCATTTATCTATTCATTCACTCACCCATATACTTACATATCTATTTAGTTTTTGTTGATAGTCTTTGCTTTTTTATCACTTACACATATACCACTCTTTCCTTCCCATGTCCCACAACCAGAAAGTCATCTATTATAACAAAGAGCATTTTTTAATGGAAAAAGTGTTTAACAAAATTAAACCAAGCCTTATGTTGTATGTAGTTTTCCAATTCTATAGTCCTCTTTTACAAAGGAGGACTATCTCTTCCTATAAAGATCCTTTTAGATCTTCTTTGGGACATTATAATTTCACAGCAGTCAGTTTGATTTGACTTTTTTTGTTGTTGTTTTTAGTTATGTTATTATAATCATTGCATACATTGTTTCCCTAATTCTTCTTACATCACTTTGTATCAATTCATATAAATCTTACCATGCTTCCTTTATTCATTGTATTACTATAGTTTCTTACAGCAAAATAATATTCTGTCATATACAGATAGCACAGTTTATTTAGCTATTCCCAGTTGATTTATTTAGATTATCTACAATCTATTTTTTAACCACTGACCTTTTTGGTGTATATGCCAATCAATGGAGTGTCTGGGTCAAAGAGTATGAATATTTTTGTCATTTTTATGACCTATTTTAAATTGAAGAGCAGGAGATAGGGCCTTTTCTGGCTAAGTGGAGGACCCATAGGAGTGAGTGGGTTTTCCTTTACCTCATAGTCTGAAAAGATGGCTCCCCTTTGGATTCAGATTATTTTAGGTCAATCTTGAATAAGGATTTTAGAAATATAATGAAAGGTACCTTGTACTGCCAGTTGGAAGACCAGGATACCAATCTCTGTCTCTAATTTTTAAATGTCATCTTGTGCAACTCATTTCACTATCCCATACTTTACTTTCCTTACTTTCATAATGAAAAACAATGCTAGTCTCTCAAAAATGTTTTTATAAATGAAAAGGATAATTACTACTAATGTTATATTTACTTTTAGAGTTTTTCATTGGTTCTGTCCCCATTTATCTCTAAGTCATCTGGTGCTATTGCCTAATTCTTTCTCTCAACTTCTTATTTTCCTGGGCTTAGAGAATCCAAGCTTCTGCCTTTAAATCTGGAGCTAATCCCTTCCAGAGAGTTTTCCAAGAAAAAGAAAAGGCTATAAAACAAAAAGACAAAAATGATAATAGTAAGTCAATTGAAGATTGACAAGAGCTTTTGCTATAATCCTGTGAGCTAGATAGGTGAGCATTGTCACCATCATTTTATAGATGAAGAAACTTTTTCAGGAGGGAAGTCACATACCTATGTGGCACTGCAAATTGGCTCGAGTGCCACCTTTTGACACCCCTGTGGTAGCTGTGTCCTTGTTTTCATTTGGCTGTCCAATTTTCTTTAGGGCAAATGGCTTCTTTTCAGTGGATTCAAATGATCCTTTCCATCTGCATCTTCTTTACTACCTTGTATGGTGGTCCCTTCCTCAGAAATGAGACAGAAGTCATGGACCTAAATGCAAAGGTAGTTCTGCTCATTTTAGGGGCCCATAGGGACATTGTTATGGAAAAATTCAGAACTGAGGTGAGACTCAGTATTTCCTAGTTTTTTAAATTTGCTCTCTTTCAGCTGGGTCAGACATCTTCCCAAGAAAGCAGTTAGAAATAAACTTTTCTTCACACTTTGCACAGCTCTTTGCTGCCAGCATTATGTTCTGTTTTTTTAAAATAGTTTTTTGTGTATTCTGTTCTCTTAGAAGATCCTTGAGTACAAGGCCTGGATTTTATTTAGGTTTTTATTTATCACTTTACTTTGCAGTTTATATGTCCTTTCACTTCAACCCTCTCACTTCTATATGACAGATCTCACAGCTAGTAGATTTCTGAGGTAGGATTTGAACTCACATTTTCCCAGACCCAAATCAAAATTGCTCACTATATCACCTATCTGCCTCTATTTCAATGGGTAAATTAATTGAATTAAATTGAAAACCATTCTAAACCAGCTTTGCAAATATGTGCCAAACATTTAAAAAGCCTAAAACATTTCTCTATAGGTGTTAGTGGTAGAATAAATAAAATCATCATTTTCTCTTATTCACCTAACTTGAAATATGAGTTGTCTTGGCTCAGGCCATTGTTTCTTAGGCTTTTAAAAATACTCTAGGATCCTACGTCATTCCTGAAACCTAGTTTCAGACAAATCAGCAAAAAGGGTGGTGAAACAAGTTAATCACATTATCTCTTTGGATCTCAGTTTCCTCATAGAGAAATTAGACTAATTGGAGTCCAAGATGCTTTCTCATTATAAACTTTATGATTTAATCAATGAAAGCTTCTGAGGAGTTATGCCCTTTGCATAGTGAATAATAGTCAATAAATGTTGTTTGAATATTGAATAAATTCCATTCATTGGTTTCTTAAAGGTCAGATAGGAGAGTCTGGGAAGAGTGTAGCAGCTACTTTGTTGTAATCAAGAACCACTCTCTGATGCTGAGAATGGATGGATCAGTAGGGCTTGTTCCTTCCCTCCCATCACCTTTCTCCTGATTGACTTTTTGCTGCTCTCATTGTCTCTTCCCTGTATACTAGGGTCCCAAAGAACCAGCAGCCTCTCAGCAAGAGAGCTGGTGAGAAATGAAGTCTGAAAGGCATATAGTTGGGGTAGAGTATGATACACAAAGGGACCAGCAACTTTAAGGTTTCCTTCATGCATGCTATGTCCTTGTTTCTAACTCTGGAGATTTTATGGAGAAGGCTGCATGGTCAGAGCCAGAGTGAAATAGTATTTGGGACTCTTGGGACTTGTAGGCTTTTTGCAAGAGCAGCTTGGAATCCTCAATCTGACCAAAGTTTGTATGTCTCTAGGAGCTGATGAGCCATTCCTACAGCAACATGGTGTAATGAGAGTAGCTAGATTGGGGAGCTCAAAAAGGAAACAGGCAGTGCCCTGATTCTGTTATTAAATCTTTCTCCAGTATTTTCTGTTACTAGCCTTTTGGCTACCATATTCATGAGCTGGTCTGTCCACCTTTCTCCCTCTACACACCACGTACCCCCTTACTTACTATTGCAATCTGGGTTAGAATATGCTCGCTGAATGCCCAAAATTCTGAAACAGGGATTTTGTTGAGGGGAGGGTGAGAAATCTTACCAAATGACTGAACAAATTATGGTATATGGTAGTCTCTTACTAAACATTATATTAAAAATATACTGTGTGCCAGGTACTATGCTGATCACTGGGACTACAAAGAGAGGCAAAAGGTTATTAAGGAAAAGGGGGAGCTTGACAGCATCAAAGGCTCCAGAAAGATCAAGAAAGATGAGAATTGAAAAAAAAGGTGATTAGATTTTGTAATTAAGAAATCATTGGTTAACTTTGGTGAGAGAATGATGACCTTGGAAGCAAAAATGTAGACAGTTCAAGAGGCAGTGAGATTCAAGAAAATGGAGACCTCAGTTATAGTTGGCCTTCTCAAGAAATTTAGCTACAAAAGAGAGAAAAGAAGTGGCTGGACCATTCTGTAGAAACAGGATTTTGGGCAAGTCAGTTCTCTCCATTGTGCTTTTATTTATTTATTTATTTATTTATTTATTTATTTATTTATTTATTTATTTATTTATTTATTTATTTATTTATTTATTTATTTATTTATTTATTTATTTATTTATTTTTTCATCTGTACAGTGAGCCTATTTGAACTTCCAGTTCTGATAATCTACAATGGAATGATTCTAAGACCTAGTCTGTTAAGTCATTGTACCTGTGAATAAAAAAGGATACTTCAAAGCTCACCTGTCCTCTACCTGAGATCTCCTCTTCCTTTCAGTTACAGATAAAAAGACAAGAGGTTTCATTTTCAGTTTGGTTTTGTGAGTTACAGGAAGTATTTCAGGAAATTCTCAAGGCAGAAGGGACCACAAGAGGTTATCTAGTTTATTCATAGTTCACAGTGTTTATTAGAAATCATTTAGTCAAAGCTTCACATTTTACAGATGAGTAAATTGAGTACCAGAGAAATAATGTGACACAAAGGTAGTAAATAATAGAACTGGGAATTTTAATCTAGGTCTTTTGAATAAACTCAGCCCTGAATACACTATGTGCCCCTGTCTGAAAATAGAATTTGCCAATCTTTTGAATGTTCTATCAATGTTAGCCATTATGATTACTTATCACCTTGGGTACATTTTACCTTTCTGGCATCAGATGAGTCAGTTCTCCTCTGTGGGCCTCAGTTTTCCCATTTGTCAAATGAGAGGTTTGGAACTCTCTGGATCATGATTTGGGTAATGGCAGAAATGATGGTTATTTCTTTTGTTATCATTTGTTATCATATCTCAGTTAGGGAGTCAGGTGCAACTTACTTTTTAATTATTTTGCTAAGTTTTCGTGAACTGGAACTGAAATAGGGGATGGAAAAATCAGTGAGTGTTAGGAGTTAGGGAGTAGTCCTCCTCCATGGGCAAACTGAGCTGCTGAAAGATGTCAAGGGAGACAGATATATATCCATCAGTAGGCTCAAGGGCTTTACAAGAAGATGCCTATTGTATCTTCATCCATTTTCTAATTGGTGATCAGTCCTTTGGTTCTAATTCTTTGCTATGAAAAGGTGCTGATGTAAATATTTTATGCATATATACGACTATGAATATAATGGAATATTATTGTACTACAAGGCATGAAGAAAGAAGTGTATTCACAGAAACCTAGAAAGATTTAGAAAATGATACAGAGTGACGTGAGCAGAAAGAGGAGAAGAATTTATACAGTAATTACAATATTAGAAAAAACTATTTTAAAAGACTTAAGAACTTTAAACAGTGCACAACCAACAGCTACTTGAGGGGTCCAATGATGATATAAGTTACCTATCACTTGACAAAAAGGTAGAATGAGGGGGCAGACCAAAGTAGACAATCAATTTTGAACTTGGCCCATGATTTGTTTTATTTGAATAGGTTTCCTGTAGCATGGTTTGGTATCTATATTTCTATTTTTTTCTTCCAGGCTATTTCATCTCAAGTTGAACTTAAAATTATAAGCCTTAGTGGGGGAGGGATTTTGAGGGAAAAGCAGGTGGCCATGTTACTCTACCATGTTAAAATTCACTGTCAGTCATAGGGACATCCCTAATGATAGTTGCTAAACTCCCACCATCATGCTTCCCCTTTATACAAATCAGTTACAGTGACACCTTTCTCTCTTAATCATTAAATATTTGCTAACTGAAAAAGCAAAAAAGCAAGAATGATGCTATTATATACTGAGATGGCTAAAACAGGAATAATCAAAATATGACCAAGAGTCCACCCATAAATCTGGATCATATTCTCCTGCTTATGTGCATAATGTCTGGGGACAGTGAGATTATGGGAATAAACTTATAGAAAACTATCTGTGAAGCACAAGTTGGGAAATGCATATGCCTACAATAATTCATGATTCTGGATTGCTGGCTCAGATAATTGTGTTTTCTTTAAGGAATCATCTGTACTAGAAATCACTCCTCTTCTGATCCTTTCTCTTGCCTAAGTTTTTTCTCTGCTATTATGAAGTAGTTTTGAGCTCTTTTCACTAATTGGCTACCTTCAGCCTGAGGTAAACAGTATCCAGGTATACTTCTTGCCTAGGTGCTGAGGCAGCATAACATTCCTTCACTGAAAAGTGGTTCCCTTTAATCTTGGGAAATATGAAGTTATTTAGATTTTACTTTGTATAGGATTCAAGGGATCATCCATCCGCATTTGAGCCATAGAGGACAATAAAGGTTAACATAAGCAAATCTTTGAGCTGTTTCCCACTCTCCAGCAGTAGATGGCATTAGAGAGCAAGATAGTCTTTCTCCCCTTCAATCACAGCAGAGGATTCTCTTTTCCTCCAATCAGATGATCTCCTTGCGTCAATCTATCAGTTATGAAGTTCCAGTGGCTTTTAGTTTCTCATGAATTGGCTTCTTGGCTTCTCTGATCATTCTTTAGCTTGCAGCTTCTTTGGTTGCTGGCCCCTGATCTTGCTTCTGATCTTTGCCTTCAGTGGAGTAGCCTATCTCCAACTTTAGTCGAGAAACCCCCAATCCATATTTCTATCAGATATGAGTCCAGATGTTTTAGTTTCCCAGCTCTAACACAGTTCTTGATATGACTTTTCCCAGGAATAAACATCAAAGTGCTGAAGTCATTTGTATTCAGATTAGTTGGTGGGAAATATGGCTCTGAGGCCATCTCTGATACTCATAACTATTTTTGCCTCTGAGCTTGCTCTATTTAATGATCTCTTGGAACTTTTATCTGAAGTACTGCTTTTCTTGCAGGTTCTTTAAACAATTTGAACTGTTTCTTCACAAAGTGCTTTTTTTTTTGCATTTCACACAAAATGAGCTTTTCTAGAAAATACAATGTTCACATGAAAAGGGACAATATAGTTATTTGTTTCAGTGGAGGATTGGTTTTAAATTTGTAGAGATTATGAAGAGGAGGAACTAGTGATAGCAGTGTGGAAAAAGAAAGAAAATACGGGCATTGAAGTATTTTTAAAATGCATAAAAAAGAACTAAAAGAAATGGACAAATAGTCCAGCACCAAAACTAATGTAGTATCACTTAAGGTCTTTTCTCTTGTGGAGATGGAAATGCTCAAGTCACTTAGCTCCTCTGAGCCTCAGTTTTCCTCATTTGTAAAAAGAGTGAGTTAGAATAGGTGACCTCTGAAATCCCTTTCAGTTCCAAGTCAATAATCCATGTTTGTCAAGGACAGAAAACTGGAAGGGAAATTTAATTAAAAAAAGAAGCTGCCCAAGAAATCTTAGTCTTCAGTGAACATGATCTTCATAAATGAGAAGAGACTAGGGTCCTGGAATTTTACAGAAAATACCTTAGAGAGATGTCTTTACCAGGAGACCCTGGAAAGGGAGAAGCCCAATATGGTAGGGTCTTCAAGTTGGAGTCCTGTTGTAGTTGGAGGCTCAGCAGTGTGTGCTTATGACAGAGGATATCTGGTTCCTCCTCAGGACAGTTTATAAATAGCCAATGACCAGTAGGAGCCAGGATCTGCTTCTCATGTAATAGCTGAATTTGGGAGCATAGTTTGGGGGGAAGGAGGGATACAATGACAAGGAGAAATGTGGTGACAAGGTTAAATTCAGCCAGTTAGTTGATTGGCATTTCTTGAACTTGGTGATAATCCTATCAGGAGGTTGGATAAGCTCCCCCAGCGGTGCCCCTGATCTTGAATTTTCAGACTGTATTAACTCTTCTAGTCATTCAGCCAGTTGATATGCACTGGACTGATTTTTTCTGTTGTAGCGGTTTTCTTTAAACAATTTTAAAACATATTTTCCCATTTACTTACATAAATAAATTTTGACATTACTTTTCTAAACCTTTGACTTCCAAGTTCCATCCTTTCCTCTTTCCCTTCTTCCATTCTTGAAAAATCAAGCAATTTGATCTAGATTGTGATGGATTGTCCTATTATTTAGCGTGACCTGTGACACAATCTAGTTCAATTCCCTTATCTTGCAAATGAGGAAACTAGGGTACAGGGAAAGGAAACCACTTGACTGCTATAATATTCCTTGCTATAGAACAAGTTTGCCCTTGGACTGCAACCAAAGAGGTTTAGTTACTGAAATGCCAAAACACTTATATGGCCGTTCCACAACATGACATGCAGCTGTGAGGACTGAGGATAGGGTTACTGTGAGGTTCCAGGCTCATCCTCCAGGGTGCTAGAAAAAGTGATTAATGTTGCCCTCCTTGTATACCTTATATACTGAGAAAATCTGGCTTTCTGAATAAGGATGATTTTTTTTTCTAGCTGCCTTAAGTTATAACTTTTCCTCCTCAAACTTCTCCAATATCCTTGTGTGTAGGGCTGAAAGTAGTGGGAGTCTTCTGTTACCACAGGGAATTTTTATAGAGCTCACAAAATGTTGTCAACGTGAACATTATAGAAGTGTATGTAGATGTGTGAGAGTGTTTTTTATTTTGTGACTAGTTTGAAGATAGGCATTCTTATGAAGATGATTATCTTCCAAACTCCATTTGATTCCCAGGATGACTCTTCTTGCCCTCCAACTTTATCCAATACATTTTGGTTTTGAAGTGAATGAAATTCACAACAATTTGAAATTTTATAGTAACTGGTTTAGCATTGAAGAGTTTTCTATGACTTCACTGCTCTCTAATTTTGTATTATACATAAGTATACCATATACCAGCCTATAGTATTTGGAATTGTTTAGGATTTTTTTTAAATGCCAGCATATACATTTATATATTTAAAATGCAGTGTAATAACACTAGAAAGTAAATACTGCAAGTATCATCCCCATTTTTCAAATTAGTAAACTAAAGTTTAGAAAGATGATATGACTTGTGAATAGAGTTAGTATGGAAGAGCAACTTATAAAAGGCAGCAAGGTATAATCAGAAGAGCTCTGAATATACCACTGGGAGATCTGGATTCAAATCCCACCTATGCTACTTACTGGCTATGTGAACTTGGGGACAGGATTACCCTCTACCTAGCATAGTGCTCTATATGCAAATAGACACTTGAAAAATATTTGATTTTGTATTTAGTTCTGAAAAATATTTTGAAAAGCCACCAAGGAGAGGGTAGCAACAGAAGGGTTTAGCTTTAAACAGGAGAGCTTGTTGGGGGATAATTTATTCCCTAGGAATCTCAGAGGGTTTCAGCTAGTTGAGTTTATAATGGAATGAGCAGTCACTGTTGTTCTTAGATGTTTCTAGTCTGTGACGGGGGAGTACTGTAGTAAGACAGCAGCTGTAAAAGGTTGAAGATGCCTAGATTGCAGGAAAGAGAGGCTCTTGGGACTAGTTTTTATAGTCCCGAAAAGAGAAAGCGCAGAGGGTCTAGAACATGGTCTATAAATCTCAGCAGGGAGACAGGGAGTGATCCCTTTCCTCAGGAAATGGAACAGACTTTTTGACAGTAGGAGAAAAGTTAGTTTGATCTAGTCTGTGTTCCAAAGCAAATGCTTCAAAAAAGCAGGAAACTGATTAAGACAGCCAGAGGTCATAGGGTAAAAGACTTTGGAGGCTAAAAGGGCTCTTAGAGATCACCAAGTGCAGAGATGTTGAACACATGGCTCCAGTTTGCATGCAGCCCACGATGCTGCCAAGTGCACCTAGAACAACATAAATAATAATGTGTGGTTTAACAGTCCCCATTTCTACTTAAGTTTGATACTATGCATCTAGCCCAGTCTCCTTACCTGACAGATGAAGGAACTGAGGTCAAGAAAAAAGTGACTTGTTCATCTGTTTTCATTTCTTTTTATTTCAGGTCAGTCTCATTATTGACATTCATGAATATGCTACATTCATTCTAGTTCATGCTGATTGTGGAAAGAGTACCCAGCTTGGAACCTAGATATGAATGACCTCAGACTGAATTTCACACATTTGGATAAATAATCTCACTTTTTTTGCCTTCATTTTCCTCCTAGGTAAACTGAGAGGATTGAACAGCATTATTTCTTAATTCCAAAATGCTATGACTTGGTTCATGTCGTCCCTCCCATCTTCAGTGTCATCCCTATTCCCTCTCAAGGTCCATTTCAGTCTCCCTCAGAAGCACAGATTTTAAGCATGGAAAGAGATCTCAGATTGCTGATATACCTTAGGTGGAACCTTTTTTAGAACACTTCTAAAAAGAGCTTCTCTCTGCAACTTCTCAGGACAGTCCATTGAGACCAAACTGTCTGTTCACCTGCATTTCAAATCCTAGAACATAGTGGTAACCTTATTTATTATTGTGTAACCCTGAGCAAGCCATTCAGCCACTTTAGTTCTCCATTTCCTTTTTGGAAAAGTGAGGATAAGTAACACTTTCTCTATTACTATAAGTAATTACTTGTTACAAATAAGTTTATAAGCAAGTTACATTACAAGTAAGTTTATAAGTTACTATAAGTAACACTTTTTCACTATTGTTAAGGACCAAATATGAGAATATATATGAAGTTCTTTGTAACGAGGAAATGTTACATAAATATGAGTACTCTTATAGTAGAAGAGATCACTACTTTTTTTCTTTTCCTATGTAGCCCAGTAGGCTGATGTGTACCTAAGAATGTAATCCTCAGGCTTCTCTGTTAGGCTTTTACAAATCGTTTGTCTGAAGTCCTTATCCCAGCCCCCATCAAAGGTTCATCGCCCTATCTTATTTTAATCCCTGTTGCCTCATGTATCTTACCCAGAGTCCCAGCAAGACATTCTGGCTCCTGGGAGTGGGATGTTACTTGAGTGACCTCCTGTCTTAATTCTCATAACAGCTTTTAAAACAGTAAGATTCTCTGTTCCTCAGTTACTTGTTGCATTCAGGCTGATGTCAAAAGCAATGTTTAATGGCATTTAATAAATGAGTGGATTTGGAGAACAAAAGGGAAAATCAAACCCACTCTTAATTTTATTTTTTGACATGCAGACTAGAAATGAACCCGTACTGGTCCTTGGAGAAACAAACCCGACAATAAATTTATTACAGGGAGAAGAAACATTGTAGAAAGCTGGGAACAGTAATCTGTGTTTTAGTTGCTGCTTCCCTCCAAGGAGCTTGGAGAGTTCTTTCTGTGCAGGGGAAATTTTGGGAATTTATACTTCTGGGAGGAGGGGAGAAGAGAATCTGGATCATTGTGGGTTATTATATGTAGGTTATTAGGAACGGTGATGGCCTTAAGGTTCTGAGGTTCAAATTATGTATATAATACATATACATATAATTATGTATATAATAATCAAATTATGTATATGATAATAGCTGTATGACCTTTGACATACAAATTAGTCTTTCTGAACCTCAATTTCCTTAACTTGTGAAAGGGATACCCATGTACATCCCAGGACAGTTGTGAATCAAGTACTTTTTAAAGTTTAAAATTCTTAGTGAAACACAAATCCTTTGGCCATTCCCCATTTCCCAGGTAGAGTTAAGTGTCCTAGGGTTTAAGGATTACTAATTGGGAAGTCTTGGGGTATTGTGTGACAGGAACTGACTCTGGAAAAAAGGGCAGGTTAGGAGTAAGGTATGAAAGAATAGAACACTGAGCTGGAATAATTTAACCTGACAGGAGTTCACATGTAGATCAGGCTTTCAAAGTCATCATTTTCAAAGACTCTTTATTGCCTGTCCCCCAGGTTTCTCTGTATTTCCAAATTGACATTTTTTACTTGGCCACTGAAGCTTCAGATCCATAAAACCTGAAGAATTAGATCCAGAAAGGAATTTTGGAATTACCTGATCGAAACCCCTTCATTTTACACTTGAGTTCCAGAGTGGCGTTTTTTTTTGTTTTTGTTTTTTTTTTTTTTTTTTTTTTTTTAGGTGGTAAAAATGAGTTCCAGAATGGTTGTGATTGCTCTAGATCAGATATTCAGATAAGTGCCAGAGTCATGATTTGAACCCATGTCCCTTTGTCTTCCACTGTAGGCCTGTAACCAATTCTTGGGTGGACATGATCAGTTTCCCTACTCAGTAATTTGTTCATATCTGAATTCATAGTTTCACCCAATGCCTACATTTCTTTATCTTTCTCTCCTAATGTATACAGTTAAGAATTTCCAGTAAAACCTAATCCGTTTGTTAACTATCTGCTTGTTATGGATTTTTGTATTTTAATGTGACATCATGATCCACAAAGAAACTTAGTCATCCTATTAAGGTTATTGTTATTCATACTGAGGTGTGAATAAAACCTAGTATTTTCAGGAGAAAAAAAGAATTATCTGAATCTGGGCTGAAAGTAATCAAAACATAACTGGGTTACAGATATGAATATTCTATGTTTGAGAAGAACATAGGCATGTAAACAGCATATCACCCAACTGATGTGGTAACTAGTCTCATTTCAAATCAGATTTCAAAATTCTTTGACTCTTAGTACAAGTCACTGCATTTCTCTAATAAAGTAATAATAGCATACTTTGCTATTACATGAAAAGTAAAATTACATAACAAGCAGACTTAAATTCATTCAATTAGAGGGGCTGAAAAAATACTTTGATTGGTTCTTCAGAAGGATTTCTTTTTTCTAAACCAATATGGGTCTCAAATAATTTGGATAATTTTCACTGCTGCAATCTAGTAGCTAAAAGACAGAGACTTCAAACTGTGGAGAGTGGACGTGTGTGAGGGGATATAGAATCAGATAATTTTCAATTCCTATATGATTAGGGTTGGGAGGGGGGAATAGTGGCTTTCTTCATCTCTGTCCCAGGTTGGTAATATGATAGAGTTGTGATATAACTGAAATTACCTTGAATGCAGTCCTGAATACCATATGAGTTCCCTTCCCCAATTTACCAAGAGGATGCACTGGGGGGTAGAGCTCCCAGGATAACTCCTTCACTATACTGTCACAAAAGTTAGAACAAACTGTAGTGAATGATTAAGGAGAAACCCCATGCAAGCATCAGTCCTGGAAGATTCCCCTGCCTCCTTTCCGTTGCCTTGGTGCTAGCCCTCATCTCTGGACTATTGGAGTAGTCTCTACCACAAGTGTTTCCCTACTCTACTCTATCCTCCATTCAGCTACTATAGTAATTTTTCTAAAGGAGAGGTCTGATTCTGTCATTTCCTTTCCTAAATTCCAGTGGCTCCTGTTATCTTCAGGACTAAATAGAGTTAACTTTCATAATCTAACCACCCAACTTTTTCAGGCTTCCCCCTCCCCCCAACCTTGCCATTGTACTCTTATGATCCAGTGACAATGTCTTTCTTAGTCTTCCTTGAACAAAACATTCTGTCTCTCAGCTTTGGGCATTTTATCTGACTGTTCCACAAGCTTGAAATGTTCTCTTTTGTCATCTCTACCTTCTGTCTTCCTCTGGCTTCTTTCAAGTTTAAGCTAAAACCCCACCTTCTACAGGTCTTTTCTGTCTCTCTTAATTCTAGTATTCTGTTTTTTCTTTATCCTATATATAGTTTCTTTCCATGTTGTCTCTCCCATTAGATTGTGAGCTTCTTGAGGGCAATTTGTCTTTTGCCTTTCCTTGGATCCCCAGAACTTAGTATGGTGCTTCCCACATAATAGGACTTTATAAATATTTATTAACTGACTACCCAACTACTAGAGGGTCCCCATCCTTCAAAGGGGGCACTCTTTTGAGCCTGCCTCCAAAGGACTTAATATACTCTGAGAAAACTTAACTGCCTTTGTTGCAGCACTATCCCTTTCTATTTTAGGGTTTCTCAGGTCAGGCAGTGGGTATGGAAAGCATCTGCCCAGCCCTATGATTCAAGTCCGATCAAGGCGTCCACATGACTACAGTTGTGGCACTGCTCTTGGGACAAGAAAGTTCTGGGTCTGCCCTGAGTTTCAGATGCCAGGGTAACCACATAGGCGGCAATAGCTCCCATCACAGGCGTCATGATGTAACAGAAAGCATCCTGGGCTTTGAACCAGAAGACCTGGGTTCAGGCCCTGGCTGTGATACTTCCTACCTTTGTGACCTCGGGTAGGTAACTTAAACTTTCTAATCTTCAATTTCCTAATCTGGAAAATGGTGATTATAGTATTTTCCTAGGAATATTTAGAATATCAAATGATATAAGGTATACAAAGCATTTTCTAACCAAAAAGTGGTATAGGAATAAATTGTTATTAACTTGTTCTCATCTTTTTGACAGAGTTCAGAAATATAGTCCTATAATAGATGATTCTCATGATGTTTTATATTTGATAGATTACCACCCCAGTAGATGAAATCGCTGTTCTTTATAGTTGAATACAAATGTTAGAATGTAAACTTTGAAGGTAGAATTGTTTGGTGGATAAAAAGCTGGCTTCAGATCTAGAAATGCTGACCTTGATTCAAAATCCTATTGCAATACAAATCAGCTATGAGACTCTAGTTCAAACACTTAATCTTTCAATGTTCTAAATAATCCTCTCAGAACTGCAAACTGCAGAAATTGTGCCTCCCTGCATTGGTGTAGAGAATGTCTTCATCTGGGAGTTCCTTATAGCAAAGAAATCAGAAGTCCAATCTCCTTATCTTTAGGATATAAGCTCTTCTTCCATGGGATCCCTGAAAGCATCTTCAGCACCACTTGGTCATTATCTTCAGACAGGATAATGGGGATGACATATAGCTCATCCTATTTCCCCATGATTTTGATTTCTTCTACTGGGTTTTTATTTTGAAAGATTTATAACTTGGGCAGTGCTTGACATCTATTAAAGACACTATTCTTAAATTTTTATGGGTCAATGTTATATTTAGGCTATTGTGGACAACAGTTTGTTCTGTAATAATGATTCCATTTTAAAATGGTTTATTGGTTCAGTCCTTAAGGATGCTTTGTGGTAGGTATTTATAGTACAGAGATTTTGTCCTCTGTCAGTCCATGAAAGGTGGCAAGCTTCTGATGTATAGCTCTAGTCTTTTTTGTCACTAGTATGTTGATGATGACAATAATGATAATGATGATGATTATTTCTGTACTTGGAGAGTTCATGATGTAATTAGTTGCGAGTTTTTCCTCCCTTGTAGCAGACTTCAGCCCTTCTCTGCCTTAGTAAATGGTCTTTGAGAGCTGCCATAGTTGAAATATTTATAATTCTAGGTAGCCAGCCTGATGAAGGGCTTTTCCAAACTTAGCTGGGCTTGGCCTCAGATATCAGACACACAGTCCATTTCTGGGCCCAGATTCAAAACTGTTCCAGCTTTGGGAGGACCTGAAAGAGCATATAACTGCTCTCTTAGCCTTCCAGACCCTAGCTTCACTTCTCCCTGATGATGAGGCACTGAAGGTTGGGTAAGGTTGAGGTTTATTGGTTTATTTATCAAAGTTTATTGTTTCTTCATTAAGGTTTCTTATTTGGCTTAAGGTTTAGTGAAAATTTATTAGGGTTAGGATGAACACAACCAGGAGGCTTGGGAAAGGTGGGGAAAGACAAGAAATGTAAAGAAGTTCTTTGAAAATGAAAAGAAGTCATTGATTCTGTGTCCATCTGGTCCAGTGCCTAAGAAGCCGTTGTAAGTTGAGCATTTCCACAAAATGGTTTCCTGATACCTATTTCTGTTTGTGGGGGAAAGTTTCTATAAGTGAAATAATTCACAATCACCAACTTAGATCCCTTCTCCCAGCCAGTCAGTCAGTGAAAAGGCATTTAAAGACCACTTTCTATGTGCCAAATGCAGTGCTGAGCCTTGGGGAACAAAGAAAGACAAAAGCACAATCTCCTTCAGGAATTATATTCCAATGGATCAGATAACATATGCTTTTACCTATGTATATACAAGATATATGTGTTGTGAGTGGAAGGGAATATCAGAAGGAAGGAATAAGCAACAGTAGAGACTGAGAAAGGCTTCTTGGAGAAAGTGGGGGCTATTCCTATACTTGAAACAAGCCAGTGAAGCTAGGAGAGGTAAAAGTCACTGCCACAGTGAGTGAGGGTGAGGGGAGAAAAGAGAGCACGACATCATTCCAGATTATAATCAGGCATCTCAGAGTGTAGCTCTGAGAAGAAAAGGGGAAAGTCAGCTTAGGGGCAGAAGATAGCTCAGACAAAAACATGATTAAGAAACTACAAAATCCTAAGTTTCAGCACCTGAAGGGACATGAGGCCTTTTAGTCTAACCCTATAATTTACAGAGAAGAAAATCTAGGTCTCTAATAAAATGACTTGCCTAACATTATATGGCTAGGAAGTGGCAGGGCTAGGACGTCAGCAGCCAATTCTCAGGGTGCTCTTTTAACTATATCTTGCTGGCTACCATGATCCAGTCTCAATATAAAATTTCACAACCTTCTGTGACATAATGACTTATGCAAGCATTGCGAACATATATAATATTTGCTGGCCCACAAAGAATGGGTTTACCAGATTGCTTCCATTTCCCTACCACATTGACATTTGGTTATAGAGGAAATAAGATGAATGAAGCCTTTCTATTGACTATAAAAACTACTGCTTATCTGAAGCACCAGGCTATTTCTAAGATTGGCCATGTAAACATGTTTAAATGAAATCACAGGGGAGGGAACTCTTGCAATCATATAATCTCAAAGTCAGAGTTGATTTCAGTCAACATCTAATTCAACTTCTTCCTGGGCAGGAGTACCTTCAGCAAAATTCCCAATAAGTAAGGAGTCATTTATTCTATGAAGGCATACAATTACAGGCAGATCATTATCTACTGAAACCGCCCATTCCACTTTTAGAAAACTTAATGGTTAGAACGATTTTTCTTTTTTCAAGTCAAACTTTTCCTACCTGTAATTTCCATCTGTTGATCCTAGTCCAGCCTTTTAGGATCAAGCAGAAGAAGTTTATTTCCTTTTTGACATGATAGATTTTCACATTATTTAAGACATCATCATATTCTTCTTCACTCTTCTCTTTTACCAACTTAGTTAGCCTCTTATTTGTCAATGGCCTTCCTAAAATATGGTGCCTGGAAGTCAACACAGTCCTCGTGATAGAGTTTCATCAGGGCAGAATGCTGTGGGTTTTTTCTCACTTGGTAAATAGTAATCCTCATATGTCAGATTAACATTATACTTCAGTACACAAAGCATTTTCCTCACATCAATCCTTAGGTAAGTAGTACAGATATTTTAAACTCTATTTTTTAATAGATTACACATTTATCAGATAAGGCTCAGGATGGTTAATTGCTTACCTATGGTCAGTAAGTGTTAGATTCAGATCTAAGCAGGAAGCAACCTGGCTCAGGCCTCTACAGAATGTGTTGGTCCATAACCCTTTCCATATTGAAAGAAAGTTATCACAATAAACAAAGTTCTCATGGATAGTAGATAGATAATTCTTTTCCCAGAAAAGAAGCAGTAAGTAAAGAAAGAAAGAATCCCACTAGTCCCAGTGTGCTATGGGAGAATAATTAAAAAACTTTTAAAATTTCCTTTCAGGGCCAAAAGAAGATGAGAGAAAATGAGACAAAGGAGAAAAGGAATAGATTTTTAGAAAAGATCTATAGAAATATATTTTCAATTCCTACTATCATTTATCCTCACAGCATTTGATTTCTTTTCTGAAACAAAGAGAAAAGGCATTTCTGACCTTCTAGAACAGAAAAAAAAATCATACATAGGTGTAATTGCTGAGGGAGATGAACAAGTGAAATACTTGGGTTTGTGGAAACTTTGGGATTTCCATTAAAATGATATCCTTTTGGGTGTAAGAGTAGGTCATTGAGGAAACAACATAGTAGAAGGAATAGATTTTAGAATTAGAGGGGCAGAGCAACATTGATTTGCTTTGCAACTTTGGCCAATCACTTATCTGTGTTTAATTTACTCACTTAGAGCATAACGGAGTAACTACCCCACTCCACTGTTCAGCCATGTGTAAAGATGAATGGGGATTGCTCTGAAAAATATCGTCTGTTTCTTGAAATAGAAATAAAATTGTTTCACAAGGGTGCTGTGCTATTAGCCAGATTCCTTGGAAAACACAGTGGCACTAAAAAGAATATCTTGAATTCTTATCTCATCTTTCTTCCATAAATCTCAAATTACTTTAGAAACCCTAATTCATCCATTCTCATTGTTGCCTTGTCAGAGGGTGAATATGCAATGCTCCTTATCCCAACTTAGCTCATGGGGAAATTGAGTCCCAGAATGACTAAATGATTTATTTGTTCAAGGTCACATAGTGATGATGTGAAGTGTGGTCGAGATTAGAAAGACCCCTGGGCTTCTGATTACCCATTCTAAAGCCGTTCCACTTAGTAATGCTGCCTTTTTCCTCAATCTCTCCTAGCACTTGGTGGAAAGTTCTTTAATAACATGCCAGTGGTGGAGAAGGTGGGGGATGGGGAAGGTGAACTTCTACATATATGGAATTCAGCAGCTAGAATGCTATAATTATGCATATAGATATCAAGAAAGAGTATTTCTGACTCTACTATGTCCATCTCTGACCTCTGAGACCTCGAGCTATCCACCCACACACAGATACTTTCACACTGCCAACACATAGTTGTTCTTCTCTCTAGGGATTCTATGCCCACAGCCTGATTATTTATAATGCCAGCTGGGAGCCTCGTCTGCCCATGCCAGGATTTTGGCATTTCTCGCATGCTTAGGGGGGATATGGACAAGCTAAGATCAGTTCACTTTGCCAGGAATAGTCACCAACCACACCGCCTTAAGCTACAACTTAGGAACCCTACCCGGTGCCAGGAAATATCTTGTTATTCTCCTTGCAGAACTACATGCATGTCCTGTGCCTCAGTTCTACTAAAGTGTGAAATTAAGACTCGTGGTATGTTTCTAACTGAAAGAGACCTCAGAGATGATCTGGCCCAATCCCCTTATTTTTCAGAGGAAGAAACTGAGACCTTAAAATGGGAAGTGCTGTCCATGGTCCCATGGTACATGGTTGAACCTGGACTAGATCCCACTTCCACTAAGAGGAAAAGAAGGCAAAATTCAGCTCACATGCCAAGGCTGGAATCTGATACAGTTCCTTCAGATAGAATATGAGGCACTGAATAAATGCCGACCTGAATAGTTTGGGTACAGATTCTTGAGGGTCCCAGGATTGCAGAAGAGAGGAAAAACAGTAGCTGGATTGATCAGGGAAGTCTTCGTTTACTCCTAGATTCCTGAGATATGGCAGAGTGGAAATGAGTGGGCCAGAGAGTCAGGGCCAGGGAGAGATTGGAAGGCAGCATTATAACAAGCTGCCTCTCCTCCCCTTGGCCAGCACCAGCAGCGGCGAATACTTTGGATAATGGTTTCTTACTAGTCCCTTTGGGTCTCCTGGCAATTCAAGATGAGGCAGGACATGCAGTCACAGACATACTTTACACACTGTGCTCTCACAGCTCCCCAGCCTCCCATTTGAGAGAGTTGACTCTCTTCTTCTTTCAACAGCGTGCAATTTTTTGGCAGGGAGCTACTGGTGTCTGAGCTTTTGAACCATAAAACAAATTTTCATCAATAAATTAAGATCAGCAGAAAGCTAAGCAGATTGTGCGGAGGGAGAGGGGGGGGGTCAGTGTCTCTATAGAAGTCTGTGACAAAAGTGTCCAAGTCACAGAAGGCCAGCCTCGATCAGCTCATCTCTCTCATTCCCCAAAGCCTGTTTAGATCACAGCTTCCTCACAAAGGGGGACAGTCATTAAGCAGACTTTCTTCCTTTATAGCAATTCTATATTCTTGGGGCCAACTTTAATCATGCTTCCAGAGACAAATAATAAAAGATGTAAACTCCAGCTACTACAGGGAAGTGACCAAAGAATGAGAAACAGTGATAGTTGAAATTATCCATTATTATAATCATGTTTGACAAAACAAATAATGCAGAGACATTTAACATAGCTATCCAAATTAGAAACACAGCCTTAGAGAGATCTGAAAGTGAACCAGATATTTGGGGCACTCAGGTGGCAGTGAATCAAGTGTAGATATGAATTTGAATTCCACCTCAGGCACTTGATAACTGTGTAATCCTTTTAAGTCATTTAACTGTACCTCAGTTTCTTCTCCTGTAAAATGGGATAATAATAGGATTGTTGCCTCCTGGGATTTTTATGTGGATCAAATAAGATAATAATTGTTAAACACTTTTGTAAGTGTTGTAAAGTGTTCTGTGTTGTAAAACACAGAACCTGGAATATTGTAAGCACTAGCTAAATATTAGCTATTAGTATATCTAGACCTTCTGTCTTGGGGACTCATTGTCTAATTCTGTCCTGAATCATTGCAACAATGTTTTAGCTCTCTATTAAGATACACACTGCAGATTGGTGAAGGCTCCACTAATACCAAAGCTATTGCCACAGCATTTGCTTCTTTGGTGCATGGAGAGTGGAACTCTTAACTTTAAATGACAAAATTTAGAAGCCTGCAGATCCTGAGAGACTGAGGTGAGGAGGAAGTGGATTCCAGACCCAAGATAATTGGCTGAAATAAATAGTGTGTGAAGGGAATGAACTTGAAAAGGTAGACTGGAATTGGTTTGTGAAGGGCTTTGTACGCCTGCATGAGAAATATATATTTCATTCTAGATACAAAAAGGAACAACTGAAAATGTAAGCAAATGAATGAATGATTGTGAAGAAAAAAGCCTCTGCTAAGCATTTACTATGTGCAGAGTCCAGAAGATATAAAAATAGAAAAACAAGACAGCTCCTGCTCTCACGGACAGTACATGTAGAAGTTTTCAACTTTAAGTAAGATGGGAAGATCCAGCAATATTTAGAATATAATAGTATCTTCTTTAATGTCACTTCTGATAATCATATCTATTTCTGACATTGACCATTTGACAGTAACAAGGGCTTCGGTAAAAAGAACTTTATTTTTGGAGTCTTCAGTAGTAATAACTTGTGAGAAGACAGAGGTTTCATGTCCACAAAGAGGTTACCAGATTGTATCTCCAGGTGGCTTCCTAGGATAATAGATGTAGTGGCTGAGAAGGAAATAGGACCAGAGCTGCCACTCCCAGGGCTTTAAAGTTAGAAGTAGGACCAGAGTGCTAGGGTGTATTGATATTTCCAGGGCTCTTGGGTTCAAGGTCCTACCTTTATTGAGTGGAGGGGAGATGGTGGCAGTTGGTAGGGATATCTGCTTCCAAATTAGTTGCTTCGCTAGTTGATAGCTGCAAGGGCCCACTGTTAGTATATTTGGACTTCTCTGCCACAGGGAAAGATACTGGCAAGAAAAATGGATCTTATCTCCACAGTGATCACTCCTCAATAATGGCTTCAGAGCCCAGATTAGAAGCTGAGCCATTAGTCCAGGGAGCAAGGGACCAGACACCTCCACAGGGTTTACTTGGAATGATGCCTTCATGAGTGCTATAGAAAAATAATATATTCAGAACTGTGCCTAAGAAAGACTGTTTTTGCAATTGTGTAAAAATGGCTTGGAGAAGGGAGAGACTAGAAACAAGGAAACCAGTTTGGAGGCTTTTGCAATAATTGTTTATTCAACTGATAAGGGCCTGAATGAGGATAGTGATCATATGAGCAGAAAGTAAGGTGAGAAAGTCAAATCTACAGAGCTTGACAAATGATTTGAATGTGGAGGTGAAGGTTAGGTGAAAAAATATTAGTCCCCAGCTTGAGTGACTAGAAAAATAATAGTGCCCTCCAGAAATAGCCAAGTGTGGATAAGGGACAGGTGTAAGTGAGGAGATAATTCAATTTTGCACATGCTGAATTTGAAATTTCATTAGATTTCTAACCAGAGGTGTCCAGTAAGCAGTTAGTGATGTGAAGTTTCCACCAGAGACACATTAGGGTTGGTTATGTTTCTGAGGTTCATATACATAAAAAGGATAATGAATCCGTGTGAACTGATGAGACCACCAAGGGAAGAGAGTGTAGAGAGAAAGGACGATTTCAGATAGTCTTAGAAAACTTGTATTAAGGAGGTAGGAGACAGGTGAATTTTCAAAGGCGGCTGAGCTGTAGTCAGACAAGTAGGAAGGGAACCAGGAAAAGACAGTATAAGTTTGATATCAAGACTCAGAAGTGAGAATGACCAGGGATGATGGTCAGGCAGTATTATAAAGAACATTTCAAAAGGGAGAGATCACTTTTAAGAAGAGGTAAGGAAGAATCTTGGAAAGCATCATAGAGGAGGTAGTCCCTGAACTGGACCTTGATAGAAAAGCTGAATTTTAACCAAGCCTTGGAGAATGTGTGTTCCAGGTAGAGCAGTGCAGATTCATAAATGGGTGAAAGAACAGAATTGGAGAGAGCTGTACAGATTTTAGGTTATGTTGATAGATCAAGTCAACTGTGCTGATGACTTAGAAAATAGCACATGGATCTGAACCAATTATTTTTGAGTCAGTAGCTTAGACATTTTCTAAAACTGGATGGCAGCAGGGTCTCTGGACTTTTTCTTGGAACATAAAGCTAATGGGGGACCTTTGAACCTGCCTTTGAGAGAGAAGAGAAATATAAGGAGAGAAAAGAAGCAGAAAGAAGAGGGAGAAAGACAGACACAATCTTGTAGTGGGAAAATGCACTGAATTTGGAAGTCAGAAAACCTGAATTGAAGCCCCAGTTGTGACATGCACTAACTGTGCAACTTTGGCAAATTCATTTAACTCCTCTAAAGTCTTAAGTTCATCATCCCAAGATGAATATGATAATATACTTCCTACTTTACCCAGCCTAACAGGATTGTGGGGGGAGGGAAAGCACTTTTCAAACCTTAAGTACAGATGAACACACATACAGACCAGAAGATGCTCCCTCACACAAGGCTACAACCCATTGCAGTGTAGACTAAAGGCAAAAGCCAGTAAGAGCCTTAGAAATAAAGAGACTGCAAGGAGACTTATGAAAAGGGCAAATGGAAAATAACTCCAGAATTTTGAATTATCTCTTGCAGGGAAGGCAAGAACAGAGTCCAGTGAATGGAACGGAAACATATTGACAATAGCAAAAAAAGAAACAATTATGACACATTTTCATAAGAGATCCTGAGAATACATTGGCTCCCCCTTTTGCTTACTCAACAGAAAAAAAAGAGAGAAAGATGAGGTTGACATACCAAAATGCAAATGCTTGCATTTTGCTTCTCACTATTTTCTTTAAGCTTTTAAGGCTTTTGAAGCATTTTGTTTTTGTTTGTTTTAGTGTGGTTTAATTTTTTTGTTCTGTAGTTGTTTTTTGTTTGCTTTTAAGGGAAACATGCTAATAAGAAAGCCAAGAAAAATACTATAAAACTTTGAAGGCCTGGGGTTCTCAGTGCTATTCCAAAGGAATTGACATCTTAAGAGCAGAAGGGTTTGGCTTTCCCTGAAACACATACCTTGTTCATCTTTCTTTAATATAAAGTGAAGGTTTCTCAAAGAAAAAGAAGGAAAGGTTTTTTTCCCCTTTGGAAAGGGGACACTTAGAATTTCTATGGGGAGACCACATAACATTGTAGAAAGCACCCCATCATTCCTTGAAGCTGGCATCCTTTATCCTTCTTTTCTCACCCTTATCCCTAGAAAAAAACTGTGAATTTTTGTCACCATTTCCTCTCCTTTCATTATGATCTTATCACCCAATTTAAAGTGTTTACTTCAAAATAATTGTGCCAGTGATCTCAAATTTGCCAAATCTAATAGTCTTCTCTGCCCACATCCTATGTGCTCCTCCTACATATTACACTTTCTCCTCTGGGATTTTGGGACAGCATTCTCTTTGTTGTCCATTTCTACCTGTCTCTTTGCTCCTTGGCTGTCCATTTTACATCCCCTAATTAGACTCTTGGGCCCTCTTCTATTCCCTCTCATCAACTCTCATGGGTTTAATTATCATCTCTATGTAGATGACTCTTGGATTTATATATCCAGCCCTACTCTCTCCCCTGAGCTTCTGTTCCACATCACCTACTACTCATTGGACATTTCAAATTGGATCTCTCAGCAACATCTCAAACTTACAATGACCTCTAAACTTACTCCTCTTCCAAATTTTCCCCTTTCCTGACAAAAAACTACCTTAAACTTATAATTTTTGCCTTCTCATAGCCCTCTATCTATATATTATATACACATATATATGTAATTAGTTGTCAAGTCTTTTTTTTAATCTCCATCTCATCTCTCAGATTTGACTATTTTTGTTCATAGAGAGCCACACTAAGCCTTCATCACTCCTCACATAGCTATTACAGTGGCTTCCTAACTGACCTCTTCTCTGTCTCCACGGCAGTCTATCCTCTCTCTTGTTTCTAAAATAAAATATAAACTTCTCTGTAGCTTTTAAAGCCTTTCACAATGTGGCTACAGTTTTTCTCGCTAGTCTCATTATATGCTGCTTCCCCTCCTGTTTACTCTGCTAAATACATCTTCTTTCTGTTCCCCACACATAGCAATTTATAAATGTGTCTTTACATTGTCTGTCTCCCAGTCCTGGAACATACACTTTTCTCACCTCCAACTCATAGAATCCCCTCTTTTTTTTTCAAAACACAGTTAAAACACCATATTCTCTATGTAGCCTTTTCTGATCCCCTGTACTAGTGCCTTCCCTCCATATCTGTTTTATTCTCTTTAAATTTATACATCTTATTCTGATGGAAGTGGAAATCTTCAACATAAAGAAGATCCAACTCACTTCCAGTTGATCAATGATGGACAGAAATAACTATACCCAGAGAAGGAACACTGGGAAGCGAATGTAAATTGTTAGCACTAATATCTGTCTGCCCAGGTTGCATGTACCTTCGGATTCTAATGTTTATTGTGCAACAAGAAAATGATATTCACACACATGTATTGTACCTAGACTATATTGTAACACATGTAAAATGTATGGTATTGCCTGTCGTCGGGGGGAGGGAATAGAGGGAGGGGGGGCAATTTGGAAAAATGAATACAAGGGATAATATTATAAAATATATATATAATAAAAAAAAAATAAATAAATAAATAAATAAATAGGATTTTATTATTAAAAAAAAAAATAAAATAAATTTATACATCTATATATGTCCTTATTGTTTTCTCACTAGAATATAAGCTTTGTGAGAAAGAAAGATTATTTCATAGCCTCAGTGCCTAGAACATAGTCAATGCTTAAAAAAACATCTGCTATTGTTGTTGTGATGCTTGTAGGACATTTAGTTAGAAATATTCAGTAATCACAAGAACATTGTTAACATTTTTCAACTCTAAAATTCTGGGATATACTGTCATATGGAAGAAGGATTTTATTTGTTCTCTTTGTCAAGGGCAGAATTAGGAAGAAGGGCTGGGAGATTTAGGTTTGGTATCCTGATCATTAAAATCATCCAGAAGTGGAATGGTTGCCTCTGGAGGTGAGGACATTGTTAAATATCTTATTGGTTATGTTGGGGATGGGATGGGATTCTTGTTTTGATGTGGTTTGAGGTTAATGTTCTCTGTTGTCCCTTGCAACAGTGAAATTCCATGGCTCTGTGAAGTCATATGACTTTTGAAGGCTAGGTTTTGAATGACATTGGTAGTGAAGATAGAGGAAAGGAAATAGTCAAAAATGACTTCCCAATTTCTGTCTTGGGAGAATGGAAATGAGTTTTGAAGGGAACGTGATAAGTTCACATCTTTGTCATTTACTATACCAGCTATGATAGAAAGAAAAATTTGAAGCTGTCATAGCCAAGAAGCTTGGGAGTAAAAAGGGATAGTTATGTAGTGCTTTAAGATTCAATAAGTGTTTTAATACATTCTCTCATTTAATCTTTATAAATGCTTTGTGCACTAGGCTGTATAATTGTCTTAATTTTAGAGGTGAGGAAATTGAATGATGATTTCCCCAAAATTACTAGTAAGACTAATAAGAAGGGAAGCTTGAACTTGAACCTAGACCTTGTAAGTTCAAGACTTTCCACCATGCCACACAAACTTCTTTAAGGACTAAGAGTAGATTTAAGACTGGCTTGGCGATTATAGGTTAGGATGAGATTTTCCAGAAAAGGAAGTTTCTTGAAATCTTAAAGAGTCCCTTACAGGGAAGCGAGAGTCAAGAACATTTATTAAGTAATATGGTTGGCAGAGCATTTGTTAAGTGCTGGGGGAGATAAAAAGTTCAGATATGATATTCCTTTGCCCTTATGAAACTCCCAGTCAAATAGGGGAAATTCAACAAAGACCCTATATAACTGGGACTAGTTTGGGTAATGTGAACAGGACTCTAAGAGCTTCTGGACTCTGTCCAGATCGCCAGTCAAGGAGGCTCCTAATAGGGTGCAATAAAACTAATGCACTAAGTGCATCAGAAGAGTACAAAGTGGTTTGTAAAGATGCAGGTACTACCTTACTGAAAGGAAAGCTAGGTGGGAGGAGTTATTTGAGATGGATTTTAAAGATGACAAGGAATGAAATAGGTCAAAAGGAAGAAGGAAGATGTTCCAGACATAGGGCAAAGCACCAGGTAGAAAAACAATATAGGGGGTAGTTAGGTGGTGCAGTGGATAGAGCCCCAGCCTTGAATTCAGGAGGACCCGGGTTCAAATCTGGTCTCAGACATTTAACACTTCCTAGCTGTGTGACCCTGGGCAAGTCACTTAAACCTAATTGCCTCAGCAAAAAGAGGAGAGAGAGAGAGAGAGAGAGAGAGAGAGAGAGAGAGAGAGAGAGAGAGAGAGAGAGAGAGAAACAGTATAGAATCATAATACTAAGATTAGAATTAGAAGAACTCTTGGTGCTTATGTAGTTTACTCCCTTCACCGTCTTTATCCTCTTCTTCCCTCCCCCTTCACCCTCTTTATGAGTAAACGGAGATGCTGAGTGGATTAAGTGACTTATTGCTGCTCATACAGCTAAGGAAAGGCAGTTTAGACTCAAACCTAGTTTCTGATTCCAAATTCAGTTCAACTCTTCCAACTCTGTATTGGAGCACTGGATGGTAGTGTGGTTTGATTATAGCAAAAATACATGCCAAGGAATAGTATGAAAGGAGCCTTATAGGTATCAAGGAAAATTATAGAGGAACTTGAATGATGGGCAAAAAGAATTTGAACTTTACTCAGTGGGGAATAGGGGAGCCATTGCAGATTTTTTTGAGTAGAGGATGGCGTTGTGAGATTTATGCACAAGGAGGAGGGTGCTGGTAGCAGCATGAAGGATAAACTAGGTTCCATCAGAGGCTCAGGGGTATATAGATTTCCAGACATGGAGATGAAGATGTAATGTAGCAGGGTGGGAGGGGAGAGGGGAAATGCAGAACTTGTACTTTTCCAGGGATGGAAACAGATTGAACAGCAGGAATGGTGATTTGAGTTCTGGGAAGCGCTGCCCGGTAGTCCACGTGTAAGGAAGCCAGGAGACCAGCTGGGGAGCACTTTCTACTCTGTCTATTGGGAGAGGAATATGAGACCGTTAGCCCACAACCCTGAAGCAGCTTGCTTTTCACTCTGTTTGTTCATTTCAGAGCCTGAATCTCAGAGCTATAAATCTTCAGCCTGAGAAACATGGATTTTCTGTTGTATGATTAATGAAAAAAAAATTGAGATGGCAGGGTAAGAACTGACCATATTGTAGAAGGGAGGGATTGGGGGGAGAGAATTGAAAACATCACCAGCCAAACTTCTGCTGCTTGTGAGCCAACCTGGAGTGCCACCTGGTGGCTCCTGAAAGGATAGCACCCTGCTCCTCAAGTCCACTATGATGAGCTAAGATAAGGTCTCTCAACTCTAACCAAATCTAGTCAATTCTGCCTCCATTTTCACAGATATAACCCTAATTTAAGACCTTTTCACTTCCTGCTTGAACTATTGCAGTCACCCCTTTATTGGTCTTATTGGCTCCAGTCTCTCTCATTCAGTTGGGTTTCACAGAGCTACCAAAGGTATATTCCTAGAAAAAGGTGTAATCTTGGAATTATTCCCTTCTTCTTCCTTCTTCCTCCTTCTCCCCCTCACTTGCATCTGCCTTCCTCTTCCTCCTCTTCTTCCTCCCCTTCTTCCTCTTCCCCCTTCCCCTTCCAACAAAAACAGTCCTAGGACAAGTAGCTATCTTGTAGTTTTATTCTTTTGTATTTGTACCCTCAGATATTCAAGTGAATTTCTACTCATCAATTCAGGAATTCTTTTCAGCAATACAAACTGAAACCTATTCTCTATGATCCCCAAAAGTCAACCTAGTGTTCTAGAAGCCTTCCTCAACTACCCCACTCCCATCCCCATATTTCAAGATGGTGGATGACTCTGGCTCTCCGTCTATCCATCATCTTTCACTCTTACCACATGGGCAGTCCACTTTCTTTTCCTGTCATATTCTTTGTCAATGCTGTCCCCTTACTCCTAGAATATTGAATAGATAGATAAAATAATTGGGTTTTTTATAGTTGAATAAAAGTATTAGGATGTAAATCTGTCCATTATAGGCTGTTTGAAACCATTATTAGTATGATTGCAAATGCAGAGAAGAGAAGGGAGGATCACATTGTGCCTCCTTCTGTTGATCTTCTTTGATATCTCCTTTGCTGTATTTTGGAAACTTTTGATTCCATGTACCTTGGAGATTATGAGTATTTGGTATGGTGAAATCTATGAAAAAACCTTGTTAAGTTTTTATGAATCATGTTTATATCCGGGGGATTGGGGGAATAGTTTGGTCTGTTGTTATTCTTTCTTGATTCTCAAAGAGCACCAATAACATCATGATGTTTTTACTTGTGAGCGATTTAAGTGAGGCAAAGTTGTCAGCCTCCCTCTCTTGTCCAGAGTCATTGTCCAAGACAACTGGTGATGGTCCAGGATCAACACTTTGGTCTATGACGATGCTTTAGGTCCAAGGTAATTTATTGGTTGCATTCTCAAAGATATTTTGAGGTTTGTATTTATAGTGTTAGCATTTGTTGTCTGTTAGTTCATCAAGGATAGCAATCTTCTGATGTATAATTCTAGCCACAATTCTAGGTCATATCTTGCTAGGTTGCTGTTAAAAATCTTTACAGTCCCTGATGATGGGGTGCACAATTTCTACCATTTGCTTGCAAACTTTACAGGTCACTAAGTCTGGTTATTCAGGGTGACCCTTCTGCAGTTTCTAAGAGCTATGACTGGTACTGTATTGCCATCAAAAGCCTCACAATTTCCAAAGGCAAATCTACATGTTTCAATATCCTTTTGTTCTTTCAAATTATTGTTACAAAAGGAATGAAAGTATCACTTAATAGGCCTTTTGTTTACTGCTGTTCCTAAATTGCCCCAGTTTGGGAGATAAGCAAGTGAATCAATTCCAAAGGCTTTCTTATCTAGCCACTGGCCCAATTTGCCCTTTTTCTGAGATCAGCTCTTGAAATAATCTCCATATCTGGGTAAACTTGGTCTGTTCATTTTCTCCCAACTGTATCTTACCTCTTCCCACCTACATGTTTTTGGTCACACTGTTCCTAATAACTGAAATCCTTCTTTCTTCTGTTAAAATCCTACCTGTCCTTTGAAGAACAGTTTTAAGTGTCTTGACTATGAAACAATTCCTTGTCCACAATGGTCCCTCCCTCCTCTGAACTCCATTAGCTCTTAATAACTGTCCTTAATCACTTGATACTTTTTATATCTCATTGTATTAACTATCATTCTGTGTATATGGATAAAAAGAAACTATTAAAATACCAAAAGGAAGGCCAATGGAGGGATAGCACAGGATGAGTTTTGCAAATACAGCAGTCTACTCCAGTGGAAGGATCATAGATCTCCTGAAGTATTGGAAACACCTTTTATCCCTCCATTTAAATTGTAAGTTCCTATAAGTTAAGGACTGTCTTTATAAATATACTTCACGATATCTAGTATCTGAAGATGGAACTCAAGAAATTACTTGTTGGTAGATTGATGAGTCAGGGTTAGTCATCTCATGGCCTTTAAAGCTACTCCTTAAACCTGATCCTTTAGAGCAGGAGTTATTAGTCTGGGGTCCACAGGTCCCCAAAGGGCCTATGAATATGTATGAAGGAAAAGTTATATTTGAGTGAATTTCTAAAATTTAGTACTTTCTCCAGTTATGAGTTAAAAAAAGAAAAAACCAAAAACATTTTTCTGGTTTCACCAGACTGCTAAAGGTGTCCATGACAAAAAAAAGTTAAGAATCCCTTGTATAATGGGTGAATCAAAAGAGATATGGGGAAAAGTGTTGGGCTTAACGTGGAGTAAAGCCAGGGTGTAGAACAATATCACCTTGAGTCTGAGATTCTGATTACTTTGTGAGCACCCTTTAACTTGTCTCTTCTTTGCTTTTTGGCAAAAACACATAGATAGTGAGATAAATGTAACTTGGACTTCTCATTGTACATACACTATACAACTTTTTTCTTTTTTTTTTTTCCCTTCACAAGTGGCAGTTAAGTAGGCTGTTAAAAAAAAATAATAACTCCTTTCTAGCAATGTGTTAGGAGAAGCTTTTATTGTTCTTCCCTGTGCTGACCCTATGCTATGCCTGACTATAGCTATAATCTTACATTCATATCCAGGCCCCTCACTGTAAGAGAATGGTTTTGATCAGCCCTAGAGGAAACTAATCTAATTTAGACCATTAAGAGGGACACTAAAAAAAAAAAAAAAAAAAAAAAAAACCACTAAAAAGCATCCTGGTGAGTTTATTCCTTGAGGAAAGATTTGAGGAAGTGGAAGGCTGTTTTGCTTGTAGAAGTCATGGAGAACATGGTTGTCATCTTCAGATAGCTGAAGGTCAACTATAGAAATGGGGTAGATTTATTCTGTGTGATTTAAGAAGGGAAAGGTCAAGAATAGAGACCCAAATTGTGATTTCCTTGCTCTGGAAGCTACCAGAGCAGGAAATCCCCTCTACTATTACAAATCATTACTTTCTCTGCAACTTTTAGTCATAGAGAATTGATGGGGGGTACTGAGGGATGAAGTAATTTGTTCAGGATCATATAGTATGTGAAGCAGCCTAATCTTTCTCGGTATGAGACCAGCTCCATATCTATTTTCAACCAAAACTAGATTGAAATCATGGAGGAGAGGAACAGATTTTTATTTATTTATTTATTTATTTATTTTTGTGCAATGTGACTGGCAATTGAATAGGCTACCTTATTAAGATTTTGGCATAGTGAGGTAGGAAGGGACCAAGTTTGGTCATTTATACTTGTAAGTTACCCTGGCCAACTCTATCCTTGTTGGGTTTATGTCCAGCTAGTATTTAACCTGGGAAAGGCAGTGCTTAACTACTGCTTGTGCATTGAATTCTAGGCCTGTGTTGTTGATCAAGTTCAGATTAAAGAAAAATCAGATATTACTCCCATTGTAGTGAGGTTGCTCATTTGTGATCCCTTTGGATTAGCTAGATATTTTCCTTTATTTCTATCTTGTGTTTCCTGCTGCTGTAGTTTCAATTCTAGAGAAACATCATTTTCCCAGGTTTATCTTTGTGACAGTGTCTGGTTGTTGTTAAACACCTCAAGATCAGGGTACAATTGCCTCTGTTCAAGAAATTGCTCTGTGATGACAAATCTGTGTCTTAGACACAGCAGGATCTGTCAGTGACTAGCCTCTATCAAGTAAGCTCCCTCACCCTGGAGGTCTCTATGTTGAAAATAAATGATTACTTCTCTGGTATATTGTAGAGGGAATTTTGTTTGGAGGTAGGGTGGACTATGTGGCCTCATGTGCATTCTGACTCTGAGATTCTATGAAATGGAAATATAGCAATTCCCTTTAGGATAAAATTAGTAGGCATGACAGCCTCAAGAAAACATTTCAGGGGAATCAGTTTTGCAGGCTTTCCTGGTTTAGTTAGATTAATTGTCACTGCATTGATTGAATATCCTGCCTAGAGCATCAGCTAGCTACCAGAGTTATCCAGGAATGAGTCTTTGCCTCCCAGCTCTGTACCTTACTTTAGCTCTTCTCTGTCTAGTCTCTTAAGTTCATTTATTTATTTTTTTTTTTTTGCTGAGGTAATTGGGGTTAAGTAACTTGCCCAGGGCCACACAGGAAGTGTTAAGTGTCTGAGAGCAGATTTGAACTCAGGTCCTCCTGACTTCAGGGCTGGTGCTCTATCCACTGCGCCACCTAGCTGCCCCTCTTAAGTTTATTTTTAATATTTTTTCCTGGACTATTATCCCCATAAGTATAATGCGATTATCTCATATCATAAATTAGGCAAAAGAAAGTTTGGTGCAAGAGAAGCTTAGGTGATTTATCATCTATTAAACCATGGATGATTTGGATTTGGGGCATTTCAAGTACAATCTAAGGGTTTTAAATATTTAGTGGGTAGTATGGTAATAAGAAACATACTGGACTTGGAACTAATGGATTCAAGTTAAAATCCAAGTGGTACAATTGTGTAAGCGACTTCCCTCATCTATAAAATGGGGATGATAATGCTGACACCAACCCACCTCACAGGGTTGTTATGAGGAAAGTGCTTTGTAAGTTTTAAAATGCCACAGAAAGGCAAAATGCTATTTGTTAGCTTTATAAATTTATCCTTGTTCTGCCTTATTTCCTTGGGCTGTAATAAAGATGCAGTAGTCAAAAACTGTCTAAGGGTAGTAGATTTTTGCTTCAAGTTCTAGAGACCAGTAACCACAGAACTAGTGCCTTGTGGTGGAAGGGAATGGTGACAATCCTTATTTATTTACTTATTTTGTACACAAGGAGAATCTGATGCCCATTTATCACATAAATTGCTAATCCATTACAGTTGGTACAAGATGAGCTTTTCTATGCTCTTTTTTAGATGATTAATAATATTTTACTTTACAGATACATTTAAAGATGGTTTTCAACATTCATTTTTGTAAGACTTTGTGTTCATATTTTTTCCCTCCTTCCCTTATCTCTTTCCTCCCCAAGATAGGAAACAAACTGAAATAAGTTAAATATGTGCATTTCTTTTAAATATATTTTTGCAGTCTTTATTTTTTTATGTACCTAATAGTATCTTTCTTTTTCTTTTTCTCTTCCCAGTTGTGTGGCTGTGGACTGTTAGGGGTGGGCATCTGGCTCTCTGTCTCCCAGGGAAACTTTGCCACCTTTTCCCCCAGTTTCCCCTCACTGTCAGCAGCCAACTTGGTTATTGCTATTGGCACTATCGTCATGGTGACCGGCTTTCTGGGCTGCCTAGGAGCCATCAAGGAAAACAAGTGTCTCCTTCTCAGTGTAAGTATGTTTCCCCCTTTTTCTTCCCAATTCTTTGCTTCCTAATTGTGTGTGTGTGTGTATGTATATACATACATTTTATATGGGTATGTATTTATATATCTATCTGTCTTTCTATCTATGTCTGTCTGTCTATCTATCTATCTGTGGTTTATTTCTGATTCCAAGACAGGTACTTCTGAAATGTTGTATCCTGTTCACTCTCTTATCTTTTCCTGGATTGATTAGTGATTTCCATTTATATCAACATCTCTAAATTGATTTCTGTCTCAGGTCCCTATCTCTTGTTCATACCTCCAGTTCCCCCATATTGTCAGGATCTTCCCTAGCATTAGGGAGTGCCATTCTCCCTTCAGGAATTCTGCCTCATGCTGGCTCCCCTGACTTTTTTGCATTGTGAGCCCCATTTTTGTTTTTGAACCCAGAAATCATGTGGCAACTCTTCTTCCTTTTCTAGTTTTTCATAGTCCTGTTGGTCATCCTCCTGGCAGAGCTGATCTTACTCATCCTGTTTTTTGTCTACATGGACAAGGTGAGCTGGGGAGATGGGAATGCGGTAGGTCGGGTTTCTGTTTACCTGTCCAAAGAGCCTTTAAAAAAACCAAACAATGAGGGTCCTTTAAAATGAAAGTGTTAGAATTGGGAGAACCTCTAGAAGTCTAAGCTAAATCCTTCATTTCTAGAAGAGGAAACTGATGCTTCTCAAATGTGGCTAGGAACAGTCCACACTGCATTTGGAATCAGTTTGTCAGCTTAAATCCTGACTTTTCCATCTTTCTACCTGTGGGACTCTGGGGAAGCTACTTTACCCTTTACGACACAGATCTGTCTTATGATACAGACACAGATCTGTCAAATGAGAAGGTTGGGCTAGATGATATCTGAGATATTTTTCCTGTCCACATTCTTAAATCACATAGAAAATGTGTGACTAGGTCTGCACCCAGCATCATGCCTTCCTACTTTAATGTTCTCTGATGCTATTCTTGTGATGTTCAATTGTGGTCTCTTCCCTGTCTCCCATAGGTGAATGATAATGCCAAGAAGGATCTGAAAGAAGGGCTGCTCCTGTATAACACGGAGAATAATGTGGGACTGAAGAATGCCTGGAACATCATTCAAGCTGAGGTAATGCCAGAAGTGCAGTGAGCAGTGAAGCTAGAAAGTCTGGGCGGGAGGGTTACCCTGGGGAGGCAAGACATTTGTATTACAGTTTGGGAAGCAAATGGTGCCTTCTGCATTTTAACAGGAAAATTGTCCTTGGGCATACTATCCAAGAGCCTGCTTTGTGGAGGCAGTCCCTGCCTGGATTAGGGAATCTGCAAGTGTAACCAGAATTGAGGAACTAAAGAGCAGGGATTGCTGGCATCAGAGCTTGACTAAGCTACAAGCAGACTGTATAGAAGTGTAAAAGGAGGTCCCAATGGATAATCTTTGCTGATAAGATGGTCAGGATGGCATCAGGACCCCAGATAGTCCAAATGGAAAGCTTAACCTTTATTTTCAGAGTTTTTGAAGAGTCAAGATGTGAAAAAGATCATTTATTTAGCTTGATTTGAGATATTGGTGGAGAAAGAGTGGAGGAAAGTTATAGAGTGGCAAATTTTGCTTCAATTTTAGGATAAACTTCCTAAAAAGAGGAGTATGTAAGACTGGAGGGGGTTGGATTTATGGACTCACTAGAGCACATCACAGAGAGGATAGGAATGGCTCCCAGTTCAGAGACTCTGTGATTTTATTCTAAGGGATTTTTATGTTTTTAAAATGCGCATATGATGGGATTTATACATACAGTAAATTTGCCATCCTTATTATATTGGTCTTTGAATAAGAAGGCCAACAATCTTTGGCACTCCCTGGGCATGCTCAGTTTCAGATAGCCCTGGAAAAATGTGGAGAACTGGCAAGGGGAAATCAACCAAGTATTGCAAATTTGCTTCCATTTAATTCACAAAGTACATTATGTGCACACAAAAATCAAAGAAGAAATTACACCAAAAGAGAGAGAACCTCTTCCATTTCTTCTCTAGGTCAGGCTTTAAGGATCTTTCTATCAACATTTCCTCCAATATTGAAGTCCCCTGAGGGACATGATTAATTTTGTCCTTTTCCTAGAAAAGAGATCAGGGAGATCACTTCACATTTATTAGATGGGGCAAACTGGGATCTGGAAAGGGGGAAGAAGTGGCAGTTTGTTGTGCCCAGGGACTGACTTCTATGCCCATCTGTTGGTGGTAGACAAGCTCTTCTAACTTCCCTGTCCCTCCCTCACCTCCTGATAGATGCGATGCTGTGGGGTTACTGACTTCACAGACTGGTTTCCTGTGCTGGGAGAGAATACAGTTCCTGACCGTTGTTGCATGGAGAATTCCCAGGATTGTGGGCGAAACTCTACCACCCTTGTTTGGAAAACAGTAAGGATTAGAAATCAAAACTTCCTTAAATTTCACTTCCAGATTAAAACTTCCAGAAACCAGTGGGTACATCTAGGTCAGATCTGAATAGTAAGGGAAGACTAGGGCATTAAGGTGAGAAGAAAGTAAGTGTCCAGTCTCATTTGGCTTCATGTTCCCTTTTGCAACCCATATGAGGCTGCGATCAGGTTCAGGTGAGTAGAGAGCAGAACTTGTGTGTGTGGCTTGGAGTTAGAAGAGTAAGACTCAACACCCAATGAAATAAAATTGTACAAGAAAGTTTGAGAAAAAAAAGTCGAGGTTGCGCATGGCTAAGTAGAATATGATAGTCCTAAATGTGAAACTTTGTAGTAAAAATAATTCTCATCTGGATTTTCATTCCCATTGCTTCCACCTACTAAACTAGGGGTTCTCAAATACAGCCTGCGGGCCAGATGCCCCTGCTGAGGATGTTTATGCGGCCCGCCGGGTTATGGCAAATGGGCTGAGGGGGGAGACAGAGGGTGAGCTTTTGTTTTACTATAATCCGGCCTTCAACAGTCTGAGGGACAGGGAATTGACCCCTATTTAAAAAGTTTGAGGACCACTGTACTAAACTGTAGATAGCCACTCCATCTCTCTGATCTCACTTTCCTTGTCTATAAACTAGATAATTTGTGAGGTCCTTTCCAGCAATAGCATCCTAGGATTTTGTTCTCGGAGCAAGGTGGGAGTAGAAGTAGAGACTGTGGGAGACACCAAAAGAAGCAGAGTGAAGGGATGGGGGAAAGTTATCCAGCAGCAGAGAGCTGAGGAGTAGACTTATGCCCAGCTGCCAACTGATGACTCCATCGTACCTCTCTCCTTAGGGCTGTTATGAGAAGGTAAAGACATGGTTTGATGACAACAAGCACGTTTTGGGCACAGTGGGGATGTGCATTCTCATCATGCAGGTATGTTATTTCATCCAAGCAAAGTAGACTTAGGGGATATTAGCTATCTTTTCTTCCATTTATTTTAGAATATTAATTTTTAAACTTTAACATCTAAAAAAATAAAAACATCTGTATTTCAGACACATGTTAACAGATAGCATTGGTGCCTGTGTGATCCTAGCAGAAAGCTTAGATCTGAATGATTATTACTGAGGAAGAAAATCATGATGATGGTGATAGTAGTGACAGTGACAATGGCATATTTACCTCAACACTTCACAGTAAGACATGAAATTACTAATAAAAAGTTTGATCAGCTTTCTCTTTGATGCAAACCTGATCCCATCATTCTTAACAAAAGCCATTATCAAAAGATGAGAACATCAGCGACCCCTCCAATTACATGTTTATGTACTTTATACAAAGCTTTCACAGTTTGTATCTCTCAAAAAAATCTATAAACACTTTCAGAAAATCAATATCTTGATTCAGGAGCAAAAAAAGTTGTGCCAAAAAGTCTCAAGGGTATAAAGAGCAACTCATTATCAATTCAGTGATTATTGAACAAGACATTTGAAAGTGCCATAAAATTTTTATCCCTTTTATTGATTATCACAGAGCCTTTGACTCAGTTCCACACTCATGACACTTAGTCATGTGTACTGCAAATAAATGAAATTGACAGGAGTGAAAATGCTAAATTTTTCTCTGTTTAAAACATGCTACTATTAATATAAAAGGTGGCATTTTATCAAGAGTTTATTAATATGAAATCCCTTATCATTATTGCTGAATAGAATGGAGTCTTGCTTTGAAGTCAAATAAAAAGTTAGACTAAAACTTAATATTAATCACTTGCCTAAATGTGGCTTTTCTGAAAAAACCCATTAAATGGATATTTGTTTTTGTGGAAACATTACCAGATGATATCAAAGTATCATTTGGACTCAACATATGCCAAACTCTTAATGTACATTAAGAAAGAACAGAGACTAAAGGTTTTGAATTTAAATCCAGAGATGAAACTGAAATACTTTCATATTTCTTAGTCTTCTACTAATGAGAATTGCTGAGGATGACTTTCAAGGAGAAAAGCATGAATGAGTTAAGAGACTGACTGGAATGTAGAGGGATGAAGTCAAAGCTTTATAGGAAGTTTGCATTTAGAACATTAATGCCTATACAATATCAGTCTTAACATACATTGTTAGCTTGGTAAAATGGATGACAGTGGATTTAGAAAATATCCCTTCAGGCTAAAGGCTGTAATGGAAATATTAACACTTCCTTGCCCAACAGGAGAAAAAGGATTGATATTCTCAGAGAACATGATAAACAGATTTTAAAATAGTTACAGAAACACTTTTGGAACAAATAGACATTAGTTCATAAAGCAGTAGTAAAAGCTGTCAACAAATATGTGCCATTGCATTTAACCAATGCAACGAAATGGTTAAGATACAAGAATAAAATCAAAAGTCACTTAATGAACAACATCCTTATAAATTAAACCAACATTGCATCATGAAAGACATTAAACTGCATCATGTCGTTTTGTCTAGAAATAGGCTTATGAAAGTGATCTAGGATCATGTCATTGACATAAAAAATTGTAGAAAGTCTAAGTTAATCAAAATTATAATATTTCTGATAACTACATATAATGTTCTGGTTCTGCTTGCATTGCTTGATCATTTTATATAAGTTTTCTCAGGTTTTTCTTACAGCACCATCATAATCAGTACTACAACTTTTGTTAGCCATTCTCCAAATATTGGGCATCTTTCGGTTTCAGTTCTTTGCTATCACAAAAAGAGCTGCTATAAATATTTTTGAACATATGGGCTTTTTCCTTTCTGATCTCTTGGGGTTCACATTTAATAATGGTATTGCTGGGTCAAAGTGTATATAGTTTTATAGCCCTTTGGGTATAGTTCCAAAATGTTCTCTAGGATGTTTGGACCAGTTCATAACTTTATCAGTAGTGCATTAGTATCCCTATTTTTCCCCATCCTTTCCACCATTTGTTATCTTCTTTTTCTGTCATATTAGCCAATCTGAAAAATTTTGAGGTGATACTTCACAGATATTTAATTTTAATTTCTCCAATCAGTAGCAATTTAGAGCAATTTTTCATATGACTATTGATAGCCTTGACTTTTTTTCTTCTGCTGTTTTATATCCTTTGAACATTTATTAATAAGGTAATTCCCTTATTTTATAAATTTAGCTCAGTTCTTAGACTTTTATCAGAAAAACTTGCTATGAAAATGTTTTTCCCCAATTTCCTTCTAATTTTGGCTGCATTGATTTTATTTGTGCAAGAGCTTTTTAATTTCATGTAATCAAAATTATCCATTTAATTCCCATGATCCTTTCTGTCTCTTATTTGGTCATAAATTCTTCCCTTATCTATAGATCTGACAGGTAGATTTTCCCACATTCCCCTAATTTGCTAATGATACTAACTTTCACATCTAAATCATATATTCATTTTGACCTTATATTGGTATAAGGCATGATAAGTTATGAACCTCGCTTCTCATGGGTGCTTCTAATCTCATCATCCTCTGTTTTTTGTCTTTTAGATTTTAGGCATGGCCTTCTCCATGACACTTTTCCAACATATCCATCGGACTGGTAAAAAATATGATGCCTAAGCCAACTGGCTGGGAGTGCCTCTACACCAGGGAAGACTTGTGCTTTCGTAGCCTCCTGAATGCCAGACTGCCATCCCTTCCTATGCGTAACCCAACCCTGTGCTGTCCAACAGATCGACGTCCCCACCTTTCCTGAATCATCCATAGACTTCTTTGTTGGGTGGGCAGGGTGGGTAAAGAGAAGGGGAAGGAAACGTCAGGAGGTGGGAAGTTGTGTGTGTGTGTTGGGGGTGGGGGGTGGGACTTTTCTGCATCCACATCTGTTTCTTTGCCAAAGAAGATGGAGGGATGGGGAGAGGACGAGGTAGAGTGATGGGAGATGCTAAAAGAGCAAACTCCAATATGACACTAATCCCTCCTTAGCTCTCTTTTACCTCCTGCCCTTCTTCTACGCACTGACACTTTGCCTGACCCAGAGGGGAAGGGGATGGAGAGGAGGAGGCAAACTCCAGTCCTTACTGGGGGTTTCTCTCTTTTCACCTCCTTGCCCCCTTTCAAGGGACACAGCCTCTTCTATATCTGCTTTTAACCACATCTCGCCCCCACCTCTGGTCCAGAGACCTGGAAGACTTAATGGGAGGGAGGGAGGGAGGGTCAGGAAGGCCCAATCATTTTAAGTAAGGGGCCCTAGGCAATGTTCTTTTTGAGGCATTTTGTACCCTATGATGTATCTTTTTTATCATTTTATTTTATCCTGATTTTGATCATTTGGGATCAGTATTCCCCAAATACCTTTAGGCTTAGCTTTCTGATCTATAACTTTTTACTATATTGATTTCTTTGATGTCTTGGTTTTTTGGTGGGGGGTAGTGATGGGTGGGAGGGCATCCATTTGGTTTTAATCTGGAAAAAACACTGTGCAACACTTGGGAGGACCTTGGTAAAGATGTACTAGACATTTTTTTTTTCAGTATAGAGAGGTGGGATTAGCTGGCTGTGCTGAGAAAGCTAGGACTTGGCTCAGTTCCTTCATCTTTGAGAGGGGCTAGACAGGAGGGTCCATGGCCCTCTCAAGGATTTTCCTTTGGGACTTAGAGTCTTTGGCTCCCAGTATTTTGGTTTTTGTGAAGTGAAACAAGTTCAGGGTCAAGGAAGAGGCAAAAAGATCTAGTACCAGTGCCAATGGAAGGCAGAAACAAAAAAGGGATGAGTTGGGTGGGACTGGGGATGGGTGGGGTGGGTAATAGGGAAGTTATAAGGGAGCTTGCAGTATTTCTTGCTAATCTCTTTACCAGGAATCTTGGCCTGAGCTAGAATTTATCTGCTGCTGTTTTTGTTATTGTTTTTGTGTTTGTGTTTGTCTTTTTTTTTTTTTTTTTTAAATCCTTCCCTCCCAACCATCTTTGGCATGGGAGACTCTCCCTTCACTCCTTTCGGTCATTCCCACATCAAATTCCCAAACTCCCCTTTTTACCCCCAAACATTCCTGTTAGAAATCTTGATCATATACCTCGGTAGTTCAGATGCTGCATTTCTCATATATTGCTGCTTTTCACAAAGGAAAGGACAGATGGAGGTATTAGAAGGGATCTCAAGGACAATTCCTTTACTTGACAAGTGAACACGAGGCCCAGACGGAATCAGAATTTGCTCCCCCAGGTAACAAGGCCCTTAATATACCTTTGGATCCCCAGATAGATGGCTGGATGAGTAAATCCCAGCAGGCTGTGGGATCATTCTATTGGAAGATAACCAGTGCTAACATTATCAGAAATCTGGTCTCCCTCCTTGGGTTGGTACAGTGGAGTGATAATCCTCCACCATAATCGTAAAATCCAAAATCCACTCCCTATCTCTTACCAAGGAGGAATTAATTCAAAATAAAACATGAAGGCAACCAATGTATATCCTTAAAAAAAACAAAACAAAAAAAAAAACAAAAAAAAAAACCTCAGAAGTGTAAAACCCAATTCATAGCATATACAAAGCTACGTAAATATGAGAAGGGGCTAGAGGAAAATTTATCCTCAACAAAACACAATCCTCCACTCCCCCAACCCCAACCCTTCTTTGTTGGTTCTAGTAACCAATCCGGAAGAAAGTCTGAGAATCCCACAGAAAACCTCCTATGATCTAGATTCCTTGTAGGCTCATACACAAGGGCCAGGTCAGTGATCTGCTTTCCATCTGTCTTTCCTTTTTTTATTACCTGAGAAATGACAGCACAACCAACAAATCCCTGACCATTGGTTTACTTTAAACGTCATAAAAATTGGGACCAGGAGTGCAAATGTTCTGGTTTGGCCAAAGCTTCCTTCCTTCCCTCTCCCCTTCCCTAATTTGCTTGCCAGAGTTAGTGGTGATGGGGTCTCTCAAAGGTGGAGTGTAGGAGTCGTTTCCTCTTTAGGACAAAATACCATGGCAATGATAAAAGATGCTGCTATTAGAGAGATAACTTCCTCACCATCAAACCCAAAATGGCAAGGTCTAATTCCTTTGTGTTTGTCTTTTAAACTTTTCTCTCTTTATTCCCTCCCCTCTCCACCTATCCCTTCCCTTCTCTATCTGTCCCTTCCCTTTTCTACCTGTTCCCTTCCCTTTTTCTCTCCCCTCTCCCTTTGTCCTTTCCCTTCTCCCCTTGTTCCTTCCCTTCTCTCTCTGTTCTCTGTTCCCTCCTATATCCTCCCCATTCCCTATCATACTCACCTAACCATCCATACTTTCCTTCATACCTCCATTTACTAGCTTTTTTGGCCTCCTTTTTTTTTTTTTTTTTTTTTCCTGGTAAGGAGTTTCTGCTTATCTATGTGAGCAACTCATCCAACCTTGTAAGAGATGATGCAGAAAAGAGACTTTGGTGAATGGTTTTTGATGCACAGAGTTGGATCTGGTGTATCTTAAGTTTTGGGCTTGGGATGGGTTTGGCTATACCTGTGTCAACACAATTTTAAATTTGTATTAACTTCAGCAGCAAGAATGCCTAGAGCAGTGGCAGCATTGTGCCTCCCTGTAAAACTTATTTTTTTCTCCATAGGCCTTTTCTGAGTTTTCAGCCACAGTCACTCCCTTCCCTTCTTTCCTGTCTGCTTTCTGCCTTTGATGTCTTTACCCTATTGAAGTCTCCCTAAGCATAGTTAGTTACTTAGCCACTTTCTGAGTCAACATTAGAGCAAATTCCCTTTGGATAGCTGTTCTCATTGCTTCTTCAAGCAGATAGGTTGCTCCATGCTGCCTACCCAACAGAACCACCTGACATTAGTGATATTCTGTTGAGCGTCATTCCATGGGACAGTTTGGAATGAATACCTAATTTCCTTTGTCAAAGATATGAGTTGACTCAGTTCTCATGGTGTCCTCTAGCATTGTCTCCATATTTTTCTTCCCTCCACCTCCAATAAATTAGTAAATTAATCAATAGTATTTGAGGAATAGGTGATTTCAGAAGGAATCAGAGTGAGTAAACTGAATATTACATGAAAACATTTCAGCTTTTTTTAAATTGTATCCCTCATACAGAGGAGAAGCAGGAAGTAGCTGAGTCAAATTTGAGTCAAAATTTCATAAAATAACAATTCACTTAGAAAACAAAAAGGTGAGACATAGTTGGGAGAAAAGACAAAAATGTAGGGACTTTTTTGAGCAGGGGTTCAGCAGCCACTAGGCTGCTAGGAGAGTCAGGATTCAGAGCCCCCTCCCCCTAGAACTACCCCCTCCATTCCTCAGGTGGGCTGCTGTCTTTTGAACAGTTGCCAGCCCCTAACCTAAAACACATTCTGCTTCACAGCTGGACTTTGACATCCAGTTCTGCAGCCTTTCTTTGCCTCATCTCGGACCTCTGAAGCACTAGTGGCTTAAAAAAAATTGATGTGTTTTCCCCTCTCTAGTCCCCTGACCACCCTTGGGTGGAGGTGCTAACATACAGGGACACAACAGCAGGAGAGGAAGTGATTTGTGTCCCTTGGCCTCCCCAAGTCCATCCTGTTTTTGCCTCTCATTCAGCCTCTTCCCCATCCCTTTAATCTCTTCCATCCATCACAAAGCAATATTCCTCAAGGTGAGGATCCCCAGCCTCCTTATCACCTCACTTCATCTTGCAGGACTTTTCTAAAGAGGCATTGGGTGATAAACGATTTTCACTTCCCACCCTCTCCAAACCCCCCCTAACCTTCCCATGGGGGCAGTAAGGGAAAATAGGTTTGTTGGTTTCTAATGCACTTTTCTGCTTGCAATGGTCTGTCTGTGCTTTTCCTCCTTCCTGCCCGGCTTTTGTTATTTAATGCCACATTTTTAGCATGTTTTTAAATAAAAATGGATCATTTGAGTCAAAAGTACAGCCCAGTGTGTTCCCCACATGGCTTGATATTTCTTGACCTCTCTCTCTGAGCACTAACAACCCTCCCATAGGTGGTGGTCCCTACTCTCGGGGGAATTTCCTTCTTTTGGGTACTCTGTATTTTCACTGAATTTAGACCAGCACATATATTATTGTAGAGTTTCTTTTTCACAAGAGAGGATCAAATCTAGCTGTTTTGGTGGGCCTGCGGAGTTCAAGCCAAGTAAGCTGAACTCCAGAGCAGTACAGGAGAACTTGGGTCATTCTTGGAGAATATGATGAGCACATTGGGATACACCGGGGCAGGACAGCCTTCCACACTGTAGGCTGGGCACTCTGCATGAAAAGCCTGGTCTTGTGGGGACATTTCAAAGGAAAGAGGCACTTTCTTGAGTTGTCAGTCTGTTATGGTCATGACTCCAGTGGTCATTTCTTCTGTGCAAACTTCTCAACATCCCTGGGAAGATGGGGCATGGTGTTTGGACTGCAGAGCAGTTGGGGTAGGGCCATAAGTGCCCTCTGGGGCACTGGGGAACTTTTTTAAGGACCTGTGTTTTTGAGACACAGGCAAACTTTCCAGCCACGCAAACCTAAACACCTCCCTATTTTACCTGGCAGTTTCATAGACTGCTATGGCCGAAAAATGTCACTTTTTGCTCAGCTTTTCAATGCTGAGCCTTTCTCCCCATTTAAGCAGGCTGGTCTCTGGACAACTGATCAGCAGTCTATTATGGGCCCATGCTGGGGGTCTTTACTTGCTAGGACCTGCCTGTGCTTCTGCTTTGCTAGTATAGCCTTTGAGAGCCTTGGATCACCTTCCACCGTGATGAAGTATTTCAAGATGTCACTGGAGGAGTAACAGGTAGTGATAAAAGCACCTACCAAAAAACCTCAGTTCTATCCTGCTGGAAGGATTCTGAAAGAGAAAAGGGGGTACTAGGTGGATAAGAATTCAGAGAGTCCTCTTAAGTTCTGTATGTTTTTTAAGGAGTATCCCTTAGATTCAGATTATATCATAGGGCAGGGACTTCTGCTGCCTGATGGCCAGAAGGGCAGTCCTCCAGATTGATTTCTTCCAGGCTCTTCATTCTGCTCCTGCATCTACCCTGGGGCTCCTATATGACCCTTGGTGCTCAGCTCTTTCTATGCAATACCTACCTGAGCCTTTGTACTGGGGATTTTGTATCAGCTTGACTTACAGAAATAAATAATCTTAAACAAAGAGATGTGTCTGTGCTCCCATTGTCTTTTCCGACCTCTGAGTTTTTTGGACAAAATATGCATCTCATATTCCTTGGAACGGGTCAGGAGTTTGGTGAGCACGTGCTCCCTCCCACATGGTAACACAAGCTATATTGTCTGGCTGTCTGTATATACACCCCTCCTTGAACTATAGCCTGTGCCCACTTTGTGTTAGGTGGGATTAGTTGATTAACACAAGGATTCAAGTTAAATGGCCTAGGGTGCTCTGCAATGGATATGTGATCTCATGGGCATGGGTACACCTCCACAGGTACAAGTCCCAGCACATCCATACTTTTTCAGCCCATGCATTTCCCCTGAGTCTTATGACATTTCATAAGGTGGTGCTTTGGTGATCCACCTGTTACTAGAGGCCATAAGGTGGTGTTTGATTCAGATCACTGCAAGTACTCTGAAGACAGGGAATTTCATTCTTTTCTATGTCCCTTATACATAGTAGGTGCTTAATGAATGCTATAGTTGAATAAGATAGGGGCAGGATTGTGTATGTTTAGAAAAGAATCGTGGGATGATTGAAAGTACTGCATAATATCATTAATAAACATTGACTCGAAAATTCTAAATAAAATCCTATCAAACAGACTTCAGGGATTTATTCAAGAAATCATTCATTATAATGAAGTGGGATCTACACCAAGGATTGTTTGACATTAGGAAAACAATCACCATAATCACATTAAAAACCAGAACACTCCAAACCACATTATCATTTCCATAGATGCAGAAAAAGTCTTTGACAATGTGTGAACACTCTTTTATGTTACAAACCCTACAAAATGTAGGCATGGATGGTCCTTTTTAAAATAGCATTTTTTCCCCAATTATATCACATGTAAAGATAGTTTTCAGTATTCATTTTTAAATAAGACTTTGAGTTTCAAATTTTTCTCCCTCCAGTCCCCAAGACAGCAAACAATCTAATGTAGGTTTTACATATGGAGTTTGGTTAAACGTATTTCCACATTAATCATGCTGTGAAAGAAGAAACAGAACAAAAGGGGAAAAAAACACATAAAAAGTGAAAATAGTATGCAGTCAGATTCCATAGTTCCGTCTCTGGATGTTGATAGCATTTTCTATCCTGAGTCTCCATGTCTTGGATCACACAGTGGTGGTGTTACTGCACAGTGTTCTCCTGGTTCTTCCCACTTTACTTGATATCAGTTCATTTAAATCTTTCTAAGTTTTTCAGAAATTTCAGGCTCATCATTTCTTATAGCACAGTAGTATTCCATTACATTCATATACCCACCCACAACATGTTCAGCCATTCTGCACTTGATGGGCATTCCCTCAGTTTCCATTTCTCTGCACAAATATATTTTTGCACATGTAGATATTTTTTCCTTTTTTAATGATCTCTGTGGGATTCTGCATGGTCCTTTTTTTTTTTTTTAAGTAACATAAAGCACCTATCTAAAAAAGCCAGCATCACATAATACTGGGACTACACCAGAACCTTTTCCAGTAAACACAGGAATGAAGCAAAGATGGCTCTTCTCACTATTATTTTATATGGTTCTGGAAATGTTAGTAACAATGATGAGACAAGAGAAATTAAAGAAATAAAGATCAGTAAACAGAAAACTTTCCATTTGCTAAACAAATTGAGACAATCAACTAATTGAAACAATAGCTTTAACAAAGTTCCAGGCTATAAAATTAACTCACAAAAATCAACATTTGTACATAATAGAAAAACAGGAAAAAATAGGAAACTTCATTCCAGATAACTTCAAAATCCATAAAGTATCTAGAGATCACTCTCCTTTAATACATAACAGACATATATAGATATAATTGCAAAGTGTCTGTTAAAGAAATAGGAAACAACCTAAATAATATTCAGTGCTCCTGGCAAGGTTGCACCAACATAAAAATGGTAATACTGCAAAAATTAATTTACACTTTTAATGCTATTCTAATTAAATTACCAAGAGGATACTGTGTAAAGTTTGATAAAATAACAATTCACTTAGAAAGCAAAAAAAAAAAAAATATTAGGATATCGGTGGAAATGATGAAAAGAGGGATGAGGGAATAACACAAACCTCAAACGGCAATAGTCATCAAAATCTTTTTTTTTAACTTTTTAAAATTTTATTTATAAATTTTTTGACATTATATATGCATAAGTATTTTTTATAACATTATCCCTTGTATTCATTTTTCCAAATTATCCCCTCCCTCCCTCTACTCCCTCCCCTTGATGATAGTCATCAAAATCTTCTGGTATTGGTTAAAGATTAGAGAGAGATCAATGGAACAAACTGGACAAGGGAGATTCAGATACTATAGATTTCAATAACCCAGTATTTGATAAAATGAGAAACAAATTACCTAGGGAAAAATTCCTTATTTTAAAAAACCAAACACAACTACTAAGAAAACTGGAAAACAGTCTGATGCAGGGTAAACAAAACAAAGAAAACAACATACACAAGTAACTACAAAATGTAAATAGAAAGAACTGCACATCTCAAAATCAAAAGTAAATGTAAATTTATGAAGATCAAGCCAGGCTGAGATGAAGAGCTAGGAGAGATTATTTCCAACCTATCTTTTTGTGGTCCACAAGTGTTAACACATTGCACATTTTCAGGCTTTTTCCATGTATTGTGCTGAATTTTTCCTCTCTTAAAACATATGGTGTGTCATATGACTGACTGGGGGAGGGAGGAAAAGGAGAAACAATATTTGGAAGAACTGTAATGAAAAACAGAAAAGAAAAATATTAAGAAAGAAAAGAAAAAAAAGGAAAGAAGAAGAGGAAGAAAAAAAAGCAAACAAGCTACATAATTCTCCAAATGAAATCCTGTATCTTCCTCTTAAGTTCTAGTCTCAGTTCCTTATCCATCTGCAAGGTCTGTCTTCAATAAAGGATTGATGGGCCAAGTCAATAAGCTGCTTATCCAATAGCATGTCTTAATGAGGGAAAAACACTTTATCCACTTGATTTTTTTCAGCTAATCAAAGGTCAATCAGAAGTTCTATTATATCTGGAGCTTATTAGCACAATGTTATTCCTTTTATATTTGTGAAGTATACATAAAAATGTTAGCTGTTATCCACATACATGCTCATCTGGAGGATCTCATCTACTGAAAATTTCTCTTCTATTTGGACTGTATTGAACATCATTTACGATGATAGTAAACATGTTTGCCAGTCATATTTTGTTTCATGCTTCTTGTCAATGCTTATTAAAGGATTTTTGAAGAGAATTTTCTCTGTGGTTATATCAAGTAATAATAACTTATGTTTAAGGTAAGACTTTGAGGTTTAAAAATCACTTTCCTCACAATCCTGTCAGGTAGTTAGTATATATCATTCCTATTTTATAGCTGAGATAATTAGCAACTTGCCAAGATTAAAGAGATAGTAGGTGTTGGAGTCCCACTTTCTTCATGCTGCCTCTCAATATCTCTGGATTCCTGATGTTCTTAGGAATTAAATTCACATTTAGGCTACTATTAATGTGGATGTGGTTGGAGCGAACAAACTGGGGAATCCAATCTAATTATTTACAGTGGAGGAAATCAAGGTCCACAGATGTGGAATAACAGCACAGCCAATTAGGATTCAAGGGCCTATGGGATCAAATCCAATACTTTCTCTCTTTTTTTTTGAACATTTTTTAAATTAATTTTTATAATTATAACATTTTTTGACAGTACAAATGCATAGGTAATTTTTTTTTTTTTTTACAACATTATCCCTTGTACTCCCTTCTGTTCCGAGTTTTTCCCCTCCTTCCCTCCACCCCCTCCCCTAGATGGCAGCCATTCCCATACATATTAAATATCTTATAGTATATCTTATGTACAATATATATGTGCAGAACCGAATTTTGTTGTTGTTGTTGCAAAGGAAGAATTGTATTCGGAAGATAAAAATAATCTGGGAAGAGAAACAAAACAAAAAAAAAACCAATGCTCACAGTTTACACTCATTTCCCAGTGTCCCTTTTCTGGGTGTAGCTGATTCTGTCCATCATTGATCAATTGGAATTGGATTAGCTCTTCTCTATGTTGAAGATAGACACTTCCATCAGAATACATCCACATACAGTATCATTGTTGAAGTGTATAATGATCCCCTAGTTCTGCTTGTTTCCTTTTTTTTTTTTTTTGAGGCAATTGGGGTTAAGTGACTTGCCCAGGGTCACACAGCCAGGAAGTGTTAATTGTCTGAGACCAGATTTGAACTTGGGTCCTCCTGATTTCAGGGCTGATGGTCTATCCACTGCGCCACCTGGCTGCCCCTTTGCTTTTTCCCAGACCTTATTCCAGACACTTTTTTTTTCCCCCCTGAGGCTGGGGTTAAGTGACTTGCCCACGGTCACACAGCTAGGAAGTGTTAATTGTCTGAGACCAGATTTGAACTCGGGTCCTCCTGAATTCAGGGCTGGTGCTCAATCCACTGCGCCACCTAGCTGCTCCCAGTTCTGCTCGTTTCACTCAGCATCAGTTGATGTAAGTCTCTCCAGGCCTCTCTGTATTCCTCCTGTTGGTCATTTCTTATAGAACAATAATATTCCATAACATTCATATACCATAATTTACCCAACCATTCTCCAATTGATGGACATCCGTTCATCTTCCAGTTTCTAACTACTATGAAAAGGGGCTACAAACATTTTGGCACATACAGGTCCCTTTCCCTTCTTTAGTATTTCCTTGGGATATAAGCCCAGTAGTAGCACTGCTGGGTCAAAGGGTATGCACAGTTTGATAGCTTTTTGGGCATAATTCCAGATTGCTCTCCAGAATGGCTGGATTCTTTCACAACTCCACCAACAATGTATCAATGTCCCAGTTTTCCCACATCCCCTCCAACATTATTTGTTCCTGTCATCTTAGCCAATCTATCAGGTGTGTAATGATATCTCAGAGTTGTCTTAATTTGCATTTCTCTGATCAATAGTGATTTGGAAATCCAATACTTTTTCAATCCCATCACACTGTCTCTGTAATTGGTTCTAGGACACCCTCCTGAAATGGAAGTGTACAGGACAGAAAACATCTATAGGTTATTTCTCTTAATCCTCCCATTCCCGTGTGACTAGGTGGGGAGAATTGTCATAATAAAATGGAACCTCAGAATTAGTAGAAAATTTAAAGGTTATCTGGTCCACCCTATTAATCTATTTTGGAATTTCTTTTATGATATTTCCAAAACCATTTATAGAGCAATTTTTGGTGACAGAGAACTCTGTCTCACAAAGCAACCTATTCCACTTAGGGACAATTCTAACTATTGGAAAGCTCTCATATTGAATTGAAATATATTTCACAATTTTTACTCATTTTTGTTGTTCAGTCATGTCCAACTCTTTGTGACCCAATGTGACAAATGAGAAGTTTGAGAGACATTATTTTTGGCTATTTAAACATTTTATTAATTATAACTAGCAAGGATTAATAAAAGGATGGTCATTTGGCTTTCTCTGGTAAACCTCATGGAGTCCTCTTGATACTTATATATCCTGGAAGAGAGGGTATTCCTCACAGGTGGCAATCAACTCTGATTAATAATTAATGAGAGAATGCATATGATAATGAGAGATAAGCCTGTTCTAATGAGGAACTGGATATGTGATTCTAATCAAGTCATTCATGGACAAAGAAACTCATCTCAAGTCAAACTTGCAATATATACAAAAGAATTTATCTTCCACTCAGTGAACAGTGAAAGAAGTAGGTTCAGAACTCCATCTAGATTAGATTATCCTTGAGAAGTCTTCTGGTTGGGTGGAGTCTTACCCAATTGAAAACATGTACCCTGAGGATTTGGGCAATCTCATCTATTAGCACTGTCCTTCAGATGCTGGCTGAGTAACTTACAAGGGAATGTTTTCTGAGTGGGAAATAGAAAAGAGAAAATTTTAATCTCAATTAATTGATTATTAATATGAGATAAATAATCAGATATTGGAGTGGTTTGCCATTTCCTTCTCCAATTCCTTTTACAGATGAGGAAACCGAGGCAAAGTTAGATGACAGCTAACAAGAATTTGAGGCCAGATTTGGACTTGGGAAAATGAAACGTCATGCTTGGCACTCCAACCACTGTACCATCTTGCTGCCCCTCTGCTCATTTACCCTAGTTCTACTCTTGAGTCACAGAGGCTAATTCCAATCCCTTTTCAAGATGAATACATTTCAAATAAATATCCAAATAGAATGATCATATATGCCCTCTCCCAAATCTCTATGCAAAGTATCTTAGATTCCCAAAGTCAAACAGATGGTTTCCTGACAACATCCCAGTCACTCTTGAGTTTATGATTTTAAGCAAATCATTTAACTCTGGATCTCAGTTTCTTCATTTGTAAAATGAAAGATTAGGCTAGATGATTCCTAAAGTTCTTTCAAGTTCTAACTCTATGATCCAGTAAACAAACCAAATTCAGCCCCTAGAGCCAACAAGATTAGTCAGAATGTTTGTCTTCCATTTTGTCATCTAAAAAAGGGAGCCTGAATTAGATACTGTCAAATGTTACATCCAGCTCTAAATTCCTATGAACCTCTTATTGCAAATGTGATCTGGCCAGCCCAGAAGATATCGGAGAATAGAAGACAGTGGAAGTCAGAGGACCTGAATTCAAATCTTGCCTCTTTCACTTGTGTGACTTTAGTGTAATACTAAACTTTCCTCTCCTACCAGATTCCATATGGTATTTTGGAGGTGCCAAATGTACATCAGCATTGTGATGGGTATACTTGACCAAATTATATCTCACATGCCTTTTCATTCAGTGTGATTCTGTTATTTCATTAAAATTCCATGGAGGATGCTCTCAAAGAGAGCTTACAAACATCAAGAGAAAAGCTTGCTCCTGAAGGACTTGTTCCTTTGTTCTACGTGTACAATCCTAAAACAATCTCATGCTGAGTCCACAAAACAGTCAGACTCAGGAGCTTCACAGGCAGGACAATTGAGCTTCCCGTTCTTAACCATTTATGGAGCAGAATCCATTTCTCACCCTGGCCAGACAGTAATGTGATTGGTATTGAGTATGTGTTCAACTGATTGGGATCCAGGATACCTCTCACTGTACTCATTAAGGGGAATGACAGTTTGGGACTAAAAGGGGATATAGAGAAATCCCCAAGAAAACTGGTTAAAAAATTAGTTTTTCCCTCTAGGTACATTCAATCCTTAAATGCCTAAGAAGATCAAACTAGATTTCATTTTTGAGCAGGAAAATATCAGTATTCAGTTAAGCCTGTTTTAAAGCATTCAAAAATAAGTGCTTGGAACCTCTCACATGCACTTATGTTATTTTCCCTCACATCTTATGCTATGGAGTCCTTTGTGACTCCTGGGCACATTCTTCCTATCTGAAAGCTATTAGGCGCTCAAGAAATTGCAAATCAGATAAAAAAAATCCATTTTGATTTTGTCATCACTGTTTCCTAATACTTAGTATCACTGCATAATTGGGGGGGAGTGCACAACAAATAACACAAATGTTTATATTGCCCCCAATATCATACAAACTGTCTGGTTCTAAGACACTCACGCATACTGTTTCTTAATTCATTCCTTTTCTCTTTCTCATGCACTGATTCACATCTCTAATTAATTTTTCCTTTTAAGAAACACACACACACACACACCCCACACACATGCAACTGACTCCCATTCAAGCTACTGTTCTCTCTCCATCCCACCCAATAGTTTTCCACATTTTCCCAGTCACCAACCGTTATGTGCCTTCTCTTAGTCAATGCTCATTTGCCCTCATACCTAGCATTTAATTTTTCCATCTACCATTAAGCAGCAAGAAGGTATTCTGACACTTCCTAAATAGGGCTGTGCAGAACATGACTGGTAGCTGCAGAAAGCTTCAGTTTCCCCACAGTTTTGAGTGCTGTAATGTTGAAATAGCATTAGGTACTTCATTTTGTCTTTATCCACCATTTTGTGAAGTCTCAGTCATCTAAGTTTAAAGAAGTCACAAGATTAGTGCCTCCCATACCAGGCACTTAGAGAATGTCACAAAACTACCCCTGTTCCTTCTCTCTTCAATGTCTCCTGATTTCTCCCAATCCCCTCCAGCCAGTCCTCTCTCTCCCTAACTTGTCTCCAGATCTCCATTTCCAAGAAGAAATCAGCTGCCAATCCTTTCATCCTGTTTTTTCATTCCCTCCAAATTGTATATTAATTGAGAAACCCCCAAAGTTTTGGGTTCTTGGCTCCTAAGAGCTGTGAGTCCAATTTCTTTTGCAATCCCATGTACTATAAATAAATTGTATATTTTCATGATACTGTTTTTTAATTTATCTATAACAGTGAACTGGACTTTTTTTTGGACAATATTTCCATATTCTGAGCAGATAAGGTTATAGATTTTGCCATCTTGTTTTTCCTGAAAAACAGAATGATCTTGTCACTTTTCTTTAAAATAATAAAGGGAATTCCTAGTTAAGTCCCAGAGCTTTAAAAAAATGGTAACAACTGACTTCAAATCTACCATCCTCTTAAGTTAAACCCACCTAAACTCCACTTTATCAGGAGGCTTCTGAAGGTCTTTGTGAGCTAACATTGCTGGAGAAGTCCTGTAAGTGGGTTTCCCTCAATGGTTCTTGAAATTTTTACTATTGATATTAATAATAATGACTTATTCTTCATTATTCACTATGAATAATCAAATCAAAGGAGGGTTCCTAGGTTATTGGGTACTCTTCTATGACGATTTGTTGGAAGGACAATTTATACAGGTAAGGGCATTTACATAAGTTTTACAAAATGATTTAAATATACTACTATTGAAGGGATGATTGGGAGAGTGGGGGGGAAGGGTAGCAAATAACAATATAGATGAAGATACTGACTCTCAAAATCCGACTGACTCATCTTTACAGAGCTAATAAGTATTATAATAGGATTTGAACTCAGATCTTCTGACACTAAGTCCCATGTCTTTAGAGACGCCTTGTTAATATACTACCTATGATTACCTTGGACATTACATTGCCTTTATAGAGGCTTCATTTACTTTCAGTGCCCCACACTAAAACATTCCTCCATTCCCTCACTCCAATATAGAACTGCCATTTCCTCAATGCCCTTCTTTAACTAGCTAGGGGACAGAAGGATCTGATAAGCTAAATCATTTTAAGGTGTGAGAATCAGATAACAGCTAAAATGTATTAACCCTCTCAGGGGCATTTGTAAAAATAAGCAAAAAGACAGCCTAATATGGAGACATGATGGTAGTACCATGGTTTTGCTTTGAAGATGGGAGTGATGGCTCTGGTATGGTGGGAACCTCATTGATGATTACAGATTAGCTGTTAATTTATGAGCATTTGAGTTTTGTTTTTAATTGCCAATCTGTGGAGATTGCCCCTTGTTCCCTGCTAAAACTCCCTTCCTGATTCCTTGCCAATCAATTCAGGGACTTCCAAAGCTTGGAGATGAGGGTTCTTGGGCTGCTTCCCCATGTCCTAATTATGATTTTGCCTCAAGCCCTATCCTATCTGTGGCTCTTTTATCCTTTCTTCCTTTTCTTTTCTTCTCCCTCTGTCCATGTGTGGAGTCATACCCAAACATATAGGTGCTCTGTTCAAAGGAATATAAATTTTGATCACTTAGACTTTGCAATCCATGTCGGCGTTTGGAGGCTAGATTTTTTTTCTTCCCTATTTATTTTTTCATTTTTCCCCCAATAAACTGGGGTAATTAACTCTTTTTGTCTCATTTGAAACTTCTGGAAATATAGCTCTGAAAAACCAGGCCCTATTAAAGACCACAATGAATGGAGCTACTTGACTATCCTTTAAACCCCAAATCATTCTGGCTTTCACTAATTGGCCAATAATAAGACCAATCTAAACCTCCCTTGTTCCTTGTTTTGCTGGCTGGGAGTGAGGGTAGATAGGAGTCTTTTTCTGTTCTGACTAGAAACTCTGAGATTGATTCTCTTGAGAAGGGCATCTTTTGCCTCATTTCTTAACTAGCCTTTGATTATTGAACGGGTGTTGCCTCAGACAAACTGATAACTGGAAAAGACCTTAACTTAAAAAGACCAAGATCTCCCACTGCATTTGTAGCCATCTCCAGTCTTCTTGACTATGTCCTGCCCCATTCTCTAACGATTCTGGAGGAGTGAAGTAGATGACTGCACAGCTCTCCCACACTTAAATCCAATTTATTTGCAAGTCAAGACATCATCCTTCTGATGTCATTGGTTCTCTTAAGAGTGAAGGGAAAGGACAACACCCTGTGGGTAAGTGAATGAATGGATTCAATTAAATTCAGACACCTACTGGGTGATGAATACTGTGCTATGTCTTGGAGGAGATGGAAAGGTTAAACAGAGTTTCTGCCCTCTTGGGCCTCATAATTTGATATAAGAGTAAGAAGATGGAAGAATTTCTTTCATGTTTACCAAGAAGCAATTGCATCTTTTCAGTTCATAGATTTAGAGTTAGAAAGGATTAAAAAAAAATAAAGTACTTAATTAAATATTTTCTAATTACATGTAAAATTTTAAAAATAATTTTAAAAATTTTGATTTTAAACTGTCTTAAGACCCCTTCCCTCTCCTTGAGAAGCCAAGTGATTTGATAATTTATTATACATATAAAGTCATGCAAAAGATAATTCTGTATTTGCCACGTTGCAAAAGAAAATAGACCAACCCCTGCCAACCCCAAACCCAAACCCAAACATGAAAAAGAAAAAATTGGAAGGGATTTTGTAGACCATTCAATCAAAAAGTATTTATTAATTGTTTACTATGTGTCAGGTCCTTCTAGATTATCTCTGAGAGTAGGAAGAAAGGTAAAAATATTCCCTGTTCTCAACATGCTCACACTTTAATAGGAGAGACAACAGGTAAATACATAGTGATGTTGTTTAGCAGTTTTTAATCCTCTTGGACTTTTTGTGACCCCATTTAAAGTTTTCTTGGGAGAGATACTGGAACAATTTGCCAATTCCTTCTCCAGGTCATTTTATAGATGAGGAAACTGAGGCAAATATGGTTAAGTGTTTTGCCTAGGATCACACAACTAGTAAGAATCTGAAGCCTGATTTGAACTTAGGAAGATGAGTCTTCCTGATTTCAGGTCTGGATCTCCATCTAATGATATGGTGACTTCATCTGAAAGTGCTTGCAACATTTCACATCTGTAGCATCCCCCCATGTACACATCTTGCTGTATATTTTTAAAAAATGAACAGAAATATATCTTCTTTCCTTTTTACCCTTACTCCACTGGATAAAAAAGAAGAAAAAACAAATTTCTTAAATATGTATAGTTGAACAAAATAACTTTCCTCAATAGCCATATCTTTCCTTCCTCCCTCCCTCCCTCCCTCCCTTCCTTCCTTCCTTCCTTCCTTCCTTCCTTCCTTCCTTCCTTCCTTCCTTCCTTCCTTCCTTCCTTCCTTCCTTCCTTCCTTCCTTCCTTCCTTCCTTCCTTCCTTCCTTCCTTCCTTCCTTCCTTCCTTCCTTCCTTCCTTCCTTCCTTCCTTCTTTCCTTCCTCCCCTCCTCCCTCCTTCCTATTGTGCCACAGTTTTCTTTAATTGTCCTGACTCAGTTTCCTTAACTGCTCTGCCTCAATCCCTTTAATTGTAAAACCCCTCCTGCTTTAAGGTTATAAATTGTCAGTGTGAGGCTCAAGATGAGGAGGAGATCAGACTTCCTGGTTCCTAACTCTTTCTGCCCTCAGGAATTTATGACACTGCCCCTCTAAAATATTCCAAGAGATAAGACTATCCCGGATGCCTCCTTGACATCTTTACTTCTGTTTATTCAAACATCCCTGACTCTGGCTTTTAGTAAGTATTTATAGTTTCCTCCAATCCTGACAGAAACAAATGGTTCTGTAAAACCCTTTGCACTCTTTTTTTTTCTCTTTCTTTGTTCAGAAAGGTGTAAGAGGACTTGGGATTCTCCCATTTGTCACTGGATACTTTGAGACAAGAGTCCTGTCCAGTCAATTAAACTCTCAAAATATTGAAAACTCTCTAATCTCTATCTTGCCTCAGTTTCTCCAGCATTACATTCCCTCGCTCCCTCTCTTCTTTCTTTCTTTCTTTCTTTCTTTCTTTCTTTCTTTCTTTCTTTCTTTCTTTCTTTCTTTCTTTCTTTCTTTCTTTCTTTCTTTCTTTCTTTCTTTCTTTCTTTCTTTCTCTCTTTCTTTCTCTCTCTTTCTTTCTCTCTTTCTCTCTTTCTTTCTTTCTTTCTTTCTTTCTTTCTTTCTTTCTTTCTTTCTTTCTTTCTTTCTTTCTTTCTTTCTTTCTTTCTTTCTTTCTTTCTTTCTTTCTTTCTTTCTTTCTTTCTTTCTTTCTTTCTTTCTTTCTTTCTTTCTTTCTTTCTTTCTTTCTTTCTTTCTTTCTTTCTTTCTTTCTTTCTTTCTTTCTTTCTTTCTTTCTTTCTTCTTTCTTTCTCCATCTATCTCTCATTCTACATCCTATATCCATCACCCCTCAGTAATGGAAATCGTGTTTCATCACCAATTCTCTGGAATCATGATAGTCATTAGATTCAAAGTTATTTGCTTTTACAGTGTTGTTTTTGTGCAAGATGTTCTTCAGATTCTGCTCATTTCATTTTTCATCTTCACTTTTTACAAAAATCTTTAAAATTGTTCATTTTTATAGTATTGATATTATAGTATGATATAATTTCTTCCAATATTGAAAGAAATACTGGCATCCAATTTTCTCGGAAATTGTGGGACCTTATACTAGGAGCTGGGGCCTTTGTGTTTATTGAAAACCGTGTATCTTCTTCCATGAGAAATATCATCTAGTAATGCTTTCCTCAGTTTGTGCTTGTACAGTTCATATTTTTGAACCCAAGTCTAGGATTTCAGTTACGTATATTAAATTTCATTTTCTCACCATTCAAACCTATTTGGAGTTCTACTTTTGTTACCCAGTATATTTACTTTCACTATCATTTTTATATCTTTTACAAATTTCAACACCAATAATTCAATATTTACTAAAGATCCGCAATATGCTAGACATGTGATAGGCCTACAGAAACAAAGATAAAACTATATAAGGTTATGCAAAAGGAACTTACATTCTAATGAGATAAAACTTAGAGATAGAGAAGAGCACACAAAATAATTTCAGGGCAGCTAGGTGGTACAGTGGATAGAGCACCAGCCCCCAAATCAGGAGGGACCTGAGTTCACAATCTAGCTTCAGACACCTAGTTGTGTGGCTCCTGGGCAAGTCAAAAGCCCAATTACCTCAGCAAAAAAAGAAGAAGGAGGAGGAAGAGGAGGAGGAGGAGGAGGAGGAGGAGGAGGAGGAGGAGGAGGAGGAGGAGGAGGAGGAGGAGGAGGAGGAGGAGGAGGAGGAGGAGGAAGAGGAGGAGGAGGAGGAGGAGGAGGAGGAGGAGGAGGAGGAGGAAGTTACAACCACGGAATTCAAGAAAGGCTATTATTGGAGAGAGCACCTAAGCTAAACCTTGAAGGAAGCTAGAACTGATGACAGGATGAAATAAGAAGTAGAACAATAGGAAGTAGGTCTATAAAAGGGTTTTTTTGTGAAAATGGATGACTTAGACAAGCATTTTAGGAATATTCATTTGGCAGCTATGTGTAGGATGGATTGGAGAGAAGAAAGAGAAAATGATGAGGATGTTATTACAATGGTCCAATTTAAGAGATGCTGAGAGCTTAAATTGGTGTAAGACTGTGTGAGAGTGGAGAAGTAGGTACAGATGCAGTAAAAATGTGAGTAAAACAATATAAAAAGGTAGAAGCAACAAAGAAGAACTCCAAAGTTGTGAATCTCGCTGATTAGAAAAGTGTCAGAATTCTCAGCAGGAATAGGGGAATTGGAAGAAAGGCTGCGGGATAGAACAATGAATAGAATAGGGCACCTGGAGTCAGGAAGATTGTAATTATAATGTGGCTTTACACACACTAGCTGTAAGTTAATAAAAATTCAGTTCTTCTCCCAAGAAGAAAAAATTAAAAATAGAATACTGATATTATTTTCTTTAGAGTGTAAGTTCCTTGAAGGTAAGGACTATGTCTTGTTTTGTTCTTTTATCCTCACTGCCTGGCACAATGCCTGGCATGTAATAAATCCTTTATAAATTCTATTTTATTCATATATAATATTTATAATTATACATCTAATTTAATAATATAAATACAATACATATATATATTTACATTTATAATAGAAAATTATAAATAAAGGACTTATAAATTCTTGTAGCATTGAGTTTAATGCTCTGGCAAATCTTCTGATTTGTTGCCAGTGATAAGTGAAATCATTGATTGACCTGAAATCCTTTCTATAAAATATAACATATGTGACATTCAAATGTATTAATGAAATTTCGGCATCCTATTCAACCGTCAAAAATCTCCCCCATCTTATTTCTATCAGCATATAAGATCTGGCAGCTAGAAAGATTTTGAGTTTGAACTTAGCAATGTTTCATGTATCTTTTGTATGAGCAACCACCAAGCTAAGTGTGGAGAGGCTTAATTGCATGATGATTTTTTTTCTTTTCAGCAAATCATAAAAGCATGGAGGGTTGGTGGTCCATACAAGTGGAGAGGGTCCATACTATTGGAGGGAGAGCAGTGATCTGGGTTCCTGCAGAACAAGAGTTGCTACTTTTCCCTTGCCCTCTAGTTTTGCTGAGTGAAGCTCTCTCTCAGTGATTTTTTTTTTTCACAGAACTAGGCATGATGGGAATTGAAAAGAATGTACAGCAACAGTTCAACAATTTTATTAAGCCATACTGTTTCAATGAACCTCAAACACAATATTATAACAGTTATAGCAAAACAACTGGTCTGGTCTATAAAAGTCACATCAGAAAATCCCTATTGTACAACTATAGCATAGAAAGTATAATTTTTTTTTTTTTTTAAAGAAAGAAAAAAATGGACAAAACCTTAAAAGGATCTCTGTTCTTTTAGTACATTAAAAAAATCTCATCTCAAAATGTGGGTGCCATGAAAACTATCCCAGCTTCAAGGCATACTTTGATTATATATTTATTTAAATATTCATTCATTCATTTATATTTATTTAAATAAATAAATGTCTTATTTATTTAAAACCACAACTTAAGAGTCTTTAAAAAAGTATTTTACTAAACCACTAAAAACCACAACTTAAAAAAGAGTCTTTTACTAAATCAACTAGTTGACACATTAATTTGAGGGGGGGGGGGCGCAAGGCATTTAATCAGGTAATATCAAAATATAAATCACAAGGATCTTTCTCATTCTCCCCTCACCGAATCCCTGACATTTTGTTTTTTGTTATTTAGTCAAGTTCAATTCTTCATGACCCCATGGCCCATTTATAGCACACCAAACCTTTGTATCCTCCACTATCTTTTGAAGTCCCCAATATATATAGAGATATATTTCTCCATTTCACTGGTAACACAACTGGAATTATTTGTTTCTCTTGTGTTGCAAGCTGCTGGTGTCTCAGTGTCTTTACTGTGCTGCCATCTTCCTATCCACCATTACACTGTTCTCAGCTGGTTTTCTACTGTGCTTTTTTCTTTTCTTTTTTTTTTTTAATTTTATTTATAATTTTTTGACAGTATATATGCATGAGTAATTTTTTTAAATAACATTATCCATTGTATTTATTTTTCCAAATTACCCCCTCCCTCCCTCTACTCCCTCCCCTAGATGGCAGGCAATCCCATACATTTTACGTGTGTTACAGTATATCCTAGATACAATATATGTGTGTAAATCCAATTTTCTTGTTGCACATTAAGTATTAGTTTCCGAAGGTATAAGTAACCTGGGTAGATAGACAGTAGTGCTAACAATTTACATTCACTTCCCAGTGTTCCTTCTCTGGATGTAGTTGTTTCTGTCCATCATTGAACAACTAGAAGTGAGTTGGATCTTCTTCATGTTGAAGATATCCACTTCCATCAGAATACATCTTCATACAGCATTGAAGTGTATAGCGATCTTCTGGTTCTGCTCATTTCACTCAGCATCAGTTGATTTAAGTCTCTCCAGGCCTCTCTATATTCCTCCTGCTGGTCATTTCTTACAGAACAATAATATTCCATAACCTTCATATACCACAATTTACCCAACCATTCTCCAATTGATGGACATCCATTCATCTTCCAGTTTCTAGCCACTACAAAAAGGGCTGCCACAAACATTTTGGTACTGTGCTTTTTTCTGCAGCTATCTATTGGTTCTTTGGTGAATTTTAACCACTATGTAACTTTCCATAAGAAGCGGAGTCTTAGCTCTTTTAGCCCATAGTCTCAGAGGTTATTTCAGTTCTTCTGAGTCACATCTAGTTAACCAGTTAGTAAAAATCCTGGGTCTAGATTAAGCCTGTCTTGAACTACTTTTTTTTTTCTCCCACATGCCATTCTTTATAGTCAGTCTACAATTTGAACTGCAGTGAGTACATTCCTTTCAACTCTGTTCCCTCTTTCATTTTTGTTAGATTAGGACCACAGAAATTTCACATGGTAATTATGGAGGTATAGGATAGAGTACAATCTCGCTTCTGTCTCCATTTCTAACTCGTAAGATTATGCACACTTACAGTAAATATCATTTGTAGTCAGGCCCTAATTACTCTACTGTCATAAGAGGTGTGACTACAATTTATTAGAGAAATATAAATTGGACCTTAATTAATGCTTTTGCTAATTGAGGACAGATCTTTAGTGCTAACATTTATATACAACACATACATACATGTATCTACATATATGTGAGTATATAAGCACAAATATACTCACATACTTATTTTGATATTCAACATTTAAATTATGTTTCAATGACTAGATGTCAATTTTTTCAGTAGAGGAGAGAACAAAAACAACATTCATAGTTTTTAAATAGTATTCCTTTATTATTAGTGGCTCTATTCTGTGTAAAGCATCAGCTTTTACTAGATATAGCCAGGGAAAAGTGGTGAACATTTTTTTAAAAACATCTCTCTATACAGTAGTTTAAGGCACAATATCAGTTCATAAAGCAAATTGTTACAACTGACATTCAGGGTCATCGGTTTTCTGGAGCATATCCGGCATCAGTTTAGTTGGGCCATGTTACACTTAATTTTTCTTAGACATAGGTGGATCACTTGGGATTTACACATACACGTGTGATTATATACTTATAATATGCATACATATCCATGATTGGAAGACTGTCTATTCTCCCCAAGCAGAGGCCACACATAAAATCTTTCCAGCTGAGTAGGATTTTTCAGAGCTCATACTCTGCTTTGGGAAGAGGAATGAGCAAGGGAATATAAGGAAGACGCGTGAAGGCAGGTGGATAGGAATGTATTCAGCATCTCATTCCTGAAATAGCTAATGGGGAAGAAGGGTGGATATTGGACTTAGAAGCATAGAGGGGGTGAGGTAAAAATGACATTCCAGCAAAATAACTCACCCTTAGGAGCAGATTCCTAAGCCACCACTCTGTCGCACTCTCTGTTGAGATCCTTTGACACAGAAGGTCAAAATTTGTGAGCTGGTGGCCAGGCTAAAGGGATAGGAATAAGAGTTTCTGAAAATACCCTTGGGCCTCAGGACAGGTGGGGTCCAATATTCATGTTCAGCAGGTGATATCTACCATCTTTGTCCCCTAGGAAACAACAATGGTAGCAAACACATAAACTTTATCGCAATCCTCCCAGGATAGGGCCAACAAAAGGGACAATCTCCTGCGGTGGCAGGAAGAGCTCAGGTCAGACATAGATCATAGACTGACAGTTGGAAGGTCCTTAGAAGTATTCAGATCCAGCATTAATTTTGTAGATGTAGAGACTGAGAACCAGAGTGTCCCAAGGTCACAATACTGTTAGGTATCTGATCCAAGGTTTGAAGCCTAGGTTTTGCTTACTCCCAGTCCAGTGCTTTATCCACTATACCATGAGTTGCCTCTAAAATCATAAAACCTTCCCACTGAATGAGTTGTGAGGAGCCAAGGAAGTTAGTTCCTCTGGGCTTTGGTAAATAAGGCCAGCAGACTGTTAGCTTTCAGACCACAAGGGTTATATATATGCATTAAATTTAAGAGAATGGTCTCAACATAGAACTTAAGGTGAGGATTGAGGCCCCTTCAGGCTCATGAGAGGCAATTATTAAATTTTCAGTGGGCATTTATACCTTGGAAACTGGTAAACACTAAAAATCAGGGCTTTATTTATGTTTTGTTGACTGTCTAGGCTTAAGAAAGTGATGGAGAAAATAATGCAGACTAAACTTAACAGTGTGTCATGTTTACATCTTTTCCCCTGGAGAGTTGATTGTTAAATATTTAAGCATCCTTTCAGTGAAATTTTTTTATGGTGCACCAAATTTTCTTTTTATCCAAAGGAAACTGTTCCTGTGATCCCCTTCTACTTGTCCATGAAATAGCCTCTCATTTTGGAGTCTATAGTGAAGATACTGTTTTCTGAAAGGTCTGTACCCCCATGCCTTCTCTCCTTGGTACCTAGGGAAGTAGTAGGGCTAAGAATTGTTACTGTGATGCTTGGTACAGTGGGGGATGGGAGGCAAGGAAAAATAAACTTTTTTCATCATCCTTGAATTTCACAAGGAATAGTCTTGAGTAAAACCAATGAGATTTAGATTTAATTCGAATTGTTGAGTTAGAAGGGATATATGGAATAACCTAGTCCAGTTCTCTCAATTCACAGTAAATTAATAGCAGAACTAGAACTTAACCTCTGGACTCCTTATTCTCATCACCTCCATCATCACTGTGTTTCCCAGTCCTCTCTGTAGTGTCCTTAGGTTAGAAGCATTATAGAGATGAAAAAACATAAGGCTTGGAACCAGAGGATCTGAGTTCAAATGCTACTTTTGCTATTTGCTACCCATGTAGTTCTGATTTAATTGTGTAATTTCCCTGCGTTTAAGATTCCTAAATTATAAAATGGAGGAGTTTGAATGGCTGATATTTGTAACACCTGTTCTAATAGTGCTGATGATCCCACAGTTGCAAAGCCATGGGGAGAGACAACGAAAGAGCATTCTGGACCACGAAGGACAGCTGATTCTGAAAGAAAAATAAGTTGTATGGTAGACAATCCAACCACAGTACAGAAAGTTGATTGTTTTAGAACTGTTTCCTGCAAGTCTTTGAGGTTAGGGTTTGGCTTCTACCCACCTTGTTTATGACCTTCACACTATGGTTCTGTTACTTGGAGGACAATTCATGAAGGTCATGGAGAGATGGACAAATGAAAGTTAAGATATTCCTACTCTTGGATGTTTGAACTCATAAAACCTCTAGGTTGATTTTCCTAAGGGGAATATAATAGCATTAGTATAATGATGCTCATTCTAGAAAAATCTTGTAATATTTTTCTCTAAGTTTTGGCTGTAGCTAAATGTTGGCACTGTATCCAATTACAGTACATTGGAATCTTGTGGATAGATTCAGAGAAACCTCAGGAGACTTATATGAATTGACACAGTGAAATAAATGGAAACAGAAAAACAATTTATGCAGTAACAACAACAATATAAAGACAACAAAACTTTGTAATCAATACAATGACCAACTATAACTCCAGAGGACTGATGATGACCTGGGTCACCCACCTACTGACAGAGAGGTGATAGCTTAAAGAAGCAAAATGAGACATAAACTTTTGGACATTGTCAAGGTGGTAATTTGTTTGGCTTGACTATGGACATTTATTACAAGTTTCTTGATTCCCACTCCTCCCACGCCTTTTACACAGAACTGAAAGAAAATAAATGCTTGCTAATTTAAAAATAAAAGAAACTTAGAAAAATTCACATATTGCAAATCTTATTCATATGGCAAAAAGCAAGGGGAGCTTCTTATAAGTTAGGAGAGATCAGAGATTCAGACTCATCTTGGCTCCACCAGGAGCTTATTTACTATCAAAGGCAAAGTTCGAGGGTCAGTCTCCCTCCAGGGAGTGAACAAAGTTTTCCCTTATGCCAGGGTTTTTGGAATCCTGAGTCCCACAGGAAAAGGGAAGTTGCAGGATATGTGACAGCATGATTTTCAGGCACTTCAAAGGGATTGGGGCCATCATGCTGGCACTAAGCAGAAGGAGAATCTATGGCTCCAGTAGAGAAGAAGCTGAAAATATTGGAATATTTGGATATTGGAAGCTTGGTAAACTAGAGTTTGGGAGCTTCCCCCCAGGAGGAAGATGATATGTTCAACCTTCAATATGACTGCAGCTGGATCCGTCCATATAAGCAGCAGGTGAGAACCATCCCACATATCTGACAGAGAGAAAGGAGAAAAAAGAAAAGGAGAAATTAGAGTTCCATGAAGTTTCTGCCGTAGATGCTATTTATTCATATGGTTATGCCCCCTTCTCACAGCCCCTCAATTTAAGCTGCTCCCAAACCATCATGTTTAAAAGGCTTCATTAGAGTTCCCTCAAGAATTCTTTCACTCTGACTGTATTTTGTCACCTCCCTGGTATATCTTGCCAGTGGATCAGGATGGAGGAGAAAGGGAGACAGGTTCGTGATTTGCACAGCTTGCTCTCTCACTTAAATCCAATTTATTTGCAAGTCATAAAGTTGTTTCCCTGATGCTCCCTTTTGAAAATGGAGGGCAAATAACAATTTTTTCACTTCACCATACTCTCAGACTTTAAAATAAAGCCAAAGAGGATGGAAACTTCTTGAGGAGAGATACCTTTTTGCCTTGCATCTATTCCCAGTGCATCATAGTATCTACTGCATAGTAAACTCTTAATAAGTGCTTGATACTCCTTGTTATTGTTCAGTTGTGTCCAATCTTTTGTGATTCCAACTGGAGTTTTCTTTCTTTTTTCTTTTTTTCCTTTTTAATTTTTATGAAAACTTTTAAATTTTCAAAGAATATGCATGGATAATTTTTCAACATTAACCCTTGCAAAATCTTGTGTTCCAATTTTTTCTTTCCCTTTACCCCCCACACCTCCCCTAGATGACAAGTAATCCAATATATGTTAAACATGGTAAAATATATATTAAATAGAATACATACATACATATTTACAAAATGATCTTGCTGCACAAGAAAAATCAAATAAAAAAGAAAATGAGAAAGAAAATAAAATGCAAGCAAACAATAGCAAAAAGAGTAAAAATGCTATGTTGTGATCCACACTCAGTTCCCACAGTCCTTTCTTTTGGTACAGATGGCTCTCTTCATCACAAGATCTTTGGAACTGGCCTTAATTATCTCATTGTTGAAAAGAGCCACATCTATCAGAACTGATCATCGTATAATCTTGCTCTTTCTGTGTATAATGATCTTCTGGTTCTGTTCATTTCACTCAGCATCAGTTCATGTATTTCTCTCCAGGCCTTTCTGAAATCATCCTGCTGATTGTTTCTTACAGAACAATTATATTCTATAACATTCATGTAGCACAATTTATTCAGCCATTCTCCAATTGATGGGCATCCACTCAGTTTCCAGTTTCTGGCCACTACAAAAAGTGCTGCCATAAACATTTTTGCACATGGGGGTCTCTTTCCTTCCTTTAAGATCTCTTTGAGATACAAGCCTACCAACTGGAGGTTTTTTTTTTTTAGCTCCTTTAACAGATGAAGAAACTAAAGTAAATGGGATTATATGGGAAGAAATAGAATTATTCCCATTTTACAGATCACATAGCTTGTAAGCAAGTGAGATCAGGTATGTAGCTAGCAAAAAAATTTTGGCCATAATTTTTTTGGCCTTGCAGAAGGCAAAGTTTCTGCTTTCAATTCCAAAGAGCAAAATTTCCAATTTTGGGAAAGTCACTTTATCTTTGTAAGCCTCAGTTATTCCATCTGTAAAAAATAAGAATAATTCTATTTTTTTTCCCATCCACATTTTCATCCTTTATTCCTTTCTCCCCTTGCTTCCCATCTGAGGATACTAGGTGGATGAATGAGCAAATGACGGAAAAAAGAATCGAATCTCAAAGTCAGTATCATGATTGGGATTAAAATTTAAAAAAATTACAAACTCTTGATTGTTACCTGAATGAGAAGTATAGTCATGCTGACTTCACTGACAGTCACAGATGGCTGAGAGAAGGGGTTAGGATTGGGGTTACCACCACAGAGGAAAGAGCATGGAATGCAATCCTAGGGAGTGGGATTGTTGGGCAGCTGAGAACAACACCTGGCATGGAAAATGTCTCTGGCTCTTGGATTTGCGGCTGGTGGGGTTAAATTTTCATGCATGCAAATCTATTCTCATCTTCTGGATTCTGAAATTCCCTTATCTCATCACAACCTGTTATCATTCCATCTCTCTCTCTGAACTCATTATCTTTCGCCTTAAGCTTTCTACTCTCCCTAGTTTTCCTGTTACTGTCAAAGGCACCAGCACCCTCCCAGTCACCCAGATTTGCAGCCTGGTTATCATCTTTTACTCCTTCCTCTCTCAAATATACATTCTGTGTCTTGTAGGTTCTCTTCTCATAGCATCTCTGATGCCACAAGAACACTTCCAGGGGAAGATGTCCAATCCTTTTTTCCATTTCCATGTACTACAGTGACTCCTTCTCTCAAGGCATTTATTGAGTGATCATTGTGGAAGAGAGAAACTGTGGAGTCTCCTCTGTTCTATATCTGGCAAAGAGCCATAGTCCTTGCCCTCCGCCATGTGCCCTTTTTACTTTTAGATTGAAGAGACCGGAGGCTCCATGACCTTGTGATTCTGGAGGGCATTTTAGTGTTCCAGCTCAGGTTTTGCAACCAACATAGCTCCATTGCCCTGAGAGATAAACAGTAACATGGATATGAACTTGGTAATACAATATGAGCTTTGAGCTCAATTTTGAGCCCACAAAAATGGAAGTGATGTAGGGTAAATTATGCCCCTGAAATATTGGAATAAATGTTAGTATATCATTCTTGCAATATCTTTGTAAATACTCCTTTGTAATGGTCAACTAAGTGGTAAGTGGTTAAATATAGCAATATCCCTATTTTGGGGACTAGGAAACTGATTCTTTTAAAAAAATTTTTTTATTAATTTTATAATTATAACATTTTTTACAGTACATATGCATAAGTAATTTTTTACAACATTATCCCTTGCACTCCCTTCTGTTCCAAATTTTTCCCCTCCTTCCCTCCACCCCCTCCCCTAGATGGCAGGCATTCCCATACATATTAAATATCTTATAGTATATCCTAGGTACAATATATATGTGCAGAACCAAATTTTTGTTGTTGTTGTTGCAAAGGAAAAATTGGATTCGGAAGGTAAAAATAACCTGGGAAGAAAAATTAAAAATGCTCACAGTTACACTCATTTCCCAGTGTTCCTTTTCTGGATGTAGCTGATTCTGTCCATCATTGATCAATTGGAATTGGATTAGTTCTTCTCTATGTTGAAGATATCCACTTAGGAAACTGATTCTGAGAGAGGTTAAATGGCTTGTCCAGGTTTACATAGTCTGATGTAAGATTCAAACTCATATCTTTTTCACTCCTGAGTATAGAACTTTGGACATTGTGCCAAGCATTTTAAAAACTCCTTTCAGGCTGTTATCAATCCATTAATCAATACTTTAAACCAGTTTAAACAGTTAAGAACACATACATCTAATTGTGATATTATGAATTGAATTTCTTCAACTTGTTCACAAATATATCACAATTATCTTTGCTAAAGGCCTCCTAAAGTTGACCTATATAAGAGCTACAAGATTCCACCTTATCCCATTCCTCTTCAAACCTACCAGTCTGGTAACCCTATTTAAAAAGGAAATTAAATTAACCTGATATGGCTTTTCAGAATTATGAAATTTAGGAAGGGGAGGGGAACTCTGAGGCTATCTATTTCAAACTGTTCCTGACCAGAAATCCCTTTTCCAATACTGTGAACAAGAGGGCATCTAATCTCTTTTGGATTCCTTCACTAAGGAGGAATGCCACCTTCAGAGGCAACTCATTTCTATTGTTGAACAGTTCTAAACTTCAGGAAGTTTTTTCTTAAATCAAACCTAATCTGCCTTTTTGAGCTTCCTACTATTTTTAAAGTGAACTAATGTTAGCTGGTGTAGTACTCATTTAAGTGCTCACATCCCATCTGCTCTGTAATATATTTTGCAATTTTCCAGGAATTGTCAAGGCAGATAGGTAGTGCTTGATATGTGGACTATATTCCCTGTTCATGTCTACCACTCCAGATACCTCATTTTCTCTAATGCTGTCTCCTACATGGTATTCTTTCAGATCCTCTGACGTTGTACTTCCCCGTTCTCTTCCTTTTTAAACTACTGTGTAGAAGTATGTGGGTAAATTTTTTTGAAGGAGGGAGGAAGTCAGAATTTATGATTTCATGTCCATGGTGACTCTCCCATAGATAGAAAATCTCTCCACTAAGGAAAAACCAGCAAATTATCTGTAACATAATTTGGGGACTTGCCTGAGCCACTAGGAAATTATATGACTTACTCATGCCTCTGGTGAAGAGTGTTTTTCCTTCTGTGATCTTAGGGCTGAAGAGAAATCAAAGAATGTAACTAGGACCAGAAGAGGCTAGAGTGGTAAGGGACCTTAGCAAGCATATAGCAGGGGCAGAATTTAATTCTTTGTCTTTCTCATTGTAAGACTGGTATCTCTCTATCTTCTACTCCCTGCTACTTTTTGTAATTTTATATTTACTTTGTATATCTTTCTTTATGTGCCTGTAGAATATTTTTCTTGTAGACTATACGATTCTCAAAGGCAGGTGCTGTTTTATTTTTGTATTAAAATCCCCAGCCCCTCAGTAAATGCTTTGCTTATGTACGGTAGGTGTTTAATATATAGTGGTTAAATTGAACTGTTCGATTTTTTTTCAGTCATGTGCAACTCTTTTTTACCCTATCTGGCGTTTTCTTGGCAAAAATCCATTTCTTCCTATAGCTCATTTTACCTATGAGGAAATTGAGACAAACAGGGTGACTTGCCAGAGTGACACAGCTAGTAAGTACCTGAGGCCATATTTGAATTTAAGAAGATGAGTCTTCCTGATTCCAGGCCTGGCACTTTATCCACTTTACCACTTAACTGCTCATCACTCTACCAATTGGGCTATCTACTTGCCCCTAATTTGACTAGGATGTGACTTAGTCTACTGATTTGATTTAGTAGAACATAAGGTTGCCTTCAGCCACTGGCTAGACCATGTCTCCCAGCCATACTCAAGATCATTCAGGACTTGTAAGATGACAAGTGAAATAACTTCATTTAGTAATCCTCTGATAACAAGCATTAGATGAAACCTAAAACCAGATGGCATGTGATCGCCAAAGACATTTCCCACTGTGACAGAAGACATTCAGGGCCAAGTCTCATTCAAAGAGGGATTCTCTGTGGCTGGTAAGGTCTTTCGGATGCTCCAGTTTGTGGATGACGATGTAATATTATATCAAACTCCAGGACATGACAGAGTCTTCTAAAAAGATCTTAACTTGTTCAAAGAACTTTGATCTTTTCATTTACATAGGAAAGAGCAAGTGGATGAGTAACTGTTCAAATTTGAATATGCACCTGGATGGATCCTGTGTAGAGCCTGTCTAACGTGTCTAGGGAAGATAGGACAGATGGACAATGACCAGAGCAGAAAAGAAAGAGAGCAGGCTGGATCATTAACAGGAAGTTACAAGGATCTTCTGTTGAATCCAAACTTCTCCCGAGAACAAATGATCATACTGAGATTCTATTATTGATGCAATATATCAGTGAAACATGGAATACTACGACACCTAAAAATCATATATGGAGACAAAAAAAATGGCAGATGTGAGCAAGCTTCATGGTATAACTGATGAGGAATTCCAAAGAAGAACAAGTATAAACATACTATCGAGGAGCAATATGACAGGAAGTGAAGGTGGGCTCATCACATGGCAAGAGCTAGGGATGATGGATGGACTATTCTAATGGTAGCTTTCAGGAGAAATCAAGACCTCCTTTACCATGCTGGGTGGCCCCCTTGTGGTGAACTTTTGGGAGAACATGGATGGAGTACAATTTATATCATGGAGTAAAATCCTGATTCAGTGGGTCTACAAATCCGTTTGAGCATCTGAATATGATTTATTCTTTGGAAGTCTAACACCTGGGAATAAACTGAGAAACAAGTCCTGAGTTAATGTGGACCAAAACCAAGGGAGTTTCCATTGTATATTATAGAAGGAAATTGTCATGACAAGCAATAAGCCCAGAATCCTGGGTACCAATGATTAAACAAACAAACAAACAAAAAACTTATTAGGGGATGAATGCTGGGTATCTTGAAGATGTAAGTTATTGGGCCAAGGAATGTGGCTCCAGGATAACGGATGGGGGCATTATACCAAACTGGGAAGAGAGCAGCAAAAGGAAAGTGCCTGCAAGATACCATTTGCCTTGTATTGGTCTTATCTGAGAGATCACTTGAAGAAATGAAAAGAAGTCTCTTCTTGAAGTCAAATATGAGCTCTATTGCTATCTCGCTGTGTCATTCTGGGTAAGTCACTTAACAACTCTGAGCTTCAGTTTCCACATCTGTTGAATTGGGAAAATAGTTATTGTACTATCTACCTAACAGCGCTATTGTGGAGAAAGGGCTTTATAAACCTTAAAGGGCTATGGAAAAGCGTGTTATTATTCAGATAGAGACAGTGCGGGTTAATGGTCTTGTCTCTCGAACAAACTGGCTGTGTGATCACAAGTGTATCACTCAACCTTTTCAGTGTATTAAGCAATTTTCTAAGACTATACATTGCAGAGAAGGTGCTGGCCTGCATTGGCAGAGGGAGTATCTTTTCCTGGGAGTGTCCTATAACAATGAAATCACAAATCCAAGCTTTATCTTAATTATTGTCCTAAGATGGAAATTGAAAAGTTAGTTTTGTAGGCCACTGGTTATCTCTGTGAGCTTGTTTACTAATTCTAAATTGAGGAGCTTGGCTTAAGTGCTTTCTGAAGTCCCTTCCATCTCTAAATTCCATAAAAAGTTCTGGACAAAAGAGAACACAGGTGAAGGATATTTATTCTCTCCTGGTGCTTTTTTTTTTTTTTTTTTTTTTTTTTTAAAGAAACACAAGAGAGTGGAGATGATTCTCATTATCCAGCAGAGGGCAATCCAATCTGAGATAAAGGGAAAGAATAGGTGGGAGAAAATAAAATAAGGACAAAGGAATCCTAATGGGATTCTGGTTTCATTGGAGTTCTTCCAGAAATTGAGGAGCGTTTTTATAGTGACTTAATGGAAACTTGCATGTTTTTGAAGGTGAAGAGATGAACATTAAGGATCTGAGTCCCCAAGATAATAATTTTACCAACTGGGGGCCTCAGTTTCCTAATTTGTAAATACAAAAACAAAAACAAAACCTCCCTCTCCCCCGTTTATGTTTCTAATGTTCAGTTGTTGCAGTTGTTGTGTCCTATTCTTTGTGAGTCCTAATTTGGGGTTTTCTTGGCAAAGATACTGGAGTGATTTGCCATTTCTTTTTCTAATTCATTTCACAGATGAGAAAACTGAGGCAAACAGGGTTAAGTAACTTGCCCCGGTCACACAACTAGTAAGTGACTGAGACTGTTTTTGAACTCAGGTCCTCTTGACTTCAGAACTAGTTCTCTATCCATCTAGTTGCTCTGATCTTAAGAGTGGAGGAGATTTTGGAAGGATGGAGATGGATGGGGCTAGAAGCAAGTTGAGAATCTGATTTACACAAATTTCAAGCAGACCCTCTCAGACTTGGCTTAATTTAGCCACCAGGCGTTAGGCTACCCTGAGCGTGGGGACTGTCGGGAGTTGCTGAGCAGTCTTTAGTAGGTTTTGCAGATTCCCTGGGACCTGGGTGCTGCCCCAGAGGGAATCCCCTTTTCTTTTCCTGACTATATCACTGACAAGGAGGGCAGAGTCTATTCAGCAAGCTAGAAAGAGCCTTAGTATCCTGAGCCTGGAGAGGAGACCAGATCCCAGGTGCTCCTCCCATGCTACTTAGAAAAAAGAGGGGTTTAGTACCTGAGCCAATGCTCTCAATTATGGCGACCCTGCTTGCTTGGTACTTGGGGAAAGGGCATCATGGATTCAGAGGCAACAGGGCATAGTGGACTGAGTCCACTGAGAACTTAGGCTCATGTTATCATAGACCTAGCACTGGAAAGGACCTTTAATATAGAAAACAAATATTAGAAATAATAGAAAATGAGGAAGCATAACCCCTTCATTTTATGCATATGGAAACTGTCATCGAAAAGTTAAGTAACTTGTCCAAGATCACAAAGTTGGCAAAAAAAAGAGTCCAAACTTGAACTCAGATTTTTTTACTGTAGGTCTAATTTTCTTCCCATTACACCACATTGTCTTTTTTCTACTTTTTCTCTCCTGATATTTTTTCCTCCTCCTCCTTTCAGAGACCTGGATGCAGTAAGCAGAACTTAGAGAAAACCTCTTTAGACTCCAAAGGACCTCATTTATTTGTGCTTCATGGACCACTCTTTTCTAAATGCTTTTGTCCTTTCTTTTGATGTCCTGTCTCTTTCCTTTAGTCTTTCTTCAAGCCATCTGAATTCTTCTGTGGGGACTCCCAAGCCCTTTTTTAGAAGGCTAAAGAACTCAGTGTTCATAATTCCAAATCCTATTTATCTCTAGGAACCTGAAGTAGTTTGAGCAAGTGGTCCAAAATGATACTTCTTTTTTTAAATAAAATCTCTTTCTGGTGCTATTTTCTGCTGAGAATTGCTTTACAGGAAGATTCTCAGTCTTATACATTATAAGTAAATAATCTCTTAGCTCAATGATATGTGTGTAAAGGGAAAGATTCTTGGACAGGGATGTAATGGACCTAATAAACATTGGTAAGAAAAATGCTTTGCACTGAATATGAAAGGAGGAGAGAGAAACTGCCTCTCAAATAAAAAAAAAAATAGGTATGATATAAGAAGATGAATAGGAAAAATGTATAGATTCAAAGGAGATGAAAATCTACAAATAAAACTTGTGATGAAACCCATGACTTCTTACATATTGTGTATCAGATCTTATCAAGAGATTTGATGTGAAGGTTTTTTTCCTAGTTAACTGTTTTCCATTCCAACTAATACATTGATTTTTATTGCTCAAAATAAAAAATTAAAAATAATTTGGGTTACTAAAGTTGTATTTTAGCTTGCATTATTTTCTCTGTTACTTGTTTAATTAATAATCTTCTCTCTATCCAGAGAAGTGAATTCTTATTCTAATTTGGGAATTTCAGGCTAAGACAACTCTTAATCATGATACCATGGGAAAGACTTACCTGCAGGCAAGCAACTCCAATCCCAACAGCTCCCATGAGTAGGAGATGATTGGCCAGAAAATGTTCTAACTTGGTGATACAACCACCCTGTGTGGGACACAAAAGGAAAATGGTCACCAATGGGAGAGAGGCCTAAGGGAAAGGGGATGTACTAGTTTAGGAATGGGGAAAAGTATCAAGAATGTGTTTGGAAATTCATAGGGGTTGTGGTACAGTGGACAAATCATTAGTCTTGCAACCAAAAGACCTGAGTTCGAATCCTAGCTCCAATACTTACTAGCCATGTAACCCTGGGCAAATTACTTAACCTAGGCCTCTATTTTGTTATCTATAAAGTAGAATAAGAATACTTGCACTGCCTACCCCCCAAAATTGTGTGGAAAGCCCTTTTTTAATAATTAAAATATCTTATTTAATATACATGCTAAAATGATTTTTAACATGTTCCCCCTAAATTTTGAGTCCAAATTTCTCTTCCTCCCTATCCCCAATTGAGAAATAAGCAATTTGACATAGATGATACAGGTGTAATCATGCAAAACTGAAAAAAAAAACAGATAAAAATCCCCAAGAAAAATAAAGAAAAAAACATATTTTGTCTGTATTCAGGCTTTGCCTTTGTCTATCTGGAGATAGACAGTGTCTTTTATTATAAGTCCTATAGAATTGTCTTGGGTCATTGTACTGCTGAGAATAACTAAGTTATTTATAGTAGATCATCATAAAATATTGCTGTTATTTTTATAGAGTGTTTACTTGGTTCTGCTCATTTCACTTTGCATCAGTTCATGTTAAGTTCATGTTTTTCTGAGAGCATCCTGCTCAGCATTTCTTAAAGTACAATAGTATTCCATCATAATCATATACAAAACTTGTTTTACCATTCATCAATTGATATATATCCTCTCAATATCCAATTCTTTGCCAATGCTAAAAGAGCTGATAGAGGTCCTTTTCATTTTTTTTTTTTTAATCTCTTTGGGATATAGACCTAGTAATGGCATTGCTTAGTCAAACAGTATACATGGTTTTATAGCCCTATGGGCACAGTTCCAAATTACTCTCCAGAATGGTCGAATCAGTATATAACTTCACCAATAGTACATTAATGTTTTGATCTGGAAAATCTTTCGTAAACATTCCTCCTATAATTCCAAAGGGGCAAGCTTATGAATTAAAGTCCACCAAGGTCAGACCAGATCTCAGGGGTAAGGGTAGGTTTTTGAGGAGAAGGAAATTGATTGATTTCTAAATAAAACATCAGGTGTCTAAATCCATCTTGATATCCTTCACTATCCTTGATGGTACCATGGCCAAGACTGAGTTACACTCAAAGCATTGTGAGCTAGTTTAATTCAGGGGCAGAGTTTAAGATAAATAAAAGACACAGTTCTTGCTCTTAGGGAGGTAGCAGTCTTTAAATAATAATGATGTTATAATGGATTACCTTTGTACAAGATACATTGCATATAACATGAATTTGCTCTAAGGTGATAGCTCTGAAAAAATATATATACATAAGAATATAAGGTGGTGGGTCTGCATACAGAATATGAAATAAATAAAATCTCACTAAAACAGAGAGTTGGGAAAGGCCTCATACAACTAGTTGCATAGAGTAGAATTCAGGACTCCTGATTCACAAGACAGAAAATTCCTCTTTAAGATCATTTTCAGATTTAAAATACTATGTTTTGACTCTGAGACCTTTACCAGGATATATATCTCCTCTTCTCCCTCCTTCCTTCTCTCTTTCTCCATCCCTCTCTTTCTCCCTTTCCTTCTCCTCCCACTTCTCTGTTTCTCACCTATTCTTTCCTCTCATTTTCTCCCTCTTTCCCCTTGCCTTTTCTCTAATCTGAGTAAAAGGGAGCACCGTCTCAGGGTCTTCTACTTACCTCTACTTTATAGATATTGGAAGGGTGGGCCCGCTGACCACAAAGGACCACAACTGTCTTACAACAACTGTCAGGTACCTTTCGGCCCTCAGCTTCTGGAGACTGGATGTAGGTGCTGTACTCCCAGTCGGCTGAGCTGTTGCTGCCACAGCACCTGAACTGGGGGACAGAGAGCATGTCTTGAGAGCAAGCAGTACAATGGTGGGAGGCTGTTGTTGATTTTTATGATTCATTCTTGAAGGGACCAGGATACCAGGGAGGTAATACCATGACATGCAAGTGAATTGGATTGAAATGAGGGAGAAAAGTCTTACTTTCTCCTCCAGAGTCCATCTGGGTCCAGCAGCCAGATATAGATCAGGATGACTGGAGATGGCCCTGGATGCCCTGGGAGGCCTTAGCCTTTTTAAGCTAAAATCTTCAATAAGTCTCAGTTTAATAGAGGCAACACCTAATCTGTGATTAAGGCCGGAGAATGGCCTCTTTTACCTACTCAAAAAAAAAAAAAAATCAATCTGGGAGGGAAAGACCCTTAGGACTTTCTGATCAAAACAGAAACAATTGCTATTGGTAAACCCTTACTTTCTGGCAAAGATAAGCAGGTAGCCAGAGCACAAAACACAGGAGAATGGGAGGAGGTTCATTTTAAAACATGACTTTATACAAATTACATATTTGTAATATCATGAATTTCATTCTCTGGAATATAAGTATTAGATTTCAGGGGCCTAGAGAAGGGTTGCTCTCCATCACCTCCCTTTCCCCCAAGGTGGACTTTGAGACCCTGTTGGCAAATGACTCAAAGTAGAAAAGATAATTAGCAAGAAGGAAAGCATTTACAGAAAAAGAATAGGTAGCTACTGTGGATACAACATTTTTTAGCAGCACAGGGTTTGAAACGACCCCAGAGGAAATGCCACAGGTGGAAGTGATGACTATGGTATTAGAACATTTTCCTTGCCCACCTGTCTTAGGATGACTGACATCAGTAGTAGGACAGCCAGTGTATGTTTTGCATCACTCTCTGTACAATGTCAAGATATCTAGATTAGGAGTTTTTAACCCTTTTATTTTTTATCATGGACCCTATTGGCTGTCTGATGAATGTATGGATTTCTTCTTAGAATCATGTTTTAAAACTCATGGAACAAAATATATTGGTACAAAGGCAACTAATTATTATTATTTTTTATTTACCAGATATTTGCATGGGTAATTTTACAACATTGACAATTGCCAAAACTTTTTTTTTTAAAGGCAACTAATTAATGAAACTGTTATGAGAGCACTAGAAAACAAATTCACAGACTCCAGATTAAGAGCCCATTATTCTAGCAGGAGGCCCTCAGCATACTGGGCAGGGGCCTTGTGGAGATTTACAAGAGGACATGGCAAAAAGTCATATAGAATGAGAAGGAATTGAAGAGAATAACCTACAATGATGAGATCACAAAATATTGGAAATCCTAAAGTGAAACTTTTTGAAAAGGTAAGAAAAACTACAGTGTGAAAATAAAGAAGGAAAAGAATCTGAAGAAAAAGAGAATGTTAGAGAAAGAAGAATTGCAGGAGAGGGGAAAAAGAAAGAAGAAAACCATTGAATAATTGAGCTAGGTGACACAGAGAGAGCTTCAATCAACCAAGGAGCATTTAATAAGCTCCTTATATGTCCTAGGAACTGTATTAGGCATTAGAGATATAAAAATAAGCAACAACAACAAAAAAGGAAACACTCTTTTCTCCAGAGGAGCTACCATTTAAATAATAGCTTTTTATTTTCAAAAATTATCATGCAAAAAAAGTTTTCAATATTTATCCTTGCAAAATCTTGTGTTCCAAATTTTTCTTCCCCTCTCCTGCTAGACAACTAGTAATCCAATATAGGTTAACTATGTGCAATTCTTGTAAACATATTTCCACATTTATCATGAAGCTATCATTCTTATCAGGGTTGGTTCTTCTCCAAAAAGATGGAGCTAGATCTTTTAAAGAGGAAAGAGCTATTATCCCACTAAAATACTGATGGAGACTCACAGGCACTACCAAGTGATATAGAATAAGAACCACCACAAAAATAATAAGAACAGCAACTGAAATTTATGTGCTGATTTAAGATTGGCAGAAAGTAAATGTTTCCATTTTTTGAAAAGAGGGAGAGGTTGGTGCTTACCAACTAAAGGCCTATGGTATTTAAAAAATTTATTTAATACACATTGTTTTATGGATAGTAGTAGAGAAAAATCAAAACAAAAGGGAAAAACTATAGGAGAGAGAAAAAAAGAAACAGAAGTGAATACAGAATGTGTTGATTTGCAGCCAATCTCCATAGTTCTTTTTCTGTATGTAGATGGCATTTTCCATCCAAAGTCTGGATCACATAACCACTGAGAACCTAACCTTTCATAGTTGATCATCCCACGTTCTTGCTATTACTAATGTATTCTTGGTTCTACCTGTTTTGCTCAGCATCAGTTCATGTGAATCTTTCCAGGCTAAAGGCCTGTGATCTTCACTCTAATTCATGTCATTGAACATTTAGAAAAGAAATCAGTAGTGATAAAGAACCAGTATGGCTCTGAAACTCTAGGGCAGGTCATGCTAGCATAGCTTTACTTTCTTTTCCGACAAGGTTAATTGACTAGTGGATCTATAGCTTACCTTGAGTTTTAAAAGATATCTGCAAAAGTTTCTCATGCTATCCTTTTGGAAAAGATTGAGAGTTTAGCTGGTAGTGACCAGGTGAATTAGAAAGTGGTTGAAGACCTGGGCTCAAAGAGCAATCATTAAGAGTTCCATGTCAAACTTGGAGGATTAGGTCTGTGGTGGAGTGTTCTGGCAATCTGTGCATGGTTTTGTGCTATTTGCATTTTTCTCAATGACTTTGATAAAGGCATAGATGAAATGCTATAAAATTTTCATGTTTCACAAAACTTGTGGAGGACAATTAACATATTAGATTATGGATTCAGGATCAAAAAATCTTAAGCTACAACATTGGGATGAATCCAATAATATAATAAGATAAAATTCAATAGTAAAAAATGTAAAGTTTTATACTTTGGTTAAAAATTAATTTCAGAAGTATAGGATGGGGAGGTATGACTATAGAACAATTTATTTTGTCTCTTCTCTTTTTCTCTCTGGTTTGGAATAATAGAATACCATGGGGCTTTAATAGGCAATTTAGTCTAATAAATACCTGTAATTTCCTATATAATAGCTATAGCATGTGAATCATCTAGAGCATCACTAACAAGGGGAAAACCAGTACCTTTTGAGGTAGCCTGTTCTATTTTCTAGAAGAGTTCTTGTTATGCAGTTTTAGCTTATATTCTCATTTTGTTAAATTTTGTCCATTTTTTCTTAGTGTTTTCCTAGTGCTTTATGATAATTTAGCCAAGAGGTATTAAAGGTTTTAATGAGGACACGTGTTGAGTGGAGAGAAGAATGTAATTGGGAGAGATTTCATCCAAGTAGAATTGACAAGACTTGTCAGTTGATGGAATAATTGTAGAGAAATGAAGGAGAGGGAAGAGTTATGGGTGACTGAGTACATGGCTCCAAAGGTAACTTGATAGATTCTACTCTTAACAAAAACAGAGAGTTTGGAGGAGGGTCAAGAAGAACAGCTTTAATCACTCTTCTACCTAACAGTCCTTTGGATGCCTGAAGACAGCTCTCATCCCCTGCTCAAGCCTTCTATTATCTAGGGAAACATTCTCTGTTTCTTTAACCAAGATCTTCAGTTCTCTTCTCATTCTGATACTCTGGATGCTCTGAATTTTGTCCCTCTTAAAATGTGGCAACCAGAATGGAAAATGGTACTTCAGATGTGATCTGATGGGGACAGAATATAGCTGTATATAAAATGATCACTTTTTAATGAACACTATATCTGTCTTAAAGAAGTATAAGATTGTGTTCATTTTTTTTTGTCATCCATATTGCACTGTTGACTCATATTGAACTAGGTCCTTATTAGTAAGAATAATGAATCTTGTGAAGTGGTTGCATTATTTGAATTCATATTGCATATTTTCATTAGGCTCAAACCAATTACCATATTTTAAATAATGATAACTTCAAATAGAACAGATTTGAATATATGCAACCACTTCATAAAATTCATTATTTCAACTATTTGGGATCTCGCTGTAATGGCCTACAAAAGACTCCCTCCCCTTTTTTTAATCAAATGAAAAAATATTTTCATATTTAGTAATACCTCTCCCATTTTGTGCTCCAGAATGGAGATTATTTTTGTACCAAACCAAAGGACTTTACATTTATCTTTGTTAAAATTCACCTTATGATTTCTGGTATATCATTCTTTTTAGTAATATATCTGTCATCTAATATGTTAGCTATTTCTCCCCCATTTGTTGAGTCTGCAAACCAGTTCTCATGTGTCATTGCATCCTGCCCTCTTATCATTATGATTACTCACTTCTTGAAAACTCTTTATCTTTATTAATGTCCTTTCTAAAAATTGTGGAATAAAATGCTCTAAAGATAGTTAGAATCTGGTGGGAAGCAATAAGACATCCACTTGATAAGGGGGTATTATGCCCTTATAAAATAGCTTAAAATCAAATCAAGAGGAAGAATGCTATAGTGCAATGGTTCTCAAACTATTTGCCCTCAAGATCTCTTAAAATTCTTAAAAATTATTAAATACCCCCTTCTCCAAAGAGCTCTTGCTTATATGGGTTATATCTATTGATATTTACTGCATAAGAAATTAAATTGTCTTTACAATATTATGAAAATAGTTGTGAACCGTGATGGACTTGGCTCTTTTCAACAATGAGGTGATTCAAGGCAATTCCAGTAGGCTTGTGATGGAAAGAAACATCTGCATCTAAAGAGAAGACCGCAGACTGAATGTGGGTCACAGCATAGTATTTTCACTTTTTTGTTGTTTGCTTGTTTTTTTCCTTTTTCCTTTCCCCCATTTTTGATATGATTTTTCTTGTATAGTATGATAAAAGTGGAAATATATTTAGAGGAATTGCTCATGTTTAACCTGTATTGGATTACTTGCTGTCTAGGGAAGGGGGAAGATGGAGAGGAAGGGAGAAAAATTTGGAACATAAGGTTTTGCAAGGGTGAATGTTGAAAACTATCTTTGCATGTATTTTGAAAAATAAAAAATATTTAAAAACAGGTAAGTAAAAGAAAAAAATAGCTGTGACCTCATTGATCCCCCCCTGAAAAGGTGTTTAGAGATTGCTGGGGGTCCCCAGATCACAATTTGAGAACTATTGTCATAGTAGATAGAAGACTGATTCAGTTAGACTGTTATCAAATTCTGCTTTACATATTTAAAGCTGTGCAACTATTATTAGCAAGTCATTGACCGTCTTCATGACCTTGAGAAATCTTTAGTATAAATTCTAGAAAACTTGCTGGGAATATATATGGGGAGAGTTTCTGTACTCACTGTAGTATAGTAATACTCTGTACCAATTGTAAGAAACTGAGCTCCATTTGACTATTGCTTCAATCCAGAAGTAATTACCTTTGTTAGGGAAGAAGACTTATTAATTGAATCAGTCAGTCAGAACTGAATATGAACGAGACCTGTACAATTCTTTAAATAAATCAAAGCCATTACAGGAGAGACTTGGTCACCCCTAAAGAATTCATATAAAAGGGAGGAACTATCTCAGAACGACGGAATCAGAAGGCTAGAAGGGAAGGGAAAGTATCTGGGTCATACAGAACTGAGCCAAGAATCAGTAGCTCCTGCACAGCCAACAAAGGGTGAAAGATGGCAGGACTGAGCTTAGTTGAGAAAAGAGATACACCATTTTCAGGGCTCTGCAGAAATCTCAAAGTGGAAGATATGCCATGGACTGATGCCATCATTACTTACTCAAGGTCTGAAGTTCTACAAAAAAGCCTGATTTTTCTCTGACTTTCCTTCCCTGTTTATCTCTTTCTACCCACAGAAACCGTAATATAATTTGTTGTTTTGTTACCAGAACATCTCCAGTAACCTGAATTTTGCCTCAATTATAAAGAGATCAGGGGTTAAATAGATATAGGTATAAATGTAAATTTATGCAGAGAGCACAATCTCTGCCTGGATGTTGGGAATTTTCCTCACTGGAGGCTTGGAGAGATTGTAATTAAATTGCTAACTTTTATTTTAAAACGAACTCCTTAAAGCTTCAGCGAAGGGAAGCATGTGGATCTTAGGGGCCATTATATTGCCCCTAGGCATAAAATGAGCTAATTATTATAATATGGTGTTATACAATGGAAGCACAGGTTCAGATAAAAAAAATTGGGACAATATTTTCCCTCCTCCAGTTCTGTGGCACTGTATTTACCCTTTATGGTCCTTTAAAGATCATTAACACTATCTCAGCAATTGCATCTGCTGACTCTGTAAAAACCTTTTGAATTGTTCTCATTGAGGGCAGCCAGATAATCTCTCTTTTTTCGGAAGGTGCTGTATAGTATTTAGAACTTGATCAGTCATTGAAGATACCAAGAGCATCAGGTCGTTGCCAATCATTTTGACATTGTCATGTTAGAGGCTTTGCTGTCTCCGAAAGAGAGAATGAGGTTGATGACTTTGCACAACTCTGTCTCACAAATAAATTAAGATCACCCATGATATCATCGATCTTCTTTGAAAATGAAGAACAAATAAAAATTATTACATTTTTGGATCAGATGTGATTTCTTTGGTATAAGGAGTTCCAAGTGAGGAAGCTCAAGTAAGCATCTTCTCTGAAATTTCTAGTCTTTAGACTTACGCGCATTGAGAACTCAAATGATTCACCCAGGGAGTCAAGTAAGTCAAGTTGTTACCCACGACACTAGTATGTGTCAGAGTGGAATCTCATGCCTTCTTGTCTTTGAGACCAGTGGTCCATCCACTATACCATGAAGTTTAGCACAGTGCTTGGTACACAGTAAGTGCTGAATGCTTGTCTCCTTCCTGTTTTAGCATCCCATACTGCCTTTTTTGTATTTGTGTTTTCGACTTGCTATTTTTGTTCTTTCTTTTCTCATTCAAAGATAATTCTTTTTGACAGAGAAAATAAAAACAAAGTAAGAGTTAAATAGTTCTATCCTCCTTCCAACATCTGTTATCATTAACACAGGCAGCTAGATAGTTAATTACAGTAGGTAAGGATATTAGATTTGAAATCAGGAAAGTCTGATTTAAAAATTCTTCATCAGATACTTGTCACTAAACCTTTTCTATCTATCCTGAGTTTCCTCTTCCATAAAGTTGAGATAATGATTGTTGTGATGAGCAAATAAGATGTAATAAGATAACATGTTTTTCACCTTAAAGAGTTTTATGAATACTATTATTATTGTTGTTGTTATAGTTATTAATTTATATACTAAGATATAATCCTCTCCTTTTTCATCATCCTCTTTTTCCTCCAAGATAAATTAAATAAATTATTAAAAATTCTTACTGTGTGTACTATCTTCAGCTAATTCTAACTTTGGTCTTCATTTTTCTTTAAGGATCACACTATTCATTACTTTGTCTTGTCTAGTACAGCTAAGTAGGGACTTGTCTAGTACAGCTAATAAATGTCTGAGGCAACTTGGAACACAGGTCTGTCTCTCTGACTCCAATTACAAAGCTCTATATCGGATCCCATGTAGGAGCAAGAAAATGCCTAGAAGCATTTCTTCTTATTGGTCAGAATTAGATCCAGGATATCAATGTCCTCTCACTTCTTTTTTTACTTGTTTTTAAATTATTTTTTGTTTTATTATGAAATTGATGAAAATTAGCATTTCCATAAACAATGAACACAAAAAGAGGACTGTTTAAAGAAGTGAATCTTGGTGCAATACAGCTTGGGTTGCAAAAATATTCATTAAATTTAATATAACGCTACTACCTTCCCTATTTGTCTACAACCAGTTCTAAACTTCTGCTTTCTTCTGCTTTTCTCAGTAAAATGGGAGTAATGATAGCACCCACCATTCAGAGTTATCATGAGGATCTAATGGGATAATTTTTATATAAATATTAATTACAATAGTAATAATTATTATAGTATAGAGTATAAATATAATAATATAATATTCTGTTTATTGGTATCATTAGTGTTATTCTATGTGTTGTTTTGACTGTTTCACCAATGTTCTTTGTTTTCTTGTTTTTCTTGTTCTGATGCTAAATTCCCCCTTAAACACATGGCTCCCCCAAAGCTTTCTCTTGTAAATGATTAAATATGGTCAAGCAAAAAAACAACAACCACTCCATATATTAATTGTGTTTGAAAATAAGTTTCGATTGGTACCTGCAATTCATCACCTCAGTGTGAAAAGGCGGGAGGTTTGCTTCATCATCAGTCTTATGGAAGATTAATTGGATTGGTCTTTTTGAAAAAAAAAAATATTCTGAACTTAAATACCAAATAAAATGATCAAGTCTGTAAGCAAAAAATCAGAGTGACAAAATCTGAGAGTTGGGAGGGATCTCAGAGGCCATCTAAACCAATCCAGACAAAAAGACCCTTTGCTATAACATACCCAACAAATAATCGTCTGACCTCCAAGAAATCTATTCTACATTTAAACAGTTTGAATTGTAAGGACATTTTTTTCTCAACATCAGATCTAAAGTGGCTTCTTTACATTTTTAACCAGTGCTCCTGGTTTTGCCTTTTGAGGCCAAACAGAACAAATCTAACCCCTCCTTCACATATTAACCCTTTGCATATTTGAAGATAGCTATTATCTCTTCTGCTCCAAAGTAAACATGCCCAATTCCTTCAACTGATCCCCATATGGCAAGAACTTAAGTTCCTCACCATCCTGGCTGGCTTACTCTGGACACTCTCCAGCTTATCACTACTCTTCTCAAAATATAGTGCCCAGAACGGAACATAATTCTCTACAATTCTCTGATGATGGCAGAGTATCATTGGAATATATTCTCCCTTATATGCAATACAATTGCATAATAGAATGGAAAAAGATTCTTTTGTTCCTAAAACTTTGAATCTCTATTATGTATAGCTTGTGTTGCCTTCTAAATATATAAAAACTTTAACATGGGACTTTCAAAATTGTCTTGCTTGTCTGTGTTTCCTTCTCTTTTCATCTGTGCATTTTAAAAATTCTTCATTGACTCGCCTTTTTTTCCCCTTTTCACTTTTTCTTGGCAACCTCATTACAATCCCTTCTCTTTCCTTCCTAGTTTTCCACCATGATTGAAAAACAAAACAAAACTCTTGTAATTGTACTGGAGGCATAGTGCATGCATAGAACCCATCATCTTGCTTGCCTCTTCCCTTGGAAAATGCTTAGTAGAATGACTTCCTGGATATGAGAAAGGCTCTCCTTCCTTCCCTCTCTCCCTCCTTCTGACTCCCTCACTTCTTCCATCTTCCCTCTCTCCCTCTTTCCTCTCTCTTTCTCTTCCTTCCTCCCTCCTTTCCTTCCTTCCTTCCTCTCTTTCTCCCTCCCTTCCTTCTCTCCTCCCTTCCTCTCTTCCTCCCTCCATTCTTTCTTCCTTTCCTCCCTTCCTCTCTCCCTGTCTCCCTCCTTCCCTTTGTCTTCCCTCCCTCCCTCTCTTTCCTCCCTCCCTTCCTTCCTCTCTCACTCCCTTCCTCCTTCATTTTCCTTCCTTCCTTCCTTCCTTCCTTCCTTCCTTCCTTCCTTCCTTCCTTCCTTCCTTCCTTCCTTCCTTCCTTCCTTCCTTCCTTCCTTCCTTCCTTCCTTCCTTCCTTCCTTCCTTCCTTCCTTCTGTGCTTCTTTCTGGAAGGCCAAATTAAACACTTAAGTACAGAGAAAACAATAATCTTTGATAAACTATGTAAGAAGTTAAACTATGTAAGTTCCTTGCTTGTTGAATCTGCATCACTTTGTATTTGAGAATGTTCAAGTACCTGTTGACTGTTCTGAGACTCTCCTGTGGGGCAATGGGGAAGCAGTTGGAAATACAATGATTACAGGCTTTCCTAGAGACTCTAGAGGACAATGCAGAATGGGAATACGGACGATGAGTGCAGAATACACCCCCACTTATTTGCTGAAGACACCAGATTTTTCAAATAGAGGACAGTGTAATGGCCTATATTTTCCTGTCCAAGAATACAGATTTTAGCACCATTTTCTAGACACTTTCTGATAGCTTCATTTGGACATTTGCTAAGTTCTAGATGCCTGTAGGATTTTATAGGTTTTGAGAGGATCAAAGTCAACACCTGGTAATATACATAGGAAAGCAGTAGGTCTTTCTTACATTCTTCTGTCAGATTACCCAGAGATGCCCCAGTCCCCCTCACCCTGGAATTGCTGCCATCATTTCTACACTTTTCTCTCTGCCTCTGACAGCCCCATGGATTTATAAAAATTTCTGTTTTCTAATTTCAACTGGGTCATGACTACAAGACAATCTTTTTATCCTCAAATTGTTTCTCTAGCTTCCCATCTGACAAATTAGATGTTTTAAAACTTTTGTTTTCTTCTCAAGTTCTAACACTTTTGTTTTCTTCTCAAGCTTCCCACAGCAATCTCTTTTCCTGCCATCTTAGCTGAGGTATCACTGATAAAATCTCGGCCATTTGTCTCCGATTTTTTATCCCTGTCTAATAATCCTCCTGCATTATCTCTCACTATTTTCTCCTTCATTGCCATTCCTGATAAAGAGATGGTCCTTGTTTTTGCCAAGGGCACCTCCTCTACATATAACCTTGATCTTATTCCCTCCCACCTCTTCCTGATGATTGTTCCACTTTCACTGATCCTTTCTAATTTTTAATCTCTTCTTGTGTTTTACACATACACTGGCCCTGAGGCTCACCCCACCATGTTTTCTCATTCTAAAAAATAAAACAAAACAAAAAAGCAATAACAAAACCAAAAATTCCTCACTAAACCATACCCTTCTGGCTATCCCGCTATCTCTTTTTTCCCTTTTCAGACTAACTCCTACAAAAAGGTGTTTATATTCATTGCTTCTATTTCCTTTCTTCTAAAATCTTTTGAATCTGGTTCCCAAACCTCATCATTCATTTGAAACATATTTCTCCAAAATCTCCAATTATTTTTTAATTGCTCCATCTGATGGACCCCTGAGATGCCTACCCAGGGACCCCTAACTCAGAGACACTTTGTGAACTAACTTGGACCTTGTGACATAACTCTTGCAACAATATTCCAGGGTGCAAGGAAATGTCCCTGTCAGCAAGCTATTTTTATGCACTCTGGCCCCACATTTGCTGACTATTCCTTTAACCTCACAGTATACCCTGCTCTTAAAAGTAGCCATAGACCAACATCCCCATTCCCTAACTGGATCATCTGTTGGCCAGCTTGGCTGCCCTCCAGAAATCCCCCTTCAAAGCTCTCAGCTAGACCTTAGTTAGACCTTCCTCTGAGTTTAGTCTGCTTTCTTTTGTCATACAAGTCAAGTGACTATGAGAAAATTTCCTTGAATTCTTTCAAGCTGTCTCCAAATCAACAGCATATTAGGTTTTTTTTTTTTTTGTTTGTTTTTGTTTGTTTGTTTTTTTCCCTCAGCCTCTATCCTTTGCAACTTGACTACAACATTGGTGATTGCTGACCATCCTCTCCTGCTTCATACTCTTCAGACTAGACTTTTGTAACACTGATTGATCTCTTAATTCTTCCCTTTCCTGTCTGAATCTTCCTTTGCCAGATGTCCATCCATGTCATAGCCACTGGGAATATATATCAAAGCTCTGTCTTGAACCCTTTTTCTTTTCTCTGTATGCTTTCTAAAGTGGTGACCTCAGCAATTCTCAAGGTTTCAATTATTGATAATGATCTATAACCAAAGCAATACGATCCCATTTCTCTGTTCTTCCCTCTTCACCTAGCTCAGATAACTAAGTTGTTTTTTTTTTTTTTTAAACTTTTTCTCTTTTTAATTTTCTCTTTATGATTCACCCTCTAAAGCTGGTTTGTTTTGCTTGTGACTATTCTTTCCCTGATTCCTTTCTTCTTCTTAACCTCTTTTCTTCTTTCTCATTCTTCCCACTTGTTTCCCTGATGAATTTTATGTAAACACTTCTAATTGCTCTACAGTGTTTATCTTTCTTGGTTTTTCTTGTATTCTGAGTTTATATTCCAAAAATTCTTCTCTTTCATCTAGAATGATTGAATAGCCTCTATTCTAATAAAGAACCATTTCTTCTTTGTAGGATTATTTTAAAGTTTTAAAAGAGTAAGTTATTGTTATTTTTGAAAGCCTTTTCCTTTAAAAATATCATATTCCAATTTTTTTTTCTTTTTAAAGTAGTTACAATTGGTAATTGGACCCTTTCCATCTGATTGCTTATAGTATTGTTCTTGACTTGAAAGTTCTGGATTTTAGCAATAATATTAATAATGTTTTCCATTTGAATTTTTTGGGGAAGTAATAAGTGAATTTTTTCTACTTTTCACTTTGTCTTCTGGAATAGGCCTATGTTTTCTTTTATGATTTCTTCAAAGTTTTAAAGTATTTTTGTCAAGATTTTAAAAGAATACAATAATTTATAAATTGTCTTTATTTGACCTACTTTTCAGGTCATATGTTTTGATAGTTGATTTCTTAATTTAGACTTTTGACTTTTTTTCTAATGATTTTTGCTGTCCCATAAAATCATTGAGTTATGTTTGTTATATTTCATTTTTCATTGAGGAAAATCCATGGATAAGCTTGTCCACATTTTGTTTTAAGCTATTTCTTTTTTCCCACAAAGAGCTCTAATTGCATTTTTTCCCCTCTTGCTTTAATTTCTTCAATCACCTTTGGAGTCCTTGTGGCCATACCGTTTTCCCTTTGAGGCTCTGTTTATACTTATTATGGAGTGATTTCTTCTGCATTTTACCTCTTGGATATTTCTTTTTCTTTGGTACTTCCTCACTGGATTTGGAGCTACCTTCAGCTTACTTATCCCATGCCATCTGCATCCAGAAAAAGAACTATGGAGATCAAATATAAATCAACACATGCTATGTTCACTTCTTTTTTCTGTTTTTTTTTTTTTTCTTCTCCCATGGTTTTTCCCTTTTGTTCTGATTTTTCTCTCCTAACATGATTCATAAAGAAATGTGTATTAAAATTAAATTTAAAAATTATTTATCCTTCCTGCTTCAGCTTCTGGACTGAGGTTTTGTGTCAGGGCTAGGTATTACCCCATTTTTGCTTTTAGATGGAGTAGGTATACCCTAGGTGCTGCTGCTGCTATAGTTCTGAATGAGTTGGCTGGCATAAAGCTTCATTCTCTGACAAGATCTCTGGCTTTTGCCTGTCCTTGGAAATGCAAAGAAGGTGATAAAGCCTCAGCCCATCTCTGACTCCTTCTCCTACACAATCCCAACTGTAGTAAGTTGGTTCTGTCCTCTGATAACACTTTCAATTTCTCTTCTAAAAGGAATGCCAACCTGTCCTTGGTACCTATATAACAGCTATTTGGCCACAGCAAATTCTCATTATGCTTCATACTTGAGGAAGCAAAAGTCTGAATTCTCAGGTCCCTATTAATTTTGTTGGAAGCTCTTGTAGGTCTCTCTAGTGGTGAACTGTTGCTATAAACTGTCTGATCTTCTAAGGAAAGCTTTATTTATTTATGACAATCTTTTGCTGAGCTGTTCGTGGGTATTTAATTGACCATTAGTCACTTCCTGCCAATGATCCAAAGCAAACAGAAGCTGAGCGCAGCTTGTATTTAGAAGGGGATTTATAGATATTCATCATTGAGGATTATACCTCTTCCTGCCCTTTCTACTCTCCCACTTCAGTTTCCAGGATTTCGGTTTTTCTCCTGCTCTTTGTCTGCCTTTCATTGTTCATAAATAGTCATCCACTTACTCTTTTGGAGATTCTAATAATATGTCCCTTAAATAACAATCTCATTATTATACAACAAACAGTAAATTCTGTCTGTGGTTTGATTCATAGATGTTTTTCTTCTTACCTGTAAATTGTGTTCCCCAAACTAACATGGGTACATTTATTATAGGTGAGCACTTTGCTACAAGACAGTTACAAATGAAGAAAAAAAAAAAGATGCGATTTCCCAGAAAAAAAAATTCTATATTTCCATTAATCTGGTCTTGGATACTTGCCTGAATATGCAATTCTCTTAGATATAGTTAGCTTCCTTTATACAGGGGAGCCTGGGAGGTGGAGGATGTAGAATGGATTTAGAGACTGAATGAATACAGGGAATAGGGTTTGGGAGGTAAGAAAGAGAGAGGCATCTTACATCCTGCTGCAGTTGGTCCACTGAGTATGTGATCTCCTTTGCTCTGGGTTGGCCATAGTTCTCAGACAGAGTCTGGTTCAGATGTTGTTTTAGCTCATCACTTAGCTGGAGAGAGAGAGGGAGAGACGAAGGGAGGAAAAGAGGGAGAATGAGAGAGGGGGGGAGAGAGAGAGAGAGAGAGAGAGAGAGAGAGAGAGAGAGAGAGAGAGAGAGAGAGAGAGAGAGAGAGAGAGATCAGAATGAGAAAGTATAACTTAGACACGACCTGCTTTTAAGAATCTTCATGTCCCACATCCATCCATCCTCATGGCATGCAAGTTACTATGAGTTGATCAGCAATGATGGTATTCCTTGGTGCTGATCAGAATGTAGCCCTTTGCCTTAGTTTCCCTATGGATGCGACCCAATTTCCTACAGAATCAGGTCCCAACTCCTTAACCTAGCTTTCAGTGATCTCCTTTTCTGGAAGAGAGAGTGAGGCTCTCTGTTTCACTGAAATCCAACGGAAGCAGAAGTGCTTGAGATGCCATTGGTCTTGTTGAGAACAAAGAACGAATGACAACAAAGATTCTGCATGAGGGGAGTATTTCCAGAGCAGGGAATGTGCCACACATATTTCTTACACTGTGGTTCATTATTATTATGGTCAGAGTTTAAATCTTCTCCTTCCATGGGTGTTGTGTGTATTTGGGGGAAGGAGTGAACCTGAGTATTAGGAGAAGATTTTGTTTATTAAACATGTTTACCATGTTACCTGCAAAATAGCAGCTGCCCTCTGGGAACCCAACCTCTGATTCAAAAAGCAGCTGGGAAAGGCTACTATTTCCCCTCCTCTTCCTCTTCCTCCTCTTCCTTCTCTGTTTTCATTTTTGATGTCTTGAAATATAGCTCTGAAAATAGAGCCCATTGTATTTTAAAGGGAACTATATGACTATATCTTTAATTACAAATCATTCTGGCTTTCACTGAATGATCAATAATGACCAGCTCAAGCCTTTGTCTCATTGTTTAGGTTTTAATGTCTTAGAAAAATTATAAATAGCAGTTCTGGAAACTTTGAAGTTTCTCCTCCCATATAGATGTCTTTGGGGTGATAAATTGGGCCAATTTTTAATTCTTACTTACTGATACTGACACCTCAGAAACCCTTAATTTAAAAAGGCCAAGGTGACCCACTGCATCCTGGACTCTGGAGGAGAAAGCAAGACTGATGACTTTGCACAACTCTGCCTCATTTAACTCTAATTTACACTCAAGTCAAGATATTTATGTCATTGGTACTCTTTGAAACAAGGGACAGACAACAATAACAAGAGCAATAACAGTCATCTCCTGTCACTTACAGAAAACTTCTTCTACAACCAAGATGGTAGAGTCATTGACTCTTAAAAATGAGTTATTCTTGCTAACTTCTGCATCTTTGCCTGTGATTAATTCTCACTTATCTAAATTCTACCATTTTTTTTTGCTGAGGCAATTGGGTTAAGTGACTTGTCCAGAGTCACATAGCTAGGAAGTGTTAATATCTGAGGATGTATTTGAATTCAGGACCAGTGCTCTATCCATTGCATCATCTAGCTGTCTCCTAGCTATCTATCAAGACTTGGTTTGAAATTTCTTTTTCCTTGAAGGGGTTCCTAACTACCCAAATCATCAGGGCTCTCTCCCTATCTAATTTCCTATAATACTCATTGCCTATCTTATAGATGGATTTTTAGAGCCGGGAAACCCCTTAGAAATCATCTATAAATATCTCTGGTCAGGGGTGACCTGTTCAAAATGACATGGTAAGTGGCAAATCTGAGATTCATACTAGATTCTCCTATCACTAAATTCAGGGTTATTCCCATTATACCATACTGCCTAGTATTTCTGTAATTTTCAGTTTCTAAATTGAATGGGTATCTTTAAGTGGAAGTAAATGACAATGTAACAGGCACATTTCAGGGCGCATTTCTGTTCAGATGTAGGCTCTGAGCTTTCTTTCTGTGAGAGTCTTTAATCATAAACTTTTAGAGGACAAGGAACTTGATATTTTTCTTTCAATTCTCTGTATCATCAGCCATAGTTCCTTACACATAGATGGTACTCATTAAATATTGATTTATTAATTAGGTTCTTAAATCATTGACTAAATTATTGAACCTAGGGTTGAGAAGGAAATAAACTCATCCTCTGGCTTTAGGGAAGAACTGCTCCATAATTATCTCCGATTGAGGCTCTGACCTTTCTGTCTGACATAGCCACCATGCAAATTCAGGCTTTCATTCCTCTTGCCTGGATTAATGCAATTGGTTTTAATTGCTTGGTCTCTCTCCATCCAGTGTCTCCCCTTTCCAATCCCTTCTCTTTATAGCTGCCAAAATGATTTTCTTAAAGTACAAGTCTGGTCTTGCTGTGCAATAAATTCTAGGCCTTCCAGCTAACTGTAGGATCAAATACAAACTTCTCTCTTTGGCATTTAAAGTTCATCATAATCTGGCTCCAGACCATTTCTCTGGGTGTTTTACACATTTCTGCCCCTCATGAGCTGTCTAGTCTTGCCAAACTGTCTTTGGTATCTCTTTTTACACATGACATTCTATCTCCCCATCTCCATGTCTTTGAACAGGGTGTCTCCCATTCCTGGAATGCACTCTCCTCTCATCTTGGGCTCTTAGAATTCCTACTCCTTGCAAAGGTTGGCTCAAGCCCCATTCCTACATGAGGTCTTTCCTGATCCCCCAGATGTCGGGAGGAATCCCTTTAAAACATCTTGCTTTTATTTGATTTATATATTTTGTATATACTTGTACATGTATGTGTCATTTCTCTAGCTAGAATACAAGTTTCTTGAGGAAAGAATGGCTTTTTTTTGTCTTTGTATTTAAAAATTTTTTTCAATAGTATTTTATTTTTCCAAAAACATGTAAAGATAGATTTCAACATTCATTTTTGTAAGACTTTGTTTTCCAAATTGTTCTCCTTACCTCCCCCCTTCCCCAAGACAGCAAATTCTCTGACATAGATTAAATGTGTGCAATTCTTTTACACCTATTTGTCATTTTATGCAAGAAAAATCAGACCAAAAGGAAAAAAATGAAAGAAAAACTAACAAAAAAGGTGAAAATACTATGTTTTGATCTATATTCAGCCTCCAAAGTTCTCTTGCTAGATGTGGTTGCCATTTTCCCATCCTAAGTCCATTGGAATTTCCTTGAATCACTGCATTATTGAGAAGAACCATGTCTATCATAGTGGATCATCATATAATCTTGTTATTAATGTGTATAATGCTCTCTTGGTTCTTCTCACTTCACTTAGCATCAGATTATATAAGCGTTTCCTGGCTTTTCTGAAATCAACCTGATCTTCATTTCTTGTAGAACAATAATAATCCATTATCTTCATCATGCCATATTATATTTGGCCATTGCTCAGTCGATGGGCATCCACTCAATTTTCAATTCCTTGCACTAGAAATATTTCTGTACGTATGACTCCCATCGTCTCTTTCGTGACGTCTTTGGGATACAGACCCATTAGTTTGTCTTTGTAGTCTTAGCACAAGGCTTAACACATCATAGACACTTTGATTTCTTTTAAAGAACCTTTGCTATGATATGAAAAGATGCTCCAAATCCTTAATAATCAGAGAAATGCAAATTAAGACAACTCTGAGATATCACTACACACCTGTCAGATTGGCTAGAATGACAGGAAAAGGTAATGCAGAATATTGGAGGAGATGTGGGAAAACAGGGACACTGATACATTGTTAGTGGAATTTGGAACTATGCTCAGAGTTATCAAACTGTGCATACCCTTTGATCCAGCAGCATTGCTACCGGGCTTATATCCCAAAGAAATATTAAAGAAGGGAAAGGGACCCATATGTGCAAGAATGTTTGTGGCAGCCCTCTTTGTGGTGGCCAGAAATTGGAAACTGAGTGGATCCCCATCAGTAAAGGAATGGCTGAATAAGTTATGGTATATGAATATTATGGAATATTATTGTTCTGTAAGAAATGACCAACAGGATGATTTCAGAAAGGCCTGGAGAGACTTAACATGAACTGATGCTGAGTGAAATGATCAGAACCAGGAGATCATTATACACTTCAATAACAATACTATGTGATGATCAATTCTGATGGACGTGGCCATCTCCAACAATGAGATGAACCAAATCAGTTCCAATAGAGAGAGCAGTAATGAACTGAACCAGCTACACCCAGCGAAAGAACTCTGGGAGATGACTATGAACCACTACATAGAATTCCCAATCCCTCTATTTTTGTCCACCTGCTTTTTGGATTTCCTTCACAGGCTAATTGTACACTATTTCAAAGTCCGATTCTTTTTGTTCAGCAAAACAAATGTTTGGTCATGTATACATATATTATATTTAATTTATACTCTAATATATTTAACATGTATTGGTCGACCTGCCATCTGAGGGAGGGAGTGGGAGGGAAGGAAGGGAAAAATTGGACAAATGGTTTGGCAATTGTCGATATTGTAAAATTACCCATGCAAATATCTGGTAAATAAAAACTATTAAAAAAAAAGAATCTTTGCTATGAATAATCACAAAGAACTCATGATGGAAAATGCTATCTGCATCTAGAGAAAGAACTCTGCATGCACATTGAAGTATGCTATTTTCATTTTTTTGTGTGTTTTTTTCTTTTTGGTCTGTTTCTTCTTCCACAATGTGACTAATATGGAAATAAGTTTTACATGATTGCATATATATCATATATAAAAACCTAACATATATGTATATATACATATATTTGTGTGTATGTTTATATATATGTATATATACAATTTTATTTTATTCTATTTTGATTTAACATATATATCACCTGAATTACATACTGTTTTAGGAAGAGTGAGGGGAAACAAAGAGGGAAGGAGAAAAATTTGGAATTCAAAATTTTGTGAAAATGTTAATATTGTCTTTATATATAATTAGAAAAATAAATGCTATTAAAAATGAAAAAAAAGAAGAATCTTTGTGATGATGAAGCAATAAAGCAATCGAGAAGAATGAGCTGCTGGTAGACAAATTTGTCAGAGATATAGGGACATTTGGGGATATGGCAATCTTTCTGCCTCTCTATCTGCCTCATTTTATTCCCTCTCTTTTCCTACTCATAGAATACATAAAGATGAGACCTTGAAGGAAGATCCCAGAGGCAGAAAGCTAGTCTACTCACCTTTTGGTAATAAAGATGGGCAAGAACTCCGGCCACCAGCTCAATGAGGAAGATGACAAGCAACAGGCCAAAATACTAGGAACAAAAAGAAAATACAATCATTTGGGTTGGATTGTAGAAGCTGGGGTGTGTGGAAACTAGACTAGTAAAACTAAACTGGCTTCTTGCACCATCAGCATTGATTTCAAAGAAAGAAAGAGGAAAGAGATGGCTTCCACTAGTGAAAAGGCTATTATGTAGAAAGGGAGTAGATCTATTCTGTTGACTCCAGAGTAGAGGAGTACACCAATGGGTAGAAATCATAGAGAGGCTGATTATGGCTTAATGTAAGGTAGCTTTTTCCTAACAATTAAGTTTTTCAAAAATGGAATGTCACCTAAAGTAATGAGGTCCCTGGTGCTAACGGTGTTCAAGTAAAATTCCTCAGGGACTTCTTGTTGGGAATATTGTCTATGACATAGGGCATATATTTGAGCTCAAGTTCTCCTGATTCCAAGTCAACAATAAGTTAGGAGTTGACTTGGAATCAGGAGGTTGTTATTGTTGTTGAATTGTTCAGTCATGTCTGACTCTTCATGATCCCAATTTTTTATTTATTTTTTATGTTTTGCAAAGATACTGGAATGGCTTGCCATTTCCTTCTCTATCTCATTTTACAGAGGAGGAAACTGAGGCAAACAGGGTGAAGTAACTTGCCCAGGGTCACATAAGTTAGTGTCTGAAGTCAGATTTGAGCTCAGGAAGATGAGTCTCTCTACTTGGCCTAGCTGTTTTTCTCTGGAAAAAGGGAACTTTTCCTCTCTTCTCTTGACAATCTCTTTCTTAGTGGTCTCAACAAATCCCATGTATTCAATTGTCATCTTTATGCAGCTGATTCTCATATCTACATATGGAGCTATAATCAATCTGCTAATAAGATAATCTAGCACCATATCTGCCCTGCTTTTTGAATATCTTGAATTGGATATCCCAAAGGTATCTCAAACTGAATTTATTATCTTTTCCTATAAATTTGCTTCTCTGCCTGACCTCCCTATTTTTGTTATGGGCACTATTATCATTTTAGCCACCTAGTTTCACAACCTAGGAGTCTTCCTTAACTCTTTACTTTTAACCAGTTGCGGGGTCTTATTGATTCTGCCATCAGAATATCTACAATCCTGTTGGCACATTTGTAGTATAACCATCCCAGGCCATACCCTTGTCATCTCTTACCCAGACTATCATAGCAATAGCTCCCCAGCTGATATTTCTTCAAACAACTTCTACCCAGTCCAATCCATCTGTACCATAGCTGCCAAACTAATATTTGTAATTCACAGTTTGACCATGTCAATACCCTGCCTTTAGATGCTTCAGAGTTTTTTCCATTTCCTTAGGATAAAATACAAAATTTCTTGGCATTTAAAGCACTTCATAACCTGACTCTTGCTGAATTTTCGAGCTGATTATACATGACTCCTACTCCCACACTCCATATTTCAGGCAACTAACTCTTTGTTCTTCCCCAATTTTCCCTTTCATCTTCATGTCTCAGTGCAGGTTGCCCCCTACCTTGAATGTTTTCCCTTTTCACCTCTAGTTCTTGGAACCATTAGCTGTCTTCCAGACTCACCTCAATATCACCCCTTTAAAGAAATCTTTTCCTGATTTCACTAGTTGCAAATTTCCTCCTACATCAATGTGTACTCTATTTTTGAAATATAGCTTTATTTACTTATCTCTCTCTCCCATTCCCTCCCTACCCATTGAGAAAGCAAGGTTTACAAAACCTATTACAAATATGAAATCACTTAAAAAAGAAATATTGTATCCAACACATAAAATATAAGCTTCTTGAAGGCAAGGACTATGTCTTTTTTGGTCTTTATGCCCCCAGAGCCTAGCTTAGTACCAGCTACAGAAAAAGCAATTAATATAAATGTTTGTTGATCGACTGATTGGTTCCACTGACTCCAAGAGAAGTTCTGAAGAGCTCAACTTTCTCTCCCCCCTCCCAATTTCTTCTCTCTTTTGGCAATTGGCTCCCGCCTAGTCTCTGGAGGTGGGTATAATTTAACATCTGCTGGGTTGGCTACGTGGCACTCTAACAACAGTGATTAGAATGTTTTGCCTCATTAACTTGTTGATTTTCAGGCTTCACGGTGGTAGTGCACCTGTGAGTCCTACAAAGCAGGAGTAATGTGCCATTAGAATCTGCGGAGGAAGCCGGGTGTCTTCATTAAACGTAGGATGTTGGCCATGAAGAAGGTGAAATCTCTGAATATCCTCAGAGTCCTTCCCCTTCCATTGACCCTCAATCCAAAGTTAGATCTCAATCCCAAACCTGATTTCTCTTTGATCTGTGAATTGTGTGTTAATGGCTCAGCCCCATGCTGGCTCCTGGGAAAAATACCAGCTATAGCTGATGTTGAAGGGAATGGGGAGGAGGAGGAGTGGAAAAGATTAAAAAAATAAAGCAGTTTATATCTTGATTTAGTGGCAAGTTAAATTAGTACATGTCATCTCCTTAAAGGCATGTTCTAAGGAATCACACAGGCTGTCAGACCTGAGCTGAGTTGTCAGAAGTTGGGAGATATCTCAAAAAGATAAAATAAAATGCCAAAGGATGTTCCTTTTCTTTAGCCCCCTCCTTCTTCCAGCTAACAAGTTCTGATGGACAAAACACCTTGGGAGAAAAGTCAGTGTCTGGCTCCTAGAACAAGGATAAGGTCAAGTGGATGCTTTTCCTATGGGTGCCACTAATGACAGACATCACTTTGTAGGGCTGTGTGACCAAAGACTCCTAGTCACTGGACTCCCAGATGGAGTGGCTAAGGAGGATTCTGAAAGAAGTTTAAAAAAGGATTATTTATATAGTGGGGTGGGGTGGCACTGAATCATGAGTACCCGGGGCTTTAAAAAGCCTCAGGGATCTAGTGGGCAAGCTTTTCTTCATCCCAACCAATTTACATTTATTGATTCTATTTATATAATTACAATTGTTTGATTCTGGTGCCCGGAATGGCCAGAGACTTGGCTCAATGATGCTAAGACCTTGGTCTCATTGGATGTCTCCAAGAAAAGGCTGGATGACTGCTCACTGGATATGCTGCAGAAGGGAATTGTGTTCAGTATGATTCAGAATAACTGGCCTCTAAGAGTGTTTCACTGAATACAGAAATAATTATTATAATAATTATTATCATTATGAATTCAAATTCAATTATTGTTTTTAAAAATACCTATTGAACTAGTTTAAGCCACGACTATATTTAATTGTATTTGTCCAAATATAGAATGCTTTACAGTAGAGACTATACCTATAATATGAGATTTCTTTGATTTTTAAAAAAAAATCAATTTTATTTGATTTTAATGTCCTCATTTTCTCTCTCACATTCCCTCCCCTCCTCATTAAGAGAGCAAGAAATGCAAAACTCATTAGTTTTGACATCGACCTCCTGATATCATGGTCTTCTTCAAGAATGATGAACATTAACAAAAACTTGAACTCAAGTTCTATTCATAATAGTTGCTAGAATCAGCTCTCTATCCATAATAGTGACTCATACAAAATTACCCATGTTACAAATCAGTTATGAAATTTGTTAAGCATTTTTTATTTAGATAAATTTCTTGTTCATTTTTATTTCTATTGTTTTTTCATCTTTGTAACTTTGTTAATCATTATCTTAATGAGAATTTGATTGTGAGTTTCTATATAAGCTAATTATGGGAAACAATTCAGTCTCTACCCTACTTTTTTTTTCTTTCTTTCTTTTCTTTTTCTTTTTTTAATTAATTAATTAATTACTTTTTTGCTGAGGCAATTGGGGTTCAGTGACTTGCCCAGGGTGACCCAGTTAGGAACTGTTAAGTGTCTGACACCATATTTGAACTCAGGTCCTCCTGATTTCAGAGCTGGTGCTCTATCCACTGCACCACCTAGCTGCCCCTTAGTATTTATTTTCAAAAAACTAGTGAATAAGAACAAAACTGAGTCACTCCAAACAAATTTCTGCATTTGCCATGTTCTCTGCTCCCTTCTCCCCAAAACCCAAACCAAAATCAAATCAAGAAAAAGAAAAAAAAAATGTGCTTCAATCAGAGTCTTTGTTGGATCAGTTCTTTACCTGGATAGATAGATTTTTTTTTTTTTTATGATGAGTACTTCAGAATTTTGGTGAGTTACTGTATTGATCAGAGTTCTCTTTCACAATTGATTATCTTTACAATATTACTGTTACTTTGTAAACTATTTCCTGGTTCTGTTCATTTCACTTTGTATCAGTTCATATAAATCTTTTTTTTTGTTTTTGTTTTTATTTTTTTTTATTATATATATATATATATATATATATATATTATAATATTATCCCTTGTATTCATTTTTCCAAATTACCCCCCCTCCTTCTATTCCCTCCCCCCGACGACAGGCAATACCATACATTTTACATGTGTTACAATATAGTCTAGGTACAATACATGTGTGTGAATATCATTTTCTTGTTGCACAATAAACAATAGAATCCGAAGGTACATGCAACCTGGGCAGACAGATATTAGTGCTAACAATTTACATTCACTTCCCAGTGTTTCTTCTCTGGGTGTAGCTACCTCTGTCCATCATTGATCAACTGGAAGTGAGTTGGATCTTCTTTATGTTGAAGATTTCCACTTCCATCAGAATACATCCTCATACAGTATTGTTGTTGAAGTGTACAGCGATCTTCTGGTTCTGCTCATTTCACTCAGCATCAGTTGATTTAAGTCTCTCCAGGCCTCTCTGTATTCCTCCTGCTGGTCATTTCTTACCGAGCAATAATATTCCATAACCTTCATATACCACAATTTACCCAACCATTCTCCAAATGATGGACATCCATTCATCTTCCAGTTTCTAGCTACAACAAAAAGAGCTGCCACAAACATTTTGGCACATATATGTCTCTTTCCGCTCTTTAGTATTTCTTTGGGATATAATCCCAGTAGTAGCGCTGCTGGGTCAAAGGGTATGTACAGTTTGATAACTTTTTGGGCATAATTCCAGATTGCTCTCCAGAATGGCTGGATTCTTTCACAACTCCACCAGCAATGTATTAGTGTCCCAATTTCCCCACATCCCCTCCAACATTTGTCATTATTTGTTCCTGTCATCTTAGCCAATCTGACAGGTGTGTAGTGGTATCTCAGAGTGGTCTTAATTTGCATTTCTCTGATCAGTAGTGATTTGGAACACTCTTTCATGTGAGTGGATATAGTTTCAATTTCTTCCTCTGAGAATTGTCTGTTCATATCCTTTGACCATTTATCAATTGGAGAATGGTTCGGTTTCTTATAAATTATGGTCAGTTCTCTATATATTTTGGAAATGAGACCTTTGTCAGAACCTTTGTTTTTAAAAATATTTTCCCAATTTGTTACTTCCCTTCTAATCTTGTTTGCATTAGTATTATTTGTACAGAAACTTTTTAGTTTGATGTAATCAAAATCTTCTATTTTGTGATCAATAATGATCTCTAGTTCTCCTCTGGTCATAAATTCCTTCCTCCTCCACAAGTCTGAGAGGTAGATTATCCTCTGTTCCTCTAATCTATTTATTATCTCCCTCTTTATGCCTAAATCATGGACCCATTTTGATCTTATCTTGGTATATGGTGTTAAGTGTGGATCCATATCTAATTTCTGCCATACTAATTTCCAGTTTTCCCAACAGTTTTTTCCGAATAATGAATTTTTATCCCTAATGTTGGAATCTTTGGGTTTGTCAAAGATTAGATTGCTATAGATGTACCCTTTTTTGTCCTTTGTATCTAATCTGTTCCACTGATCTACCGGTCTATTTCTTAGCCAATACCAAATGGTTTTGGTGACTGCTGCTATATAATATAGCTTTAGATCAGGTACACTTAGACCACCTTCCTCTGAGTTTTTTTTCATTAATTCCCTTGCAATTCTTGACCTTTTATTCTTCCATATGAATTTTGTTGTTATTTTTTCTAGGTCATTAAAATAGTTTCTTGGGAGTCTGATTGGTATAGCACTAAATAAATAGATTAGTTTGGGGAGTATTGTCATCTTTATTATATTCGCTCGGCCTATCCAAGAGCACTGAATGTCTTTCCAATTATTTAAATCTGATTTTATTTTTGTGGCAAGTGTTTTGTAATTTTTCTCATATAATTCCTGACTTTTCTTTGGTAGATGGATTCCCAAATATTTTATACTCTCAACATTTGTTTGGAATGGAATTTCTCTTTGTATCTCTTGCTGTTGCATTTTGTTAGTGATATATAAAAATGCCGAGGATTTATGTGGATTTATTTTGTATCCTGCCACTTTGCTGAAATTTTGAATTATTTCTAGTAGCTTTTTAGCAGAGTCTTTGGGGTTCTCTAAGTATACCATCATGTCATCTGCAAAAAGTGATAGTTTAATTTCCTCATTTCCTACTCTAATTCCTTGAATCTCTTTCTCGGCTCTTATTGCCGAGGCTAGCGTTTCTAGTACTATATTGAATAGTAATGGTGATAGTGGGCAACCTTGTTTCACTCCTGATCTTACTGGGAAAGGTTGCAGTTTATTTCTATTGCATATTATGCTTACTGACGGTCTTAAATATATACTCCTGATTATTCTAAGGAATAATCCATTTATTCCTATACTCTCAAGAGTTTTTAGTAGGAATGGATGTTGGATTTTGTCAAATGCTTTTTCTGCAAGTTCATATAAATCTTACCAAGTTTTCCTAAAACTGTGTATATATGTGTATAGAGATATATAGATGTGCAGGGAGTTATATTATTGGATCGTTTTTAAACAGACTGTTTTTAACAGTAAATGAAGCTTTCATAGAACTTCCTCAACCAGTGTCCATCTCTGCAACTAAATAGTCTTAAAGTTTCCTAGGTACACTGAGAGTCATTTACCCAAGATCATGCTCAGGTTGGGGCAGGGGCACCATTCTGTACTGAGTGCCAGATCTGGAATGGGGAAGATTCATCTTTTTGACTTCAAATCTGACTTCAACCATTTATTTACCATGATCCTGAGCAAGTCATTTTACCCTGTTTGCCTTAGTTTCCTCATCTGTAAAATGATCTTGGAGAAAGGAATGGCAAACCACATATCTTGGCCAAGAAAACTGCAAATAGTGTCACAAAATGTTGTTGAATACAATTTAACATGTTAGAAGCAGGATTTGAACCCTGGCTCACGATTTCAGTTTTGATGGCTCAAAATGAACATAAGTAGCAATTCTTTCTGTTCTATCAGGAAACTCTTGAGGGTTTTTCTCTTCCAGATCAATTCTTTTGTGAAGGCAAACTAGGTCATCTTTTGCCTCAATTTTTATCTAGCCTTTAATTACTTTAATTATAAAGATGAGTAGAATAGTGGAAATAAAAATGAACAAAAGAAATTTACCTAAATAAAAATGGGCATTGCCTCACACAAAATGAGACTTGGGAAAGTCTTTAGCTTAAAAAGGCCAAGGTCTCCCACTTCATCTGGAGCCATTATTGTTCATTCTGATCTTTGTCTTGCCGTGGGACTCCAATGGCTGTGGAGGAAAGGATGTGGCTGATGACTTTGCTCACAGCTCTGCCTCACTTAAATCTGTTTCTCTTGCAAATTAAGACATCACCCTCCTGATGTCATCGCTCATCTTCAAGAATGATGAAGAATAACAAAAACTTGAACTCAAGTGATCCTGACCTTGAAACCAGCTCTCTATCCACCATAGTGACTCTTATACAAAATTATCCATGGTACAAATCAGTTGTGAAATTTGTTAAGCATTTTTATTTAGGTAAATTTCTTTTGTTCATTTTTATTTCCACTATTCTACTCATCTTTATAATTTTGTTATCATTATCTTAATGGGAATTTGATTGTAAGCCACGCTGAGTTTCTATATAAGCTAATTATGGGAAAATTCAGTCCCTACTCCTACTAAGATAGTATTTGTTTTCAAAAACTAGTGAAGAAGAACAAATCTGAAACACTGAAAATTTATCTGAACTAAAGCTGATCCTGCACTAATAAATTTCCTTCCACTTCACTGGGGGAAAATATTTTGTTTATAGATATGGATTTAAAAACAAAGCTTCCAGCACATCATGCACTTTTATTATAGCAACCCTCCCAGAAACATCTGGTTAGGTCTGCAATTCTACAGATCTCTCTCTGTGAGTACTACGGCATTAAAAAAAAAAAATCCCTATTTTTGATGTACCTAAGGCATTTTCGTGAGCAGCCAAGAATTGGACCCTTTGGGTCTTTCAGATACAGAATCCCAGAATATTTATGCTCTGAGGATTTGTAGAGTTCCACTAGTTGGACTGATTTTGCCTCAAGGCAAGGTGCTTCCTCATGTCCTTGTCCTCATTCACATAGGTACCATCAGTTCACAAACTTTCATCCAAGATACAGGCTGAAAACTGAGGCGTTACAGATGGAGAGAAGAGTAGGAGGATAGGAGTGAGAAGGTCAGCTGTCATACAAAATGATATGGTCATAACACAATGTGAATGACCTTAAAAAAAGTGTAGGAGACTAAACTCAGCCCTGATATCTTGCAGCTGGGGAGCTTCAAGCCTCTACTTTGCTTGAGCATCAAGGAGATTATAAAAACAGGCAGAGCAAGGGTTGATGATTAAAAAATAAACAAAACCAAAACCAAATAGCCAGAGAAAACAGAACCAGCTGTTTAAGAAGTAACAATTGGGTGTGCTATTTCCTGGAAGATAGTTGCAGGCTCAAAGCAGCCAGGCCTGGGGTTTAGAGGCTTGGCTGCTCCTGCAGAGGAGACAATGTGGAATGAGAGTCTCAGAGTTAGTGCTAGAACAACATTTCAGTGCTGAGAGAATGGAAAAGCAATGTTTCCTCTCCAACTCTGGTGGTCTGCCTGTGTTATGCTTGTAATGAAATATCTTCCAGGACTCCAGGAGATAGATATACCTCCACATAGCATCTCCTCAGGGAGACCATTAGCTTGAGTTGTCAACTAATGTTCATTGTAGCTAATTAATGCCCAACAGTTGAGTCCTTAAGGACTGGTTGAAACTCATAGTCAAATATGCTTCAATAGGAATAAATTGTGTTACCAAATTCAACACAAAATCCCTTTAAAAGATTCTGGGCTCTCACAAATATTGAAGAGGGCTAGATTTCTGCTTTAGCTTCCTAACCTGGGTCCTTCCCTCTAGGATCTCCCTCAAATTGTGCATATCATTATCATATAACAATTCTCCAGTTTTGATCAAATCAGTCCCCTCTCAAAATTCTCCAACAACTCCCCATTATTTGTAAGAGAGAATCCAAATTGCTTAGCTTGGCTTTCAAAGCACTCCATGATCTGATTCCAACAACAACCATTTATTACATAGAGAGCATTGTACTATGTACACTGTGCTAGAGGAGATGCAAAGCTTAAATAAGATATAATTCTTTGCCTCACAGAGTTTATAGACTAATGAAGGGATAAAATGCTAATATTGTTCTTCAGTGTCCAACTGCTTATGACCCTGTGAAGCATAGTTCCAATTCCCTTGGAGTTTTCTTACATTTTCTTCTCCTGTTAATTAAGGCAAACAAAGTTTAAATGTTTTGCCCAAGATCACACAGTTAGTGTCTGAGGTCAAATTTGAACTTTGGTTTTCCTGATTCTTGGTCTAGTGTTCTTATCTACTGAGCAACCTACTTGCCTCCAAGGCAAATAAAGGTTAAGTGACTTGCTTAGAATCATATAACTAGTAAGTGTTCAAGTCTGTATTTGATTTCAGCTTTTCTTGACCACAAAACCAGATGTCTGGTCATATTTTCCTCAGGCCTTAGCCTAGTTAGAAATTTAAGCTACATGGCATCCGCTAGTTATGGCAATATGACCTGAATTGAGGCTACATGGATAGCCCTCTAATAGAGAATTATTCTCTAGCTTTATAGTTCTGTCAAGCTCCAAATTAAGTTCCCCCTGGCTTTTTTCTCCTCTTCTGAACTTAAACACACAAATCAAAAAGAAAAAAAAAATTACATACACATATATGTGGAAGACCATCTACACAGAACACAAGAAAGAGGAATCTATATAAAGCCTTTAATCTCCATTTTATACATACTTGTTTTTGTTTTTAAAGTATATAATTAATTCTATGTGTACAAATCAGCTTCCTATTTCTTCTTTTCTCTGTATCAAAAAAAGTAAGTAGTTTCTCTCTTTTTTTTTTCTTAAAATTTATTTAATATTTTCTCCAGTCACACGCAAAACAATTTTTTATATTTATTTTTTTCTAGCAATAAACTGGGAAAACATAAGGCCTCATTTCCAAAATATGTAGAGAATTGACTCAAATTTATAAGAAATCAAGTCATTCTCCAACTGATAAATGGTCAAAGGATATGAACAGACAATTTTCAGATGAAGAAGTTGAAACTATTTCTAGCCATATGAAAAGATGCTCCAAATCCTTATTGATCATAGAAATGCAAATTGAGACAACTCTGAGATACCACATTACACATCTGTTAGATTGGCTAAGATGACAGGAAAAGATAATGATAAATATTGGAGGGGAGGTGGGAAAATTGGGACATTGATACATTGTTGGTGGAGTTGTGAAAGAAACCAACCATCCTGAAGAGTAATCTGGAGCTATACTCAAAAAATTGTCAAACTGTGCATACTCTTTGACCCAGCAGTGTTTCTACTGGGCTTATATCTCAAAGAGAACTTAAAGGAGGGAAAGGGACCCACATGTGCAAAAATGTTTGTGACAGCCCTTTTTGTAGTGGCTAGAAACTGGAAAATGAGTGGATGCTCATCAACTGGGGAATGGCTAAATAAATTGTGTTATATGAATGTTATGGAATATTATTGTTCTGTAAGAAATGACCAACAGGAGAAATACAGAGAGGTCTGGAGAGACTTGCATGAACTCATGCTGAATGAAATGAGTAGAACCAGGAGATCATTATACACTTCAACAGCAATACTATATGATGATCAATTCTGATGGACGTAGCTCTCTTCAATGTTGAGAGTATCCAAACCAGTTCCAATTGTTCAGTAATGAAGAAAATCAGCTACACTCAGAGAGAGAACTATGGGAAATGAATGTGGACCACAACATAGCATTTCCACTCCTTCGGTTATTGTTTGCTTGCATTTTTGTTTTCCTTTGCATGTTTTTTTTGGCTTTCTTTCTAGATCTGATTTTTCTTATGCAGCAAAATAACTGTATGGATATGTATACATATATTGTATTTAACATATACTTTAACATATTTAACATGTATTGGGGCAAGGAGGGGAAAAGTTGGAACAGAAGGTTTTGCAAGGGTCAGTGTTGAAAAATTACCCATACATATGTTTTGTAAATAAAAAATAAAATAAAAAAAATAAATTTATGAGTTCCAGATTCTCTCCCTTATTCCCACCCTCAGCCCCCATGAAAAAACCACATATGAAGTTATGCAAAATATTTCCATAAAAGTCATGGTATGAAAGAAAACATAGATCTCCCCCCCCAAAAAAAACACTCCCAAATCCTCAAGAAAAATAGAAAGAGAGAGAGAATGAGAATGTTTCAATCTGTATTCAGATATAATCAGTTCTTTCTCTGAGTATGAATAGAATTTTTCATCATAAGTCTGTCAGAATAGTTGTGGATCATTGTACTGCTGAGAATAGAAGTCATTTACAGCTGATCATCCCAAAAGGAATTCAAAAAAGGTAAATGGCATATATGGATGAAAATATTTATAGTAGTTCTCTTCTTGGGGCAAAAAACTAGAAATTGAAGGTTTGCTCATTAATTGGAGAATGTTCTATTGGAAATGATAAGCAAGATGCTCTCAGAAAAAATAAAAAAAACAAAACCCCAAAACCAACAACTGGAAAGTACTCCATGAACTCAAGCAAAGTGAAATGTACTGCATACAAAGTAATACCAATGCTCTGGGATGGCCATCTGTAAATGTCTTTGCTATTCTCAGCAGTGAAAAGATCCACAACTACCCTGAAGGACTTATGTTGAAAATTCCCAGAGAAGGAACTGGCTCTGGCTACAGATTGAAACTCTCTGTCTCTACCTCCCTCCCTTTAACCTTCCCTCTTTCCTTCCCTCCCTCTCTCCCTCCTTCCTTCTTTCTCTCTCTCTCTCTCTCTCTCTCTCTCTCTCTCTCTCTCTCTCTCTCTCTCTCTCTCTCTTCTTTCTCTATCCCTTATTTTTTTTTGAGGGTTTAGGGGGTAGGAGTGGGAGATCTGCTATAAATATTTTTGTACCTATAGGTCCTTTTCCTTTTTAAAATTTATACCATTCCACTTCTCCCTTTCCCTTTCTCTCAGTATCTTCTTCTCTCACTCCTTATCCTCTCCTTTTTTGTCATCACTATTGCTAACTCCTTTCTTCCTCCCAACTGTCCCTTTCCAGTTAAAAACTGAGAGAAAAATAAAAATATCATAAAAATAAGTATCTTTAAGCCAAATGAATCCACACATTTTCCATATCCACAAATATATGTCTCAGCATCTTATGTCCAATATGGTTTTGTTAGAAGTAGGAAATATTTTTCATCTTAGGTCCTCTGGAGACATGGTTTATCATTGCATTAATTAAAGTTCTTAAGTAGTTTAAAGATAATTCTCTTTATAATGCTACTGGCATTCAGTCAAATAATAGGCCTAAAAGGTGGTAGGAGCTGTGCTACCTGATAGGGATACAAAGAAAAATGAAAAAGCAGTTCCTGTTCTCCTTGAAAAAAAAAAAAATGTTTTCTTGGTTGTGCTCACTTCACAGTTTTTAGTTCACACAATGCAGGATTCCCTGAAATAATCTCTTTCATCATTCCTTATGGTATAATAATATTCCACTTTATTCATAAACTACAATTTGTTCCTTAATTATTTAGGGCAATCTAAGATTCCTCCCCAGATTCTGGTTCTTTGCTTTCCTTCTCTTCCTCCACCTCCTTATCTTCCTCTTCTCTTAGAATTAGTAAGTTCGTTTTGTTAGTGATTTTACCTTCCTGATATTATCCTTCTTAAATATCCCTTTCCCCCACTAACATATACTTGCTTATTTTCCTGTTGAATTTGATATACTTTTACACCAAATTGTGAGTCTGTGTTTTCAACTCAAAATACCATTTGCCTGAAATAATTTAAAAAATTAGAACAAAACCAAAAGATTGTAGGAGACTATATATCAGTTATTATTTAGGATTTCTAGACTCTCCACCTCCCTGCAGTGAGTCCTGTAATTCTTAAATTATCTCTCTTTAACTTTTTTTTTTCCAGGTCAGTTTATTTATGATTTCTAGACTCTCCCCTTCTGCCTCCCCCCCTCCAGTGTCTTAAATTATCTCTCTTTAACCTTTTTTTCCAGGTCAGTTTTTTAAAAAATATATAATTGATATATGTAAGGTCTTCTTCTTTTCAATGTTTTAGTTTTGCTCTCTCATTCTAATTTTTCTTAATGTCTCATGGAGTCACTGACTTGTTTGTTTTATTCCAATTTTCACCAAGTCTTTCTTCAGTAAAGAGAGACTCATTTCTCTTCTAAGTAAATTGTTCTCTTTTAATTTCTTTTCTCCAGGGCTTTCATCATACTTTTTATCTCTTGCTTCATTTCTTCTAGGTGTTGATGTAATTCTTGTAGAAAATCTATTTTTCTCCTTTGAGTCACTGTTTGCAGTTAAGTATTATTCACTTATTCTTTTGGAGGATATTAAGATTCATAAATTTTTTTTTTTTAGCACTGATCAGTGGTTTTTTAAAAAAAATTATTTATCTCTCCAGCTTTAGTTCTTAAATTCAGGCTGTTAGCTTTCTCCATATCTTTTTTTTTTTCCTAATGAAAATAGTTTTAATGAAATACATAAGAAACCATGACATGCTATTTGTCAACTACCCCATTTAGGACATTTCAGATAATTAAAGATAGAATTTTAAAACAAAATAATTTTAAAGATTGCAAGAACATTTCCAAAGTTTTTCAGTATGCTAAACATTGTCCTATTCATCAGAAAACAAATGGAAATATCTTTTATTGAATATCTGAGAAATTTGATATAAAGATTTCTTTCCCATTAAACTGTTTGTATAGAAGCTTTTCAGTTTCAATCAGATTTTGACCTTTTGTAATTGCCTCTATCCTTTGTTTGGCTAAGAATACATCTCTTCTCAATAACTGTGATAGGTATATGATCTACTTCCCTTCTAATTTTTTATGGCATGAACTTTATTATTAAGGTCACATATCCATTTGGAATTTATTGTTGGCTATGGTATAAGGTGTCCCACTGAATCTTTGAGGTTCTGAGTGCTAGCTAGATCTTCAGGGCCCTGTTTGGCATCTCAGGATGGAGTGTTAGGAACCTCAGGGTCCCTGTGTTTGTCTTTGGAGTACTACAGTATTATCCTGATGCTTACAAGTTCTCCATTCTTGTTGCCTCTAGAAACAAAGCCTTTCAGGCCACATATATCCTTGGCCCATCTCTGATAGTACTGGGAAGCTATCCTGTACAGACAATGGCTTTGTCATCAGGCCTCTTTTCCTATTGTCTTGGGCTTCTGGATGATATTTTTTGGGTGTACTTCTTTAGGGGAAGAATTCATTTACTGAAGTTTTTCATTGGATTTCTTGAATATTATTCTATCTGGTATGAACCTCAGGATTTTTATGTGAGATTATTAGGGCTGTCTTTTTCCTGTTTGGGCAGCCTTTTTGGTCAAATATCTGCTTGGGCCCTTTCCAATTAATTAATTGATAGGCTAAATGGACAGAGGTCCACATTTGGTGAACTATTAAATCCCTCCAAAAGTTAATGAGTAAGAAGACCATAGTTCTTGGGACCTGGGGGGATTGCTAGGCCATTCTTATGAACCTAGAAGGTCCCTAGAGGAACCTGGAGCAATGTGCTCATCCAGGCAGTGGGTACCATTTTAGGTGTTCCCATATATTGTTGTGGTTATGTCATAAGAGACTGATTAATTGGCAACTACCTAATTGATTCAATCTTATTAAATCCTTACCATGTGACTCTAGCCCAGAAAACTTCTAGAACATCTTGAATTGTAGGATGGAACTAGGCAGAGGAGGTAAAGTTTTAAGAGGAAGGAAATCCCTTACCAGAAATTTCCTTCCCCTCATCCTTTTTAAAGCTTTTCTTTCAGTTTTCTTACAGAGTTTGATTGGAAAGTTTCAAATTGTTCTGGTATGCATGCAGACTTTATGGTCTCCTGGAGATAGGTATGTAATTATCTTCTAGCTTCATACTTTAAAGCAATTGGTCCTAATTTTTCTCTGAAGCACAGCTTCTCCTGAGTAAATTCTTATTTTGAAAAAGCCTTAATTTTCCTTCAGAACTCAACTCAGATTTTACCTTCTATATAATTCTTTCCTTAAATGTTCCAGATTTCTCTTGCCTCATCTGAATACCTAGGTTACTTATTAGAAGCTATTACTGTATGGCAGAAATTAGGCATGGACCTATTTTAACTCCACATACTAAGATATGATCAAAATGGGTCCATGATTTAGGCATAAAGAATGAGATCATAAATAAATTAGAGAACCATAGGATAGTTTAACTCTCAGACTTGTGGAGAAGGAAGGAATTTGTGACCAAAGGAGAACTAGAGATCATTATTAATCACAAAATAGAAAATTTTGATTACATCAAATTAAAAAGCTTTTGTACAAACAAAACTAATGCAAATAAGATTAGAAGGGAAGTAACAAATTGGGAAAACATTTTTACAGTTAAAGGTTTTGATAAAGGTCTCATCTCCAAAATATGCAGAGAATTGACTCTAATTTATAAGAAATCAAGCCATTCTCCAGTTGATAAATGGTCAAAGGATATGAACAGACAATTTTCAGATGATGAAATTGAAACTATCTCCACTCATATGAAAGAGTGTTCCAAATCACTATTGATCAGAGAAATGCAAATTAAGACAACTCTGAGATACCACTACACACCTGTCAGATTGGCTAAGATGACAGGAAAAGATAATGATGAATGTTGGAGGGGATGTGGGAAAACAGGGACACTGATGCATTGTTGGTGGAGTTGTGAAAGAATCCAGCCATTCTGGAGAACAATTTGGAACTATGCCCAAAAAGTATCAAACTGTGCATAGCATACCCTTTGATCCAGCAGTGCTACTATTGGGCTTATATCCCAAAGAAATATTAAAGAAGAGAAAGGGACCTGTATGTGCGAAATGTTTGTGGCAGCTCTTTTTGTAGTGGCTAGAAACTGGAACATGAACGGATGCCCATCAATTGGAGAATGGTTGGGTAAATTATGGTATATGAATGTTATGGAATATTATTGTTCTGTAAGAAATGACCAACAGGAGGAATACAGAGAGGCTTGGAGAGACTTACATCAACTGATGCCGAGTGAAACAAGCAGAACTAGGAGATCATTATACACTTCAACAATGATACTGTATGAGGATGTATTCTGATGGAAGTGGATATCTTCAACATAGAGAAGAGCTAATCCAATTCCAATTGATCAATGATGGACAGAATCAGCTACACTCAGAGAAGGAACACTGGGAAATGAGTGTAAAGGAATACTGGGAAATGAGTGTAAACTGTTAGCATTTTTTGTTTTTCTCCCCAGATTATTTTTACCTTCTGAATCCAATTTTTCCTTTGCAACAACAACAACAACAAAATTCAGTTCTGCACATATATATTGTACTTAGGATATACTAAAACATATTTAATATGTATGAGAATGGCTGCCATCTAGGGGAGGGGGTGGAGGGAAGGAGGGGAAAAATTCAGAACAGAAGGGAGTACAAGGTATAATGTTGTAAAAAATTACCTATGCATATGTACTGTCAAAAATGTTATAATTATAAAATCAATTTTAAAAAAGAAGCCATTACTTTGTTACTAATTGCAATAGTCTCATCTCCCCATTCCATAGCTACCTTGGCTGCAAGAAGCTAAAGAGGGGAATGTATATGTGCTTGAAAAATTAATGATAGTTCCCTGGCCTCTAAGGATGCAAGATTTAGGAATGTAAGGCTAGAACCTGTTATTTTCACCTAGGAAGGTTGTAGGACCAGACTGAAGCTGATCTGTATTTTGGACCCTGAGCAAGTTGCATGAGCAGGGCAAAACTGAGGATCTACATAAAATTTTTTTAATATTATGGCTTTTTATTTACTAGATATATGCATGCGTAATTTTACAGCATTGACAATTGCCAAATCTTTTGTTCCAATTTTTCCCCTCTTTCCTCCCACTCCCTCCCTCAGATGGCAGGTTGACCAATACATGTTAAATAGTTAAAGTATAAATTAAATACAATATATGTATACATGTCCATACAGTTATTTTGCTGTACAAAAAGAATCAGACTTTGAAATGGTGTACAATTAGCCTGTGAAGGAAATCAAAAATGCAGGTGGACAAAAATAGAGGGATTGGGAATTCTATATAGTGGTTCATAGTCAACTCTCAGAATTCTTTCTCTGGGTGTAGTTGGTTCAGTTCCTTACTGCTCTATTGGAACTGATTTGGTTCATCTCATTGTTGAAGAGGGCCACATCCATCAGAATTGATCATTATATAGTATTGTTGTTGAAGTGTATAATGATCTCCTGGTCCTGCTCATTTCATTTAGCATCAGTTCATGTAAGTCTCTCCAGGCCTGTTGGTCATTTCTTACAGAACAAAAATATTCCATAACATTCATATACCACAATTTATTCAGCCATTCTCCAATTGATGGGCATCCACTCACTTTCCAGTTTCGAGCCACTACAAAAAGAGCTGCACAAACATTTTTGCACATACGGGTCCCTTTCCCTTCTTTAAAATCTCTTTGAATATATGCCCAGTAGTAGCACTGCTGGATTAAAGGGTATGCACAGTTTGATAACTTTTTGAGCATAATTCCAGATTGCTCTCCAGAATGACTGGATCTGTTCACAATTCCACCAACAATGTGTCAGTGTCCCTATTTTCCCACATCCTCTCCAACATTGTGCATTATCTTTCCTTGTCATTCTAGCCAATCTGACAGGTGTATAGTGGTATACCAGAGTTGTCTTAATTTGCATTTCTCTGATTAATAATGATTTGGGGCCTCTTTTCATATGGCTAGAAATAGTTTCAATTTCTTCATCTGAGAATTGTCTGTTCATATCCTTTGACCATTTGTCAATTGGAGAATGGCTTGATTACTTATAAATTAAAATCAGTTCTCTATATATTTTGGAAATGAGGCCTTTATCAGAACCTTGGACTGTAAAAATGTTTTCCCTGTTTATTGTTTCCCTTCTAATCTTATCTGCATTAATTTTGTTTGTACAAAAACTTTTAAATTTGATATAATCAAAATTTTCTACTTCATGATCAATAATAATCTCTAGTTCTTCTTTGGTCATAAATTCATTTCTCCTCCACAGGTCTGAGAGGTAAGATATCCTATGTTCCTCTAATTTATTTATAATTTCATTGTTTATGCCTAGGTCATGAACCCATTTTGACCTTATTTATTATTTGGGTGTTCCCTGTCTTTCATCAGAGATGAATCAATCAATAAACATTTATTAATTCTCTGTGTGAGACACTATGCTGGAAGCATTCCCACCTGCAAAGGGATGGGATGAAGGTGAGAGAGGTGGCCAGCTTTCTGAGAACTAGAGAGAACTCAATGGTTATTATCAGAGCATCTCTAGTACTGGGTGGTACACATAACAGATGGGTGAGAACATGTCAGACAACCTGATGGAGGACCAGGCACTGCTCTTCAAGTACCTTTACAAGTGTCATGTAATTTATTTGACTTTCCCGACATAGTGTCCAATATAGGTAGTTTCATTTTCAGATGAGGTATTGATTAAGGTCCAGAGAGGATGCCCAAGGTCACTCATGCTCTCAGCTGCAGAGCTAGTAGTTGAACACAGAATGCCTAAAACCATTATTTATTCTGTTATATTATATTGTCTCACAATAATAGTAGAATCAATGTTATAAATGTTAGTTAAACTTTCAGTCCAATATATCCAGACCTCTTTAAACTATAATGTATCTGGGCTTAAAGAGGTTTTGCAGAATTAGTAGAGTTTGTCAGTGTTGAAAGCAATGAATCTTTTTATTTGGTGGATTTAAGACAAGGCTATTTGGATTAATTGGAGATGCCCAAAGAAGTAAGGAAAGGGAGGGACTGAATAATGCTCATATTCAAACCCAGATAATAACTGAGATGGTGGGGCAGCTAGGTGGCGCAGTGGATTGAGCACCAGCCTTGAATTCAGGAGGACTCAAGTTCAAATCTGGTCTCAGACACTTAACAGGTCCTAGCTGTGTGACCCTGGGCAAGACACTTAACCCCAGCCTCAGGAAAATAAATAAATGAATAAAATAACTGAGGTGGTGCAGTACAAAGACTAAGAGGATCTGATTCAAATCTCACCTTGACTACTTACTATCTATGTAGCCTTAAGCAAATCATATAACTTCTTTTGACCTTAGTTTTCTCTTCTGTAAAATGGGAAGGTTGTACTAGATAACTTCTGAGATCCCTTCTAGCTTTGGCTATCTGTTTCTATGAAACTCCAAAGAGCATTAGGGAAGAGCAGAAAAGGGAAATCCTGGCCAACAAGCCAGAGGCATGATGGTCTTTAAGTCAAAGTGGGAAGAAGAACTCCTTTCTTATTTTGTAAGGAGTTACTCCAAGCACTCAGCACGTTGTCATACCAAACTCTCACCAGTATTATGAATGGGACTCCCAAATCTTCTATCATTCTATGTATCTGGGGAGCCAAGACATATGAAAAAGACTATGTGATAGGTAAAGGCAATGGGCAGCTAGATGGTACAGTGAATAAAACATGAGGACCTGAGTTTGAATAAGGCCTCTAATACTTACTTAATACTCTATACAAGTCACTTCATCCCAAATGGCCCCTCCCCAAATAAACAGCAAACAAAAGTACTAATAAAAATCCACCAATAAGAAAAATCAAATCAGATAGTGTTAGGTTCTTACTAAGTGCTAAGTCGGTACTTAACAATTCTCTAGTTCACACCTTTGGTTCTGGCCTTTAAGGGGAGTTTACCCCTTTGAACTTCTGAGGAGGAGTTTACTTATGAAAAGGAGTTTACACAACCTTTAAAAGGAGCAAGTTCATTGGTTGAAGTAATCTTCCCACAAACCCCTGAGTTCTCACAAGCCCATTCTCTGGGAGGATAAAAGAAGACAACATTGAGCCTGAAGTTAGTCTACTCTGAGGCAGAGTTGGGACGGCTCTCTGGAGGAAGAAAGGTCGAGTCTGGGATTGAGTTGAGACAGCAGATCTCCTCCCAGAGAGCGATCGGGCAGTTTCTGGAGACAACAGAACATTAGAAGATAGTTAAAGGCAAAATTGAAGTATCATGGATTGAGGACCCTAGAAACAAAGTAGTCCAACTGCCTCATTTTGCAGGGGAAGAAACTGAGGCACAGAGAGGAATTCAGTTGCTTTTGACACTGCATTCTTTCTGTTGTCCCCTGCTTTTGTTTGACCTATAAAGACACAGGAAGGGAGGCACAATCTGTAAGTTTTTGGGAATTAGAAGTTTTTAGCTCTAAGAGTTCCAGAAAAGGGAAGGACTGGCAAGAAGGAGAAGAAGACACGAGTAGGAGAGAGATAGGTCATTAGAAAAAGATTAGGTCTCTAGATAGCAATAGATGCAGTGACTTTACTAACATCCTCTAGTTAATAAGTGTCAGAACTGAGGATGGAACCCGGGTCCCCTCATTCTGTTTTCTGGGCTTTTTCTGATGAATCTCTCAAATCTGTGAATTTTTCAGGTGGAAACCAAGTCTTGGAACCTTAAATGGATGTAAATAGATTGGTTTCTAAGTAAACAAGTACAACAAAAACAAAAAGAAGGGGGAGGTTTACTTCCCACGCCCTCATGCAGGCAAAGAATACAGGTCATTCCCTCCTCTCAGCACAAGCAGTAAGGTTGATGAGTTGAAGGTGGCTATAAAAAAGCCTTGCAAGCGTCCAGAGAGAATGGGCTGCTTTCCAGTGGGCAGATGCAGGCCTGGCCCAGGAGACCCATATTCTTAATTTCATCCCAAGAGCTGTTCCAGCATGACATCACTGAGGTCCAGCTGGAGGAGGTAGAACAGATGTCTGACTCCATTCTGCAATAGGTTCCCAAAGCCAAGGTTCTATAAGAGACTCAGCATCCTTCTCTCTGAAATACTCTCTAGATTTCATTTTGTCCATCATCCTTCATTGCCGGATCTTGGCTTATATAAATCCTTTGTGTCTTTCAAATTCCAGCTCAAGTAATACCTCCTCTGTTTTCCCTAGTTTCCCATGTAGAAGAATTCTCTCTGTATTTCCTTAATATGCTATGAAATTAATCATCAGAAAATCTGAATTGTCAGTTCACCTTTGTAAGCCCAAGTTTCTCTAGTTGTTAAATGACATGGTTAGAAATAGATGACCTGTCACGCCTTGTTTAGCTTCAAATGTGTGATCCTGTGACCAAAGGGTTCCCAATAGGTCTCAACCACTTTGGGTAAGAGAAGGAATCTCCATGGATCTTCCTCTTATTGGGATTTAGCCCTGAATCCTAGATGGCAAAGATTATACACTTAACATGAATATACTGAGTTATCAGCACTGCCAAGGGCAGCCTCTAGACCAAGAAGAGACTGAAGCTTCTGAAAAAGGATTTACTGGTAAATGTTGCATTTTCAATCATATATCACAGATGCCCTGTGAATCTTGGTACCTTGGTATTTGGAACCTTGGTACATTCAATCACACAAGTCCTCTGTTGAGAAAACTAGGGGAACACATGATTATATAACTTATGGTACATAGCTTGTGAGAGCTGGGAAGAACCTTAGAGATCATAGACTTAAACCTTTTTATTCTAAAAGTTAAGCTAACTTAACTTTAAGCTATTCCTTAAACTAAACGTTATCATTAGGCCTTTCCCTAACGTTGGTCCCCCATTTATATTCTCAGATTATATCCTTGCTGCAGTCTCTCCACTTTAACTCCCACAACCTTGCATATTTTCTTACGCACAGAGCTTCTAATACTTCTTGTTCTATTGATTGATTGATTAATCTACTTGTCCATCTATTAATGTATTTTTCAATTCATACATTAATTCATTCATCCATCAATTCATCTGTCTATCTAGGGCCAAGTGTTCATGAAAGTTTTTGAAGAACCACAGCCCCAAGTATAGGATCAGAATTCATGAGCTGCTTTTTCTAAATCCACTGATATTAAAAATCACTCTTCCTTTTCAATAAAATTGCTATCAGGATATTCAAAGAGCAATCCAACTATGCATACTCTTTGATGTAGCAGTGCCATTACTGGGTCTATATCCCAAAGAGATCATAAAAAGGGGGAAAGGACCCACATGTGCAAAAATGTTTGTAGCAGCTCTTTTTGTGGTGACAAAATATTGGAAATTGAGAGTATGTCCATCAATTGAGGAATGGCTATACAAGTACATATGAATGTAGTAGAATACTATTGTGCTACAAGAAATGATGAGTAAGCAGATTTCAGAAAAACCTGGAAAGATTTACATGAACCGATACTGAGTGAAGTGAGCAGAACCAGTAGAACATTGTACACAGTAATAGCAACATTGTGCAGATGATCAACTTTGACAGACTTAGTTCTCAGCAACACGATGATCCAACACAATTTACAAAGGATTCATGATGGAAAATGCTATCCACATCCAGATAAAGAACTGATGGGCTCTGAATACAGATTGAAACATACCATTTTCACTTTATTTTTTCATGTTTTTTAATCTTTTTGTCAGCTTTTTCTTTCACAACTGTACTTATATGGAAATATGTTTTACATGATTGCACATATATAAACTATATCAAATTTCTTAACAGTTAGAAAGGGGAAGAGAGAGATAGAGGAAAAGAGAAAAATTTGGAACTCAAAATCTTATAAAAATGGATGCTAATTTGGAACTATACTCAAAAAGTTATCAAACTGTATGTACCCTTTGATCCAGCGGTGTTACTACTAGGCTTATATCCCAAAGAGATCTTAAAGAAGGGAAAGGAACCTGTATGTGCAAAAATGTTTGTGGCATCCCTTTCTGTGGTAGCTAGAAACTAGAAATTGAATAGATGCCCATCAATTGGAGAATGGCTGAATAAGTTGTGCTATATGAATGTTGTGGAATATTATTATTCTATAAGAAATGACCATTAGAATGAATACAGAGAGGCTTGGAGAGATATACATGAACTGATGCTGAGTGAAATGAGCACAACCAGGAAATCATTATACACTTCAACAACAATACTATATGAGGATGTATTCTGATGGATGTAGCCATCTTCAACAATGAGAGGTTCTGAATCATTTCCAATTGATCAGTAATGAACAGAACCAGCTACACCCAGCAAAAGAACACTGGAAAATGAGTATGGACCACAACATAACATTTCTACTCTTCCTGTTATTGTTTGCTTGCATTTTTGTTTTTTCTTCTCAGGTTATTTTTACTCTCTAAATCTGATCTTTCTTGTGCAACAAGATAACAGTATAAATATATATACATATATTGTATTCAACATATACTTTAACATATTTAACATGTATGGAAGTATCTGCCATTTAGGGAAGGGAGTAAAGAGAAGGAGGGGAAAAGTTGAAACAGAAGTTTTTGTAAGGGTCAATGTTGAAAAATTACCTATACATATGCTTTATATATAAAAAGCTATAATAAAAATAATAAATAAAAAATTAATGCTAAGATTGTCTTTACCTATAATTGGAAAAAAATTAAAATGCTATATAAGAAAATAAAAGAAATGTTAGGAGAAAGTAAGAAATAAGACACTGCAAGAAGGTACTTCCATCTCTGAGAAAAGAAGGATTCAAGAAGGTTTGGTCAGAGGGATTCATATAATCATATAATTCATATAATTATATAATTCATATAATCATATAATTCATATAATCAGACTTACTGATCTATCTGAAGTGTCTCTGCTTTAGAAATAAGCGCCTGCAATTTGACACAACTCTATGGTTATTATCACTACTACTGTGATCCCACAGCGGCTGGTTGGCTTCTTCCAAGAACAACCAAGGCATAACCAAGAAGCATTGAATTGCTCTCAGACTGCCTCAAGAAGGCGGGCAGAAAGCACTGTTGGGCCTGAGCTTTGGGCTTCTGCTTTTTAGCCAGAAGCACTGGCTGCCACTTTCTTATTTCTCTCTAGGCTCTTCTTGAGATCCTTTTATACTGGCGCTCTGTCTGATATGAATCAGAAATTTACACATCTTCTCAAGCACTTCAGAATTGTACTTCCTTGGCAGGTTATCAATCTGGGAATCCTGGTCCACCTTCCTTTTAATAGAGACAAATTAAAGCAAAAAAAGAAACTCAGTTGTAGGAATGCAATTTCCAGAAGCCTTACCTGGTCTCACTTTACCAGGGGGCAGCTCTCTGAGACTGGTCCTTGCCAGTTACTAGCAATTAATACATTTTTGTTCCCACGTGGCCTTGTACTTCAATAGTTTTTTTTTTTTTTTTAATTTCAATAGTATTTTATTTTCCCAAATAGATATAAATGTACTTTTCAACATTCACCTTTGCAAAACCTTGTGTCCCAAAATTTTTTATCTCTCTTCCCCTCCCCCCTCTCCAAGACAGCAAGCAATCTGATAGAGGTAAAATATGTGCACTTCTTCTAAACATATTTCCATATTTGTCATGTTATACAAGAAAGATCAGATCAAAAGGTGAAAACATGAGAAAGAAAAAACAAAGAAGCAAACAAACAACAACAAAGGATGAAAATACTATGCTTTGATCCATATTCAGTCTCCATACTTTTCTCTCTGCATGTGGATGGTACTTTCCATCAATAGTTTCTTAAAGAACTGGTGGCCCCTATTGTCCAGGCTCTCAGATAAAACAGGGTTGAGCATTAGTTGTGAACCGTGGCTCCTCCTAGTCTTCTTGAGGTCTGTGATTTAGAATGCTTTCCTCTCCTTTCAAATTAAATGCCCAAGTAGCCTCCTTCATGAAGCTGATGGATTCTACTTTTTTTAAAATCAAATTCAATTTTGTTTTATTTATAGTTGGATTTTATTCTTAGTAAAACTGTATTTGTCAGACCACCACCAGTTCCAAAAAGCGCATTTATAAGGATAACCCAGTTTGTTGGTACAGAGGTGCCTCATGGAATAGAACGGTAGAGGGGTACAAGGAACATAGTCTTTGCTGAGGGAAAGATCCCAACCCAAATGAATGATGCTTACTGCAGATGGCTGATGTGTTCTTGCCTTTGATTCTGTACTTTGCTTATCATTTCCTTTCTTATCTGTTTCTTTACCTGGATTCAGATCTTTCTCAGATGTTTACTGTCCTTGATTCTATATTTGTACATCGGCTCTTGATTAGTAGCTTTACATTCATGCCCTAATTTAGCCCAAGTACTTTTTGGATATTGTTGCTGCCTTATATTTAATTTCACTTCTATAATTAATTAATCAAGCAAGCAAACATTTATTAAACTATGTGCCAAGCACTGTGGTAGGTGCAAGGAATAGGAAGACAAAATAATGAAAATTATCTTCGTTCTCAAGGATCTTACATTCTAAAAAGCTAGGCAAATCTCCAGCTTGGTGGACTGTTTAGCAGGCAGGCGGAATTTAATTACTTAACTCCTTCCCATCTTGATGAGCTAAGACTCTCATCCTCATTCTCCACCACCCCCCCTGAGGTTTTTTCCTTCCAGTGTGGTTGTGTGGCCAAAGGGATTGTGTCAGAACCTTACTCAATTCAGCCAACCAAAGCTATGATTACTGACATGCCTTAATCCAAAGGGACACCATGGTGAATGTATTTTCTCTGTTCTGGGAAACTATTAAAACAAATCAATAAATCTTCACTTCATCTTTGAATATAAGCCTCCAGACAGTAGGTGGAGGCTAATCCATAGATTAAGTCTCCCCTTCTGGGTTTTCTAATCACCTCCTCTTAAAGCTGCATCAAGGGACTTGTACAAATGCCTTAATAATTAACCATGGTTTTATTAGTATAGTTATTAAAACAAAACTTAGACATAAAATTTCCAAACACATGTAGTCTAGTCAGCCACTATGTAATGTTTCACTTTTCCAAGGAAATGATTGACTATCACACTCTTCATAGCAGCTATTTCAAATCTTCTATTCTCTCCTCAAACCTCTTACACATCATTCCCTCCTCTCCATGTTCCCCCTCAGCAGAGGACCTTTACTGAGAAAATAGAGACTTTGCTCTTTGAACTTGCTCTTTTCCTTCATTTTATACCTCACAATCCTTCTATATCATTCTTTATTTTCTCCTCCTTTGGTCAAGTCTATGAATATGAAAGGTGGCCTTCTTGCAATGTTCACTCTCTCCATTTGTGCTCTTGATTTTCCTTCCTCCTATATCTTCTGGGAGCTTATCTCTATAATCATTTCCTCTTTTGATCATCTTCATCCTCACTTCACTGATACATTTTTTCTTTACTACCTAAAAACATATTCAGGTCTCCCCATTGTTCAACCACTTTATTTTAACTTTGTCATCTCTTTGAGCTACTTATTATCATAACTATTCTCCAACTCAAAACCAAACATCCAGAAAGTTATGTCTATAGCTATTGTCTTCATTTCATCACATCCCACTCATTTCCCTATTCTTTTCTGAATCTTTGTAGTCTTTTACTTGCTTTAAGGAGAGAGATTTGGTTCCTTCATGTCCCAAATCAATTGATATACTGTCTGTATATATCTTTCATGAATTGAGTTATTTATATGTCTCCCCCACTTAATTCAGATTAGGGGTTGTTTTTGCCTTTCTTTGTATCCCTGAAATTTAGCACAGTTTCTAGCCCTGAGTAAGTACTTAATAATTGCTTGCTGACTGACTGAAAGCATCTCAGGAGCTGACAACTAATAAATAAACAAATACGATACTTTGTGTTTTTGTCATAATTTTTTTCTTTAACTGTGTTTGCATATGCATATGAATTAGTCAGAATAATTTGCATTATAATCAAATTGAAATTATAATTGTTTCACTCTGGATGTTCTCTGACTTATTTAATTTGTATTGAAGACTTTTAAAAACTATCGCATTCATTTCTGAACATATCCCTCTGCTTTTTCCTACCCAGCAAACCATCTCCTGGAAGAAATATTGGAAAAGAGCAGTTAAGCAAAAACCATCAATATAGTAATTATATCTGTCAGTACATGTAATGTTCCACACACATATTCCCTCATCTCTGAAATAAAGGAAAGAAGGTATAAAGGAGATAATATTTGTAAAGCACTTAGCACAGTGCCTTGCATATAGTAGTAATTATATAACTGTTTATTCTCTTCCCCTTCTTTAACCCCTTGCTATTTTTCCAACTTTTCTCCAGGTTTTTTTGTTATTATAATTACAGTTGTCAGTTTCTTTTTGGTCCTTATCATTTAGATTATTTTCTTTGAATATACTGTTTTCCTGATTTTTCTTATTTCAGTATGTAAATATTCATGTAAATCTTCCCATATTTCTCTGAATACTTCATATTTATTATTTTGTATAGTAATTAAAATTCCATTCCATTTATCTGCCACCATTTGTTTGACTATTTCTCTATCAATAAACATCTACTGTTCCCAATTCTTTGCTACCTCAAAGAGCGATAGTAGGAACATTTTAGAATATACAGGACCTTTAGTTTTATCTTTGTCTTTCTTAGAATATATGCTTAGCAGACCTGTGGAATTGATCCTTTCTCAGCATCTCAAGGGGGGTTGAATTCTATGAATCAGAACAACCTCGAGGCTCAAAATGAAGGGAAGGAATTGACTATGGAGTAATATGGAGTTTGGGGAGAAGATTATAGAGGATAAAACTATCAGTTAAAACTATCAGTACTGTACAGGTGGAAACAGACAGTGAAGGCAAAGAAGAAATGAGAACAAGTGGAAAGCAGACAAAAGCTTCTCTGGAAGGATTTGCATGTACAAAAACATTTGTGGCAGCTCCTTTTGTGGTGGCAAAGAATTGGAAATTGAGTGGATGCTCATCAATTGGAGAATGGCTGAATAAGTTATGGTATATGAAGGTAATGGAATATTATTGCTCTGTAAGAAATGATCAGTGAGCTGATTTCAGAGAGTCCTGGAGAGATTTACATGAACTGATACTGAGTGAAGTGAGCAGAACAATGAAAACATTATATACAGTTGCAATAAGATTATGTGATGATCAACTGTGATGGACTTGGCCCTTCTCAACAATGTGGTGATTCAAGGCAATTCCAAAAGACTTGGGATGAAAAATGGCCTGAATTCAGAGGGAGAACTATGGAGACTGAATGTGAATTAAAGACTAATATTTTCACTTTTTTGTTTATTTGCTTTTTCTTTCTTGTGGCTTTCCCTTTTTGTTCTGATTTTTCTTCCAGAACACAACTAATATGGAAATATGTTTTAAATGATTGTAGATGTATAACCTACATCAGATTGCTTGCTGTTGTGGGGAGGGAGGAGGAAAGAGATGGAGAGAAAAAAATGGAACTCAAATCTTACAAAAAGAAGGTTGAAAGATCTCTTTACATGTAATTTGAGAAAAACACCATTAAGTGAAAAAAGCTTCTCTGATTTTAAGTCCAGTAATGTCCCAGGGTTCCATTTCTCTACCCATTTGTAATCAGCCTTTCCAGGATTAACCTCGAGACTGAAAAAAATCATTTGCAAAGAAAGAAAGTGGTTCTAGAATAATGGGCCTGGAAAAGGCAAAAGATAGTTTCAATTACAGGGACCAGTTAGAGTTTTTCTGCATCAGTGTCCCAAAGGTCATCTTTGATGGCAAAAGGGTCACAGATCTTGTCCAATCTTGATTGTCTGAGAAAAAAAAAGAATAGGCAACAAAAATTGGAAGAGAGATCTATAAAAAGAAAAGGATGGATGGTAAGAGTCCCATAGAAAAAATTGGCAGAGTACCTGGTAAAGATAATGAAAAAACAGAGAAAAATAATCGCGAAAACCATCTCAATTAAAAACACACAAAAACAAAATGACTAATAAAAGTCCAACAATAAATTCTTCAAGACTGCTTTAGATGACAAGAGAAATTTTAAAAAACCTCCAGAATGTCTCATGAGCATCATCACAGAATTCAATATTAAACATCAAAGAAATAAAAGAAATTTGAGCTCCAAATGAAGAGATGAAAAAGCCTAAGAAGACAATTTGAAATAGAAAATTGGTCATAAATTTAGAAAGGACCTCAGTGGCTATCTAGTTCAATGAGCTAATTTTACATGTATGGTACCTGAATCCCAGAGAGGTAAAATATATTGCTCAAAGTCTTAAAGGAAGAAGTACCAGAGACAGTATTTCAACTCAGATTCTCTCCCTTCTAATTCAATGTTTTTTCCTTTGTTTGGAAATACTTTCTTCTTGGATATGCTCCAAAAAAAGCAACCTTTTGAAAAAGAGAACCAAAGATTTGGAATGCCAAAATGCAGAGGGAGGAAGAAAATTAATAGAAAAAAATAAAAAGCAAACAAGATTGGAAGAATATATGAGAGCTATATAAAAAAGACTACTGAAATTATAGATAGGCTATGAAGATATAAGTAAAGGATAAAAGCTTTGGGAAAAAGAAAATCTTAATACTTCTTAATACTTCAACAAATTTCACAGGACAATTGCCCAGAAAGTACAGGTCAAAATAATATACACAATGGAAACAGAAAGAAACCCAAAACTTAACTCAGAAAGAACATAAGTCAGATTTCAGAATAGCAAGCAACAAATTTTCAGGTAGCAAGAAAAAAGGCTATATATTTGTAAGGAAAATTATTCAGGATCCAAGATTACTCTTTATTAATAGGAAATAAAAGGAAAAAATAGAATGTAATGTCCCAAAAGCAACAAATATTGGTTGGCCCTCCAAAACATCATATGTTACAAATCTAAATCTATGCATCAGAGAAAATGATGGGCCCAGCAAAATACAAAATTTGAATTTTTACTTCAAAATAACCCAGAAGAAAGTCCATGTGAACTGCCTAAATGCTTT